>NC_090444.1:97596140-98204390 GCF_031143425.1 Pleurodeles waltl | reverse complement strand
AAGGTGCTGAGAAGCGCCTTCTGTGGGCCTTTAGTGCGAACATGGTAGGAGGCCACGATAGTGCTCATTTTTAAAAACGGAGACAAAAGGAACCCCAATTGCTAATGACCATTTTCACTTTTTGATAGCACTGTTAAGATCTTGGGAAGGGTCCTCTTGGTGAAGTTGAAAAGCTGGACTGCTGCAAATCATGGACTCTCAGATCTTCAGTTCAGTGTGTGCACCCAGGTCTTGGCACAGTCGAACAGGCTCTAAACCTGACCCTAAAGTAAAAAGTAAACCAAGGTTAAAAAAGGCAGCCTGCATTTAGCGTTCATGGAGTTGACTTATACATTCGACTCAATAGACCGTGTTAAGCTATTGGGGATAATGTCGCAGATGGGCATGGACAGTGAAATTATCTATCTAGTTCAAAGATTGCAAGCACACACCTCAGCCAGAGAACGGTATACTAGGCAGATTTTCCAACAGCTATTGGCGTGAGACAGAGTTGCGTCCTGGCTCCATTTCTATTTCTGATTTATATCAATGGTCTGGAGGATCATTTGATTGGGGCTGGAGCTGATGTCCCAAAACTCGGAAACCAGGAAATACCGGTCTTACTTTATGCGTACAATGCTGTTTTACTAGCCTGCACAGCCAATGATTTACAGGCCTTGCTGAATGCTTTTCAGTCTTTTATGGAACATTTAGGCCTAGCAGTTAATCACACTAAGGGGCATATTTATACGTTGTTTGTGCCAAATTTGCATCATTTTTTCTTTTTTTTTTTTTTTTACACAAACTTGGAGCAAACACCTTTATTATTATATTTTGACATTAGACACGTCTAGGGTCAAAATATTTGAGTTTGCACCATTTTTTTAATGTGTGAACCTACGATTGCGTCAATGAGATGCAAGGTAGGCGTTCCCATCCAAAAAAATGGTGCTAACCCTATAGCCCCATATTTATCACCCCGTGCTAAAATGATGTACGGGTGGGAGGAGGGGCCAAATTACGGTGCAAAGGTTGCTTTACACCATTATTTAACGCCCGGGTCAGACCAGGCATGAGGGGACCTGTGGACCCATTTCCATGGTTAAACACCATGGCAAGGGTGCCCTCCCCAAGCCCCAGGAACACCCACACCAGAGACACACCAGGGGATGGGGAACCCCATCCCAGGTAAGTATCTGTAAGCATATATATGTATTTTCTTTAACGTGCCATTGGGGGCACTAACTTGGGGCCCCCTGCATGGCACAGGGTGCAATGGCGATGCCCAGGGGACACTTGTCCCCTGTGCTGGCCATTGGAGTGGTGGGCATGACTCCTGTCTTTCCTAAGACAGAAGTCATGTTTTTGGTGGTTGTGCACCTGGATATGGCGCTAGTCTGGTTTTGCCTCTCACCAGACTAGTGTCATTTTCTGACACACAACCCCCTCCTTCCCTACCGCCACCCCCACCTGGCTAGCCTCTTCTTCTAAGATGCTAGCCCAGGTTTAGAGCCGGCTTGCCACATTCAATAAATACGACGCCTGGCTGGCGTTGTTAAAAGACAAAAGTTTGCCGCAAAACTGTGTTAGCGCAGTTTTGCGGCAAAAAGTATAAATTAGGGCGTAAGTCTTTCATAATGAAATGCAGTCCTAAATTGACTAATACAAGAATGTCTTTGCTTGCAGTAAAAGAAATTAAGAAAATTCCTCATTTTACATATTTAGATATCCCGTTTGACAATTATCTTAACTGGACATTTTTATTGAATATACGGGTTTTACAACTCCAGAGGTCTATAGATGCTGTTTTTAGGTTTTAAAAAAAGGCTGGGCCATAAGCCTGTAGCAGTTACTGTCCGTATACACGTGTCTATTGGCTGCTTTGGAGCTGGTATCTGGCCATACAAAATATGTTTATACGTAGGCTGCTGTCAATCCCTCAGTCTACAGCTGTATCTTGGATTGGCACAATTAGATGATTTTATCAAAATGCATTGGACATGAGTTTGGATGAATCCAGAGGCTCATTTGAGTAGGCTCATCCTGGTAGATTGTAAGAAGTTGCCTAACGCCTCAGGAATCCCATGGTCGCTCTATGTTCAGAAGAGCTTCGGGAGGCTGGGTACTCCCGTATTTTATTATAATTTGGATAGCCTCCAGAATATTTCTATTAGCCAATTGAAAGGGCATTTGATAGAATCTATGTGCAATACTCATAGCCGAGTTGGTAGCGATGGATGGGGAGGTCTAATCAGGGTTGGGCCAGCACAACCAGCACTTTACCTGCAAGCAGTTGATAGTGGAATGGCATAAATTTGTTTTAACGAGATTTCGACTTAATACACTAAACTTTTTATTGGCTTTTCCTAATAGGAGGACGTGGTTTTTAAATTTACCACCTTGCCATTGTGACGCTCCAGCAGCCCAATCTACCCTGCATACAACTTCATTTTTAACATTTTTCTCATACGAAAGGAGACGTTTTTTGCATCCTCATTTGAAGGAAGCTGGTCCTAGATCCCATATTGTTGCATCTGATTATTTGCAGGGCTTGGGCAACAGAACTGCGATTGAGGCAATACTGATTTCATTTTAAGAATTTTAAAAATCTGTTCTATTTATTCATAACTTTGTGTAATACTATTTTAACCTGGCAAATGTTACTGTTTGATATTTGTACTGTTAACTTTTATGGCTTGTTATAGCCAAATAAAGTATTGATTTATTAATTGATTATGCACATCTTTCCTATTAAAGATCTTTGGGCCTGGCTTAGAGTTTTGTGAATGAAGTTTACTCTTTTGGGACAATAGCTCTGACAGGATTCGCCAAATTAAGACTTGTCAGCCCGACCCGTGGACAACACTCTACGTTGACAGGAAGACGTCTTGGCAGCTCCTGTCAATGTATGTACATTTTGACAGGCAGTACTGTCAAAAATGTCGGCCAGAAATCAAACTTTTCAAAAGTTTTTGTTTTTCAAACACAGATTCCCAAAATGGGATGTTGTGTTTGAGAAACAAAAAAAAAAACTAATGGCCGCCACACCCTTGGAGTTTTCTAATCAGGGCACAGGTAGGGCGGGAGGGGGGTCATTATTGTTTTGTTCCTGTCCCTTACCACCAGGCTTTTACTGGTGGAGTGACAGCCAACAAAGCTCGGTCGATGGAATATTTATGGTTCACCCGGCTCTAAATGGAGTGGGTGGACCACGGATTTGGCAAAGGGTTTGGCATGCAAGGTACTCCATTGCATTTGCATTACAATACAGCTTTTCTTTTCGTCGTCAATGTGCCTGCTACGAGCTCTCCAATTTGAGTAAAATTAAAGGTGAATTCGGCAAGGCTTATTGGATGTCTGAGAAAGAAGGCTTAAGGGCCACGCTCTTGGTTTAGGTGGATGTAGGCCACAATATTTAGAAACAAAACAGCAGGAGGTTGCACAATGACATTTTTCTTACTGATGAAAAAATTATCTATGGAAAAAATCTTGTTTACACTTCTTTTAAAAGATGTTTTAATCTTTAAAAGGGCATACTCAATGTTACAAATTAAAATAGAACTTCTAGTGGTACCCACTACCCAGACTTTAAACATAAATGGAAAAAAATCACAGGCTATACAGCTCACAAGTTGATTTGGTGATGATTCAACGTACGAGGAGCTATGCTGTTCCTGTTAGCTTAGTCAATTTACATCCCACAATCCCTAATAAACATAGAACCTGATAGACACATACATCCACATCACCACTCTACAGAGACAGTACGACACAATGCAACTGAAGGTAAAACAGTGCAACTACACAAGTTGCTTGCTTGTGAAAAGGCAAAGCAAGACATACATCAAAACACTGCGCAAACTCTTGTTTCCAAAATAAAATATTTCTGTAGTATAATCAGTAGTGCTTCACAAATCTCTTTGATGCAACACCCCATGAATACTTCTCTGTTCCAACATAAAATAAATAAAATTGCCAACAGAGGGTGGAGAAGGAGTGGATGAAGAAAGCTGTACGCACTTCTGTACACTCCGATACTGATGTCACAGCAGTTCTTAGACCATACTCAGTTGAGTGGCAACGTATATATATTTTTTTAAGTGGTATAAAAGATTGAACTCACAGGATTATGTAGTAGTCATTGTCATTTCTCCAAGTTCTATTAAAAAAATAACCTTTTCTGTTTAAATGAAAGTTCTCACCTCTCAGGTTGTTCTGTAAAAGGGATGCTGATAATGCACAAAAAACAATTGAGTCCTACAGACACGGTAGGGAGGGGTGGATGCTCATAGGGCCTGGCACTGGTAACAGCATAATTAGTGTATTACCTCCTTGCCCCTCTTCCTTACCCCACAGCAGGACTAGGAGTAATCATTGCATCCATACGTGAGAACTTGTCAACCTCAACCTGTGTCTAGCCGCAAGAAACTCACATCCCGATGAAACAAAGATTCGCCCATTAAGAATTTATACAGTGCCTGCTGCCTTTTTTGAAGCACTATAAATAACAGAAGGGACAATTACCCATTCAAAATGTTCTCAATTTATCTCCTTGGGAAGAATGAAAAAAATTAGTTAGCAGCGGCAAGGATTCGAACCTGTGACTGGAACTCACCCAGCATCACAAAAGTTAGAGCTTAGGTCATGCAACTAATGTACTGGCTGGTCTGAAAAGAACCAGCTGTAGCACGTAAGTGTGACATTGAACTGTCACTGCAGAACTGTTGTGCCTCACTTCAGCAGATCTTAATTTAAATTCAATTTCATGTTTATAAACGTGTCCTAAAAGTCAATAAAACCATTGTGCACAATAAACATAGATTAAAGCAACATTTACATTGTGTACAAATCTATAAAAGCAATCACTTTCTTACATTCCCAGCCCAACAGCACTATCGGAAGACTTCCTTCTTGCTAAGAGATGTAAGGCTTCAGTGTGATTGATTTCATACCTCATATGTGAAAATCATTTTACATAGATAAATAGGAGGGGATAAAAGAAAAGCACGTTATTAACAGTAACAAATTTGGTTCCCTCCATAAAACATTAAGACCCTCATGGGGGCGCCGAGAGACCGCCAGTGCTGGTGGTCTCAAAACCACCCTATTACGACTGCTGTCAGATTTCCACCCGATTTCAGGCAAAAATGCAACAGCAGTCGGCCTGGCATATGGCGGTGGAGAGGCAGTTCCACCACCGGCACCGCCACGGACTCCACCTGCTATGTTATGACCTGTAACGCGGCGCAGTGGTGTCCTGAAGGTGGTACGATGCCGGCGGTGGAAGCACTGGGTCCCATCCCGTCCCGGACGACCTCCTCGCCAGAAAAAGGTAAGTGATCGTCCGACAAGGGAGAGGGGGTGTCTGTGTGTGCATGTCTGTGTGTGTGAATGTATTTAATGCAGGGGGGTGTCTGCAGATGAATGGGGGTGTTCGTGTGCATGTGAGCGTTTGCATGGGTGTGCCTGAGACCATGTACGTGCATGAATGAGTGTTTCTATGTGCGTGTTTGAGTGTGTGTGCTCGAGTGAATGGGGGTTTATGTAGCGAGTGCGTGGATGAGTGTAAGAGTGTAGAAGTGTGTGGCTGAATGTGTGCGCATGTGTGAACGTGTGTTTTCCAGCGACAGGAATGAAGTTTCCTGTCGCCGGGTGCAGGACTGCCAGCATTTCCATGGCGGTGCAACCGCCATGAAAATGCTGGCAGTCTGCTGCCTCGTAATACCGCTAGCGGTATTATGGCTGTCACCAGGCTAGAGGTGCTTACAGCCCGGGGACCACCGAAAAGTGGCGGTACGGGCAGCATTTCAGCGATTTGGCTTAGGCTAAACCGCCAAACTTGTAATATGGTGTTTTTTCTTACCAGCCCGTCGGTGGTAAAACTGCCACTGTGAGTCTGGCGGTCTTTAGACCGCCAGACTCGTAATGAGGGCCTCAATGTTCAATCCTGGACGAAAATCTACTCCCAATTTCAAAATTTCTCTACGTACCTTTGAACTTGAGAATTCAGGCATAGGATTGAAGACATGGATGTTCCTTAGTAGCCATCACACAGCTCTTCATATGTAAATACCTTTTATCTACACTACCATAAATGTATTATTTCGTTCCATAAAAGACTCTTAAGAGCTATCTTATCAAAACCCACTGGCACGTCTACCAGTAGCTGTGAGAACCTTTCTACACTTAATCTGTTTTCCCTCAGTATTCGAAACATGGGGCAGAACATTTACCCTGTACATCTGCCTTAGGACCTTTAAAAATGTATATATGTTTTTGCCAGGAGGTCCTAGGAGCAAGGTTCTGGTCCTGGTTCTAGTCTGATCTCCTGGGCCATCTGCGAGCAGGGGGAGAAGAACAGCACTTTCTTCTCTGGCATTCTAATATTACATTTATCACCCAGGGTCATTGTTGTTTGGTAGGCAGCCCACTGACATTGAAGGCTGTGTCCCTGCTTCCCTGCTGTGGACCACCAAGCAGATTTAGCGATCTGCACCTGTCCGGTGGGATCTCTGTGCCATAATGAGCTGCAGGAACTGAACGCACAGATCCATTGCAGAGTAAGCGCTGTGTTTCTTGTACCTACTTGACAAAGTGTTTTATTCTTTAAGTACAAACTGTTAAATTTTGAGTTTTCTCTTTAAAAAATACAATAACAATGGTCTGACAGACAGGGAGCCCATGTGTGATTTCCCTAACCAGAGCTGCCATCCCTTACACAATGGTTCCTGGGTGGGATAAATGAGTGACAGTCACCAGACCTAGATACAACGGGGTGACCATCAATGTTATCTGAAGGTCATTTGGTTGACGGACCTTCACGTCAATGGTTTCCAATGGTGGAGCCAGCTAAGGCTGGGTTTCCTCACCTCAAAATGGGCAGGGGAACCTGGAGTTTGGTATAAAGATGCATTTGCCATTGCATAGCAGACGCACCATTCCGCCAAACTATAAATGACTCCCCTAATCTTCAGAATGTCCTATTGTGGAAACCAGGATTGGGATCTACAAAATAGTATACATTTGCATCTATATCAATGAAATATTTCCAGCTTGACAACTCATAAAAAACATGAGGTTTATCAAGGTCATTGCCATCTATGCCATTTAGCACGCCTTTGGTGTAAAGACTACAAAAATGAAAATAAATTAACATTTAAAGTCAGGATGGCAGAATTTAAAAGTGCATTACTTAAAACCAAATCTGCCTATTATTCTAATAAAATTTCAGAGGCCTCGAGTTAAACAAAATGAGATTTTTAATTTGAAGAATTAACTACCCTCCCCTAATAGAGTTATATCTCCAGTGGAGCCTTCTCAAGACTTTTGTGACATCTTGAATCCTGTCTTTACAAATAACTTAAAATTAAGAAGATCTAGCATCATCAGAAGCACCATGTGATTGCACACACAAGAAATGGACATTAACCCTCGGTCCTTCCCTATTTTTAAATGTGTGGATGAAAGTTATCTCCATTCATTATTTTGAAAGATTAAGTGAGGATCTCCAACTGACCTCTGCCCTCCTCGGTGCGATTAGTATTACAGCAAAAGCCATAGAAGTTCCACAAGATTCTGTTCTCTAAAACTTTAAAAACACCACAGTGATTCCACATTAAAAAAGGGGGATGGCCAGAAGATCTAAAAAAGTTAATAAGAATCGCCCATATCCTTGCTACCATATTCCCTTAGCAAAACCTTTCGAGGTCCACGTGGCTCAGGACTTTTGTGACCATCTGCAAAATTCAGAATATTTGGCCTACATCAAGCAGGTGTTTGTCCTGACCACCGCTCTGAATCTGATCATGATGTTAATGAATGATCTTCAGCTCTAGAGGAATAATGGACAAACCTCTGATCTGGTACTATTGGATCCATCTGCTACCTTAGAAGTGGTCAACCATAAGATTCTGGTCAACCGGTTGACTTCTTTTCCTCAAGATCGTACCCAGGCGGTGATGCTTGGACCATTTGTAGCCACCTCCATGCCTGTTGTATGTTGGGTCTCCCAGAAATCTTCCTTTATGCCCAGACCTATGCACTGTGTAGCAAATGTAGAACTTTAAAGACAGTGCCATACAGTTCCAACCTGGACTTGCAGATTTTTAAGGTGACTCAACCCCTTGGATCCACAAGAGAATTAAGAGAAACATTCCCCGACTGAATAAGTGTAGTGGTAATCCTGCTGCAATCAGACCCACAAGTGTCAATTTTGAAAACAAGGAACTTTGTAACTCGTGTTTTTCATATGTATCATTCACAATGCTGACAAAAGCCCTCGTCGTGCACACTCTTGCAAAATCCTCACCATTCCACACTTGCTATACGTCGTCTTGATAGCTGGTCAGAATTATATATAGCTAGATATCAAACTGATCTACAACAAATCCATCCACGACCTTTGTGCTACGGAATAGAGAAATGCATGTATTTTTTTTAGAGTCATTTTTGCTAGGCATGGTATTGGACTGAACAGCATCCACCATTATTTTAATATTTGTGAATAATTCTCATCTTGTCCCTTGTGAAGATACAATGGTGTTTTTACAGTTTTAGTGGACTCAGCAAAAGTCAGTCTTATGAAGGAATGCAGGTTTCCTAAGTACCCTTGCGATAGCATCGCACCACTAACTGGTCTCTAATCAACTGGTCGATGAGGTTTTGAAACCTGCATGAGGAAGCAAAAACCCTTAAGAGGGGTAACATGACTCAAGAGCCATCTGGTTGCTGCTCTCTAGAAACAGCTCATATCTTCAGACTATTAAATACTTCTTCTGCAACCCAGAGCTCTTTTCTAGACGCAGACTGGCTTCTTGATGTTCGTCAAGTTCCCGCCTTTCAGCTGGTGTGCCGAAAGGAGCTGACCCTCCATACCCAAGCAATCAATCATGGACATTCCAGTACTGCAAAGATCAACAAAGGAATGTGATATTGTAGGAGGCTGGACTGGCTTGTAGTGAGTACCAAGGGGTACTTACACCTTGCACCAGGCCCAGGTATCCCTTATTAGTGAATAGGGTGTCTAGCAGCTTAGGCTTATAGATAATGGTAGCTTAGCAGAGCAGCTTAGGCTGAACTAGGAGACGAGTGAAGCTCCTACAGTACCACTAGTGTCATATGCACAATATCATAAGAAAACACAATACACAGATATACTAAAAATAAAGGTACTTTATTTTTATGACAATATGCCAAAAGTATCTCAGTGAGTACCCTCAGTATGAGGATAGCAAATATACACAAGATATATGTACACAATACCAAAAATATGCAGTATAGTATTAGAAAACAGTGCAAACAATGTATAGTTACAATAGGATGCAATGGGGACACATAGGGATAGGGGCAACACAAACCATATACTCCAAAAGTGGAATGCGAACCACGAATGGACCCCAAACCTATGTGACCTTGCAGAGGGTCGCTGGGACTGTAAGAAAACAGTGAGGGTTAGAAAAATAGCCCACCCCAAGACCCTGAAAAGTGAGTGCAAAGTGCACTAAAGTTCCCCAAAGAGCACAGAAGTCGTGATAGGGGAATTCTGCAGGAAAGACCAAAACCAGCAATGCAACAACGATGGATTTCCAGACGAGGGTACCTGTGGAACAAGGGGACCAAGTCCAAAAGTCACGACCAAGTCGAGAGTGGGCAGATGCCCAGGAAATGCCAGCTGTGGGTGCAAAGAAGCTGCTACTAGGCAGTAGAAGCTGAGGATTCTGCAGGAACGACAAGGGCTAGAAACTTCCCCTTTGGAGGATGGATGTCCCACGCCGTGGAGAGTCGTGCAGAAGTGTTTTCCTGAAGAAAGACCGCAAACAAGCCTTGCTAGCTGCAAGTCGTGCGGTTAGGGTTTTTGGATGCTGCTGTGGCCCAGGAAGACCAGGATGTCGCCAATTGCGTCAGGGGACAGAGGGGGCGCACAGCAAGACAAGGAGCCCTCTCAAAAGCAGGCAGCACCCGCAGAAGTGCCAGAATAGGCACTACGAAGTGGAGTGAAACGGTGCTCACCCGAAGTTGCACAAAGGAGTCCCACGCCGCCGGAGGACAACTCAGGAGGTCGTGCAATGCAGGTTAAAGTGCCGTGTACCCAGGCTTGGCTGTGCACAAAGGATTCCCTCGGAAAGTGCACAGGAGCCGGAGTAGCTGCAAAAGACGCGGTTCCCAGCAATGCAGTCTGGCGTGGGGAGGCAAGGACTTACCTCCACCAAACTTGGACTGAAGAGTCACTGGACTGTGGGAGTCACTTGGACAGAGTTGCTGGATTCAAGGGACCTTGCTCGTCGTGCTGAGAGGAGACCCAGGGGACCGGTGATGCAGTTCTTTGGTGCCTGCGGTTGCAGGGGGAAGATTCCGTCGACCCACAGGAGATTTCTTCGGAGCTTCTAGTGCAGAGAGGAGGCAGACTACCCCCACAGCATGCACCACCAGGAAAACAGTCGAGAAGGCGGCAGGATCAGCGTTCCAGAGTTGCAGTAGTCATCTTCGCTACTTTGTTGCAGTTTTGCAGGCTTCCAGCGCGGTCAGCAGTCGATTCCTTGGCAGAAGGTGAAGAGAGAGATGCAGAGGAACTCGGATGAGCTCTTGCATTCGTTATCTAAGGAAATCCCCAAAGCAGAGACCCTAAATAGCCAGAAAAGAGGGTTTGGCTACTTAGGAGAGAAGATAGGCTAGCAACACCTGAAGGAGCCTATCAGAAGGAGTCTCTGACGTCACCTGCTGGCCCTGGCCACTCAGAGCAGTCCAGTGTGCCAGCAGCACCTCTGTTTCCAAGATGGCAGAGGTCTGGAGCACACTGGAGGAGCTCTGGGCACCTCCCAGGGGAGGTGCAGGTCAGGGGAGTGGTCACTCCCCTTTCCTTTGTCCAGTTTCGCGCCAGAGCAGGGCTGAGGGGTCCCTGAACCGGTGTAGACTGGCTTATGCAGAAATGGACACCATGTGTGCCCATGAAAGCATTTCCAGAGGCTGGGGGAGGCTACTCCTCCCCTGCCTTAACACCATTTTCCAAAGGGAGAGGGTGTAACACCCTCTCTCTGAGGAAGTCCTTTGTTCTGCCTTCCTGGGCCAAGCCTGGCTGGACCCCAGGAGGGCAGAAACCTGTCTGAGGGGTTGGCAGCAGCAGCAGCTGCAGTGAAACCCCTGAAAAGGCAGTTTGGCAGTACCCGGGTCTGTGCTAGAGACCCGTAGGATCATGGGATTGTGCCAACAATGCCAGGATGGCATAGAGGGGGCAATTCCATGATCTTAGACATTTTACATGGCCATATCCGGAGTTACCATTGTGAAGCTACACATAGGTAGTGACCTATATGTAGTGCACGCGTGTAATGGTGTCCCCGCACTCACAAAGTCCGGGGAATTGGCCCGGAACAATGTGGGGGCACCTTGGCTAGTGCCAGGGTGCCCACACACTAAGTAACTTAGCACCCAACCTTTATCAGGTAAAGGTTAGACATATAGGTGACTTATAAGTTACTTAAGTGCAGTGTAAAATGGCTGTGAAATAACGTGGACGTTATTTCACTCAGGCTGCAGTGGCAGGCCTTTGTAAGAATTGTCAGAGCTCCCTATGGGTGGCAAAAGAAATGCTGCAGCCCATAGGGATCTCCTGGAACCCCAATACCCTGGGTACCTCAGTACCATATATTAGGGAATTATAAGGGTGTTCCAGTATGCCAATGTAAATTGGTAAAATTGGTCACTAGCCTGTTAGTGACAATTTGAAAGAAATTAGAGAGCATAACCACTGAGGTTCTGATTAGCAGAGCCTCAGTGAGACAGTTAGTCATAACACAGGTAACACATACAGGGCACACTTATGAGCACTGGGGCCCTGGCTGGCAGGGTCCCAGTGACACATACAACTAAAACAACATATATATACACAGTGAAATATGGGGGTAACATGCCAGGCAAGATGGTACTTTCCTACAGATATGATGACAGCCATTGTAAGACAACACCAATACAAATACTACATGTCATTATGGACACATAAGACAACAGGGACAGTGGAAAACACAGTCAAGAACACACTAGGTAGGATAGTCCCTACAATGCATGCTCAACTGAGCACTGTCACAAAGAGGATGACCCAAAAAATGCTACTATGATAAAACCAGTGTGGTGTACGCATCACCGTAACATACAGTTACACTTAAAGGCGGTGTGCGAATCATCACGATGTGCAGTCAGTCCAGTTAGTTTATTTCATGTTTTGGATCACAACCGAGGCCCGCATAAATAATAAGCAATAAAAACAGTACATCCAGAAAATGTCATCACTACCACACTTAATGCACAGAATCAAATTGAACACATTTAAACATCCAGACAATAGTAAGATTCCATAGTGTGCAACATTACTTTATACAAAGTGCAAAACCAGGATAATGCAAATGCGCATAACAATCAACGCTAAAAACTGTAAACTGTAAACTTTGCACTTGTATAGCGCACTACTCACCCATTAGGGTCTCAAGGCGCTGTACTCATACCGCTATGGAACCCCTCCTGGCTTTTCCCTGTGAGGTGCCCACTCCTGGGCACCCCCAGGGTGAAGCCAGGCATCCAAGCGCTGTTGAGGCCGTTGTGGAGATTAAGCAAGCTATTGCCCAGAGTTGCAGAGTGGGACCCATTAATTAGATTAGGCACCTAGGCGAGAATTATCTGGTCCAAGGGAATTGAGCCCAAGACCTGCCAAAGCGGGACTTGAACCCTGGTCTTGAGCCAGATCTCTGCATCAGAGGTCTGCTGCTCTAACCATTGTGCCACACTTCTCCAACGCTAAGACAGCTCACGTTCAAAAGCACTAAATCAAGTTAAGGGCATTACAATCCAAGCTACCATGAAGACAACAAAGTGCAAATCCACAGGTAAGATGCCATAGAGACAATTAACTGAAAAAATTATACACAAATCTTGACTAAATAAATAATAGATGACAAAAATACATAGGAAAAACAAACATTCACTCTTAGCACACCAAAGCTCATTATATTTAAAAAAGTTTGGTCTCAAAAAGTGATGATGTACGAAGTGAGGATTTGGACAAACAAAAATAATGAGATTCAAGTTTGGACATGTGCAGTCCTTTCAGAATCCTAACACAAGAAAGAGTCCCTGATTCAGAGTCTGGCAGATGGGTTACTCCATCACAAATGTGACTGCTATCATGTCCCCCCCCTTACTGCAAGTGCCTTATGTGCTACGGAACTTGTAATAAGGCGGAAGGGATATCCATCAAGGTTGTGACAGAGTACCCATCCGCCTCACTGTAAATCAGGTGTAGAGGCACTTACCAGTCAATGCAAATCCAGAATAATCCAGCAATTTACTTTGTTGTGCTGAAGAACGGTTGAAAATGCAACCATCAGGTTGTTCTCTGAAGGCAAAAATCATGTAGTGATGACGCCTGTTTCAATAGGTGATGGGGCATACTACAGGAGCCAGTGGAGTGATGCTCCTTTCTTCTCTGCATGTGCATCTGTGCTGAGATAGAAGATGCACCTGATTACAAGTAGGGGTGGGCAAAGAATTCTGCTCTGCCGGCGGAGTTCGAAGAGTATTCTGAACTCAGTCTGGAGTTCCGAAAAATGCCACAAAGTGACTCATTGAAGTTTTTTCTCTCGCTCGCCAACGTTAAGTTGGCAAGAGCAAGAGAAATCGCTAAGTTGGCAACTGAGATTTTTGAATGCGAGGGGTCGCAGTAGGCTGCGACTGCTCATGATGAGGAAGCTGCTGCTCTCGTTGAGGAACTGCAGCTCGAGTAAAAAATCTACTCAAGTGGCAGAAGGAAGTTAGCACCCTCTGGTGCTCCACGTAGTGCTGTTCGTGCTGATTTTACAGTACAGGAGAAACTACTGGTGCTGAAAATCAGTGCAACTTACCCAAACTCTGCCGCTTGCGGAACTCCACGTAGAGCGGCAGAGTTTTTTCATCACTTCATGGAGTTCCGTGTAGCAGAGCTCCACGAACTCCACCCAGGCCTAATGACAAGTATGGGACTCCATGACCTCCAGTGGCAGCAGCATCCAAACCCTCAGTCACATGGACCCTGAAGTCAGCACACCAGAGAGGCAAGGGACACCCAAACCTTCACAGCAGCCACTCTGGAATGGAGCAAGAAGTCAGCTTCCGTGTCTCCGTGGGTCACTCATCGCCAGTATCAGAGCGCTCATGCAGGGATGTTCAGGTGCTTGATTTCTTTAACCCAATGACCGGAGCACAGACAACACCAGTCTAAGAGGTAAGTTCAATTAACAATCCACGTAACTATCTCTAAACCTTCCGGGCAGGATTATGTGACTAGAGGCGTGACGTGAGACATAGGCATGAGAACACCTTCAAGACACAATAGGATGCGCCACAAAAACCCACTATAGATTGCCTTTATAGATTACAGACCACACATCAGAAAACCCATTCCAAGACCATCTGTCAGGGGTGCACCTGAGTCTTGATGCATGCATATACATGCATTGGGGGAAAAGGCATTGGCAAAGGTAATACGTTTTATAGCCGAGACCTATTGGCTTTCTCATTGCCTGTTTTCATAGACCTTTTAGAATTAATAGAAAATGTGATACTTCAGACTTTCCAGCCTAGGCTCTAGTGAATCAAGCCTAATACTTTCTTCTACATGAAGGTCTGTTCATCAGTTAGGTCTTGTTTTTGCTTTTTAAACTTCCAAGGTTTCATTGCTATGGATTGTCAGATTCTGTTTACATCAAAGGCAAACAGGGGATGGATAAAAGTGGCAAATATACATGAAAACTGGCCCTGGCCACACAAACCATGCCATGGGCTGCCCATAAAACATTTCCTCTTAAGTGGTATTTCACCTGCTGGGATACAGACGGTGCCCTGTTGTAGCTGTATTAGGAGCAGGTTTCAGTGGTATTAATGTGTAGCTTAAGTTTTCCTGCATCTTGAAAATACAAAGGTATCAAGATCAGTTTTACAGGAGCCACATTTGAAAAGTTAATCAAACATGTTTATTGTCTGCGAGAAAGATCTTGCTGGAGTGGATTACACAAGAGTTGTATTCGCCCCTGCTGCAGTGGTTTTCTTTCTTTCTTTTACTTGTAACTATTTAATGAGTTGCTTTCAGGTAACAGGTATGTGCAGAGGAATTAAAATTCAACATCCTGCAGAATCTAAAAATACCCAGGGTTTGTGGATGTCCCTGGAGGGGACTGAGAAAATACGCAAAATATAGCAAAAGTTTGTGTCTTGAAAAAAACATAGGGGAAAAAATGCTCCAGATAAAAGTGTGTTTCTTTCCTAAAAATGGCGTCCACAAACGGTTTGCTATACTAAAGTCACCGCCTTTCAGGAACATGCAGAGCTGAATCATAAACCCTAATTCTGTAACACAGTTTTGGCATTTTTCAAACAGGTAGCCCATTTTTCCTATTTTTTTGTACTCTCAACCTACTTCCAGTTTGTGGTGGAAACCAGTGTG
Organism: Pleurodeles waltl; assembly: GCF_031143425.1. NCBI lineage: Eukaryota > Metazoa > Chordata > Amphibia > Caudata > Salamandridae > Pleurodeles > Pleurodeles waltl. The sequence continues at coordinate 98,188,948 of NC_090444.1, read as the reverse complement.
AAACGCAAGGGTGATCCAGAAAAGCCATACATTTCTAAACTAGACAACATTCCAAATTCAGCAGGGGGTCATATGTGTAGCTCCCTCAAGTTTTTCCCAAGGAAAATAACTGTTGAAATAAAGAAATATTGACAATTAGTAGGAAAAACCAGACATTTGTGACAACATTTTCATCTGTAACTTTTTGTCACAATGGCAGATTGACAAAAGCAATACACCATTACATCTGTTAGACCCCTCTGGTTGCAGGGATATGTATATGGTTTGTAGCTTATCCAAGAAACCAAGGTCCCCAGAGCAAACAACTGAGCTGCACTATATAATGGGGTTTCATTGATTACAGAGTATAGACAAATTGTTATAGCGAAATAGGCAGTGTGAAAAATGGGTATCAAGGAAAAGTATGTATTTCTGAAATTAGCAGAAGATATAGGCCCTCATTACAACCCTGGCGGTCGGTGGAGAAGTGGCTTTAATACCGCAAACAAGGCGGCGGTAAAAAAATTGGAATTACAAGCATGGCGGTGACTGCAATGCAAAACCGCCACTTCTCCACTCTGACCGCCAGGGTAAAGACTTCGGTCTCCAGCCGGCGGTATCACAACCCCGCATACCGCCATGGATTTCATGGGGTTTTGTACCGCCACGAAATCCATGGCGGTAGGCACTATCAGTGCCAGGGAATACGTTCCCTGGCACTGCTATGGGTCTCCCTCACCCTCTCCCCCGAGTCCTCCCCCAAACCCACGACCCCCCTACCACACCCCAAAGGGGGTAGGACCCCTCTCCCCACACACCCCCAACATTGACACACACACACCCCTACATGCACACTCACACAACAACACATACACGCACACATACTCAGACATTTTCCATACACTCAACACCCCCCCACATGCATACACGCACTCACAAACCCCCTCTACATACAACACCCCCTCACCCCCCTCCCCTAACGGACGATCACCTTACCTGGTCCGGTGATCCTCCGGGAAGGAACGGGATCCATGGGTGCTGCTCCGCCACCAGCTCCCCGTCACCAGAACACCGCCACACCGAATCATGGGTTGTGATTCGGTGGGTGGTGTTCTGATGACGTGGCGGTGGAGGTGGAGCAGCCTCCACTTCACCGCCAGTATGGCTGCTGGCGGTTCTCCGTCCGGAAAAGGGCGGAGAGCTGCCAGCAGTCATGATACGCTGTGCGGAAAACCGCCTGCACTGGCGGTCTTCAGCACGGCTGTACCTCATCGGTCTTGGTAAAAGACCGCCGAGGTTAAAATGAGGCCCATAGTGTTTAGAAGCAGTGGTTATTTCAACATTTCTGAATTTGTGGGTACTCGTGCTGGTGAATGATTTGGAGGGTATTTTTCAAAATGTCATCTTTCTTATACACTGATTTAGATTTCAAAGGCACAAATGAAGCGACATCTAATTGCTAATAACAAACATTCTACTATTCTACACTCCCACAAGTCTCCCAATACTTGTCAGGATAGATTTAGTGCCCACGACAGGAAATGGCCCAAAACGCAACATGGACGCTGCACATTTTGCCACCCATAACTGACCCTCTTTGCCCAATGTGGGTAGCTCTAGATTTTGAACCCTAGCTCGGCTGGCACCTTAGGAAACCTAGCCAACCTGTACATTTTTTAAAACTAGACCCCTAAGGGTATCCAGGGTGGGCTGACTTGCATGGCTCTCGCCATGTTTTGCTACACAGAATCCCATGCAAACCAGAAACTTTAACAAAATAAAACACATTTTCCTCAAATTTCTGTGATGGGAAATTCTAAAATCCGCGGGGAGCCATAAACATCCTTCCACCCGGCCTTCCCCCAGGTCTCCTGAAAAAAAAAAGGTACCTCACTTGTGAGGGTAAACCTAGTTCCCGCTAAAGAAATAGCCAAAAACATAACATGGATGCTTCAAATTTTTCCACCCAAAACTGACCCCCTTTTCCAATGTGGGTGGCTCTAGGTTTTGGACCCTAGCTCAGCTGCCACTTAGGGCAAACTAGCTAACCTGTATATTTTTTAAAACTAGGCACCTAGGGGTATCCAGGGTAGGATGACTAGTGTGGCTCTTACCACGCTTTGCTACCCAGAACCCCTTTCAAACTTGAGACTGTGACAAAAAAAAAACATTTTCCTCCAATTTCTGTGATGGAAAGTTCTGGAATCTGAGGATAGTCACAACCTTCCTTCAACCCAGCTTTTCCCCAAGTGTCCTGATAAAAATAGTACCATACTTGTGTGGATAGGGCTATACCCGCAACACAAAAAGTGGCCCAAAACGCAATGCAGACACATCAAATTTTTCTACTGAAAACTGACCCTTTTTTTGCAATGTGCCTAGCTGTGGATTTTGGGCCCTAGCTCGGCTGGCACGTACGGAAACTTGGCAAACCTGTAAATTTTTTAAAACTAGACACCTACGGAAATCCAGGATCAGGTGACCTGTGAGACTCTCACCAGGTTCTGTTACCCAGAATCCTTTGCAAACCTCAAAATGTGTCTTAAAAACACATTTTCCTCTCATTTCTGTGATAGAAAGTTCTGGAATTTGAGGAGAGCCACAAATTTCCTATCACTCAGCATTCCCCTCGGTCTCCTGATAAAAATGATACCTCCTGTGTGTGGGCCAAGTGCCTGAGACAAGGGCTGAAAACGTGTAGAGATTGAGGGGACACCAAAGCGGTCCCAAAGGGCAGTGTTGGAGAGGGCCCTTCTTAGGGGATTTCCCTGAAATTTTTTGCTTTTTCCTCTCGGTCTTTTGCTGACTCTCTTTGCCTGGCCTTAGGACTCTGGGCACTTTCCTACTGTACTTAAGTGGGAAAGTGTGCATGCCCTGCGTACACATGCTAGGAGGGAGCACTTACGCGATTGGTTCAGGTGCTGTAGCCTGGAGGGCTCTGTAAAAAAGATACACCACCTACCCAGAGCGGGTACAGCCCTGGCTACTAGTGGGATGTTGCACTGAGTGTGCTACCCACTAGAATAGCCTGTGAAGCATGTAGCGGGCCTGCCAATGCAGGACTGATGAGGCACAGTTGCGTTTGGGCTTAGTTTGGCACCACTAATGTCATAGCCTATCCTGAAGGGACCCTCAGCTATCCCTAGAGCACCCCCTGAAGGGTGTGGTAGATGGAAGGCTGGGCAGATACACATGGGTGTCCCATGCCCGGTAGGGACCTAGGGCGGTCAGCTCTCCCCATAGGTTTTTGCTGATTCCCTACTTACTGGCCTCAGGGCCCTGGGCCCCTTCCCTCATCAATAGAGTGCGGAAGTGTGCGCCCCTTCCTACATATAGGAGGGACATCAAAGACCTCCTGTGTCATGGCAGGCCTGGGTGCGCACATGCCGCTATGGCGTGTATAAATATGTACCCAGCCTGTCAAAACAGGCCTGTGCATGCGCACTATCACCTAGGGGTCTTAAATATGTATCCAGCCTGTCATAGCAGGCCTAGATGTGCACACTAGCACTTCTGGAGCTTTAAACATGTAACTAGCCTGACTTAGCAGCCCTGTGTGTGCACTTGTACCTTTTGAGCTTTGAAACATGTGTCCAGCCTGCCAATGCAGGCTTGTACGTGCGCCAGGGCATGTATGCACAGAGAGTGAAGAATACCCATTTGTGTTTTCACTGCATAGGAGATCTGCTCTGTCTATAGGTTAACATAGGAGAGTTTTACAATTATTCCAACGGTGGATCGCACCAGATCAGCCTCATGTTGTTTATCATTATTGAATTCGTCTTGACATACCCCTTTTTATGGTAAAGGTGGTTTTGTCAATAAGGTTGGAAAAATGCCACTTCGAGAAAGTGGACATTTATCTGCCCAAAAATGCTTTGTGTGCTTTTTAATTCACACTGGGGGAGGGAGGAGCACATCTGTGCATTCCCCAGAGACGGCTATAAAACTTGGGCACACAACTGGAATGAAGACCTCTGCCATTTGTGGGCTTTGCTGGATAGATTGGAGGGAGAGGTTCTGAAACTTGGACTCTTGGAGCCAAATCATGGCCCCACTAAGGATTAAGATCTGCATTCCACAGCCCCCTGGCTGACAGGACTTAAATTTGGTTGAGACAATTTTGGTCCAAAGGAGAGCAAACCTCCCAGCCCCCCCCAACTTCAAAGGCATACTACAATATAACTACTGGTGTCCCACTGCAACAAAGTAGAGATACACTTGCCGGAACCTGTTGTGCAGAAGGAGGAATTACTGCCCTAGGAAGGGACCGGACACTCTTCCTGCAGCGTGGCTGGCCTGGGCAAATTGGTTGTTGCTGTGATGCACTCTGAAGTGTGCTCTCCAAGGGCTTGCTGGCTTGTGCCCTATTCTCTGGAGGAGGTCTCAGGGATATCAAAGACCTCCTGTGAGGGATCTACACCTTCTACCTGTGTGATATGGAGAGCGTTGCCCTTTTAAGTGCCTACATTGTCTGCTGGACATCACCTTGCAGCAGCGGTGCGAGCCTAGAACCAAAGACTGCACCTGGAGACCAGATTTGATTGGTGCTGAGTCTTTAAAGTACTACCCACATTCAAGGAATGTGGCCCTTCATTGTGGGGCCATGACACACATAAGCCTCTGGTTGGTTGTTAGCGGATTCACTGTGTGCGGGACCCCGCATTCGCCTGCCTTTGTCAAGCATGCTGTATTTCTCTAGTGCAATTATTAAAGAAACAATGGTCCCTAATTAAGAAATGAAAAAAAATAATAATAATAATAATAATAATAATAAATATATATATATATATATATATATATATATATATATATATATATATATATTTTATTAGCAAATAAATTACACAAAGAAATGTAAGTCGGAAAACATGTTCAATAAGAACAGATTCAGGCAAATTTGTGACAAAAATAAATACATCTGATAAGTTACAATTCAACAAAGACACAACATAGCCCTTATACATGTAATGAGTAATTTACATGGGGTCAAGGTGTCAAAGTCAACAACGTTTTCATCCTTTTAGCAATGCTAGGATCATCACCGGGACTAAAGTAAAAATAAGCCTGGGCACTAGAGATAACATGCATTTGCAATGCAATAGGTCTCACATTTAGTTGAGTTAGAGCTATTGGCATAGTAAATGCATAACTGGACTTTTTTGCCACATGTTTTGGTCCTCTTACCACATAATTCCAGTGGCCCTACATATAACTAGAGGGTTAGTAGGCCTACTGAAATATTTTTTCACACAATGCCCTTAAATCACAAACTACGCCCAAATGCTAAACAAAAGTTCCAACCAAGAGAGCCTAAAAAGACACTGAATGGTGGGAGGAGTTATTACTTTGGGGACCTTCCTAGTGTGTTGATCTAGAGGTGACCTAGACAGAAATAGTGTGTCGTGTAAGTGTTTTGGTGGTGGTCCCATTGCCCTAGAACAACCGCAGGCTGAGTTATGGGCAAAAACGTTTTGAAAAACTAATGCCATGCAAAGCATTATGGGGTGAGTTTCCAAGTGCTGCGAATATTGTAGTATGTTGACTATAATGCTTAGAACAGTGCTTAGAACAGCCCCTAGAGAACACCATAATAAAAATAGCCTTTGTAAAAAATATGGTCATGTAACCATATAGTTACCCCTAGAATGCATAACCACATGAAAAGAAAATAGCAGAAAGTAATACAGTGTAACCATATATTTAGCCCTGAGAGGACACAGGGGGTGATTCTAAGCTTGGCGGGCGGCGGTAGCCGCCCGCCAAGCTGGAACCGCCAGAAGACCGTACCGCGGTCAAAAGACCGCGGCGGTCATTCTGGGTTTCCCACTGGGCTGGTGGGCGACCGCCGAAAGTCCGCCCGCCAGCCCAGCGGGAAACACCCTTCCCACGAGGACACCGGCTCAGAATGGAGCCGGCGGAGTGGGAAGGTGCGACGGGTGCAGTTGCACCCGTCGCGAATTTCAGTGTCTGCAAAGCAGACACTGAAATTCTTCGTGGGGCCCTCTTACGGGGGCCCCGCGGCACCCCCTACCGCCATCCTGTTCCTGGCGGGAGACCCGCCAGGAACAGGATGGCGGTAGGGGGTGTCGGATTCTCAAGGGCAGCGGGAAGTCGGCGGTACACCGCCGACTTTCCGTTTCTGGCCGCGGCTGAACCGCCGCGGTCAGAATGCCCAGCGGTGCACCGCCAGCCTGTTGGCGGTGCTACCGCCGACCTCCGCCATGGCGGTAATTACCGCCAGGGTCAGAATGACCCCCACAGTGCCTTACACATTTTGTGAGCTACCAGGCCTACTGCAATGATATTAAAAACAATGCCCTAAAATACAAACTACTCCCAGCGGTGAAACAAAAGTTCCAGGTGTAAGAGAGCGAAGAAAAAGAAACTGAATGGTGGGAGGGGGTTATTATTTTGGGGTCCCCAATAACCTAGTGTGGGGACCCAGACTTGACCTAGACAGAAAGAGTATGTCATGCTGAAAGTTTTAGTGGTGGTCCCATTGGCCTCGCGCCACCACAGGCTGAGTTATGAGCAAAAATGTTTTGAAAAAAGAATGCCCTGCAACGTATTATGGGGCAAGTTATGTTGACTACAATACTCAGAACAGCCCCTAGAGAACACCACAATAAAAACAGCATTTATATGAAACATGGTCATGTAGCCATATAGTTAGCCCCTAGAGAGCATAACCAAATCAAAACAGAATGGCAGAAAGTAATGCAGTGGAACCCTATATTTAGCTCCTACAGGATGTAATGCATTACAGGTCTACTACAATGATATTACAAATAAGAGCCTTTAAACAGAAACTACTCACAACTGTAAAACAAAGTTTCAGCCACAAGAGAGCTTAAAGAGACACTGAATGGTGGTGGGGTTATTATTTTGGGGCCCCCACTAACCTAGTGTGGGGACACAGGGTTGGCCAAGGCAGAAAGGTTGCTTCATGCTGAACATTTTGGTGGTGGTCCCATTGTCCTAGGACAACTACGGCTGAGTTATGGGCAAAAATGTGTTCTAAAAGTAATGTCTTGTAGAGCAATATGGGAGGAGTTCCCTGAGTGCAGTGAATATTGTAGTATTGGCTCTCTTGCTGTGCTGGGAGAGCAGCTTCGAGGATTTCTGTGTTTTTTTTACGTGAAGCATTTATCAATTACAAGTGTTTTTGTGAAAACTATGGAGGGTGAAGGGGAGACCCAAATTAAATTACTCTGATTAGGTAACAATGTGACCAGTGCACTTTCTGCGCTGGGAGCGCCATGGCCGCCATGGAGCACAAAGGGGAGAAACAAAGGGAAATAATAGTTTTCCCACGCTGAAGTATATTGGCAATCGTGCAATAATCTATATAACAGGATCAGTCTGCAAGTCAGTAACAAAAGTGCACCAAGGTGGGACAAACAAAGCATTTATCAATAACATCAAGGGATTTTTGAAAAGCAAGCCCCCAAACGAGTGAAGGTGATGGGCACGAGATGGGCGTGGTTAAAAGTCCACAGAATACTTACAACAGGTGAAAAAGTGCTTGCGCACTCTACCTAAGAACAGCTGTCCCCCACAACACTTCATGTACTGCCTTGTTTTGCAACCAACCATCAATCTTGAACAGTTGATCTTCACACTTCATAATTATTATTTATTGTCACACAACTTACTGGACTCCCTTCTCACTGATTCACTCCCTCAAAACAATTCCTTCTGATGTCCCTAATCCTATGACTTTAGTATGCTGCGTTTGACAACACTGATTACACATTATTAATTTACACCTTTATTTCACTTGGCATGTTGGACACTGCGTAGCAGATGACGCAGTAGATCTTGAGTTTTTCTCCCGCATCCCTGGAAGCAGGCACATCATATCTCTGAATCCGTACTGTGGATTATGGCAAGAGGCCTGTTATTGTCAAAGCCATTTGTGGGGTGGACATCTCTCCATACTTCAGGCGGTGAGGCTTGTGGTAGTATTTAACAGAAAGGCCTTGAATCTTTGATTCAGCAGCTGGTTATAAGGCCACAGGGTCCTTGTTTATATCAGTTACTAGAAGCACAAATGGTCCTTTATTGTTCCACTGTGAGTTTATAAATCAGAACCAGCGACAGAACAACCTATTTAAAGGGTGCACAAGGAATGGGGAGTGAGTCACAGGGGCAATTCAATGCCTAAGCGGACCATGCAACCTCTTGGGAGTACACTTACACTGGCAGTTCCCCAGCTAGGGCTAACTCAGCGCCACCAGTCATTCTAAACACATTCACACATACAATCACATATCTCACACTCTGGGAGAGGATATGCTTCCTGTCACAGTAGACTAGAAAGATTTACCAGAAAGGCTTATGAGGCAGTCTCCATAGCATGAGATGCAGGTGAAAAGGGACCACCCATGACTGTCAATCAGTTGCCAACAACAGTTTATTAGGCCAAGGCCGTGGCAATGGGATTATAGTCAACCAGGATGAGAGGAATACTACATTGGACCCCCAACCCATCCATTAACCCCAGCTGAGTTGATTACCATGTTTGTGAACTACTCGTATGCTATGCAGGGCTGACTACAAATTGAAAGGAGCCAAGAAAAAATGCTCATAACAGACAATTCAACACCGGCCCCCAGCTCTTCTTCAATTAGCCTCTATCTCCCACTTTAATCAATAAATCATGGATTTGTAGAGCGCACCAAATCACCCATAGGGTCTCAACGCGCTGTATGTGGGCATACTGCTCAGTCAAAGAGCCAGGTCTTGTAGTCCTTCCTGAACCCACTTCTCCCTTTCCTTTTTCTCTCCCTCCTTTTTTCCCGTCTTTTCTGTCTTTCAACTCACCTCTCTTTCTGTCATGACATTCAATCAATCAATCAATCATTTGTAAAGTGCACTACTCACCCGTTCGGGTCTCAAGGCGCTGAAGGGGGGGGGGGGAGGGACTGCTACTGCTCGAAAAGCCAGGTCTTGAGGCATTTCCTGAAGGTCAGGAGGTCCTTGGTCTGTCGTAGGTGAACCGGGAGGGAGTTCCACGTCTTGGCGGTGAGGTGGGAAAAGGATCTGCCGCCAGCTGTGGTCCGACGGCTGCGAGAGACGGTAGTGAGGGCGAGGTTGGCGGATCGTAGTTGGCGGGTGGGAGCGTGGAAGGTAAGTCGCTCGTTGAGGTAGGCACGGCCTGCGTTGTGGAGAGCTTTGTGAGCTTGGACCAGGAGCTTGAACGTGATCCTCTTGTTGACGGGAAGCCAGTGTAGGTCTCTGAGGTGAGCTGTGAAGTGGTCGCGGCGAGGGAAGTTGAGGATGAGGCATGCGGAGGCGTTCTGTATTTGTTGCAGTCTCTTCTGGAGCTTGGCCGTAGATCCTGCGTAGAGCGCGTTGCTGTAGTCCAGTCTGCTGCTGACAAGGGCGTGGGTGACTGTCTTTCTAGTTTCGGTGGGGATCCATCTGAAGATCTTGCAGAGCATGCAGAGGGTGTTGAAACAGGAGGATGAGACGGCGTTGACTTGCTGGGTCATGGTGAGAGATGAGTCAAGCATGAAACCTAGGTTGCGTGCATGGGTGTTGGGTGTTGGTGCAGTTCCTAGGGTGGCTGGCCACCAGGAGTCGTCCCATGAGGAGCGGTTGGAGCCGAGGATGAGGATCTCAGTCTTGTCGGAGTTCAGTTTGAGGCAGCTCATCTTCAACCAGTTGGCGATGGCATGCAGTCCGTTGTGGAGGCTAGTCTTAGCGGTGACAGGGTCCTTGGTGAGGGAGAGTATCAGCTGGGTGTCTTCTGCGTAGGAGATGATGTTGAGGCTGTGGGATCTGACGATGTTGGCGAGCAGAGCCATTTAGATGTTGAAGAGAGTTGGTCTGAGAGAGGATCCTTGGGGAACGCCGAGATGGTCGTGGTGGCTTCAGACAGGAACGGAGGGAGGCGGACTCTCTGGGTTCTGCCAGAGAGGAAGGATATGAGCCAGTCCAGGGCCTTTTGGCGGATCCCAGCAACGTAGAGGCGTGAGCGCAGGGTGTGGTGACAGATGGTGTTGAAGGCTGCCGAGAGATCTAGGAGGATGAGGGCAGCGGTTTCGCCTTTGTCGGGCATGGTCCTGATGTCGTCGGTTGCGGCGATGAGTGCGGTCTCGGTGCTGTGGTTCCTATAGAATCTGGATTGGGAGATGTCTAGCGTGTTGTTGCCCTCCAAGAAGCGGGTCAGTTGGCCGTTGATGATCTTCTCGATGACCTTCGCAGGGAAGGGGAGGAGGGAGATGGGCTGGTAGTTCTTGAGGTCTCCGGGGTCTGCTTTGGGCTTCTATAGCAGGGCGTTGACTTTGGAGTGTTTCCACATATCCGGGAAGGTTGAGGTCTCGAAGGAGCTGTTGGTGACGGCTCGGAGCTGGGGAGCGATAATTTTGTTGGCCTTGTTGAGGACGTGGTGGGGGTAGGGGTCTGTAGGGGAGCCTGAGTGGATGGAGCTCATGGTTTTGCTGGTTTCTTCGTCGTTGGTGGGGGTCCAGGAGTTCAGTATGTCGGTGCGGCAGGGTGCTTTGATGTTGGTTGTGTCGTTGGTGGTGATGGTGAGAGATGCCGATTTGAAACTTTCGTGTATGTCTACGATCTTGCGATGGAAGTAGTTGGAGAGGGAGTTTCAGAGGTCTTGGGAGTGAGGGGGGTTGGTGGCACAGGATTTGGGTTTGGTGAGTTCTTTAATGATGGCAAAAAGATCCTTGCTGTTGTGCGCGTTGTTGTTTATGCGTTCTTTGTAGAAGGATTGTTTGGTGGTCCGGATTAGGTGGTGATGTTTGCGCATGGCAGATTTGAGGGCAGAGAAGTTGCTGACTGAAGGTTCTTGGCGCCAGGCTTTCTCAAATTTCCAGCATCCTCGTTTGGAAGATTGAAGTTCTGCGGTGAACCAGGGGGCTGTCTTGTTGGTGCGGGTGTTGTTGGGTTTTTTGAGTGGGGTGAGGGAGTCGGTGCATGTTCCTAGCCATCGAGTGAGGTTGAGAGCGGCGGTGTTGGGGTCGTTGGTACTGGGAGGTGGAGATTGTGCTCCACCTCCCACTCCAGCTGTAATTTACCTTGGGGAGCACCTCATAGTGACAGAAGCACCAGCAGCGGCACTGGGCCTTCAAAATCCGGTGTCCAATGTCTCCAACTCCAAGTGATGGAAAAAAATGGGGCTGATGTTAAGGCTGACGAAGTCTGACCTAAAGTCCCTTTCACCACAAAAAGTGTATTTTTATATCTATTTTTGTGTTTGTGAAAACCCGTTGGTCTCAGTTGTCACGGAGCATAGGAAATTTTAGAAATCATTAAGAAAATCAGTTATCACGCTCATACCAAAGCGACATCAAACAAAACATGCCCCAAAAAAGTGCTTAACTTGTGCTTGTTGTTTCCGGTGCTGCTCACCGGCACTTATTTTTGAGGGCCGGGGCTTATTCTTCTGCCTCAAGCATTTGCTGCGAGCAAAAGACACATATGGGAAAGACGGAGGAAGGAAAAAAACAAAAAAGCGACACAAAGAGAGAAAGTAGAAAGCTGCTAGAGTGAGCTGAAGGGGCAAGGAGTGGCTGTAAATAGATTGAAGAGGCCCGAGGTGGCTTCAGGATTACGCTGCTTCAGTATTCCGTGCTCCCACATTTAATTACAGCATCCGTGTGTTTAAGAGGAGGGCTTTGGGCACTGGCACGTTTTTATTTACAAATTAAGCATTGCCCCAAAAGACATAGAGAAAGTGAACACGCATTTAACACATCTGCACTAACGCGACAGTGCACAACCCATGTGTACAAATGTTAAAAATATTTGGTGCATCTGCACAAAAATGCGATATACATGCGGGTCGACGTGCGTCGGTTAGTGTCAAGCTCAATCAGCCTTCACATTACATGGCAGATCCCATACTCCAATACCAGACGATAAGCAACTAAATGAAGGAAAAATACTGCCCCTCAAATGTACAGATGCATCTCTCTACGCGGCCCAAAATACGGGACTACCACGTAAAATAAAACTGCACCATAGACAAAGGCACATTGTTTGCATTAAATCAGTAACTCCGCAAGCGCTAATGGATTTTAAAAAAAGAATCTTTCGACCGTGTAAATGTCACGGAAGGCATGACAGAATTTTGGAGTCTTTGTTACTCACAACCAGACCAGAATAAAGGTTGCAGCCTCAGCCATTTCGGCTACATACATATATTTATGGCCGCAGTTCAGAAGAAGAGGGAGGTTATGGGGTAATTGCTCCCTAAAATGCAGACTTGAGAAGTGTGACCATATGGTACCCAACCCCACCTGTTCATGTTTAAGTAAAAATAATACTTCATGTATCACTCTTACTCAAGCACAATAAGCTAAACTAGAGTACGCGTGGCAATGTGTATGTGCAGCGGTGGTGGCCGCACATCTCAAGGGGAGGGGTGGGCAGGAGGTGGGGATAGTGACCAGGGGGCAGAGGGTGGGAAATGAGTGTGATCGCTCTGTGTATGTTCTTGAATTCACCAAGGAATGCTGCGATAAACAATAGAAGTAAACTAGTAGTTATGCAAAGTGCACGATTACTGCAGAGCAAGATCGCGCTGTGTAGGAAATAAAAATAACAAGCATTTTCAATGCAACGGGTCTAGCATTTGCTTGAGTTAGAGCTATTACCATTGTAAACTCCTAACCGGACCTTTCTTGACACACAAATTAAAAGAAAAAAAAAAAAACACAGGGGGATCGCGCTATGTAAAATGCAGCGCAATCGCACTGCGTGGAAAATAAACAGATGAAGTAGTCCGGGAATCATGCTGAAAACATCAAGCCTCATATGTTTTTAGTACTTTACCGGTGCTGTGTAGGTGGGCTAAACACCGGAAAAGGCATGAGGTATGCATGCCTTTCACAAATGAAAGCAAGCGGATTTTAAAAGGCAAGCCCGCGAACCAATGAAGCCAATGAAAGTGACTGACGTGACATGGGCGTGGTTGGAAGCCCAAAGAGAGATTACAACATGGGACGGAGCGCATTGCGCTCGCCCATAAAAAGTAGTCCAGAAAGCATTTGGAAAACATGGAGCTGCATATGTTTTCAGTAATTGGCCAGTGCTCTTGAAGAGGGCTAAACACCTGAAAAGGCATGACGGATGCACGCCTTTCACAATTGAAATCAAGGGAATTTTACAGGGCAAGTCCATGAAAGAATGAAAGTGGTGGGCATGACAAGAACGTGGTTAAAAGCCCAACAGAAAGACAACAGTTCGGAAGCGCTTACGCGCTCGCCCTAAAAACGTAATAAAGGGAGGGGAAAAAGGAGAGAGAAAAAAAGGAGAGGAGAAAAAAGAGAAGGGGAAAGGGAGGGGAAAAAGGCAGGACAAAGGAGAAGAGAAAAATAATAAATTAATTAAAAGTGCAAAAATTGGTAACAAAAGTAAGTGGAAAAAACAAAACAAAAAACAATTGCCAAATTGTGCGAACCAGCATGTGTGAAATTGGGTTTTAAAATATATTGAAATAGAGAGTATATACCTGAACATGAAAGGGAAACTACAGTAACGTAAAATGGGAGAGGAAAGAAAATGATAAGGTACAACTAATTGCTATAAAAAGAGGAGGTATTCCAAACAAATGTGGTGCAGCACTCACCATAATAGCAGGACGCGACCAATAAACTTAATAGAAGGACAGCGGTGAAAATAACAGTCATGACAACCCATAAGCTAGGAGAATAAAGGGGCAAAAAAATTTATCAATAACCTTAGAACAATAAGGAACCAAGAATACTGAAGGGAATAAGGAATTAGAGGGAAAAAGATTCCCCAACCAGTAATTCTTAGCAATACTAAAAGCAGTTGGACATCCAACTAATACCACATTATATCAAGAAAACAAAAGTGTTGAAGGTTGCAAGATTAAACAGATGGATAGCCAACTTCTTATACAAAAGTATGCCTTACGAACAGCAGTGTAAGGTTCTAACCTCTGATCTACTGTATCTACCCACCCATGTGCTTATTGTAGCCTAAAATGCACTCAGGTTTACGCACTTCAGCAATCTAACCCCAGACAGTCACAGGTGAAGTATTTTCAGCATGGATGGTAGTCAGCATGCTCATGTCTGCAAATTTCACAGCTAGCAGTACATCACTAAGCAAGGCACTGCACTGTCCCTTCTCACATTTTTTTATTAATAACACTATAATTAACTCTGGCACTGTTGTCCCTCAAATACTGTTCAGCATGCAAATTAGTCTGTACATCAATCTCACCCAAAAAGACATTGTCCATAAACAAATAAAAGAAATTTGTAGGCAAAAGGTTTTCAGTATTCACTCTACATCCTGCGACACCAGTAAAGTCATGCAACCCTGGCTGCACCATGTTTGGGGCAACCTTGAGTTCAGCTCTTCCAATGGGAAGCCTTTCAGCCCCAGGCAGCAATCCAGATGTCTTTTGCTGCACTATCGGCACATCAGTGTCCTCCTTCAAAACAGGCCCTTCCTCCACACTGAGCGGGGCTTCATCATCAGATGATTCCTCTCAGACAGAAAATTCACTGCCAGAATCTTGCACTTCCTCCTTGCCTCAGATGCAGAGTCTGCCTCAATCATGGTCAGAGGACGATTCAAAAAGCATACCAACGACCTGCTGAGCAGTAATCCTGCAGCTAGCCATAATCCTTACTAATAAAAGTAGCTTGACAGAAAGTAGCTTGACAAATAAGTCACCATTACCCAACACTGTATAAAAGAAGCAATAAAGTGCATCTTTTTCAAACAGATAGTAAAACTAGTGGCATATACTAGTCTAAAAGGTAACGCCATGCAATACAAATCACACACAAAACCTATATACTCAAATAAGATTCCAATCTGCACAGACACAGAAAGTATCAACGATATCCCACTAGAAAGAAAGACAAAAGAAAGTTACACACAAGACAACACAATACGCATTGTGCACGAATCCAAGGAGGATTTCATACACAATAAAACAGAAGCTAAATATGCTGCTATTATTACGCCATCTACAAAGAAATTATTCATGCATGGCAATGATACTCAGTTAGAGTAAACAGGACAAAAATGTTTTTCTTACCAAATACATGCAACTAAGCAAACTGCAGATCTACCAGTACCGAAATCGCAAGCAGGAATCACAGCAAAGTAATCAAAAGCTTTCCACTAGAATAAAAAGGAGAACTAAAGCATTACAATCACAAATGAAAATAATGCGCCACGCCACACACAAAACCAGCCAAGCGCACGTTTACACACACTGCCAGCCAAATGCCAGTACACGCACAATGTCATCCGAACTCCAGTTCACTCAAACAGAAACTTTCCCTGTGGGGGCATAAGAACTGAAACAACAATATTACAAAAAATAAAAACCTTGGTATATAGTGGCTTGGGGTCAGATGGGCCTAATACTATAAGGTCGGTCTGCCCGCAAGGGGGGCAAAAACTGCCACAGCATTTGCCCCCAAAAGGGGAGTTACTCTCGCCCAAGGGGCCACTTCCCGTAACAGGATTGCCCTAAAATGTAATTCCTGGTGTCTAGTGGCTTCTGCCCACCTTGGGGGCAGATGGGCCAAATAATATAAGGCCAATCTGCCACCAAAGGAGGCAGAAATGGCCACAAAATTTGCCCTCAAAAGGGGAGCAATGCTTTCCCAAGGAGCCACTCCCCAAACACCAAAATCTACAATAAAAAAAAAAGATCCCTGGTGTCTAGTGGCTTCTGCTCCCCCTGGGGGCAGATGGGCCCAATAATAAAATGTTGATCTGCCCCCAAGGGGGGCAGAAATGGCCACAAAATTTGTCTACACAAGGGGAGTGACCCTTCCCCAAGAGGCAGCTCCCAAAACACCAAAATCTGCAAACAATAAAAAAAACAAATCCCTGGTGTCTAGTGGCTTCTACCTTCCTTGGGGGCAAATGGGCCTAATAATATAAGGCAGAAAGGGCCACAACATTTGCCCCTAAAAGGGGAGCAATCCTTCCCCCAAGGGGCCGCTCCTCAAAAACCAAAACATACAATAAAAAAAACAATCTCTGGTGTCTAGTGGGCATTCCTGCTACATGATCCCGACCCCATGCATAATCACACAGCAGCAATGCACACCAAAGAGGCATCAGGGGAAAGGAAAATACTTTCCTTTCCCCTGATGCCTATTTGTTCTCCCCAGCCCCCTCTCAGAGGAGAAACTTACCTGTTTCTCCAACAACGCACTGGAAGCAAATGGCTTCTAGCACATCCTGACAACTCATCAGATGCCACAGGGGATTGTCGGGGTGGCAGCAGAACCGCTTCCGCTGCCATTCCTGGTGGGTGGTTCCGAGGGCGGCCCACAGGAAGAGTGCCAGTGTCTCCTCTGTGGGTGGGTGCCAGGATGTAAAGGAGCCGTCGTACACATATGCCCACCATGTTGGTGGATGGCTCCCAACCGTCTGACGCATGGAAGGGGTAAAAGAAGCACTGCCTAAGCGTGCTTTCTGTAATCCAAAAACACAAAGAAACCAATCGTGGCTGGCCATTTTAGCTGCACACACATTCACTGTATCATATCAAACATAGCACAAGAGTTAATTGATCCTCAATAGGTCATGGGTGCTTGACGATGAAGAGAGGCCAGAGACTCTTCATCAACAGGAACAATGACTATAGTATGAGAAAGAGATCTCAATCAGGCCAAAGTAATTAATAACAAATTCCTTGATGTTTAGTCTTCTTATGTTTTTTATTTGCAGACAGTAGTCAGTAAACTGTAATGTTCTCTACACACTAGCCAACACGTTTTTCGTCTTTGAAGGGTAATACACCAAAATCTTTCGTAAGGGATAAAATAACAATTAATAGGCAATTCAGTGTGGGAAACTCTAAATATACATTGAAACATCACCAAAGTCAATCTGACGTAAATTACCACACAAGTGCAAAATTTAAAATGATAGTAAGGGAGTAGTAACACACCATAGATTCCCAGACATTATAACCCAAAACCAGTACATCAAGTAAATGACCCTTTGATAGTTGTATTACGCAGTACAAGTGTGCATCATAAGATATTAAACATAGATAACTTAGTGATACGCTGCTAACTATTGACACCCATAAAACAAATTAGAAATAGAAAACAGAAAAAAAGAACTTTCCAGTTACTACAAGTATGAAAGGGTATTTGTTACACTAAGGGTTCATCTAACCAAGTGTCAGCAGCACAAATCAAGAGTCTGAGTACAATTGTATATATTAGTGAAATTCTGAAAGAAAACAATGACTATGAGTCCATCGTGGATGATTACCCAACCATAAAGAAACACAGTAACAGAATTCATGGTTATAGTATTGCCTCTGATTCATAATGTGTAAATTATTTACCAAATGTGAGGTAAATTGTCATAGCCCACATAAAACTTGTTACACTTGAACAACTAAGCACTAATACCACACAAAAAAATCACACAAAAAATGTGCACAATTTCCCTCAACTAACTCAAAATTTACTATTAAATCTAGTTTGCTTGCAGCTTCTGCGGCTTCTACTGATGACCATTTGATATGCGAGTGCATATTAATCCGCCCATACTGGACTAAAAAGATCCTACCCTTTCGGATAACAAGAACAAGCATTCTATAGCTTATTAAAATAATGGACTATAGGGATAATAACAAAGTTAAACTAACCCAAGCACTGTTCATTTGAAATCAATAAAGTTCGAAATACGCCTCTTCACAAACAGAGATAGTAAACCATTATGGCCATTTTTACATAAATATTCAACAAGGGAGACCATAACATTTCTACTTTTTACACAGAATTAGACACAACACTTTTAATAATATTCATTTTGTGGATAATGTATACAGAATTTGACCACGATATGACGGATAATCTAGAAATGTCTTCCCAATTAGAGATTCTTCAATAAGACTACTAAAATAATAATAAAGTATTGGGAAGGAAAATGTATGTTCAATATACAAATACTCTTAGCCCAAACTGATTTCCACATTTTAACATCATTGATAGACAAACTACATTGAAAAAATTACGAACACTTTGTTGTTGTGACAAACAGAGATTGCACACTGAATTATCAAACATATATAAAATAGTTGTAAAACTTTTCAAGTAAGGAAAAGTAAGAGGTCTTGCGTATGCTAGAAGATCTAGAGGTGTTAAACAGTTTATGCCATTATTCCAATTTTTCTCAATTATCAATGGGCAGAAAATTCCTGAATCACTTCCTATTCTCATTTAATCTTATATTTAGAACTCTCTGATAAACATATTTTATGGAGGTATAAGCCTTTCATGCTTTAAGAAATAGGGGAAGCAAAACATTATTATACACTTCTTTATAGTGAGAAACAACAAAGGTGCCAAACTGGGATGTCCCCAACTGCTGACTTCAGTTTGATATTGATGATTTTTTATCCAGTAACAGAGAAACAGAGATGAATGAATCATCCTGAACCAACTGATGAACCCAGTTGAGTCCCATTTCTTTCCAAGTTTTCCAACAAGAAACTCTTGTTTTATGTATTAATGTTTATGATACAATAATGGTAAGGCAAGAACAGCTTCTCTTTCTCATAATCCATTAAGTAATATAATAAACTATTCTACAAGTGTTATTAATGATAGGGGATAAAAGAGACACATTTCTGTGACATTGTAATGCCTCCTTAAAAAAATGTTTTTTCTCCAGAAGCAGATGAGCTTCCCACTTTTTTCTAGCCGTTTAAACAAATACAGCTATCTTTAATGAAAAAGTGGTGTGATAATTAGAACATTGGAAAAACTAACACCTGTATCATCCTCAGACAGTTTCAAGAAAAGTCTAGGTTTTTTTTTAGTTTCCAAAGATATTATTATTAACATGTAATTGATTTCTTTAACAAATGTTTTAGAAATAGCAGACATTTATATTAATAAGTAGCATTGTCAGTGTATATAAAATACTCCAATTTCTTCCAACCAGGTAAAATAAAGGTTACCTTTTTGTTCTAATTTTATTCTTAATAAAATCCAAATTCAGCTTAACTCACTCCTCTCTTTTGTAGTGTTTGAGATGAAAAACCCAAATAATTCATTTTGACTGATTCAAAACAATATTAACATTTTCAGATAAATCAGGAGTACAATATTTATTTCATCAAATCATTTCTATTTTGTCTACATTAAGATTATATTTAAAAATATTTGCAAAAATCTCAACTTCCTTAAAAAGCAAGGTAAGGAGGATTGAGCATTATCCACATAGAGAATAAGATCCACACGGAGAATAACACCATGAGCATAGACTTAATATTTAATTTAATTTCAGCGAACCGAAAGGCCCTTAAAAGGTGATTTTGAATAATCCTGGCTAAAAAAGCTTCCAGTGATCGAATAATAATGAGGCTAAGAGATAGCCATGATGGGTATCTCTTTGTAACTCAAAGTAAGAATATAAAATATTTATATTTACAGCTGCTTTAGTTATTAGTGTACAATATCACAATCAGATTTAACAAATGTTTGAACGAAAACCGTGTCAGTCTAAAGTTTTAAACATAAACTGCCTCTGCAGCTGATCATATGCGTCTCTTCATCTAATGTAACTGCAGAAAAGGCAATTTGACAGTACTTTTACATTACGTAAACATTATCAGGAGACACTTTTCCTTTAACAAACCTAGACTATCAATTCTTGATCAGCTGTGCAATAATTAAATCCACTCTTCTCAATATTTTGTGTGCATACATCTTGTAATCTGTATTATTTGATAATAAAGGTATGTAATTCTTACACTAAAGAGAGTCGGAATTTGTTTTGGGATGAGACAAATCATGGACTCCAAGAAGGTATTTATATTCTTCCTTTGTGAAAGAAAAAATAGTATTAATGTATCTCTCGGCAGCCTTAAACACCATGCCCCACACCCAGTTATGAAAGTGGCTGGGTGAGGTTTGTATCAACGGTGGTTGAAATGTTATCCAATGGAGAGATCTCAGGCAGTTCATCAGGAAGATTTCCAATCTGGCTTCAAGCCAGTGTGCCGGCGGTTCCTCAGGGATTCGTTGGAAGACCAACTTTATTTAATTTGCACGTGCAACCACTTGGAGGTCTAGTCCACACTTTTTGTCTGCTATGTGTATGGTACTCAATTGTTGATTTCAGTTGATCAGAGTTTTGAATACTCAAATTGAGATTTCAATGAGTGTATGGTGGCAGTTATCAAGTGGGTGCGTAGTAACTCGTTAACATTGAAAATGGAGAAAACTGAGCTGTGGATGATTACAGAGAAATCTCCCAAGTTTCGGCTTGAACAAATGGGCCTTTCTCTATACCCGGTCTCCAAGGCTCTGGGTGTTCAAATCAATGAAGACTTAACCTTGTACAGTTATGTAAGTAAGGTATCCATTACCTGCATCAATTTAGTGAGGGTTCTGTGGAAGAACCTGGCATTCCTACCAGCACAGAATAGACCTCCGGTAGAGACAGTCACTATTTTGATTTGAGTTAACTATTGTAACACTGCTCATGGCTTCATCTTTACTTTAGTACAATGCCTACAGTGGATTCCAAATGCTGCAACTCGTTTAGCTTTGGGTTTACCCAAATTATCCTTGGCCTCTCAAGTGCTCAAAGCTCTTCAATGACTCCCTATATCCAAAGCAACTTGAAATCAAGGCTGTATGCTTGGTTTGAAGGGCCTTGCATTACACATGACCGCAATACCTGCAAAATGGATTCCATGTTTATCTTCCCACTTGCAGTTTGAGATTGGCCAATACTCACCTTTTGTCAATCCTTAGGAGTTGTTGGACACGGATGGGGGGGGCTGAGCATTTTCGGTGGCAGCTGCCATGTGTGAGCCCTGAACTTAAGGCTACAAGAGATTATACCTGGGTCCCGTAAACATTTGAATATCTGGCTTCTCCCAATGGAAGTCTGTTTGTTTAGCTAGCACCAGGGTACTTTTTGGTATTTGTTGCGCTGTACAGATGGTTATAATATTACATATTACATTACGGTACTTAAGGAAAATAATAGAGAAGGTAGCAACTGGACCCAGAGTCAGAACAGGAGGCGGGAGGTGGCTGACCAATAGGAGCACAGGGCCAGAACATCTGGGTTAAGCAGAGTCACTAGGAGGGAAGAAGTTGCCTACCACCTTCTTTCATTGTAGGGATCCCCCATTGCCAAATAGTTCACTATTAGCATCTAATGTTGATGTTTCCTGTGTTTCCCTCTCCCCTTCTCGCTTTCTTTCCTTTTTTCTGTGCTGTTCGAGATTCCCTTGTATTACAACTTACCTGTTTCTTTTTCCCAGTCTCATGGCGTTCTGCACTTGTGTTAACTGCTGGTGCCCAGAGCCTAGGGATGGTGTCTGGAATTCTCCGGGGTCATGGACCTTCAGGTAAGCCTGTATTGTTACAGAGTAATTTACGAACAAGCCTGAATACTTGTGTAACTAACTTAATCTATATTTTCCATCTTTTAAGAGTCACACTAAATCCCAGGTGAGAGGAGGCTGGATGTGCATGGATATAGGACCAGAACAATGGTACCACCTCAAGTGTTGTTCTCTCTCTCTCGCCTCCCTAACTCCATTCTCCTCCAGGGGTGACAATGAACGCAGCTACCATTCTCACTGTGAACTTCCCCTTCAGTCAGGAGGGTGGTGGATTAGTGTCAGTAACCTGTGCCACAATCTCACTCTGCAACAGTCAACATCTACCACCTGAGTCAGGTTCCTGAGATATTGTATGCCCAGGAACCTGAAAGGACTAAAACAAGTATCTAATGATAAATATGAATAAGACAGTCATGTAGGCCAAGGAAATGAGAAGGACAGCCTCCAACCAGTCCGGATGCAGTCACTTATATAAACAGTGACAACATCACAAGACAACTGTCAAAAGAGATGCTTCTAATTAAGGAACAACAATGAAAAATTTGTTAAATATTCAAAGAACATGAAATATTTTCTAAGAGTATTAAGAAAAACATTAATTGAAGACCAATGTGATGAAGGGATTGTAATGAATGACATATTTCCTTCACATTTCTTTTAAGGAAAGTTCCTGGATCTGTGGGGATCTATAGAATTCCTAACAATTAGCATTCCCACACATCTCCTGCTAAAAAAACAAAATAACCACTATTCGTAAACTCAGTATCTTGGGAACATTTCAGAAATGCATAGATTCACTTCACACTAATTTTTCATTCATTCGATTTTACCATATGAATTGCTATACGGTCAATACACAATGAAAAAATCATCACACGCTACAGCTCAGTTGTTGATTCAGGGTGTGGCTTGTTTTTGGACAACCAACAAACACTATATATCCCTGCGGCCTGAAGAGTTCAGACGTAATAGTGTATTACTTATGTAAATTTGTACATTTGTAAACATTGTCATCTACTCCTACTTTGCCCTACTTTTTGAACATTTCTTTATCTCAACAATTAGGTTCTTTGTGAAAACCATGAACAATCCACACAAATGACCCTGAGCTGAATTTCAAACGTGGTCTGGTGTTCAGAAATATAGAGCTTCCCAGGTTCATCCATGGGTTTCACAACTGTTTACACCACAAACTGCAAACAGGTAAAAACCACAAACATATACAAAAAATCAACTACCACTTGGAAAAATGAAAAAACTGATGAAAAACAGCTCTTGAAAGTTGGTGATCTTAGCACAGCGAACCTTTTTCTGATGTCATTTTTAGATTAGAAAACATACACCTTCTTGAACAGCAATAGTTCCCATTTTTACAAAAAAGAAAATAAACATATTTTGCTAGATTTTAGCTATTTTCTTAATTCCGGCCAGGGTAATTCACAAACTCTGGCTATCTATAGAATCTCAACATTTTGGAAAAATTGATGCATATCGGCCTGGATAAATTTTGAACAAAAAAGTTATGATAGCTTAAGTACAAAGTGCGTCAAATGTTAAAAAAATGTTTTTTTTTAAAAATCACCCTGTGAGCAGCTCACAGGCTATGAAGGGGAAAGCGGGGAAGGGATAGAGAACAGAGAGGAGCTTGCTGTTGCAGGTTGGTAATGGGAAAAAGTGGACTAGAATGGCAGCTCTAGGGTGTGAGAATGAAGGAGATGAATAGGTGCAATAATGGGATGGAAGTCTGTAAAGCTGGAATTTCAGAGACTACTGCCAAGCAAACCAGCAAACTACCTAATCTTAGGCAGGTGGAGTTGAGGTGAAAGCAGGTCTCAACTGGATACTAGCAAAGCTCCCTATGATGTCCAAGCATCAGAGACCAAAATGTTACAGCAGATGGTCAAACTCCTGAAAACAGTACATTACAAACAAACTGTCACATTGGTAGCAGGGAAAGGATAGCTGAGTGAACCACGAAAAGACAAAAACAGCACAAATGCAGGACAACAAACGGGGTGACCGAACTAACAAAGCAGAGAGCCAATGAAACTACTACTACTGGACTAATAGCACAGGGAGTCTTACTGTTGAGTACCCCTCTGCCCCTGTCTAGCAGAAACTGCATCACAACCATTAGGTTCTGCCCATTTGGTGATTAGCATTCTAGTTTTTCACCTTTCCAGAAACCAGTCTCCAACAACCTCTATTCCTTAATTTGTCATAGTTTAGGAACCCTGACATTGCTAAGGGCTACATTTACAGCCCTTCTCTTGATGTTGTACTCCTAAACACTAGACAAAATCGAATGATTCTAGTAAAAAATTTAAGAAAACAAGGCTGCAACCATAATAATTAAAAATACCAGAAAAGTCTAAACAACAATAGGAAACGGTTAGCCGATTTGAGGCAAGAGCTAAGATCAAGGGATCAATAGCATGAAAACCTTGCTGAGACATACCAACAGACATCTGAAGCGGAAACCACCCATCTCCCACTAGAGAGAGATGGAAACACCATACAGTGGTCGCCATGATGTTCTGTATTCTTAGGAGCCATACATGAAACAAACAGCTGCAACATGGCTCCAAGCGATGCTGAGAGGAACACAGATCCTTCAAACATCTTCCCAGGGATTATAGACATTACGGATTTGTTTCATAGTGTGCAAATGGAAAATGCTGGTACCAGAGTCATGCCACCATTCTCCTAAGTCTCTAAGCCAGCCCTCCCAAGGCTTCTATCCACACCAGCATCCATGACCCCAGGTAGGAACAGTAAAGTAAAATTGCCTTGGAATGAACAGCAGAGATATTGAACAAACTTTACAAAAAGAGAGGCTACGATTCGTTCATATTTGCTGTTAGTTATGCCAAATGTTGCACTTCTCGTTTTTGGGCTGGTCTGAGCTAGGACTAAATATTTTAATTTTGAACTCCCAATTACACCAGACACCAATCGTCCAAGATTTGAGGCTGGCAGTTCGCGTGGTGGGTGTTAAATATCCAACTGTCATTTTAGGGGCGATATAATCGCAAGGGTAGATGCAAAAGGCTTCTTTGGGAACTGTGTGCTGTTGGGGAATATGGCGTCCAGTTAGAGAGCTGGTCTGCGAGCTCTCCGATGGGCGTGAGGCGGTGCGCTGTGACGCCAGCGTCCGGAAGCAGAATCCCGGATCAGAGGCACCGGAGCGAAGAGGAGCAGAGTTTTCGAGCCGCGTATCTCCGGCTCTGGACAGGTCGCCAAAACAACGGCGGGTGAGGTGGACGAGCTGGGGAAGGCGCGCGCTCCGGCAAAGGTGGCTGAGGAGCGGTGCTGGAAGCGCGCGTCAGACTCTAGTGTGGGCAGAGGCTGTGAGGGGTGTGCGTCATGGGAGACGCTTTACCTCTCGCTGTTCTCTTCATGGAGCACTATTAGAAAGTCCTGGGCTTCCTCTCAGGAAGGAGCTAAGTAGAAGCTGGAGGAGAGGAGTTGGCGACTGCACAAGTGCCTTACAGTGCATGTTGCCGGTTAAGCGCCGCCCTAGGGGCGCTCGGGCTGAGGTTGGTGAGACAGGGAGTACAAGGAGAGGTAAGCCTGGCCCCCTGGGGTCAAACGTTATTTCTTTTTTACCCGCAACGGCTACAAACAAGAGCAGGGGTGAAAGTGGAGCTAGGATTTGTAGCGGGCGGTGAGAGGAGGAAGGCTGAACCTAAAGATTTACCCCTAGAGGGTTCTCAATTTGCCTCAAAGGAGGATCGGGTAGGTCCTTCGGTGAAAAACATTAGTGACCTCCCGATTACCAGATACTTCCAGAATACGACCCTTCCCCCGCAGGGCGCAGCTGACACTCGATCTTCTCTAGGTGGTCTGGGGTCAACACAACAGCTTGCGGGTCCTGATAGTAACATGCTAGATCAGTCAATTGAGGACTCAGTAGGACAAATGGAGGCCCCTCCTGCCATATCAACTTTGGCGGAAGCTGAGTCTACCCCTTCAGTCGTCCCTGCGACCCATAGCCCAGATGTACAGGAGTTGCTAATCTCTCACTAAAGAGATTAGGGAGAAGTTTGAGATCTCAGAAAACAATCAAGCCAAAATTCGGGAAGCTTGCAAGGTATTGGAGAGTAAAATTAACTTGTTGACCGATAGACAGGGCAAGCTGGAAGCTGTGGTGGAGGACCAGGAGGAGCGGCTGTTGGTGCATACTAAGGATATCTCACAGTTAAAACTCGGAGAGAAAATGTTGCAGGATAAGTTGGATTAGTTGGAGAACAATATGAGGAGGAACAACATTAGGCTGCTGGGGGTTCCTGAGGGCTTGGAGGGGGAAGATATTAAAGGGTATGCGATTTCACTGATTAGGGAGGCTATTCTGAGTTTAGCCTTTTTGAACTTGGAGGAGGATATCCAAAGAGTTCATCGGGATCCATTTAGGAAGCGCCCCGGAAGGAAAATCCCCAGGAGGATTTTGATAAACTTTGCTACATATGCAATCAAGGAGAAAATTCTGACTGAAGCCCTTAAAGTCGGAACTTTTTCCGGAGACTGGTCTCTTCGTGTAAGATCGGATGTGTCTAGAGCAACGTTGGATAGGCAGTGGGAACTGGGGAATTTTATGCAAGAGCTTCGATCCCTTGGGGCCACAGTACAGCTAAGGTTTCCGGCTGCTTTACGTATTATGTGGAAAAATAAAATGTACAATATGAGAGATCCGGGGGAGGTTCAGACCTTTATAGAGCAGATTAAGGCGTCTCAGTAGGAAATAGGAAGTTTTGCCTGACGGAGAGCTCAAATAGGGGTAACATGATGGTTATCCTAAAAGAAGTAGGGAGGGTTCCCTTTGGGTGGGGGTTTGGTTGGGTGGTTGATTGTGGAGTGAAGGGGTGGTTTTGCTCTGGGTGTGGGGGCATGTGGGTACAAAAAGATAAAAATAGGAGGGTCCTCATAATTTGTTTAGGTAGGAGGGAGGAGGGTAGTGCTCAGACTTTCTTCTTTGAAAATGGCTAAGTATGGAAGTTTAGAGATGAAGATTCTCTCATGGAATGTTAATGGTTTAAGGGTGATGCAAAGAAGGAGGAAGATTTTTGAGTATCTTAGATTGGCTGAGGAGCAGATAGTTATACTGCAGGAAACTCATTTGCGGCTAGAAGAGTGGGAGAGTTGGCTTAAGCGAATGAAATAGGTGATATATAGTGCATGCTCTACTCAATCTTGTGTAGTCAAAGGAGTGGCAATCCTGTTTAAAAAGTCTATAAGGATGAAGGTGAGCAATGTGCAAGTAGACTCTAGGGGTAGATGGGTAGTGGTTGAAGTGTGTCTATATGGGTACTGGATCACAGTGGCAGGTTACTATGGCCCAAATATAGATGATCCAACACCGTTTCAAGAATTATATAATCTTCTACTTTTAGCTAGGTATCCGGTGGTGTTAGGAGGCCATTTCAATATATTGCTGGATCTCGTTCTAGATAAATCTACCCCTCGGGGTACTGTTAACTCGCCTAAAACCCGGTCACAGGTGAAGCAGGCCATGTTAGATTTAGGATTGGTAGATATTTGGCATTGGAAAGGGGGTGAAGGATCCAGATATACATTTTATAATAAGAAATATGGTCATAAATCTAGAATAGATTTATTTTTAATACATAAGAGCCTGTGTGGAGATGTGATAAGAGTAGCTCATGCCCCAGCACACCTTTCGGATCATTCAGCTTTAAAGTTACATCTGAGTATTAGGGTGCAGGGTCTTGGTCCTAGGTGTACAATAAATCGTTCTTTACTTCTAGATGATTCAATAGTGGAGGTGCTAAAGAAAGATACAAGAGAGTATTTTGCCTTAAATTATGGATCAGCTAGTTTATGGTGTGTATGGGATGCTTACAAGGCATATATTAGAGGGAGACTTATTAGTTTGGCGGCCTACAGGCGTCGAGAAGAGAAAGAGAAGTTGAGAAGCATTGAAACATCTATAAATGCCCTACAGGTATTAATGCACAATGCACGAAGGGAAGGGAAGGAAGGGCAATTAGAGGAATTGGTGCGTCAAGAGGAAAAAGCGCGTTTGGAGTTAGACTTTCTTCTGGAGAACCGTAATAGGTTAAAATGGTAAAGTAGCCGGTATGCGCATTACGAATATGGGGAAGGGTGCAGCTAATTGCTAGCTTGGAAGGTTAAGTCAGACTACTCAAATAGGTACATATCATCGATTAAATTGGACACTGCTACTCAGCCTTGTATGGAGCAGTCAGAAATAGAGAAGGCCTTTGTGTCTTTCTTTCAAGCAATATATACAGAGAATCTTGAGAATTCAGAGGAGCAGATTAGAGTATTTTTGAAAGAAGTTCATCTCCCTGTTTTGGATGACTCGGCGAGGCAGTTGCTAGGTAGTGAGATAAGGGGGGGAAGAGCTAGCCGAAGTTATAAAGGCTCTGAAAAAAGGGAAGGCAGTCGGCCCTGATAGCCTACCAAATGAGTTATATAAGGTACTGGGGGAGGAACTTACACCAATTTTATTGGAATTATTTAATTCTATACTTTTAGAGGGGGTGCAAGTACCTAAATCATGGAATTAAGCTATAATTTGTTTATTGTTAAAACCAGGCAAGGACCCAATGTTATGTTCGTCGTATAGACCCATTTCACTACTAAATTCAGATTACAAGCTGTATACAGGGATTCTTTCCAGAAGATTGGGGAAAGTTATAGGTAATTTGGTTCATCCAGATCAGAAGGGTTTTATAAAAGGTAGACAACTCTATGAGTTAACTCATGATTTACTTGCCGCTGTAGAGTTGGCTTTACAGAAGGCTCCCTTGGCAGTTTTGACTTTTGATGCAGCTAAAGCATTTGATCGTGTTAATTGGCTCTTTTTGCAGGTTGTGATGGAATTAGGTGGACTGGGAATTTCTTTTATTAGAACTATCAGGGAATTGTATAGATACCCGACTGCGAGGATCCTGGTTAATGGTTTGCTGTCTCAAGAATTCAGGATTGGTCGGGGTACTCGACAGGGCTGTCCTTTGTCACCTTTGCTTTTCAACTTATATATTGAGCCTTTGGCAATTTTGCAATGGGCTTGCAGGGATATTCTCCCTTTTTGGAGTGGGGGTTGGGAAAAGAAAGTAGCATTATACGCAGATGACCTGATGCTTTATACTAGTGATGTGGCGGGTTCCCTACCTATCATTAATACATTGATGGAGCAGTTTGGTGGAATGTCAGGTTACAGTATAAATACTGAGAAAACGGAAATTATGTGTTGGAATATGGCCTATGTTTCTCCGTTAGTTAAACGGGAGATTAAATACTTGGGAATCCAGTTTACGGCTAATCTTAGTGATGTGGCCAGGGTTAATTTTGACAGAGCCTATATGGAAACTAAAAAACTTCTGAAGGCATGGGCCGTTCTCCCTCTTTCCATAATCGGCAGATCTAATATTTTAAAGATGTGTATTCTTCCAAAGTTTACTTTCCTATTTAACACTATCCCTTTGGAGTTCAAGTCATGCTGGTTTCAAAAATTACAGGGTGACTTATCTACATTTGTTTGGGCATCTAAGGGAGTAAGGATATCATGGAAGAAGCTATGTAGAAAGAAGGAGGTGGGGGCATAGCGTCCCCAGATTTTTATAGGTACTATCTGGCTTTCCAACTAAAGAACATTAGAGTTTTACTGAATAAGAAGTCAGATTACTCTCCGGTTTGGAGAGCTTTGACGGTGCATCTTGCGGAAGGAGCTGATAATTTTCTGTATAAATTTGGGCACCCAAAGTTCTTTAAGAAGGTTCGTTTGAAGATTCCCAGACATGCTTGTAAGGTCTGGATGCAATTTCGTAAGGTGTTAGGGATAGCTTATTATTGTAGTTCTGCCCCCATTTGGGATTCACCAGGTACTCCTGAATGTCTTACAGATAAGCTATCTATTCCACTGAAAGTTAACGGCGTGGCAAGATGTTGGGCAGATTATAGAAGACTCCGAATTAATATCTTGGTCTGCATTTCAGGAGCGTATAGGTGAGACAATTTCCAAGTTTAAGTATTACCAATTATCTAGCTGGGTCAAGTCCCGTCAAGTAGGAGAAATTGGGAGGAGTTCTTGGGAGGGAAAATTAAATCAGACATCCATTAATAAGGAGGTTGCTTTTTGGTATCATGCGCAGCTGGTTGCAGTAGAAGATGTTTTGTCTCTCCCGGGGTTGAAATGGGGGAAGATTTTTCCTACTTTAGATATTATCTCCCTATGGGAAAAGTCATGTTCTAGTTTGTGGTTTACTATTAAATCGGCGGCAATGAGGAAAAAACATTTTTTTACTTTGCATATGGTATATTGGTCACCAGCTAGATTAACGGCCATTGGGAAATCCAACAAAAATTGCCCGCAATGTGGGGATGACAATGCGGATGATATCCATATGTTTTGGCAATGTCCAAGTCTGAGTAAGTACTGGGAGGATATAGGAAGTATCCTTAAGGCAATTTTTGGTGACAATTTAAGAATAAATCTTTTAATGGTAATGTTTGGGGTATGTGATCCAGATTTTATGGGTCAGAAAGCGTCTGTGCAGCAAGAGCACTTGTTGTTCGTATTAATGCTTTTGGCTAGATGGGAAATATGTTGTAAATGGGTGAACTCACTACCTCCCATCGTTCAGGACTGGCAATCATCAGTAATACGGTTATGTAATATGGAACAATCTTGTCCTCTTAGTAGAAGAGATGACTTTTGGGTGGTTTGGGAAAATGTTTACCAGTGTTAAATATGGTTGGAGTGTGTTAGATGTTGATTTTTTGTCTTTTTTTTTTCCTTCTCCAAAATTAAGTCCAATGATTAAAACTCCCTCTACCTAATGGGTGTCGCTTTGGTATGACCACAGCCTGAGTAAAACAGTAAGGTGTGGCCAATGGCATATGTGGGAAAACTTGGTACGTGTAAGACAGGTGGTGTGGCCCATTGGTATTGTGGGGTCTACTCTTGGATGCATAGACCAAATGTTTTTCTCTCTTACCAAAGCGAGGGTTGTGGAATGAGGACAAAAAAAAAAAAAAGGCTTCTTTGGCGGAAGCAGCCACACAAGCTGAAGCAAACAGTTCAATGAATTTTGTATAGTAGTAAATGAACCTCTCAAAAAATATATATATATATTTTCCAGTGTTGAAAACTGGTCTCTATAGTAATCCAGTAAGGGCTTAAAGAACTGACCCAGCTGAATAGCTCTCATAAAATAGTTTCACCCATTTATCAGGCCTATAGCTGACCAACAACTTTGAAAAACCTTGTTTCAATTAAGTTGTGGATAGCAGTAGGAATTGGACAAGACGTAAACCCGGTTTAGTGGGATCAAACCTTGCTTTAAAAAGTAATCTGTAGAAGCTAAGAACAACAACATCAGAATAATACTTATTTGAAATTATCTTTTTTTCTGAATGAAAAATGCATTCCTTTGTCCAGGGAGTCCTAGGTTGACAGATTCACCATATATATATTTCATTATCTTGTGAAAGAACAGTGGACATTTGTGTTTTTTTGCAAAAAATACAAAAAAATAGAAAATGCGCAGTACACAATAAGACAACGATTGATGGTTCATACAGCACAAATATAACACAGTAACAAAGTTGGCAATCGGCTGGCATGTTGAAAGAATTGAAATAAAGTATGTCTTCATAAATGAAATATCACATGCAAGGATATTTCACTAAGTGCTTCTCAGGGTCAAGTACTATCCACATATAATCCAATTTGGTAAAACCAGGATCACGTGTGTGAGTATGAAGCATAAACTGTAGCCAAAACCAATAACAGTAGTTAAGAGACAAGAGCTATCATGATGAATCAAACAGTGCAGATAATTCAGATAATATGGATCAAGGGTGTATACAGCCTAAAGCTCTTGATGTGGTATAGGACACTCTTGAGTTGGCTATCAGTAGGCTGCTGTAGGGATTCTAGGGAAAGACCCCTGATTATTTTTAGAGGTGGGCTCCTGATCCTATAGTCCACCTGGTAGGATTGACATAATGCTTATGACCAAAAATAGGAAACATTTCTTTGCAAAGAACATTAGCAGCATTTTGTTCATTTTGGAACTATGGTTAAGCATGAAAACTCATGAAAGAGCTCAACGCACACATTCATGAGTTCATATCTATGCCAAATCTGACCTGAAAAGGTGGATAGGGGAGAATATATGCAAATAATGTGTACTGTATCACAAGGTAGCCCAGGGCACCTCAGATAAATGGTGATGCACATTCTGGTTTATTTGTCTCTGGACCGGTGGTAGAAGTGAAGCAATTTAAACTGTCTGATGTTTAAGCCTCTCTAATCTTCCCATTTTAAGATATCAAAATCCAACCATGTTGATTTCCAAATAAAGATTTCAATTTAGTTTTTAACTCCTTGCTTATGTTGCATGTAAAGGAAAGAACAATGCATGGTAGTTGCCCCATCTATGTAAGTGGCAAATATTTTTTTTTATTAAAGTACATTGAGAGCCACCTATCTAACTTTTTGTATTGCAACTACTATGAATGAAGTAAAGTTTGGAGTTTTTTTAATCCCAAATT
This sequence comes from Pleurodeles waltl, assembly GCF_031143425.1. Taxonomy (NCBI): domain Eukaryota; kingdom Metazoa; phylum Chordata; class Amphibia; order Caudata; family Salamandridae; genus Pleurodeles; species Pleurodeles waltl. The sequence goes on along the minus strand of NC_090444.1, from coordinate 98,157,060 downwards.
ACATTCAATTTCTTTTCATATTCAACCTAAGAGAACAGTTTCAGATTAATCCCCAGGATACCCTGCTATTCTTCAGACTGACCACCACAGCTCATATTGTGATGATCCTGAAAACACAGGTAGTAACTGGGTATCTAGAAAGCTGTGTGTTAGAAGGACAGAAAGTGCCTCCCCAACTCCCTATTTGAAGTTGCTATCAAACATTGGCAATCTAAGATCAGTTAAATTATAAATTAAGTTGTGAGTTTGTACTTTTCAACAGTTTTATAAAATGAGGAAATGTTAACCATTTGTGCTGAGCCCCGGAGAAATTTGTATCTTTCCTTGTCTGCCAATGCTGCACCCAAAAGAGCATAGAGCAAGGGGGACTCCAACTTTTTCTGTGATAACAGCTACTCAGGCTCCATGAAAACATCCTCAGCTACTAATAATTATGTTCTAACAGTGACCACATCAAACAAGATAACATTAGTGTCCACCCCAAGCAAGATTTCTAACAGTGATCACCTGAGTGCATCAAGCAGGGTTGCAATCAATAATGTAAAAAGGCTTTTTCAGTTTGGAATGTTTCTACATGGCTAATACATGACAGCAATAACTGAAATGCCCTTGTCACCAAGGTGATATTAGTAATATTGCCAGATTTTTCATTCCGATATCAGTTTAACTATATTTTGGAAATCTGTTTTTTCTCTAAACATCAGATTTTGAGTTCTGAAAATACACACGTTTATTTCGAATACACGGTTTTCAATTTTGGGATACATACATTAATTTAACCAAACAAAAGGTTTTAATTTAGTAGGGTGGTCCGTATACAGGTCAGCTACTTCCAGGGTAGCGAGAGAACTAAAAGTAGTACGGAAGTAGCAACTAAATCTGATGTTGGTAAAATGAAGCAGAAGCCTCAGGAGAATTCAGGTTAGTTTAATAGCAGATAAAGAAACTCCAGCCACAGCTAACAGGAAGCAAGCCTCCGCTCTCTCTAACCATCACAGTCGCTTTTAAACAATAACATTCTAATCAGAACATCAGTGATGGAACATAGCATTAATACAAGGAAAGGAATAAGGAAGGGGAGAATAAACAGGAAAAAGGTAAATACCACTTGTCCACAGTTGGGGCTGGTAAGCTCAGGATAGTCTCTACCAAATCTTCCTTAGGTTTGATGCCCTCACCTGAAATAACATGCCCCAAATATGTGATCTCAGAGACAGAAACAACATTTGCTGAACTTCATCGTCATTTCTTTCTGCTGAAACACCTTCAAAATCTCTCAGATTCTACACATATGTTCTTCCAAAGTTTTATTGTATATGAGCACATCACCTTGAAAAAATTTGACATGTTCCATCCCTTTAAATAAGCCAGATATGAGCCTCTGAAAAACAGATGCCGCAGAACAAAGTCCAAGTGGCATCCTGTTAAAACAGAAAACACCAAACAGTGTAATAAACGCTGTGAGATTCTTAGAATCTTCACTGCACTGAGGCAGGCCTGATGCCATGCTGCTGTCAGTTCGAATGCAGATAAAAATGTGGCATTTCCCAACACTGTTGTCATTTCCATGATGTTGGCCAGTGGAAATTTGTGTTCCACTATCTTCTTATTAACCCCTTCTGTGCCGCGGACGTAGTGGTTACGTCCTGCGGCACAGTGCTGCTGTGCCGAGGACGTAACCACTACGTCCTTGGCACACAGCCCAGAGGGAGCGCTCTCGCTCCCTCTGTGTGCTTCCCCCCACCCCCCCAAAGTCAGGGATGGAAGGGGAAGCCCTTCCCCTTCCACCCCCGACCCCCCCATAATGACGTCAGCGCGCGATCGCGCGCTGACTTCATTATGGGGTTCTCGCCGCACAGGAAGCCATTTGCTTCCTGTGCGGCAAGCGGAGAAGAGGTGAGTTCCTCTTCCCGGTGGGTGGGGGGTTTGGTCTAAAGAGGCACCGGGGGAAAGGAAAGGCTTTTCCTTTCCCCCGGTGTCTCTTTGAGCATTCCTGCTGCCCGATCGCATTGCGATCGGGCAGCAGGAATGCCCACTAGACACCAGGGATTTCTTTTTTTTGTTTACTTTCCTGATTCTTGTTGGCGGGGAGCGGCCCCTTGGGCAAGGGTCGCTCCCCTTTGGGGGGCAATTAGTTACGGCCATTGATTGGCTACTTTTTAGCCAGATCTGCCCCCAAGGGGGGCAGAAAACACTAGATCACCAGGGATTTATATGTTTATGTGCATTTATGTGTGGGAGGGTGCCCCCTTGGGCAAGGGGCGCCCCCCCAAGGGGGCAGAGAACTGTTGGCCTTTTCTGCCCCCCTTGGGGGCAAATCGGCCTATTTTTTTTAGGTCCATCTGCCCCCAAGGGGGGCAGAAGCCACTTAGGCACCAGGGATTGTGTGTGTAGTGGATGGGGGGGCGCCCCCTTGGGCAAGGGTCGCTCCCCTTTGGGGGGCATGTCTTTTAGGGCCATTTCTGCCCCCCTTGAGGGCAGATTGGCTACTTTTTAGCCAGATCTGCCCCAAGGGGGGCAGAAAACACTAGATCACCAGGGTTTTTTATTGTTATGTGTATTTATGTGGGGGGGGGTGCCCCCTTGGGCAAGGGGCGCCCCCCCCCAAGGGGGCAGAGAACTGTTGGCCTTTTCTGCCCCCCTTGGGGGCAAATCGGCCTATTTTTTTAGGTCCATCTGCCCCCAAGGGGGGCAGAAGCCACTTAGGCACCAGGGATTGTGTGTGTAGTGGATGGGGGGGCGCCCCCTTGGGCAAGGGTCGCTCCCCTTTGGGTGGCATGTCTTTTAGGGCCATTTCTGCCCCCCTTGAGGGCAGATCAGCCTATTATTTTTAGGCTGATCTGCCCCAAGGGGGGCAGAAACCACTAGAACGCCAGGGATTTTTTTTAATGTGTTTATTTTTGTGGGGGGGCGTCCACTTGGGCACGGGGCGCCCCCCCAAGGGGGGCATTGACCTGTTGGCCATTTCTGCCCCCCCTGGGGGCAGATGGGCCTATTTTTGTAGGCCCACCTGCCCCCAAGGGGGGCAGAAGCCACTTAGACACCAGGGATAGTGTGTGTGTGTGTGTGTGTGTGTGTGTGTGTGTGTTAGTGGATGGGGGGGGGCCTTGGGCAAGGGTCGCCCCCCACTTGAGGGCACATGTACCCAGGCCATTTCTACACCCCTTGGAGACAGATCAGCCTATTATTTTTAGGCTGGTCTGCCCCCAAGGGGGGCAGAAACCACTAGAACTCCAGTGATTTTTTTTTATTTGTTTATTTTTGTGGGGGGGGGGCGTCCCCTTGGTCACGGGGCGCCCCCCCAAGGGGGGCATTGACCTGTTGGCCATTTCTACACCCCCTGGGGGCAGATGGGCCTATTTTGTTAGGCCCACCTGCCCCCAAGGGGGGCAGAAGCCACTTAGACACCAGGGATAGTGCGTGTGTGTGTGTGTGTGTGTGTGTGTGTGTGTGTTAGTGGATGGGGGGGGCCTTGGGCAAGGGTCGCCCCCCACTTTGGGGGCACATGTACCCAGGCCATTTCTGCACCCCTTGGAGACAGATCAGCCTATTATTTTTAGGCTGGTCTGCCCCCAAGGGGGGCAGAAACCACTAGAACGCCAGGGTTTTTTTTTTTATTTTTTTTTTTTGTGGGGGGGCGTCCCCTTGGTCACGGGGTGCCCCCCCAAGGGGGGCATTGACCTGTTGGCCATTTCTACACCCCCTGGGGGCAGATGGGCCTATTTTGTTAGGCCCACCTGCCCCCAAGGGGGGCAGAAGCCACTTAGACACCAGGGATAGTGTGTGTGTGTGTGTGTGTTAGTGGATGGGGGGGGGGGGGGGGCCTTGGGCAAGGGTCGCCCCCCACTTTGGGGGCACATGTACCCAGGCCATTTCTGCACCCCTTGGAGACAGATCAGCCTATTATTTTTTGGCTGGTCTGCCCCCAAGGTGGGCAGAAACCACTAGAACGCCAGGGTTTTTTTTTTATTTGGTTTTTTTGTGAGGGGGCGTCCCCTTGGTCACGGGGCGCCCCCCCAAGGGGGGCATTGACCTGTTGGCCATTTCTACACCCCCTGGGGGCAGATGGGCCTATTTTGTTAGGCCCACCTGCCCCCAAGGGGGGCAGAAGCCACTTACACACCAGGGATAGTGTGTGTGTGTGTGTTAGTGGATGGGGGGGGCCTTGGGCAAGGGTCGCCCCCCACTTTGGGGGCACATGTACCCAGGCCATTTCTGCACCCCTTGGAGACAGATCAGCCTATTATTTTTAGGCTGGTCTGCCCCCAAGGGGGGCAGAAACCACTAGAACGGCAGTGATTTTTTTTTATTTGTTTATTTTTGTGGGGGGGCGTCCCCTTGGTCATGGGGCGCCCCCCCAAGGTGGGGCATTGACATGTTGGCCATTTCTACACCCCCTGGGGGCAGATGGGCCTATTTTGTTAGGCCCACCTGCCCCCAAGGGGGGCAGAAGCCACTTAGACACCAGGGATAGTGTGTGTGTGTGTGTGTTAGTGGATGGGGGGGGCCTTGGGCAAGGGTCGCCCCCCACTTTGGGGGCACATGTACCCAGGCCATTTCTGCACCCCTTGGAGACAGATCAGCCTATTATTTTTAGGCTGGTCTGCCCCCAAGGTGGGCAGAAACCACTAGAACGCCAGGGTTTTTTTTTAATTTGGTTTTTTTGTGAGGGGGCGTCCCCTTGGTCACGGGGCGCCCCCCCAAGGGGGGCATTGACCTGTTGGCCATTTCTACACCCCCTGGGGGCAGATGGGCCTATTTTGTTAGGCCCACCTGCCCCCAAGGGGGGCAGAAGCCACTTACACACCAGGGATAGTGTGTGTGTGTGTGTGTGTTAGTGGATGGGGGGGGGGGGGCCTTGGGCAAGGGTCGCCCCCCACTTTGGGGGCACATGTACCCAGGCCATTTCTGCACCCCTTGGAGACAGATCAGCCTATTATTTTTTGGCTGGTCTGCCCCCAAGGTGGGCAGAAACCACTAGAACGCCAGGGTTTTTTTTTAATTTGGTTTTTTTGTGAGGGGGCGTCCCCTTGGTCACGGGGCGCCCCCCCCAAGGGGGGCATTGACCTGTTGGCCATTTCTACACCCCCTGGGGGCAGATGGGCCTATTTTGTTAGGCCCACCTGCCCCCAAGGGGGGCAGAAGCCACTTACACACCAGGGATAGTGTGTGTGTGTGTGTGTGTGTGTGTTAGTGGATGGGGGGGGGCCTTGGGCAAGGGTCGCCCCCCACTTGAGGGCACATGTACCCAGGCCATTTCTACACCCCTTGGAGACAGATCAGCCTATTATTTTTAGGCTGGTCTGCCCCCAAGGGGGGCAGAAACCACTAGAACTCCAGTGATTTTTTTTTATTTGTTTATTTTTGTGGGGGGGGGGGGCGTCCCCTTGGTCACGGGGTGCCCCCCCAAGGGGGGCATTGACCTGTTGGCCATTTCTACACCCCCTGGGGGCAGATGGGCCTATTTTGTTAGGCCCACCTGCCCCCAAGGGGGGCAGAAGCCACTTAGACACCAGGGATAGTGCGTGTGTGTGTGTGTGTGTGTGTGTGTGTTAGTGGATGGGGGGGGCCTTGGGCAAGGGTCGCCCCCCACTTTGGGGGCACATGTACCCAGGCCATTTCTGCACCCCTTGGAGACAGATCAGCCTATTATTTTTAGGCTGGTCTGCCCCCAAGGGGGGCAGAAACCACTAGAACGCCAGGGTTTTTTTTTTTATTTGTTTATTTTTGTGGGGGGGCGTCCCCTTGGTCACGGGGTGCCCCCCCAAGGGGGGCATTGACCTGTTGGCCATTTCTACACCCCCTGGGGGCAGATGGGCCTATTTTGTTAGGCCCACCTGCCCCCAAGGGGGGCAGAAGCCACTTAGACACCAGGGATAGTGTGTGTGTGTGTGTGTTAGTGGATGGGGTGGGCCTTGGGCAAGGGTCGCCCCCCACTTTGGGGGCACATGTACCCAGGCCATTTCTGCACCCCTTGGAGACAGATCAGCCTATTATTTTTAGGCTGGTCTGCCCCCAAGGTGGGCAGAAACCACTAGAACGCCAGGGTTTTTTTTTTATTTGGTTTTTTTGTGAGGGGGCGTCCCCTTGGTCACGGGGCGCCCCCCCAAGGGGGGCATTGACCTGTTGGCCATTTCTACACCCCCTGGGGGCAGATGGGCCTATTTTGTTAGGCCCACCTGCCCCCAAGGGGGGCAGAAGCCACTTACACACCAGGGATAGTGTGTGTGTGTGTGTGTGTTAGTGGATGGGGGGGGGGGGCCTTGGGCAAGGGTCGCCCCCCACTTTGGGGGCACATGTACCCAGGCCATTTCTGCACCCCTTGGAGACAGATCAGCCTATTATTTTTTGGCTGGTCTGCCCCCAAGGTGGGCAGAAACCACTAGAACGCCAGGGTTTTTTTTTTATTTGGTTTTTTTGTGAGGGGGCGTCCCCTTGGTCACGGGGCGCCCCCCCAAGGGGGGCATTGACCTGTTGGCCATTTCTACACCCCCTGGGGGCAGATGGGCCTATTTTGTTAGGCCCACCTGCCCCCAAGGGGGGCAGAAGCCACTTACACACCAGGGATAGTGTGTGTGTGTGTGTGTGTGTGTGTGTTAGTGGATGGGGGGGGGCCTTGGGCAAGGGTCACCCCCCACTTGAGGGCACATGTACCCAGGCCATTTCTACACCCCTTGGAGACAGATCAGCCTATTATTTTTAGGCTGGTCTGCCCCCAAGGGGGGCAGAAACCACTAGAACTCCAGTGATTTTTTTTTATTTGTTTATTTTTGTGGGGGGGGGGGCGTCCCCTTGGTCACGGGGCGCCCCCCCAAGGGGGGCATTGACCTGTTGGCCATTTCTACACCCCCTGGGGGCAGATGGGCCTATTTTGTTAGGCCCACCTGCCCCCAAGGGGGGCAGAAGCCACTTAGACACCAGGGATAGTGTGTGTGTGTGTGTGTGTGTGTGTGTGTGTGTGTGTTAGTGGATGGGGGGGGCCTTGGGCAAGGGTCGCCCCCCACTTTGGGGGCACATGTACCCAGGCCATTTCTGCACCCCTTGGAGACAGATCAGCCTATTATTTTTAGGCTGGTCTGCCCCCAAGGGGGGCAGAAACCACTAGAACGCCAGGGTTTTTATTTTTATTTTTGTGGGGGGGCGTCCCCTTGGTCACGGGGTGCCCCCCCAAGGGGGGCATTGACCTGTTGGCCATTTCTACACCCCCTGGGGGCAGATGTGCCTATTTTGTTAGGCCCACCTGCCCCCAAGGGGGGCAGAAGCCACTTAGACACCAGGGATAGTGTGTGTGTGTGTGTTAGTGGATGGGGGGGGGGGCCTTGGGCAAGGGTCGCCCCCCACTTTGGGGGCACATGTACCCAGGCCATTTCTGCACCCCTTGGAGACAGATCAGCCTATTATTTTTTGGCTGGTCTGCCCCCAAGGTGGGCAGAAACCACTAGAACGCCAGGGTTTTTTTTTTATTTGGTTTTTTTGTGAGGGGGCGTCCCCTTGGTCACGGGGCGCCCCCCCAAGGGGGGCATTGACCTGTTGGCCATTTCTACACCCCCTGGGGGCAGATGGGCCTATTTTGTTAGGCCCACCTGCCCCCAAGGGGGGCAGAAGCCACTTACACACCAGGGATAGTGTGTGTGTGTGTGTTAGTGGATGGGGTGGGCCTTGGGCAAGGGTCGCCCCCCACTTTGGGGGCACATGTACCCAGGCCATTTCTGCACCCCTTGGAGACAGATCAGCCTATTATTTTTTGGCTGGTCTGCCCCCAAGGTGGGCAGAAACCACTAGAACGCCAGGGTTTTTTTTTTATTTGGTTTTTTTGTGAGGGGGCGTCCCCTTGGTCACGGGGCGCCCCCCCAAGGGGGGCATTGACCTGTTGGCCATTTCTACACCCCCTGGGGGCAGATGGGCCTATTTTGTTAGGCCCACCTGCCCCCAAGGGGGGCAGAAGCCACTTACACACCAGGGATAGTGTGTGTGTGTGTGTTAGTGGATGGGGGGGGCCTTGGGCAAGGGTCGCCCCCCACTTTGGGGGCACATGTACCCAGGCCATTTCTGCACCCCTTGGAGACAGATCAGCCTATTATTTTTAGGCTGGTCTGCCCCCAAGGGGGGCAGAAACCACTAGAACGGCAGTGATTTTTTTTTATTTGTTTATTTTTGTGGGGGGGCGTCCCCTTGGTCATGGGGCGCCCCCCCAAGGTGGGGCATTGACATGTTGGCCATTTCTACACCCCCTGGGGGCAGATGGGCCTATTTTGTTAGGCCCACCTGCCCCCAAGGGGGGCAGAAGCCACTTAGACACCAGGGATAGTGTGTGTGTGTGTGTGTTAGTGGATGGGGGGGGCCTTGGGCAAGGGTCGCCCCCCACTTTGGGGGCACATGTACCCAGGCCATTTCTGCACCCCTTGGAGACAGATCAGCCTATTATTTTTAGGCTGGTCTGCCCCCAAGGTGGGCAGAAACCACTAGAACGCCAGGGTTTTTTTTTAATTTGTTTTTTTTGTGAGGGGGCGTCCCCTTGGTCACGGGGCGCCCCCCCAAGGGGGGCATTGACCTGTTGGCCATTTCTACACCCCCTGGGGGCAGATGGGCCTATTTTGTTAGGCCCACCTGCCCCCAAGGGGGGCAGAAGCCACTTACACACCAGGGATAGTGTGTGTGTGTGTGTGTGTGTGTTAGTGGATGGGGGGGGGGGCCTTGGGCAAGGGTCGCCCCCCACTTTGGGGGCACATGTACCCAGGCCATTTCTGCACCCCTTGGAGACAGATCAGCCTATTATTTTTTGGCTGGTCTGCCCCCAAGGTGGGCAGAAACCACTAGAACGCCAGGGTTTTTTTTTTATTTGTTTTTTTTTGTGGGGGGGTGTCCCCTTGGTCACGGGGCACCGCCCCCAAGGGGGGCATTGACCTGTTGGCCATTTCTACACCCCCCGGGGGCAGATGGGCCTATTTTGTTAGGCCCACCTGCCCCCAAGGGGGGCAGAAGCCACTTAGACACCAGGGATAGTGTGTGTGTGTGTGTTAGTGGATGGGGGGGGGGGGCCTTGGGCAAGGGTCACCCCCCACTTTGGGGGCACATGTACCCAGGCCATTTCTGCACCCCTTGGAGACAGATCAGCCTATTATTTTTAGGCTGGTCTGCCCCCAAGGGGGGCAGAAACCACTAGAACGCCAGGGATTTTTTTTTATTTGTTTATTTATGTGGGGGGGCGTCCCCTTGGTCACGGGGCGCCCCCCCAAGGGGGGCATTGACCTGTTGGCCATTTCTACACCCCATGGGGGCAGATGGGCCTATTTTTTTAGTAGGCCCATCTGCCCCTATGGCAGAATCCACTTAGGCACCAATTTCTAAATGTTTGATGGTGGGGTGTTTGTCAACTGAAGAAGTCTTTGCATTTGTGATAAAAAATGTTTTCCTCCTTTTTGTTCTAGTTCAAAGCTTTTGCTTTATTTGCTGTGGCTCCTTGCGGTTTTGGCGGTGGTTGACCTGCAGTTTGCACAGTTGCATGTTTTAGGTAAGTAAAAACAATTTACTCCAAAGGAGTATTGTTGCCATGCATGAATGACATGTTTGTAGGGGGTGTACTACATGCAGGATTGTGTGTGAAATTGTCCTTAGGTTTGTGCACAATGATATTTGTTTTGTCTTATTTCTAATTTGCCTTTCTTTCTTTATTTTTAGTGGGATATCATTGGTGATTGCTGTGTAGTTGCTGGTGAATCAAGCTTTTTCAGGCAAGTGAGCGGTATAGTTTTTGAGTTTATAACTCTTACTAACAAAGCTACACTTTGTTACTTGTCTTACACAGTGCTGGTTGTTGGTGGTGAATTTGTCCAGTTAATTTTAGCAGGAGAGATCATGGCTAGCCGCAGGATGACCGCTCAGCAGGTGGTTGGTATGCTTTTTGAGTCACGGTCTGATCATGACTATGAGACGGACTCTGCATCTGAGGCAGAGGAGGAAGTCAGAGATTCTGGCAGTGATGTTTCTGTTGGAGGGGAATCTTCTGATGATGAAGCCACACTCAGTGCAGATGAAGGGCCTGTTTTAGAGGAGGACATTGATGTGCCAATAGTGCAGCAACCTGGGGCCGAAAGGTTTCCCGTTATAAGACCTGATGTCTGGGTTGCCCCAAACATGGAGCAGCCAGAGTTGCCTGCCTTTACTGGTCTCCCGGAGTGTAACGCCAATACAGAGAACGTTATGCCTATCAATTTCTTTGAGTTATTCATGGATGATATGTTTTTGGAAGAGATTGTTGAGCAGACTAATTTGTATGCGGAGCAGCATTTGAGGGACAACGCTGCTAGACTTAGGCCACACTCTAGAGCTGCCCAGTGGATTCCCACAAATTTGGAGGAGTTAAAAAAGTTTTTGGGTTTGACTTTTTTGATGGGGTTGATAAGGAAGCCGTCACTGGCTTCTTATTGGTCTACTAGTCCCTTGATGGCAACAGCTATATTTCCAGCGACCATGAGTCGTAATCGGTATTTGATTCTTCTTGGGATGCTGCATTTTGTTGACAATGCATTAGCCTTGCCACAAGATCACCCAGATTCTGACCGTCTTTTTAAGATTAGGCCTGTCCTTGATCATTTTGTAGATCGGTTTTCGGAGGTCTATGTTCCAGGCAAAGAGTTAAGTGTGGACGAGTCTTTGGTCCTCTTCAAGGGTCGTTTGGTTTTTAGGCAGTACATTCCTAGCAAAAGGGCACGATATGGAATTAAATTGTATATGCTGTCTGAAAGTAGGACAGGATATGTGTATAGTTTCCGTGTGTACACTGGTAGGGATTCCAATATTGACCCCCCTGGTTGTCCTCCCACTTTTGGAGTTACTGAGAAAATTGTGTGGGATCTTGGTAGACGACTGTTCAATAAAGGTCACCATTTGTATGTAGATAACTTCTACACTGGTGTGCAATTGTTCAAGGAATTGTTTAGAGTGGACACAGTTGCTTGTGGCACAATCCGTTCTAACCGGAAAGGCTATCCAAGGGAGCTTGTCTGTAAAAAACTTGAGAGAGGACAGTGCTGTGCCTTGCGGAACGAGGAGCTGCTAGCTTTGAAATTTTCAGAGAAGAGGGATGTCTACATGCTAAGTACCATCCATGATGAGAGTACTTCCCCTGTGACTGTTTGGGGCCAGGTTGCTGAAGTGCGCAAACCTGTGTGCATTTTAGATTATAATAAGCACATGGGAGGTGTAGATAGAGTTGACCAGAGGTTGGAACCTTATACTGCTATTCGTAAGTCTTACGTTTGGTATAAGAAGTTAGCACTTCACCTCTTCCACTTAGCAACCTTCAATGCTTTTATTGTGTTTAGGGATAGGTCTCCAGAGTCAAAGATGACATTTGTGAAATTTCAGGAGTCAGTGATAGAGAGCCTTATTGTGGTGGAACAGGCCAGAGTTCCTAGAGAAGCAGTGGTGGAGGATGTGGCTAGATTGAAAGATCGCCACTTTGCTGAGCACATTCCTCCCACACCCAAAAAAGACTTTCCAGATAAGAAATGTAGAGTGTGTTTTCGAAGAGGTATCCGGAGGGAGACTCGAATGTACTGCCCAGATTGTCCTTCAAAGCCTGGGCTGTGTGTCGGTGCTTGTTTTAAGAATTACCACACCCAGAAGAATTTCTGGGAACAACCATGAGTGTAAACTCATGTCTGTTTTGTATTTTCATGTGTTTAGTTTCATGGTTAGCATTTCTGTCATGTTCTTAGTTAGAGCTTTTGTGTTTGTAGTTTTGTAATTCTTTCTACTTAGTTAGGGGTTCCTCTGTTAAAAAAAAAAAAAAAAAATGATGCCATTGTGGGTGGAGTGGGGCTTGGCTGAGAGTGTACATATTGATTGACTTGCTGTTGGCTACTGCAACACACTGCCAGCCAAACACCAGTCCACACACTCCCATCAGCTGGTGTGATTGTTGTATCAGGCATGTGGGCGTATGTAAGTGATGGGCCCTTGAGTGGCGCTGTCTGTCGATGTGAGTGTTGTAATGTGCTGGGCCCGTGGCTGGCGGTGTGAATGGCCTTGTGTGTGTCATGTATGAAAGTTGTGTGAATGGACTGTAAAGCGGTTGGTGCCTTTTCGCGGCTTTACAGCTCACGAGCTGTGAGTCATTGGTTCAGTTTTTTGCCTTTCAGTTACTAACAGTGCATTTCATTTTTGTGAAAGCTCTTGTTAGTAAAATTTGATCCACTGAACCATCACTCACCCTCGTGCCAAATCCAACCAGTATGTGTGGTAAAAATGACAAAACCTGCTCCGCTGCAATCAGGCGTCGCAGCACACCTGTGACACGCTAGGTGCCTCAGGTGGGACCCCGATGATGAAGCATGCCACCAACTTGGTTGGTGGGTGAGGGGTCTTTTTCACATAACCGAAGTGTGTTTCTTTTCAAAATTTTAGTGTTTGGCACATCATGGACGTATGTGGGCACATCAAAACGATATATTACAAAACTACCTGTGTTTGGGGGGGAGAGGGCACCTATGTTTTTGGTCCTGTGTGCGTCCTTCATCTAGGGAAACCTACCAAACCCAGACATTTTTTAAAACTAGACACCCCAAGGAGTCCAGGGAGGTGTGGCTTGCGTGGATCCCCCAACATTTTCTTACCCAGACTCCTCTGTAAACCTAAAAATGTGCTTAAAAAAGCATATTTTCCTTACTTTTCTTCGTAGGATCACCACTCCAGCACACAATTCCTACTCCCCAGTGTTCCCCTCAGTCTCCCAAGTAAAATGACACCTCACTTATGTGGGTCCCCAAAGCAGAGTCAGTCTAAAGATGTATAAAAGAATATGTCCTTATAAACTTGCTGTGCTATCCCCTCTATCTCTACAAGTTTTGGGCCTTATTCTGTTGCAGGCACCTGGCCCACCCACACAAGTGAGGTATAATTTTTATCGGGAGACTTGGGGGAACGCTGCGTGGAAGGAAATTTGTGGCTCCACTCAGATTCCAGAACTTTCTGTCACCGAAATGTGTGGAAAATGTGTTTTTTTAGACAGAATTTGAGGTTTGCAAAGGATTCTGGGTAACAGAACCTGGTCAGAGCCCCGCAAGTCACCCCATCTTGGATTCCCCTAGGTCTCTAGTTTTCAAAAATGCACAGGTTTGGTAGTTTTCCCTAGGTGCCGGCTGAGCTAGAGGCCAAAATCTACAGGTAGGCACTGTTTTCAATGAAAAAATGTGATGTGTCCACGTTGCGTTTTGGGGTGTCTCCTGTCGCGGGCGCTAGGCCTACCCACACAAGTGAGGTATCATTTTTATCGGGAGACGTGGAGGAACGCCGAGTGGAAGGAAATTTGTGGCTCCACTCAGATTCCAGAACTTTCTGCCACAGAAATGAGAGGAACATGTGTTTTTTTAGCCACATTTTGAGGTTTGCAATGGATTCTGGGTAACAGAACCTGTTCCGAGCCACACAAGTCACCCCATCTTGGATTCCTCTAGGTCTCTAGTTTTCAGAAATGCACAGGTTTGGTAGGTTCCCCTAGGTGGCGGCTGAGCTACAGGCCAAAATCTACAGGTAGGCACTTTGCAAAAAACACCTCTGTTTTCCTTCAAATATTTGGCTGTGTCCACGTTGCGCTTTGGGGCGTTTCCTGTCGCGGGCGCTAGGCCTACCCACACAAGTGAGGTATCATTTTTATCGGGAGACGTGGGGGAACGCTGGGTGGAAGGAAATTTGTGGCTCCTCTCAGATTCCAGAACTTTCTGCCACAGAAATGTGAGGAACATGTGTTTTTTTAGCCAAATTTGGAGGTTTGCAAAGGATTCTGGGTAACAGAACCTGGTCCGAGCCACACAAGTCACCCCATCTTGGATTCCCCTAGGTCTCTAGTTTTCAGAAATGCACAGGTTTGGTACGTTTCCCTAGGTGGCGGCTGAGCTACAGGCCAAAATCTACAGGTATGCACTTTGCAAAAAACACCTCTGTTTTCCTTCACAAATTTGGATGTGTCCACGTTGCGCTTTGGGGCGTTTTCTGTCGCGGGCGCTAGGCCTACCCACACAAGTGAGGTATCATTTTTATTGGGAGATGTGGGGGAACGCTGGGTGGAAGGAAATTTGTGGCTCCTCTCAGATTCAAGAACTTTCTGCCACAGAAATGTTAGGAACATGTGTTTTTTTAGCCAAATTTTGAGGTTTGCAAAGGATTCTGGGTAACAGAACCTGGTCCGAGCCACACAAGTCACCCCATCTTGGATTCCCCTAGGTCTCTAGTTTTCAGAAATGCACAGGTTTGGTAGTTTTCCCTAGGTGCCGGCTGAGCTAGAGGCCAAAATCTACAGGTAGGCACTGTTTTCAATGAAAAAATGTGATGTGTCCACGTTGCGTTTTGGGGTGTCTCCTGTCGCGGGCGCTAGGCCTACCCACACAAGTGAGGTATCATTTTTATCGGGAGACGTGAAGGAACGCCGAGTGGAAGGAAATTTGTGGCTCCACTCAGATTCCAGAACTTTCTGCCACAGAAATGAGAGGAACATGTGTTTTTTTAGCCACATTTTGAGGTTTGCAATGGATTCTGGGTAACAGAACCTGTTCCGAGCCACACAAGTCACCCCATCTTGGATTCCTCTAGGTCTCTAGTTTTCAGAAATGCACAGGTTTGGTAGGTTCCCCTAGGTGGCGGCTGAGCTACAGGCCAAAATCTACAGGTAGGCACTTTGCAAAAAACACCTCTGTTTTCCTTCAAATATTTGGCTGTGTCCACGTTGCGCTTTGGGGCGTTTCCTGTCGCGGGCGCTAGGCCTACCCACACAAGTGAGGTATCATTTTTATTGGGAGATGTGGGGGAACGCTGGGTGGAAGGAAATTTGTGGCTCCTCTCAGATTCAAGAACTTTCTGCCACAGAAATGTTAGGAACATGTGTTTTTTTAGCCAAATTTTGAGGTTTGCAAAGGATTCTGGGTAACAGAACCTGGTCCGAGCCACACAAGTCACCCCATCTTGGATTCCCCTAGGTCTCTAGTTTTCAGAAATGCACAGGTTTGGTAGTTTTCCCTAGGTGCCGGCTGAGCTAGAGGCCAAAATCTACAGGTAGGCACTGTTTTCAATGAAAAAATGTGATGTGTCCACGTTGCGTTTTGGGGTGTCTCCTGTCGCGGGCGCTAGGCCTACCCACACAAGTGAGGTATCATTTTTATCGGGAGACGTGGAGGAACGCCGAGTGGAAGGAAATTTGTGGCTCCACTCAGATTCCAGAACTTTCTGCCACAGAAATGAGAGGAACATGTGTTTTTTTAGCCACATTTTGAGGTTTGCAATGGATTCTGGGTAACAGAACCTGTTCCGAGCCACACAAGTCACCCCATCTTGGATTCCTCTAGGTCTCTAGTTTTCAGAAATGCACAGGTTTGGTAGGTTCCCCTAGGTGGCGGCTGAGCTACAGGCCAAAATCTACAGGTAGGCACTTTGCAAAAAACACCTCTGTTTTCCTTCAAATATTTGGCTGTGTCCACGTTGCGCTTTGGGGCGTTTCCTGTCGCGGGCGCTAGGCCTACCCACACAAGTGAGGTATCATTTTTATTGGGAGATGTGGGGGAACGCTGGGTGGAAGGAAATTTGTGGCTCCTCTCAGATTCAAGAACTTTCTGCCACAGAAATGTTAGGAACATGTGTTTTTTTAGCCAAATTTTGAGGTTTGCAAAGGATTCTGGGTAACAGAACCTGGTCCGAGCCACACAAGTCACCCCATCTTGGATTCCCCTAGGTCTCTAGTTTTCAGAAATGCACAGGTTTGGTAGGTTTCCCTAGGTGCCGGCTGAGCTAGAGGCCAAAATCTACAGGTAGGCACTGTTTTCAATGAAAAAATGTGATGTGTCCACGTTGCGTTTTGGGGTGTCTCCTGTCGCGGGCGCTAGGCCTACCCACACAAGTGAGGTATCATTTTTATCGGGAGACGTGGAGGAACGCTGGGTGGAAGGAAATTTGTGGCTCCACTCAGATTCCAGAACTTTCTGCCACAGAAATGTGAGGAACATGTGTTTTTTTAGCCACATTTTGAGGTTTGCAATGGATTCTGGGTAACAGAACCTGGTCCGAGCCACACAAGTCACCCCATCTTGGATTCCCCTAGGTCTCTAGTTTTCAGAAATGCACAGGTTTGGTAGGTTTCCCTAGGTGGCGGCTGAGCTACAAGCCAAAATCTACAGGTAGGCACTTTGCAAAAAACACCTCTGTTTTCCTTCACAAATTTGGCTGGTCCACATTGCGCTTTGGGGCGTTTCCTGTCGCGGGCGCTAGGCCTACCCACACAAGTGAGGTATCATTTTTATCGGGAGACGTGGGGGAACGCTGGGTGGAAGGAAATTTGTGGCTCCTCTCAGATTCCAGAACTTTCTGCCACAGAAATGTGAGGAACATGTGTTTTTTTAGCCAAATGTTGAGGTTTGCAAAGGATTCTGGGTAACAGAACCTGGTCCGAGCCACACAAGTCACCCCATCTTGGATTCCCCTAGGTCTCTAGTTTTCAGAAATGCACAGGTTTGGTAGGTTTCCCTAGGTGCCGGCTGAGCTAGAGGCCAAAATCTACAGGTAGGCACTGTTTTCAATGAAAAAATGTGATGTGTCCACGTTGCGTTTTGGGGTGTCTCCTGTCGCGGGCGCTAGGCCTACCCACACAAGTGAGGTATCATTTTTATCGGGAGACGTGGAGGAACGCTGGGTGGAAGGAAATTTGTGGCTCCACTCAGATTCCAGAACTTTCTGCCACAGAAATGTGAGGAACATGTGTTTTTTTAGCCAAATTTTGAGGTTTGCAAAGGATTCTGGGTAACAGAACCTGGTCCGAGCCACACAAGTCACCCCATCTTGGATTCCCCTAGGTCTCTAGTTTTCAGAAATGCACAGGTTTGGTAGGTTCCCCTAGGTGGCGGCTGAGCTACAGGCCAAAATCTACAGGTAGGCACTTTGCAAAAAACACCTCTGTTTTCCTTCAAATATTTGGCTGTGTCCACGTTGCGCTTTGGGGCGTTTCCTGTCGCGGGCGCTAGGCCTACCCACACAAGTGAGGTATCATTTTTATCGGGAGACGTGGGGGAACGCTGGGTGGAAGGAAATTTGTGGCTCCTCTCAGATTCCAGAACTTTCTGCCACAGAAATGTGAGGAACATGTGTTTTTTTAGCCAAATTTTGAGGTTTGCAAAGGATTCTGGGTAACAGAACCTGGTCCGAGCCACACAAGTCACCCCATCTTGGATTCCCCTAGGTCTCTAGTTTTCAGAAATGCACAGGTTTGGTAGGTTTCCCTAGGTGGCGGCTGAGCTAGAGGCCAAAATCTACAGGTAGTCACTTTGCTAAAAACAGCTTTGTTTTCTGTGATGTGTCCACGTTGTGTTTTGGGGCATATCCTGTCGCGGGCGCTAGGCCTACCCACACAAGTGAGGTATCATTTTTATCGGGAGACGTGGGGGAACGCTGGGTGGAAAGAAAATTCGTGGCTCCTCTCAGATTCCAGAACTTTCTGCCACAGAAATGTGAGGAACATGTGTTTTTTTAGCCAAATTTTGAGGTTTGCAAAGGATTCTGGGTAACAGAACCTGGTCCGAGCCACACAAGTCACCCCATCTTGGATTCCCCTAGGTCTCTAGTTTTCAGAAATGCACAGGTTTGGTAGGTTTCCCTAGGTGGCGGCTGAGCTACAAGCCAAAATCTACAGGTAGGCACTTTGCAAAAAACATCTCTGTTTTCCTTCAAAAATTTGGCTGTGTCTATGTTGCGCTTTGGGGCGTTTCCTGTCGCGGGCGCTAGGCCTACCCACACAAGTGAGGTATCATTTTTATCGGGAGACGTGGGGGAACGCTCGGTGGAAGGAAATTTGTGGCTCCTCTCAGATTCCAGAACTTTCTGCCACAGAAATATGAGGAACATGTGTTTTTTTTAGCCAAATTTTGAGGTTTGCAAAGGATTCTGGGTAACAGAACCTGGTCCGAGCCACAAGAGTCACCCCATCTTGGATTCCCCTAGGTCTCTAGGTTTCAGAAATGCACAGGTTTGGTAGGTTTCCCTAGGTGCCGGCTGAGCTAGAGGCCAAAATCTACAGGTAGGCACTGTTTTCAATGAAAAAATGTGATGTGTCCACGTTGCGTTTTGGGGTGTCTCCTGTCGCGGGCGCTAGGCCTACCCACACAAGTGAGGTATCATTTTTATCGGGAGACGTGGAGGAACGCTGGGTGGAAGGAAATTTGTGGCTCCACTCAGATTCCAGAACTTTCTGCCACAGAAATGTGAGGAACATGTGTTTTTTTAGCCAAATTTTGAGGTTTGCAAAGGATTCTGGGTAACAGAACCTGGTCCGAGCCACACAAGTCACCCCATCTTGGATTCCCCTAGGTCTCTAGTTTTCAGAAATGCACAGGTTTGGTAGGTTCCCCTAGGTGGCGGCTGAGCTACAGGCCAAAATCTACAGGTAGGCACTTTGCAAAAAACACCTCTGTTTTCCTTCAAATATTTGGCTGTGTCCACGTTGCGCTTTGGGGCGTTTCCTGTCGCGGGCGCTAGGCCTACCCACACAAGTGAGGTATCATTTTTATCGGGAGACGTGGGGGAACGCTGGGTGGAAGGAAATTTGTGGCTCCTCTCAGATTCCAGAACTTTCTGCCACAGAAATAGGAGGAACATGTGTTTTTTTTAGCCAAATTTTTAGGTTTGCAAAGGATTCTGGGTAACAGAACCTTGTCCGAGCCACACAAGTCACCCCATCGTGGATTCCCCTAGGTCTCTAGTTTTCAGAAATGCACAGGTTTGGTAGGTTTCCCTAGGTGGCGGCTGAGCTAGAGGCCAAAATCTACAGGTAGGCACTTTGCTAAAAACAGCTCTGTTTTCTGTGATGTGTCCACGTTGTGTTTTGGGGCATATCCTGTTGCGCGCGCTAGGCCTACCCACACAAGTGAGGTATCATTTTTATCGGGAGACTTGGGGGAACATAGAATAGCAAAACAAGTGTTATTGCCCCTTGTCTTTCTCTACATTTTTTCCTTCCAAATGTAAGACAGTGTGTAAAAAAGACATCTATTTGAGAAATGCCCTGTAATTCACATGGGCACCCCGGAATTCAGAGATGTGCAAATAACCACTGCTTCTCAACACCTTATCTTGTGCCCATTTTGGAACTACAAAGGTTTTCTTGATAGCTATTTTTTACTCTTTATATTTCAGCAAATGAATTGCTGTATACCCGGCATAGATTGAAAACCCACTGCAGGGTGCAGGTCATTTATTGGCTCTGGGTACCTAGTGTTCTTTATGAACCTATAAGCCCTATATATCCCCGCAACCAGAAGAGTCCAGCAGACGTAACGGTATATTGCTTTCGAAAATCTGACATTGCTGGAAAAAGTTACAGAACAAAACGTAGAGAAAAATTTATGTTTTTTTTCACCTCAATTTCAATATTTTTCTTATTCAGTTGTTATTTTCTGTAGGAAACCCTTGTAGGATCTACACAAATTACCCCTTGCTGAATTCAGATTTGTGTCTACTTTTCAAAAATGTTGCGGTTTCTGGGATCCAGCGTTGGTTTCATGCCCATTTCTGTCACTAACTGGAAGGAGGCTGAAGGCACAAAAAATCGTAAAAATGGGGTATGTCCCAGTAAAATGCCAAAATTGTGTTGAAAAATTGGGTTTTGTGATTCAAGTCTGCCTGTTCCTGAAAGCTGGGAAGCTGGTGATTTTATCACCGCAAACCCTTTGTTGATGCCCTTTTCAGGGAAAAAACCACAAGCCTTCTTCTGCAGCCAATTTTTCCAATTTTTTTTTAAAAAAACGAAATTTTCACTGTTTTTTGGCTAATTTCTTGGCCTCCTTCTGGGGAACCCACAAAGTCTGGGTACCTCTAGAATCCCTACGATGTTGGAAAAAAAGGACGCAAATTTGGCGTGGGTAGCTTATGTGAACAAAAAGTTATGAGGGCCTAAGCGCGAACTGCTCCAAATAGCCAAAAAAAGGCTCGGCACAGGAGGGGGAAAAGGCCTGGCAGCGAAGGGGTTAAGGTGCAGCAAAGGTCAATGCATAGAAGTATGTCCCGTGAAGGTTGCTACCACCACGGATGCCACCCACTAGGCCTCCACTGGCTCAATGATTCCTTCTTCTTTCAGTCTGTTCAGTTCTGTTTCTACATCACCATGCAAATTCAAAGGGATATTGCTCACCTTGCATGCTACTAGAATGGGTATGTAGCAATTCATTTGGTCAAATATAAAGAGTGAAAAATAGGTATCAAGGAAACCTTTGTATTTCCAAAATGGGCAGAAGATAAGGTGTTGAGAAGCAGTGGTTATTTGCACATCTCTGAAATCCGGGGTCCCCATACTACCATGTGAATTACAGTGCATTTCTCAAATAGACGTCTTTTTTACACACTGTTTTACATTTGGAAGGCAAAAATGTAGAGAAAGAAAAGGGGCAATAACACTTGTTCTTTTATTCTGTGTTCCCCCAAGTGTGTGGGTAGGCCTAGTGCCCGCGACAGGAAATGCCCCAAAAAGAATGTGGGCACATCACACTTTCCCCAAAGAAAACAGAGCTGTTTTTTGCAAAGTGCCTAGCTGTGCATTTTGGCCTCTAGCTCAGCCGGCACCTATGGAAACCTACCAAACCCATGCATTTTTTTTAAACTAGACACCTAGGGGAATCCATAATGAGATGACTTGTGGGGCTCTCACCAGGTTCTGTTACCCAGAAGCCTTTGCAAACCTCAAAATTTGCCAAAAAAACACACTTTTTCTTCACATTTTGGTGATGGAAAGTTCTGGTATCTGATAGGAGCCACACATTTCCTTCCACCCAGCACTCCCCCAGGCGTTCTGATAAAAATGCTACCTCACTTGTGTGGGTAGGCCTAGTGCCCGCAACAGGAAATGCCCCAAAACACTATGTGGGCACATAAAAATTATCAAATACAAAGCTACCTGTTTTTGCGGGGCTGGCACCTGCGTTTTTGGTCCTGGGCTCAGCAGCCATCTAGGGAAACCTACCAAACCCAGACATTTCCGAATACTAGACACCCAAGGGAGTCCAGGGAGGTGTGACTTGCGTGGATCCCCCAGTGTTTTCTTACCCAGAATCCTCAGCAAACCTCAATTTTAGCTAAAAAAAGAAAAAGAAAAAAAAAAGAAAATCTAATTTTCCCACATTTCTGTGTGGGATCACCGCAACGGCACGAATTTCCTACCACCGAACGTTCCCCTCAGTCTCCTGATAAAAATGATACCTCACTTGTGTGGTGGGCCAAGTGCCTTTGACAGGGAAGAGCCAAAAACAGGTCAAAATTGAGGGGGGACCAAAGCGGGTCCAAAAGGGCAGTTTGAAGAAAAAAAAAAAGTTTAGGCTGACAAGTGGGGCAGAATTTTTATCGGTATAGATGCGACAATGCCTGGTGGTAGGGATTTTGTGGATTCCTGCAGATTCCGGAATGTTCCATCACAAAAATGTAGGGAAAATGTGTGATTTCAAGCAAGGTTAGAAGTTTGCAGGGCATTGTGGGTAGGAAAATGGTGTGGGGTGCATGTGAAGAACACCACCCTGGACCAACCCAGATGTTTAGTTTTCAGATGTGTCTAGGTTTTGTGGATTTTTCTACATGGCAGCGTCCCAAAGTCCAAAAAGTACGGCCCTCACCATTCCAAGTGGGACGATTTTGAGAGTTAGACAAGCTCTCATGGCTCAAATGTAAAACCAAAACCCCCCAAAAATCAAATGTGCTCTTGCTTGCCGTGGGATAAAATCTTTTAGTGTGTAGAGAGACAGCTGAAATACTGTTACCCCCTTCAGTGCGGGTGGGGGCATAACCATGCCCATACTGGTTGGTAGAGAGCACCCCAGTATATATATATATTTTTTTTTTTTATTCCCTGGCATCTAGTAGGCTTTCTGCCCCCTGGGGAGTGGATCAGGGGTAATTGCCCCATCTGCCCACAGGAGGGCAGAACAACTTTGTGCCTATTTATTTGGGTTGGGGGTATGGCTATACCCCTGCCCTCTTTTTGAAAACAAAAATCTTCCCTAGCTTTCTGCCCCCCTTGGGGGCAGTTCGGCGTTACAAAAATAGGCTGATCTGCCCCCAAAGGGGGCAGAAATGGCCAACAGTAATGAGCCACCATTGGGAGCGACCCTTGCTCAAGGGGCTGCCCCCAAACAAAACACACATACCAACCCCTGGTGCCTAAGTGGCTTCTGCCCCACCTGGGGCAGATTGGTCTAATAGAAATAGGCCGATCTGCCCCAAAGCGGGGGGGGGGAGCAGAAATGGCCTAAAATATATTTGCCCCCCAGGGGAGCGACCCGTGCCTAACGGGTACCTCCACATCTGTAAAAAAAATAAAAAAATCCAGGGTGCCTTGTGGTTTCTGCCCTCCTTGGGGGCAGATCGGCCTAATTAAAGTAGGCCGATCTGCCCCTCAGGGGGGCAGAAGTGGCCTAAAATAAATTTGCCAACCAGGGGACCGACCCTTGCCTAAGTGGTCGCTCCCCTTGCGTGAAACTCCCGTAAACAAAACAAAATCCCTGTTGTCTTGTGCTTTCTGTCCCGATTGGGGGCAGATTGGCCTGATTAAAATAGGCCTAATAAAAAAATTGCCCCCCAAGGGAGCGACCCTTGCTCAAGGGGTCGCTCCCCTTCATTCTCAACATAAAAAACTCCCTGGCGTCTAGTGGCTTCTTCCCCCCTCAAATAGGCCGATCTTCCCCAGGGGGGGGGGGGGGGGGGGCAGAAATGGCCTAATAAAAAATTGCCCCCCAGGGGTGCGACCCTTGCTCAAGGGGTCGCTCCCCTTCAAACTTAACATTAAAAAAAAAACTCCCTGGCGTCTAGTGGCTCCTGCCTCCCCTGGGGGCAGATAGGCCTAATCAAAATAGGCCGATCTGCCCCCAGGGGGGCAGAAAACACCTAATAATATATTGCCCCCCAGGGGAACGGCCCTTGCCAAAGGGGCCGCTCCCCTTATACATAAATAATAAAAACCTAAAAAATAAAAAAATAAAAAAAAATCCCTGGTGTCTAGTGGGCATTTCTGCAGTCCGATCTCTTCACGATCAGGCTGCAGAAATGCTCACAGAGACATGAAAGGAAAGGAAAGGCCTTTCCTTTCATGTCTCTGTGCCCCCCCCCCCCCACCCCAGCCCCAGGATCAGAAGAGAAATGCTTTAATTTCTCTTCAGATCGTGCTGGAAGCTGAGCTTCCAGCGCAGATGGGGGCAGCCTCTGATGAGGTCAGCACGCGATCGTGCGCTGATGTCATCAGACGTCACTGGAGGGAGAGGGGGTGGAAAGAGAAGCAATTCCCCTTCCATCCCTGCCCTGGGGGTGGGAGGTCCTAGGGGCGAGTGCTAGCATTCCCCCGAGGGCCGAGGCCAGGGTGTAACGGTTACGTCCGTGCCCCCAAAGGGGTTAAGCACACTGGGAGTGCCCAAGTTGTCACCAATATGGAAGTAGTAACGAAGTCTGATGGCAAAATGGAGCAGAAGTCTCAGGAGAATTTAGGTTAGTTTAATAGCAGATTAAAAAAAAACTCTTGACACATCTAAAACGAAGCATCACAGTCTCTTTTGAACAATAAAATTTTGAATCAAAATATCAGTGAGGGAACATACCATTAATAAAAGGAAAGGAATAAGGAAGGGGAGAATTAACAGGAAAAAAGGTAAATACTACTTGTCCAAAGTAACAAGATATCACAAGTAGCTACCGAGCTACTCATTGGAGAAGCTTCGCATAGAGATTGTTTCTAAACATGTTTTTGAGGTTTTAGTAGAATCCAATGCTTGTGTAGTTCAAGTTCCTTGATACCACTGGAATTTATAACTGTGTGATTTCCTGTGGATCTTTGAGGTTATTTAGAGACAGGACTTCACGTTTCCTATAGTGAATTTCAAATACTGAAAAAAAGGAAACCGATTTACTGTTGAAATGAGCTATGTTTTATAACTGATCATATTCGTACGGTGTTCACCTCAGTCACCTCTTTACTAATGCCTTTGATCATTCTTAATCACAAAACAGCATGGCTTCAGGATGAAGAGGAATAAGAGAGGTGGCATCCCCAGTCTTATGCCTCATTGTGTTTAGAATGGGCCTAACCTGGAAGCCAGACACCTAAATAAAGGTGTCTACTATAAAAGATAAACAACAATATATTTTGCTTCTATACCAATCCTAGTTGTAGCCCAAAACTTCACTCTACCCTGTCAAAAGCTTTCTCAGCAACTACGGCCATATAAGGCAATCTTGGATTCTTGCATATCTTTTCCTTCTTGTAAAGTATGTGGAGGTCTTCCTACACCAGTTTATGCTCTTCACTAGAAAACAAATCCCACTAGCAAATCAAGAATCAGTATAGCACAGTCTTGTTGAAATGTATTAAACAATACCTTGCCAATGACATTAATATTGCATTTAATCAGAGATGAGAATGACAAGAGGCAGGGCCATGTCAGACCTTATATTAACCACTGTTAGTAGTGCCAACTTGAAGTCTTGAAAGAGGAGCCATTGTTATCAGGCTTCTGGTAGATTGTGGGATCTTGTAGATTTATTCACCAGTGAATATCAACATGTTCACCTGATGATTAACCTCTTCACACAGCTTTAAGGGCATGGCAATTTAATGTTGAAAAATGATGTTGGGTAATGCCAATCTAACTGATCTGTTAAGTTTGGGCAATGTCAAGGAGACAGAAGTTTTCTGGCCATCTCTTTAAAACACAGCTTAAAGTGTTCAAACACATATTATATTCTTAAGAGGACAAGGAATTTTATGAATTTATTCTACTTCATTTTCTGCTTTAGGTGACATCTGTTAGTTTCTTATTTCTCACGGTTAGTATTTCTCTGCCTCAGTCTGCCAAATTACAATTCTAAATGCTTTAAATATAAAGATAATATAGAGCTCACATGAGTTGGTTCAGACTATGAGGAGGTGGAACTACTGTGTATCGGTTTCCACATCCTTAAATGGAATACTGAATAGCCACAACATTTCATTGATATCTTCCTCTTGTTGCAGTAGATTTGCATGAAGCTTTCATTGCACCCAGAAGCATTCCTTGAGATTTGGATAAACATTTCTTCATCAACAGGAACAAAACTCTGTAATGCTTGTCATGATGTTCAAGAGGTTTCCTGAAATATAATGAAGGACTGACAAATTGACAGTATTATGGTCTATTTAACTAATTAACTATATGAAGTCCCAGTTATCTTAAAAAAACAACATACAAAATGATTGGTGATCACAAAAAGAAGGTTTATGCTTTGGGCTTCGGCTACTCAGAGCTTATCCTTTAACTTTCATTTACTGGACCATACATTTTTATTTTCATATTAAAAAAATATCTGGTGCATATCTATTACTGAACTGTGGCACTTTAATAATATTGTCTGGAAGAACAAATCTTACAAGCCTCTGTCTTGACTTAGTTCAACCAATCTTAAAACTTTTGACTGGTTTACAAAGCTACCATAAGACACATTAATAACTGGGAGCTTGTTTCACTGGGTTTTTGAAGTCCTGGCACATCAGCAAAGCTCAGCAATATGTAGATTTCCTCCAACTCCAGCCACTGCTACAACCTGACCATTATGTGTCACATCCAATGTCTGAACTGTTTTGTTGAATAAGGAGACATCACCAAGAACCTGTGATTAGTGGGAAAACAACATATTCATAATTTTTTTTAAATTGCACTTTTTCCATAATTAATTTAATATCGTTTTCTGTTAGTAATTTACTAAGACACATTTCTGTTAATGATTTACTAAGATACAATCAAAAACCTTTTCCCCCACTGTGTACCAATTTCAATTAAGAATGACAACCTGACACCTAAAGACAATGCCAATATTGATATACTAGTTGGAATCTCAGTCAATAGCCACACAAGCTATCCACAATCTGAAACATCAGCTAAGAAACATAGCAAAAAGTTGGACAGGCGCGCACACACACACACACACACATCTCGCCCAAATGATGTAAAATGCCCATCACAATCTCATAACACCTAATGGAGTGAAGGAGCTTATATGCAGCTATCTATTACTCTACTTGAGAGCAACTGGGGAAACAAACTTGAAGCACGGTACCCATGGGTCAATCCTGGGATAACAGAGGTTTGTAGCATTAACTCATTTCTACATCACACTAGTGTATGTTGTTTAAGACTTTCATTGTGAAGTTTCCAAAAGCTCATAGAGGTACCATCACTAAGATAACCACCAAAACTTTTTAATTTCTTTACTACGATGGGCACTTAATTACTTTCTCAGACATTCACATGGCATGAAATTACAGAAACATGCATTTGCAAAATGGTCCAACTAATTGGGTTAATCAAACAAACATTACTCACTTTCTTTTGGTGCAATCAACTATGAAGATTGATATTCAACGTTTCAAAATGACTTGTTACCACAAACAATGTGAGAAGCAAATAGATGCAAATCAATCAAAATATTGGATGTCTGATTAGTTGTTTGATGTTTCAGTTAACAAGAAAAGGGGTACACTCTGCACTGGAGACTACAAAGCTTTATTAGCTTATATTTGTACATTCTAGAATGCTACTGGGCTTCTAGATTATTCTACTCCTGACACAACACTGCCACATCCTATAAAGTAAATTAGATAATCTACGTGCAGCAACAAGCAGTGGATCTTTTAGGGATGATGACGTTTGCTGAAAAGATGTATTCTGCCTCCAAAAAACAATTGAGTGATGAGGTGTTGTGGTTCATTGCCTTATTCAAATAACCGAAACACACACAAACTTAATCTCAGTTTCTTACTCATTTGCCATTTGTCTGACCCTGCCTTCTTAATGGGAAATGCACCTGTTTTGCTCTTCTCTGCTGAAGACTTCATCTCTTGAACAACTATGTTCAAAACATCCTTTAGCTTTCTTCATGTTTGCATGAATGACACTCTTGAACACGAAATGTTCTTGATTTCGGATGCCTGCCTTTTTTGTGGTTGGCTGTAGTGGTTGGTAGGTTTAACTGAGTATGATTGAGCTAACTGGTAATGGGAAGTCACCTTTTCTGTAGTCATGTCTGCACTTCTCTGAATATTTATTCTCTGGATTGGCATAACTTGTATACTTTAAGGTCTATGGGAAGGGGTTTTATAACTTTTGAACAGGAGGGTTGTGAATCCGAATAACAACTTCAGGGTAGACACTGTAAAAGTACTGCAGTAAGGCTCAATGAAGGTAGCCTGAGCAGAACACCGGCACAACAGAGTGGTCCCACCAGGCCATCTTTTAAGACATTAAAACATTTGTGATCTTTAAATTCGGGGGACACACATTACCAAGCATATCAACAGAGGTTTCTGTTGCAATGAATTATGTATTTGTTGAGACTGGTAATTTGCCAAATGCATTGTTTCCATTCAGTTCATTAACTCTTCCCTTCTCACGCTCTTATCTTTTAGATTTGCAATATTCTTTGGGAACCATCACTTTGGGGCATGTTAAAGGAGCTTCCTAGAAAGATTTTTCTTGCTGCCTCTAGCACCGGGGACCTACTTAGTGCCTGGTATCAACTCTTGCTGCTGCAGCAGATGCTCTGGTTGCAGCAGAAGTATCTATCATATCACTTGTAAAACGAGTGGCAACAGGATTGGGAAAGGAGGGTAAGGAAGTTGTCTAACATGGACATTTCTCTTCCGCTTCTTAGGCTTTAGATGTTTTCCTTAAGCCCTTATCCACAAGCCTAGACTTTTATCTTGAGCTATTAAAGGTTGATGATTCTGTGTTGGTATAAAAATTATTAACAAAACAAGTACAGATTACAGCATTAACAAGTAAGACATGAACATTAGGAGATGCAATTTTGTGTGAACCTAATAGCTCCTTGAACAAGGGTTGATTTGTCCCCATATAGGACTGGCCACTTGATGGGGAAAGCATACTTTAGAACAGGCTTCTCCAACGAGTAGCTCATGAGCTACTGGTAGCTCTCCAGGTACCTGTAAGTAGCTCTCATATGTGCATCTCAGCCTACTAAGTTAGAAACTTTTGCTTGGCTGAATTAATTTATGGACACAAAATTGTGAGTGTATATTTGAGATGAGAATGTGTGTATTGCCAGAACTCAATAGATGAATTCTGAAGAAAAATGGCTCACTTTTCAAATATATATTTAAAGTTGATATGTGAGTGATGTATCTTGTGGCACTGGGAAGACTTATTACTAATACCATAACCTTGGTACCACTGGCATGACTGATGTGTAATACCTATATAGGGGCAAAGCATGTTACCTTTTTTTTTTTTACCATTAATGCTGGCAAACCTGCCTGATACATTGAGGTGATCACTCCGCATAATCATGCAAAGGATTTCCACCGATGTAATCTTGTCTGATGTGGTCACTATCAGAACACTAATATTATTAGTAGCTCGTAATGATTTTTATTGAACATATGTAGTTCCAGTTACAGCAAAGGTTGGAGACCCCTGGTTTAGAGGATTTTGAGGCCATATAGGACGTTTAGAACTGAATTATGGATGAGGTTGCACTATCACATTATATAACATAAGCGCCCCATCTGAAAAGTAATTGAGAGAATAATTCCACACAATAAAATGACCATATGTTTCAGCTCTACAGTGTGAATGAAAGCCAGCGGCTTATTTTAAAGAGACTGAACAGTATGTTTTTTCTAGAGTGAAGAAATGATGGGATTTGACATTTTAAATTATGTTTTATTATAAGTCACATCAGATCCATTAATTTGAATACATATAATGTTATATGCACTTCGAACTTAAACAATTAAATGCACCCTATGTATATTTAAATTAAATGTATATGGGATCCCATAGGAGTAAACTGACTAGTATGAAAAGGCATAAGCAGCTATTTTGCCAACTGTGTACTTAGTTATGATGTTGAAGAGCAAGTCAGGTCCCTCACATCTGTGACTGTTTCTGCAAGGGTATGCGTTCTACTGTGTTACTGCTAATCTGTCTTACACAGTTCTTTCAATAAATTGTAGTGGTCTGGAATGATGTCCATTAAAACACTCACTCATGCTTTACAAAGAAGAATTATTTACATGTATCTAATCAACACTACTTTATGATGTAAATGGAAACTTTGAAACACCATGCAGAGAGAGGACAAATGTGCCCTTTTTATACTTTCTTCTCCATTTTCTTTTGAGACAAGCCTGCCTCGTTATTCCACCTTCAATTTAGTGATTTGCCTGACATCTGTAGGAAAGTAACAGCTTGCCTGGCATGTTACCCCCATTTTTACTTGTGTGTCAGTTTGTTTTTGCCTGTGTCACTGGGATCCTGCTAGCCAGGACCTCAGGGCTCATAGTATGTGGCCTATATGTGTTCCCTGTGTGGTGCCTAACTGTATCACTGAGGCTCTGCTAACCAGAACCTAAGTGTTTATGCTCTCTCTGCTTTTAAAATGGTCACTGCAGGCTAGTGACCATTTTCACCAATTCTGATTGGCACACTGGAACACCCTTATAATTCCCTAGTATATGGTACCTAGGTGCCCAGGGTATTGGGGTTCCAGGAGATCCCCATGGGCTGAAGCATTTGTTTTGCCACCCATAGGGAGCTCTGACAATTCTTACACAGGATTGCCACTGCAGCCTGAGTGAAATAACGTCCACGTTATTTCACAGCCATTTTACACTGCACTTAAGTAACTTATAAGTCACCTATATGTCAAACCCTCATTTGGTGAAGGTTAGGTGCAAAGTTACTAAGTGTGAGGGTGCCCTGGCACTAGCTAAGGTGCCCCCACATTGTTCAGGGCAATTTCCCCCGACTTTCTAAGTGCGGGGACACAATTAAACGCGTGAACTACATATAGCTCAATACCTATGTGTAGCTTCACAATGGTAACTCCGAACATGGCCATGTAACATGTCTAAGATCATGGAATTGTCCCTCCATGCCACATCTGGTATTGGGGTGCCAATGCCATGCATCCCCGGGGCTCCAGCATGGACCCCGGGTACTGCCAAACTAGCTCTCTGGGGTTTTCTCTGCAGCTACCACTGCTGCCAACCCTCAGACAGGTTTCTGCCCTCCTGGAGTCTGGGCAGCCCAGTCCCAGGAAGGCAGAACAAAGGATTTCCTCTGAGAGAGGGTGTTACACCCTCTCCCTTTGGAAATAGGTGTTACGTGCTGGGAGGAGTAGCCTCCCCCAGCCTCTGAAAATGCTTTGAAGGGCACAGATGGTGCCCTCCTTGCATAAGCCAGTCTACACCGGTTCAGGGATCCCCCAGCCCCTGCTCTGGCGTGAAACTGGACAAAGGAAAGGGGAGTGACCACTCCCCTGTCCATCACCACCCTAGGGGTGGTGCCCAGAGCTCCTCCAGTGTGTCCCAGACCTCTGACATCTTGAATGCAGAGGTGTGAGGGCACAATGGAGACCTCTGAGGGGCCAGTGCCAGCAGGTGACGTCAGAGACCCTTCCTGATAGGCTCTTACCTGGTTAGGTAGCCAATCTTCCTATGAGGGCTATTTAGGGTCTCTCCTGTGGGTTTCTCGTCAGACAATGAATGCAAGAGCTCACCAGAGTTCCTCTGCATCTCCCTCTTCGACTTTTGCCAAGGATCGACCGCTGACTGCTCCAGGACGCCTGCAAAACTGCAACAAAGTAGCAAGACGACTACCAGCAACATTGTAGCGCCTAATCCTGCTGGCTTTCTCTACTGTTTCCTGGTGGTGCATGCTCTGAGGGCTTTCTGCCTTCACCCTGCACTGGAAGCCAAGAAGAAATCTCCAATGGGTTGACGGAATATTCCCCCTGCTAACGCATGCACCAATCTTCTGCATCACCAGTCCTCTGGGTCCCCTCTCTTCTTGACGAGCGTGGCCCCTGGAACACAGGAGTTGGATCCAAGTGACCCCGACAGTCCAGTGGTCTTTCTGTCCACATTTGGTGGAGGTAAGTCCTTGCCTCCCCACACCAGACAGTAATCCTGTGTACTGCTTGATCTGCAGCTGCTGGGGCTTCTGTGCAGTTTTGCACGAATTCCTTCGTGCACAGCACAGCCAAGGTCCCCAGCACTCCGTCCTGAATTGCTCAACTCGCTGAGTTGACCACCGACTTCGTGGGACCCTCTTTTGTTGTGTTGAGACGACCGCCGTGCTCAGATTTCTTGAATGCCTGTTCAAGTGCTTCTGCGGGTGCTGCCTGCTTCTGCGTGGGCTCTCTCTGTTGCTGAGCGCCCCCTCTGTCTCCTCCTCTAAGGGGCGGCCTCCTGGCCCTTCCTGGGCCCTGGCAGCACCCATTATCTTCAACCACGACTCTTTCAGCTAGCAAGGCTTGTTTGCGGTCTTTCTGCGTGGAAACAACTCTGCATCCTCCAGCACGCCGTGGGACATCTTCTGACCAAAGGAGAAGTTCCAGGCACCTTCCGTTGTTGCAGAATCTTTGGCTTCTTCCACCCAGAGGCAGCCCTTTTGCACCTTCATCCGGGGTTTAGTGGGCTCCTGCCCCCCAGACACTTGCGTGACTCTTGGACTTGGTCCCCCTTCCTTTATAGGTCCTCAGGTCCAGGAATCTGTCTTCAGTGCTTTGCAGTCAGTTGTTGCCTTTGCAAAATCCCCTCTCTCGACTTTACTGTCTTTCTGGGTTAGTAGGGTAACTTTACTCCTACTTTACAGGGTCTTGGGGTGGGGTATCTTGGACACCCTTAGTGTTTTCTTACACCCCCAGCGACCCTCTACACACTACACTAGGCCTGGGGTCCATTTGTGGTTCGCATTCCACTTTTGGAGTATATGGTTTGTCTTGCCCCTAGGCCTATTGTATCCTATTGCATTCTATTGTGTTCTACAGTGTTTGCACTACTTTTCTAAATGTTTTACTTACCTGATTTTGGTTTGTGTGTATATTTTGTGTATTTTACTTACCTCCTAAGGGAGTATATCCTCTGAGATACTTTTGGCATATTGTCACTAAAATAAAGTACCTTTATTTTTAGTAACTCTGATTATTGTGTTTCTTATGATATAGTGCTATGTGATATAAGTGGTATAGTAGGAGCTTTGCATGTCTCCTAGTTCAGCCTAAGCTGCTCTGCTATAGCTACCTCTATCAGCCTAAGCTGCTAGAACACTACTAATCTACTAATAAGGGATAACTGGATCTGGCACAAGGTGTAAGTACCACAAGGTACCCACTATAAGCCAGGCCAGCCTCCTACAACATCCCATTATAAAGCATTTACCATCTATATATAAACCACAAGCGGTCTAAAAATAATGGTATGCGGAGCACATGGCAGATTTTTGGCCAACTGAAAAAGTCTTTCAAGAATACATCAAGCCATATATTGAACACTGGTATTTTGCACAAACACAATAAATTTCCTAAGAGAAATGCAGACAATTTTACCTCATTGGTTATATGATTAGTTCTCATCAGGTTTACCTCATCAGTTTTATAATCCACAGCACTGGCACCAAAAGTGCCACTCCCTCCAGCGATGACCACATTTTTATTACAGAACTTTCCTGCGTAAAGAAACTCCCCCTGTAATAAACTTGCTGGAAAAGGGATGTCCTTCAGGAGCCCTGATGACCGGAAATCCCACAACTGCAAAGCATTACGTGCGACCCATGAAGCGGTCAAAACCATGTTCTCCTGCAATTAAGAGAAGGGATTCAGTTGAATAATTTAGAAGATATACACAATCTAAATACGAATATTATTAAAATACAACTTGTTCGGAGTATTACTTTGATGTCAATCCCTGGGCCACAGATATGAGGTCCATTTATTACTCTTCGGGCTTCCTTGGCCATTCGCTTGTCCCAGATCTGAAACAAGAGAATACCCAGTGAGGTATGAAAACATTATTCAATATGTAGAGTTTCACTAATGTTTCACCTACCCCTATACAGTGGGTTCTATACATTGCCACTCCATCTCTGTTCCAGATACCAGTACCCGCTGTAGAAAACATTTATCCTGCATGGATTGCAGATGAGGAGGAAGGACACACATTGATCATTTTAGGGAAAGGGTTGCATTACACAGAATGGCTCTCATGGCGAACCGCTGCTCTAGCTGTAACAAGACAAGGTAAAACTGCACCATTTTCCAGGGATAAAATCTTCAGGCCACTTGATGGGGAAACATAGTTTACAGGATTTTGGAGTGATTTAAAGTGTAGGGTTAACTGAAATATGGATGAGGCAGCACTATCACATAAGATTACATAAGTGTCACATCTACAACATAATTGAGAGAATAATTCCATACAATAAAATTACCAACCCTGACTTCTACAATATGAATGAAAGACAACCGAAATTTTGGGTTCATGTGCAGAAATTGTTACTGTATTATTTCCCCATTCCTTTGATGCCAATAAGGGACCAACTTGTGTTCCACCAATAATACCGCAACTTGTTATTACAGATATCCTGGTATTGATAATCTAAAGTTACTAAACTTTTGTTACGCTCCTTTTACAGACTATCTAAACACAGATTCCTGACCTTTTAATTATCTCCCAGTAGTCATACTGGATCTGGAAACTTATCAGCAGTACCTCAGCGTACTGGTAGGTGGCGCCGCGTTACTCCGCACTGCTGCTGTTCCGCTCAGGAAGTGACATGGTGAGCCTTCAGAGGCACTGCTCCCTTGAGTTGATGTTATTTGCTTTCGAGGTTGTCCGTGCCTCCAGATGCACAGCTGCAATAGCAAATTGGCTTTCACCAGTGTGCAGATTCCTAAACTTGGGATCTTACTAATGGATAGAGTGCAATTCACTCAATGGAGAGAATGGGAGGGTTGCTGAGGAATCTGTGGCTAGATAGTCTCTTTACCAGAAAAAACATTACCAAAGGTAAATAACTTGTTCTTCTGATAGAGACTTCTAACCGCAGCTTCCTCACCTTTAGAATACATACCAAATCAGTACCTCTTTGGAGGTGGGTCTGTGGATGTACTCAAACCAAGAAATCCTGTATGACCGAGCAGGTGACATGCCCCTCTCGGTGAATCTGGCTAGCCAGGTAGGACCGTTTCATAAATATATCGAGGGATGCCCACAAAACTGCCTAGCAGATGTCCAGGACACAAACTGCATGCAAACGCAGTGGTAGTAACATTTGGTATGGTCGAATGAGCATGCAACTCTTCCTGAGGCTGCTTTTTTGGCTAATGCATAGCAGATCTTAACACAGAGCACAATCCAGCAGGAGAGGATCCTCTCCTGCAAGACTTAGCCTTTTTTCGCTCCTACAAACCTGAAACAGAGCGGATTGTCCACCTGATGTTCTCTGGTACGATCAATGTAAAAGCTGAGTTCTCTTTTGGGGTTCAAGTGTTGGAGCCTCTCCTTCTTAAAGGGGTGACATGGAGCAAAGAATGCCAGTAATGTGATACTACGACCGATGTGGTCAGTGTCCCAACTTTCGTCAAGAAGGATACTCTCATCAGCAGATCAAGTTTGTCTGGGAAGAAGAAGGTGTATAGCAGGTTGAAACAGAGCTTGAAGCTCATTTACATGCGGTACCAATGTTATGGTGATGAGGAACCTCAAGAGTGAGAAGCCATAAAGGACATCTGTGAAGCTGGCCAAAGGAAGTGCACATCAAATATGTAAGGACCATGTTAAGGTCCCACTGTGGCGTGGACAAGGGAGAGGGAGGAAGCCTATGTTGTAGGCTTTTAAAAAAAACACACCTTACAACTGGAAATATAAATAATGAGGGCTGATCTGGCAACAATTAAAGGCCAAAAGACCTGAAAGATATCCTTTAAACGTGACAAGAGCAAAGTCTCACTGGATGAGAGAAAAAACAAACAACAAAACATCAGAGAGCTTTGACTGGACAGAGTCAATCTGCTGTGTGCAGCACTAAGACATACGTTTGTCCCAACGAAAGGCGTATACTGTCTTTGTTGAGGCACTCCTGGCTGCCAAGAAGACATCACCCATCTTCAGAGTAACGCCCAAGGTGTTCAGCCGTGGCAGTTCAATCCTCAGGCATGAATGTGATGATTGTCAAGTTATGGGTGCAGGACCCTGCCCAGTTGCTGCAACAGCAGATCCTTACAGAGGGCAGCCTGATGGGAGGACAGATGCTCATGCCCAAAAGATATGGATATCACACTCTGTGAGCAATTCAGGGCCACTAGAAAGACTTGGGCCTTGTCAGTCCTGATCATTTTCAGAATTCAGGAAATGAGAGGTATCAGTGGAAAGGCATGCACTAGTCCCAAGTTCCACCTGAGGCGGAAAGCATCTCCTAGCGAGATACTCTTGGAAACTCCAACGAGCAGCACTGCTGACATTGTGAGTTCACTACAGTGGCAAATATATCAAGCCAAGGTTATCTCCATTGGCAGAAGAGACTTTGCTCC
The DNA here is from genome assembly GCF_031143425.1 of Pleurodeles waltl. Taxonomy (NCBI): domain Eukaryota; kingdom Metazoa; phylum Chordata; class Amphibia; order Caudata; family Salamandridae; genus Pleurodeles; species Pleurodeles waltl. The sequence continues at coordinate 98,121,693 of NC_090444.1, read as the reverse complement.
ACTCCAGGTGCAAATGCCCCTTGTGGACTGCTAGGCATGGATAGCTGAGCTTGTCCACTCTGCCATTCAAAGATCCTGGCAGGTGGTTCACCAAGAAAATTCCCTAATGATCCATTTCCAGAGCCACAGTGTCTCCTGGCACAGGGTCAATGACCTCACTCCGATCTTTGTTGCAATGCCATATTGCTGTGTTGTTATGCATAAGCACCTGTACCAACTTCCTCTTGATGGACTGAAGGAAGACTTTTAATGCCAAGGAGATGGCCCTCAGCTCCAGAAGCTTAATATAGAGTTGGCCTCTGTGGCAGACCATAGGGCTCTGATCTCCACCTGAAGTGATGCTTAGGTCACCACTGTCCGCAATGGTGAGGAAGGGAGAGGGGTCTGCCGGTGACTCAACCAGGTAACACCAATACAGATCATTTGCAGTCTCCTCCAAAACCTGGACATGGCCAGAGACGTCCCCTAGATGCTGGACACACTAAGACTTTAGATCCCACTGCAGAGCCCACATATGCCAAATGGCATTCTTGACCAGCAGAATGCAGAGGACCATCAGTCCCAGCAGCCTCAGAGTCAACCATACTGAAATCCAGGACAGAGGCTGAATGAATGAGTTCATGGCCTAAATGCCCTGTGCTTTTGTTTCAGTGTAAAAGACACAAAACCACCCAGAACGGCTTCTATGAATGGAGTCAGGTGCGACATTGGCACATTGACAGTGCACTCGAGAGATGACAGAAGGCTCACCATAGTTTGGAGATGGTTAACTACTTCCTGGGGCAAGCCCACCTTAAACAGCCAGTCATTGATGTAGGGGAATCCAGGGACTCCGAGCCCCAAAGAGCAGCTACTACTACCACCATCACTTTTGTGACTATCCATGGGGACAATGGTGAGATGGGAGCACTGAGAACTGAAAATGCTCCTGTCCCATACGGATCGTAGCCACCGGCGATGATTATGGAAATGGAAATAAGCTCTTCGGCGCCTATATTATATGAGTGAGTGAATTACAGCTACTTTGTGCAGTGCCCAGTCAGCCAAGCTGGATTGATGGCATAGAGAAAAGATAAAATTCAGCCAACGGATCATTGTCATAACAAAAGAATGACACCATACCACCTTAGAAGTCAATCCCTTTAACCAAACTCCATAATCAAATATTTTAATTTACGACAGCTAACAGTGCTATTTACAATGGACACGCTCATTGTAGCCATCACTCTCTGAAGCTTGAAGACCCTAACCTTATTGCTATCTCTTTACCTTAACACAAACCAGAAAACTAACTACAAGCCCTACCCTCTGTTTTGAAACTAACTGAATTACACATGTCCCTGTCTCCCTAAGCCTAACTGAAACCCTCATTCTAACCCTAAACATAGTACTGCACTGAATCCCAACTATAATCCTAATCATAAATTGTTAACATTTGACCACAATGTTAAAAAGCAAAACATTGTGTCAACGATGTGCTTGACTATCTCTTTAATGCCTTTCAATGTGGGGTTCTCCGTAACTATTCTCTGTTTACTTTAATGGATTTATTGTAATGGCATAAAAGCACAGGCTATCTCTGTAGAGCAAATAATAGGTGTGAACAGAGCACCATCGTTTCCTATTATCAAAACTTTAAACAATTTAAATTGCACTTGTACCTGGTTGTGAATTTTCTGGGAGCTGCCAAACCTTGAACTATGGTGAGGAGAAATAGAGTCAGTGACAGGGTACTGGAGCAGGAGCTGCAGATGTCCCAAAACCAGACCTGGCTGAGCCATGGAGGGGCCTCCACAATGACTGAGCATCTAGGACAATGCTTAATGTACATATACTTCCTGATGGGGGTCACTCGTATCTATACTGCCCAGCTGCCTCACAAAGGCACTCCTACTCGGCTTAACAGCAGTTTGTATTCCCTACACAGCCAAACAAGGCTCCTGCTCGCAGAACAATAATGGCTTGTTCAGCGGATGCAAACCTTCATGGTTTGGCAACTCAGTTTTGCTAAATGTGTCTCCAGCCACTTGCACTGCGTAAATCAGCTAAAGGGTTAGCATAGGAGCCTAAAGGGAAGTAAAAACTCTATTGCTCCTCTGAATCATCCATGAATCTGGCAAAATTTTGGAACATCAAAGAATCTGAAAGCAGTCCAAACAAACTGTACAGTCTCTTAAAAGAATCTTACCTTGAGACTTGAGGAACTTGTGGAAATTCTGCATCCTTCAAGTATTACTAAGGATTTCATTTAGACTGCAAGATCTGGTCTCTGAATCGATTCTGACTGAAGTCGATAGCGGTGCCTCAAACTCCAGCTTAACCATAGCTGTCAGACAGGCTTTGAAGGTGGCTTGGATGACCCCTTCAGCACTGTTTTCAGACCATCAAGATGAAAGGCTGAGGAGTGGAGATAGGAGCACGCGGCTACCTCTTTTGAAGTTGGCTAAGTCGCCTCAAACGACGTAGCATGTAGATCTGCATTACTATTTTAAAAGCCTCAATCTGCTGTCAAGATTCTTCAAACATAAGATAGCTTACCAAGGGGATATAGTCTGAAGTGCTGGACCTAACTCCAACAAGGAGCTTGAAGGCTCCTACCTATACCTTACTTTTCATGTCATAGTGAGAGGAGCAGTACTCTTTTGTTATGCTTTTCATGTCTCTTCTCAGACCTGGAGCTTGAACAAGATCTAGTCCTGGATCTTGTACTTGCTCTGGAAGGAGACTTCAACATTTCCTCCAGTGAAGCCATACATAATTTGGCCCAACTATATCTCAAATCCTTGTGATGCATCTGTTGAAATTAATCAGATGACGTAGGAAGTGTGAGGGCGACTAACCAATGTCTCCAAAAGTTTTGCAAGGTTTGACACTTGAAGATTTAGGCAGTGACATGGTGTCAAAACTACTTTTGAGTGCCTTTAGAAAAAAAATGAAAACCTTGACTATGGCTCCTTATAAGGAAAGAGGTCCTCACATCATTAAAGGTCATGATGATTAAGACATTGATACTAATGTGCACCACGTGATCCCAGTGATGGAGAATAGCTGTGAAAAATGGTCCCAATATACTCTGACACCAAGGAAGTTGTGCAAGTAATCTGCAGAAGTTAATTTCAATTTGAAATACTTAACATTAATGTTCATACATGTGTATTGAGAACTATTTTCATGCTACCACCACCAAAACTACTAGACATGTTTGCATCAAACCACAAAAGACCTCGTTTTGTAATTTTTTTTATCTTACGCTATATATTATTCCAGGAGTTCAGGTTGTAGCGAACAGCCTTCTAATGTGACCAGCAGGTACAGACAAAGGACATAGCTGAAGGCCATGTCCTGCATGCAGTCAGTGCAGGCACAGTACTCAAGAGCTGGGAACAGGATGTCACCTTTAGATATGTCCTTGGTCATCTTTCCTACCCTCAACTCCCACTAGTTAGAGCATCTATCTGTGCCAGCAGGTACTGGGCAATAGGTCTGACCTTTATTCCATGCACTATGGACAGTCCTCCTGGTCATGACATTTGGCATCAGAAAAATGCATGGCCTTCTGCTATACCTTTGTAGTATTTATGAACCGAGGGACAAGTTTATCTGTCTCACAGGTCTAACTGCAACTAAGCAGAGATGAGCAAAAGATCAGCCTACCTACAGCCTCTTAAAGCAATAAGTCATCCACATACCGATGAGCCCACATTCATCAGCTGATGGTTGACTGTAACTATTCATCATGACATATGTAACATGGTCATTGCAATAAGGCATATGACTGCTAAATTGGTCCAGCACTCAAATCAGTCTCCACAGAGAGGAGTATATTCTTTATTTTGGGCTCTTGTCCTTGCACCCTCTTTACAATCTGACTAACCTCAACTTTATTCAATACTGCTCCAGAGTCTTTGTTGCTAGATTAATTAAAGTTCAGATTAGAGCAGACAGCATGGAGGGCAAAAGGGAGGAAAGATATCGCAAACATGACTCCACCTCCCTTGCCTCTCAGGGTGGCAGGCCTGGAGAACAACAGTTATCTTTTCGATTGACTCTCCCCATGCTATTAATACAAAATTAGCAAGCAGCACATCAAATAATCATAAGACAAACGCCTTTTCAACTGACCCGACTTCTCGCTTAAAAAGGGCAACCTGGAGCCTAACGATAAAATACATGAAATTTAGCATTGTTCATATATGATTTTTCTCAATACAAGTCTATGGAATTTAATCATATGACATACGTTGCTGCTGAAAGTAATAAGTTTGTAATGAACAGGTGGCAGAATCTTCTGGAGGAAGTGCAAGAGGTCCCTGAGGAGAAGATGTAATTCATGAATACAATACTGAGTTCGTTATTCTGCTAAAATACAGCTTATTAAGGCCAAAACTGAAAAAGAGCTAAGGCTTTGCAAAAATGTGCATTTGTACTGCCCTAAATAAATTGGATCTGGGCCTCCTAGAGTCAGGAAACTTAGCTAATTGTTGAAGGGATAAAACTTGTGCCTTTTAGGAGTGAGGATTTTACGGGGTGCCAGATCACTGACATTGACATGTTTAGGAGATGCTTAGTTGTGGGACAGAGCAGTATTCTGGTGCAAGAGTCTCCATGTATGTGAATTCAACAGCAATTAAAATTAGGCCTTTTCCTGACCCAGGTATTGGCTGATAAAATCTGACCACCATAGGTGGATGGTGTCTTACAGGCACTAATCATTTCACTTACTCAATGATGAGTGGTTCCTCTGAAACACAGAACTTGTACTCTAACTTTTGGAAATGCTGCTTTAGTAAACTATGCAAAATGCTCTATAGTGACATATGTATCAGCAAACTATGAGGATGTGGCCTATCTAAGAGGCCTTGTCATGGCATCACACCTTTGACAAATGAGACAGTGGTAGACAAAGGAGTCTTGAAAGATTCTTCTTTCGACTCAGCAGTATGGAGGGAACTGTGATGTCCAAAGGGTGCCATTACTATGGGGCTCTTCTCTATTTCATGTCATTGCTTGCTAAATTAATCTCCTCCCCTTGAAATGGGGGGCAGTCTGCAGCACATGGGTTAAAGTCCTAGCAAGCACCAATCAGTTTCTGGGTTTAAGAATAGATTACACTAAATAATTTGGGTGATAATAATATTGATTATTTATAGTGCACAGAGATTCATTACAGTCTACCTTATCCATTGTTGCTGCAATGCTGTTTGGCTCTCTTTTCCTTCGAAGGCAGGGATTTTTAAATCTGGATTAAAGATCGCTTTACGGATCTCGTCAACCGTCATGTAATAAAAATCTTATTACATAGAAGAAAAAAAAAACTAAGGGCCAGATGTACGAACGGATCTAGCATTTCTTAATGGACTGAATCACAAGAAAAAATAAAATTGCCTTTTCAGATGTACAAATGCCAATAGAGAATCGCAAAATGAGATTTCTACCCAGTAGAAAACACATTTTGTGATTCCCAAATAGGGTTTCCTATTTGTGATTTCCTAAGCACGTTTAAAGCATTTCCTAAATGAGAAATGGGCATTTAGGAAATGCTATTACTCTCGACTCCAAGTTGAGGGTAACCATGTGCAAATCTGAAAAATTGATTCAAAATGCATTTTTTTTAAAGTGCCACGTGGCACGCAAACGCCCCACTGTTTTGGGGTGCATCAAGGGGCATTTCCTAATTTGCCATTTCCTATTAGGAGTCTGTAGGAATCACTATTAGGAGATCTCTTTTTTTGTACATTCCATTTTGCATTTCCTAAATAGCAATTTCTTAGGATTGGCTATTTAGGAAATGCAAAATAGGAGTTTCCTACATCTGGCCAAGATACATACTAAGAACGGCTTCGGGTAAGCCATTTTCCCTCACTGATATGTTCATCTGTCACTCATGTGTGGTTTCTGGTCACTACAGCCTAGGACAGTGAATCAGCCCACTTCAGCCCCTGGTTCCCTTGAAAGTGGACGACACCATTGTCCTGCATTACATGGCCACATTGCCTTAAAAGTAGTGCACTTCAATTCCAAGGCTGGTGGGCCAATGCCTTACTTTGCCAGTGTTTTTTCTTTCCATGTGCATCTATTTTCTTGGTAATCACCCATGTGTTTGTAAACTACACCTTCAGGTTACAGTAATTCACAGCTAACAGCATCTTTTCTTTGTGCATTTAATATTCATGAGCACTAAAAAGGGGTTCTAACCCGCTTTAATGTGCACCTGACTGCTATGAAGCATCCACGCTGTTCTATTAAAATTGCATGCGAACCTTTCTTGTTGAATTTAAACATGTTTATGCAAGCGTACTGTTACTTGAGATGGGTACTTACCCCCTCAACTGATAACCCAATTTCTGACCCCCATGTAGATTCATTTGCCTTTGTTTAAGTTCATATCCTGCCTTTTGGTGGACTGTGTCCTTCACATAAATTCCCAAAATATACATGAAAATCCACATACAAACAAGAGCGGACAAAAGCATCTCTTTAAAGAAAACGAAATCTCGGTGCAGGAACAATGTATCTCCACTTTCAGCAGCTGCTCCCCCAACAGTCTCTTTGGCTGTACCTTTGATCCTGAACAGCTCCAATGCCTTTTGGCTAAGAATGTGCTGTACAAATAGTACAAACATACGTTATGAGATACAAAGTTACAGACAAGTTTTAATAAGGAGTTAATAATGTATACAACCATGTATTTTAAATGTTCACTATATATTTAGAATTTTCAGCATAACAAATTATTTAAAGCTGTACGAGACTACTATTTCATGTGTGTATTTTGAACAGGGAAATATTATTATTAGTTTCTTATGAAAGAAAAAAAACTAAATGGCAAAGGACCATGAAGGTGCTTCTAAAGTTTATTTGTCCTGGAAGCCTGACCAGAGCTATTTTTTCCTTCCTGCTCTTTTTCGAACCACTAAAAATCACAACAGTCTTGCTGCTGTATTATACTAAGATAGGTTTTACATGCCACATGGGGAGCTAGATCCACACAATGTACCTTAGAACCTACTTAAACATCATAAATAAGTCTCCCTAACCAGCAAAAACATGGTCCTTTTGTCCCAAACCTAACTCCAGGTTACATCACATTTAGCACTTAGTTTTTCCTCTAAATATTTAGCCAGTACCTTAATCGAATCATCCCAGCCTCCTGTCAGAAAGATGTGATATTCAGCAGGGTGGAACTTCAGGGCAAATATTCGTCGAGAATGCCCACTTGTCAGTGTGAGGTCATCGCTACTCATTATATCCGGGGCCAGCAGCACATTGAGGATCTGGCGAGATGACAGGAAGAGGAAAAAAACATAAGGCCATCCAAAAGGTTCCACCCAATAGGCATCTCATAAGTCTGCCACTGTTTACCTACAAGTTTATCACAGCCATCCTTCCATGCTGTGCACGCCCCTTCTCCTAGATTCCTGTGCTCACAAGCCCCTCGGATTTTACACACTCCCAGGTACAAACTGTCACTACCCCGCCCTCGGGCCTTCTCTTACTGTACACCAACTATCAATACCACTAAAGAAGATATATATCCCAGGTTTGTCATCTTGTGTAGAGCCCCCCACACTTCCCATATGTCCCCAGGCTGTATAAGAGAATCTAGGTTGTGAAATGGGGCTGAGAAGGAGGGTTGTAAGTATTGGTAACACCATTTTTCTTGCACCACTGCTTACTATATGAGCATGTACAACAGCAATGAAGCACAACCTGATTCGGATATATAATGAGAAACTTCCAAATGGTGCAAATAATTATTTTAATGCCTAAGAGTTCGGACATACAAATATTCAGGGTATAGCGGCTGCTAATACTCTGGAACCAAAGTTCATGGATTCAGCATTTCCAACATCCATGCTGTAATGAGAAGCAATACAGATGGTGTGACCCAAATAGGAGAATTACATATGTCCAATCCAGAAGCCTCACAGGCATCAGACCAGGAGGCAGCCATTCCCTGGGTAGACCTTTCCTGTATTTTACCCGGTAGGACAGTGTCCTGTAAATCATAAACAATGGAAATGAGTGTTTCATACCATCGGCTCAAGGGTTGTGTAGCAGCCTTTTGTCCATGATGAAAAAAACAAAATGTTTCCACATTGTCTGTATCTCTTTAATCTAGCCACATAAATCTTTACAGCCCTTAAAACATCCAATGTATATAGATCTTCTTCTTTAGGAGTAGTGGGCACCGGGAAACATAACATAAAATTATTAACTGATCCTCATGAAATGAAGATATTACCTTAGAACAGAAACCTGTCCCTAAATAAAGGGGCTTAACAGACAAAGTACCCAGTTCTTCAAGGCTATGGGACAATGTTACAGCCACTAAAAAAAGAACCTTTAGAGGTCAATGTTTCAAATGTTTCTTCCAGAGACTCAATGGGATGGGACTGTAACACTCTGAAGACAAGAGAAAGCTGCCAAGAAGGGAAAATTGATCTAAAAGTTGGATTTATAAAAGAGAAACCCATCAGTAATCTTGAAACCAAGAAATCCATTTCAGAAACACCCTGCAGGGTGCCCTGTCCTTACTGCAGTACACTGAGCCCTTAAAGGACCAACTGCTAGAACTTCGTCAAAACTTTCCTGTAGAAACTGAGGTATCCACCTGGATTCATAATCTGAAAGGCTTAAAATTTTCACCATAAACCATCTAGAAAAAGATGACCAATTATGATTGTCAGATTTCTATTTTGATGGACAGAACTGGCCACAGAAGAAGAAAGTCCCAATTTCCTCAAACCCTTCTTCTCAACCACCATGCCAAAGTCTCACCCTCCTGCAAGTGCTCAGGAGGAGCAATGGAGATAGAAGGGGACATTGATCTACTGGAAGAGTCCATTTTGGAACCTTTGCCATCTAACTTAATAAAAGGAGACCACACCATTCTTTGACAAAAGCAGCCTACTAGGACAGGGTCAATTTTCTCCTTCCTCAATCTGGCTAGGAGTTTGGGTATCACAGGAAAGGGAAAGAAGGTGAACAAGAGGCCAAGAACATGTCAAAGCATCTACTCCACAACAATTCTGCTCTTGGAACCTTGACAGAAATGCTGAGTACCACATGTTTTGCATACTTGTTTCAAAACAAAGGGAGCTAGACTAAAAGACATTGGAAGAAGGAAATACCCTGCTTAGCCTATCCACCAGAACATTGTCCTTTGTCTGAATGTAGTTTCCTGACAGGGCCTTCAGATGAGACTCTGCCCAACTGATTAATTGACAGGAAAATTCAGGATCCCATTCCTGAATTTTTGTTCAAGTAAAACTTCATGAGTGTGTTATCTGTTCTTACTAGGATAACCAGATTCAACAAAACATGGGTAAAATGTAGAAGAGCAGGAGGACAGCTTCCATTTCCTTCCAATTCGAGGAGGGAGATTTTTCTGAATTTCTGATACTGGACATACTGCATTATTTATTAACAGCTTTGATATCTCCTGACACACATCTAGAGCCTTTACTAGATCTCATGAATATGATAGATGAGTCAGGGCTCTGGAGGAATCTCCTCAAATTCCAAAGCATATCCCATTTCTATTGTTTGGGGAACCCAGGCACCTGAAAACTTTCTTGCCACTTTTGTAGAAAGAACAACAGGTGTCCTCGCCCATGGAGGCTCTGCACAGTCCGGAGCACTTCATGAGCTTTGGAGGAGGGGGTGGAAGCTTTGAACCCTAACTCCTGCCAGAGTAGGGCTGATTTATTCTTTCCAACTTGAAAACTGAACAGAAAGACTTTCTGTCATCACCTTCTAGTAGCTCTTCAAGGGGCTCTGGTTTAACCTGGGCTCTGAATAACTGTGCAGGTTCTTGATTCTTGCTGGCCATTTGAAGCACATCTTCTAACTGAGCTCCAAACAGTCTGTTTCCTAAAAAAAGGCATGTGAAGGCACCCACTTTCTGAGTTGCTTCAGCTCTCTAGTCCCTCATGTAAAGTTGATGTCTGACAGCTACAATGGAAGCCATGGAAGCCTTCCGAATAGCACAAGATAAGTCTGCCAGGAATTTGGCCTACATTTTCATATTAAAAAATAATTCCAAACCACTGAGTACCATCCAGCATATCTGAAGTTATTCCATAGAAATCCTTTACCAAAAATTGGGAGGTACACACCACAGAACCTGCATCTCTCAAGGTGAGATTTAACCCCAAACAGCTCTTCAAGAAGTTTTCAACTTTCTACAAAGTCTGTATCAAAGACCTCTTCAGCTATCACTGTGTCCTGCATGACCGTCCAACATCAGGTCAATATTAATGGCTGAAAGAATTTCCATGTCACCCTTAACCAAAGGGTACAAACGTGCTTGAAATTTAGGAAGTTCAGCCTTCTCTGGATTTTTTTTTTACTCTGTCAGAAGCAAATTCATTATTTCCTTAATTATAGCCAAATAAGTCGGGAAGGGACACAGGACTGTAATGGCTTAAAGAGCCATGTGCTAGTGCTTGGCATCTTCTCCTCAATGGGTATCAGCAGATTATCACCTAAAAGGAAGGTCAGACTTCTGAATGAATTTGCTTTTATGAGCTGTCTCAGGATCCTGAACCTAGATGAAGGTGAAGAAACACTAAAAGAAGAAACTCAGGAAGTGGGAAAGGAAGGAGAATAATGTCTCCTAGAAATATCTTTAGATTTACCAAGCATCGGTAAATGAGACTGTAATGGCTTAAAGAGCCATGTGCTAGTGCTTGGCATCTTCTCCTCAATGGGTATCAGCAGATTATCACCTAAAAGGAAGGCCAAACTTCTGAATGAAATCGCTTTTATGAGCTATCTCTGGGCTATAACCCTTTTCTTTCCCATACTTGAGAGGCAGCCAAAAAGAAATAGATGAAGGTGAAGAAACATTAAATTAAGTAACTGAGGAATGAGAGGAAGGAGAATACTCCCCCTTAGAAGAATGTTTAGATTTAGCAAGAGCATCAGACAAAGAAGCAACTAAATACTGCATTTGTTCCTCAGGGACTGAAATTCCTCAGAAGAAATGGGAGTAGATTTTGTTGCTGGACACTACAGTTAAATCTTAGGTAGAGTCTTTTTGGCTAGATTAGAAACTTGGATAGAACTCTGTGGAAGAATCCTCAAACTAGTATTTATTGACACTGCAAAATATACCAAATCAAGAGGACAGCTATACACCTGGCATTTATAGACCACTCCTGTTCATTCAACACAGTTATTAGATCAAAGCTTTGGTCTACTTTGGCGGGGATGGGGTGGAAGAACCATTGATTACCCTACTGAAGGTTATACACAGGGATGATACAGCAAGGGTTTGGTAGGCCCAGTCGTGGAGTGGACTGAGTTAATTAAATCGAATGGAGGTGTCCACCAGGGAAGAATGTTGGCTCATTTCTTTTTACACTTTATACTAATGGATTAGGGGACTACTTAGTTCAATGGGGAAAGGACATTCCTCTTGTGGGTAAATGCTTCATTCCTGTGCTATTGTATGTGGGTGATGATGAAGCCCTGCTGGCCAGAACTGCAAATGGTCTCCAGGCCCTCCTAAATCATTTTACTCTTTTTATGAGAGATTTAGATATCGACAACAATTTAACTAAAACATTTAGGGGGTCATTACGACCTCGGTGGTCTTTTTGCAAGACCGCCGAGGTACCGCCAGTGGTGGCGGTCTTCCGCTCGGCGTATTATGACCGTTGGCTGCTCTCCGTCCTTGTTCCGACGGAGAGCCGCCAACAGCCATACCGGCGGGAGGCGGGGAAGTGGAGGTTGCTCCACCTCCACCGCCATGCCAACAGAACACCGCCCAGTGAATCACGACCTGTGAGTCACCGTGGCGGTGTTCTGTTGGCGGTGTGGTGTCGGCGGAGCTGCCCCCATGGCTCCCATCCCCACCCATAGGATCGTCGGACCAGGTAAGACGATCGTCCGTGAGGGGAGGGGGTGGGGTGGCGTTGTGTGTTGTGTGGGTGCATGGGGGTGTGCATCTGTGTATGTAGAGGGGGTGTGTGAGTGCGTGTATGCCTGCGGGTATGTCTGTATGGATGTATGCATGTATGTGTGAATGTGGGTGTGCGTGTATGACTGTGTGTGTGGATGTAGGCATGTATGTCGGCGTGTGTGCGTGTAAGTATGTAAGTATGTAGGTGGTGCCTGTGTGCGTGTCATGTGGGTATGGGTGCAGTGATGTTGGGGGTCGGGGTGGGGAGGGGGGCCCTGCCACCTTTGGGGGGTGGCATGGGGGGTGGGGGATGTAGGGGAGGGAGTCGGGTGGGGGAGACCCCTATCAGTGCCAGGGAAGGAATTCCCTGGCACTGATAGTGCTTACCGCCATGGTTTTCATGGCGGTTCAGACCGCTGGAAAACCGCGGCGGTAAGATGGGTCCAAATACCGCTGGCAGTATAGTGACGGACGCCAGTCTGGAGACCCAGGTCTCCAGCCCGGCGGGCGGAACAGAGAACCGGCGGATGACCATGGCGGTAACCGCCATGGTCATAATACGGAAAAAAAGACCGCCAGCCTGTTGGCGGTCTTACCGCCGGTTTTCCGCCTTCCGCCAGGGTCGTAATGACCCCCTTACTATGATAAGTAGACCAAAAAATACCAAAAATAAAGTTCACACTTTATAGATGGTTCTGTTGTGGGGTGTGCTAAGACTTTTATTTAGGTATCCTCTTTGAATCTTCATTCCATAGGGGCCACTTGGTAATTCTGAACAGCAGCAATTTTTAGATTGTTAGAGGCTATTTTTAGGTTTGCACAAACATTGGCCAACAAGGTTATTAAAGGTATGCTAACACAATATAATAGTGTTTGTTTATATTCTCATATGGAGCAGGGTTTGTGGGGCTATGAATGGGTAGATCCATTGCAGAAGGTAGAAATCAAATTTCTGCACAGAGGTTTGGTGGTCCCTCAGGGCGGTTACATTTATATATGCCATAAATCAGTGGTTCCCAACCTGTGGTACGGGGACCCCTGGGGGTCCGCGAAGCCATCTCAGGGGGTCCGCGAGAGCCTAGAAAATTAAAAAGTATTAACAAATATTGACAAATTAGGTCCCCAGCTTCCAGTAATGACTCAGACAGGGGTCCCCGGATTCCCATGATGATTCAGTGGGGGTCCTTGGGTTCCATTAATGTTAAAGTGGGGGTCCACAGAAATCAAAAGGTTGGGAACCACTGCCATAAATAGTTGGGATTACCTTTTATTTTTGACCACAGTAGAATGCACCCCCATTTGTGTGGGTCTCTATATGCTCCAAACGGGAACTGAGATTCAAACAGGAGACAATAAGAGATTGTTTGCTCCAAGATAAAGCTGTGTATATCCCTCGGGTTTCTTACATACAAGATGCCTTTCATTTACTGGGAGTATCACAGTATTTTAACTGAAACAACAACATTGAGAGTATCACGTAAGGAAAAGATGATAACATTGCATACTAAATACCTCAAAGATGCTCGATTACTGTGTGCAATAAGCAACTCTACGTTGCAAACCCACTTAGATTTATTGGCAATGGAAGGGCTGGAACCCTACCTTTTGATGGTATCAAGTCCTCAGTACAGATTGTATTGAATGTGTTTTACATTGAATACTGTGCACTTTTTGATTGTCTTTCCGTACTGTGGCAATTGTTTTAAAATCTTACTGTATGTCCATGTGATAATCAACTCTTCAGAGCACACGGTACTTTATGTTCTTTTGTGGTTTTTCTTCTTCTCCTAGGAAACTTTATTTATTGCTAATATTGCGTGCCTTGAAATTTAAATGGGCCACTCAGGCATTGCTGGCTTTACAACAACTTTCGTCGGAAATGAGCTGTCTGGCTGGAATTAATGTCATTCAAAGTGCCATAAAAATAAGGAAATGTTGTCGATCATTAGTGCAACGAGTACTATAAACAGATTGAAATTAACTGATTTAGACCAACTTGTTAGATAATCGTATGCTTTTAATTGATGGAGATAATGTATTTGTTTGTGAATCTGAGTTCCTTTATGGCTCTTGTCTAGCCAAATAACGATATTTTGACTGGCTGACTAAGTAGATTCATCCTGTTTACGTCTCTTCCCTTCAGCATTATCATCTCTCGAACAATGGTGTGCCTTGGAGGAGTGCTTCCGGTGCTCCATGATGGACATAGGACTAGAAGACCACTGCCCCTATTTAGCAAATAACCAAGGATCCAGTCCGGATGGAACAGTGCTTGTAAAAAAGGAAAAAAGAACCCCCTCTCCTTCACTCTTCTTTTTTTTTTTTTTAAGCTTCAAAAAATAAAATTCATAATAATTCTGTACAAATATACATATGAGCTTTAAAATTATAAAATATAAATCTTATTTTTCCCCAAAATGTATCGGTGAGGGTTAGAACCCCTGCCAGCAGGGATTAGGAGTATTAAGTAACAAGCATTGGTACAGCCAATAGATCTTGTCTACGCCAGAGCTATTGGTGTTGCAATGTGTTTTAGCCATGTTGTACACCAATGTGGCTGCTGCACAGCTTGGGTAAAAGTTAATGGTGTTGGGGGGGTGGGGGGGGTGGGAGTAGGGTAGATTAGAGTGGGGTAGAGAAGAATGGGGTATATTGGGGTAGTGTGTATTGGGGCTAGAGTGGGGTAGAATGGAATGGGGTAGATTGGGGTAGACCGGAGTGGGGTAGACTGGACTCGATGGAGTAGGGTAGACAGGAGTAGGGTAGCTTGGGGTAGGGTAGAGTGGGATATATTGGGGTGAATTGGATTGAGGTAGACTGAGGAAGAGTGAAGTGGGGTGGACTGTGGTGGAGTGGAGTGTGGTAGGCTGGAGTGGAGTAGATTGGAGTGGAATAGACTGGATTGATTGCAACAGGGTAGAATGAAATGGAGTGGGGTAGATTGGACTGGAGTGGGGTGGCTTGGGGGAGTGAGTAGATTGAAGTGATGTGGGGTAGACTGGGATGGGTGGGTTAGACTGGAGTGGGGTAGAGTGGAGTAGATTGAGTGGAGTCGATTGGGAAAGACTGAAGTGAGGTAGGTTCATTTGGAGTAGATGGAGGTGGAGTAGTTTGGGTGGAGCGGGGTAGATTTGGAGTGGAGTGGAGTTGACTGGAGTGAAGTGGGGTATATTAGGTAGAGTGGGGTGGGGTAGATTGGAGTGAACAAGCCTAGATAAGAGTAGAGTGGGGTAGATTGGAGTGGGGTAGATTGGAGTGGAGTGCGGTACAGTGGAATGGGGTGGAGTGGAATATATTGGGTAGATTATGGTAGGGTAGACTGGATAAAAGGGGGGTAGGCTGGTGTGGAGTGAGATAGATAGGAGTGGGGGAGTTTGGAGTGAAGTAGATTGAAGTGGAGTGGGAAGGGTGTAGTGGGGAAAATATGTGCACTCCTTCACTTGTAACTGCATCAACGTGATTTGCGCTGCCTGTTATGTATTTGAGAATGCTCACAGGATGATTGAGTTCCCAGGTGTGGGACATAAAAGTATAAATCATAGAATGCCTCTGTGCACTGAAAAGGGCAGGCAACCTACAACAGCATGGAGAGAGACTGAAAACTACTTGAAAAAGACGAGATGTTGAAATGCGTCGTGGTGTCTGATTTACGTCGCCTGAGCACTGCTGCCTGTCATTAAATCAAATTGCCAGTGAAATCTTCAGGAGTGCAGTGTTTCTTTTCTTTGGTGATTATATATATATATATATATATATATATATATATATATATATATATATATATATATACACACACACATCACTTAAAAACCAAAGGTTACAGGGACGTTATAGTTAGGTTCTGAATTTACTCGCACAAAACCAGAGAAATTCTTCAGCCATAGTTAGAGTTATTTCAAGTAACTATAACTCGCGGCCTAAGGTAACTATAACCTGCACCCCCACAACGCACAGTTTTGTCTTTAATAATTGGACTTTTATTGTTTCATTTATATTTTTATTGATGTTATAAAAGTTGTCATGAGTGCTGTAATATCTGGGGTAATTAGCAGTGCATGGCAAGGCTGCGAGTTATACTTACTTGAAATAACTCCAACTATAACTGCTGAAATTTCTCTGGTCTTGTGCGAGTAAATTCTGAACCTAACTATAATGTTCCTGTAATAGGTGGGTTTTTTCAGTGAATTTCTCTCTTTTTTTTTTTTTTTAAACAAAGTAATTTTCATTACTATACGTTAATCCAACCACCGCCGCGCACGGCCTTCGCCAGGAGTTCTCCTCAGGGCCTGGCCAAACCCCTATAACCCCATATAACCACCCAACCCCGTGCCATGCACGGCTTTCGGATGGGGTTGGCCGCAGGGCCTGTCCTGCGGCCAACTCCCTTAACCATCCAACCCCACACTAAGCATGGCCTTTGGGCGTGCACAGCGGCAGTTGCCCGCAGGGCCTGTCTCTCTGTGTGTAAGAATAGGTGTGAGAGGGTGTCTGTGTGTGAGTGTCTGTGTGTGTGTCTGTCTGGGTGTGAGAGTGGTATTGAGAGTGTCTGATTGCACTCCAAAGAATGAAAGGTGCATTCACCTCCACAAAGGATTTCAGATTGTTTTTCAATATGGAACTTGCTTTGCCTTTGCCAAGCCCAGGAGATAGAATCATTTGTCCTTTCCAGAGGTGGAGCTTCAACTGGGGCACTTGGTACATTTATATTTGTAAGTGCTTCCTGATGAGGTTTAATTTCTGTGAAATGAGCATCATGGCCAGAACAGAAGCTCACCTGCTCGTTAATCCAACAAGAGTCTGCAGTTTTGCATAAAATGTCTTTCCAACTGAAGCACTTTCTACTGGTTAGTTGGTAAATGCTACCTCGTTGGGTGAATGGCCAGTGTGGAGGATGGGCGGACACCCTGGACAATCTCGGCCCGGTGTTCCCATCCTCCAGGGCCCAGCCATGTCACTTGGGTGCCACCCCCCCCAGGACACCCGGTCACCATCGTTGGGAACCACAGGGGAAGCCTCAAGGCCTCCGCTATCCCAGCTGGCTCCATGCCTCCTGCAGTAGCCAGCATTGCTGTCACAGACAGAGAGCTGCTAAACAGGCCGCTCCCTGTCTGTGATAGCAATTGTTTCATCTGTTTCCCTGCCTGCATGTCTGCGGGCAGGGAAACAGAGGAAACCTCCGCTCCGAGCCAGCGAGAGCTGTTTGACAGCTCTTGCTAGCTGGGATCTGAGTAGTTGCTCTGACTTGGCGGGAGCTGTCAAAGCCTCCGCCAAGACTGTGCAAACAGCTATGTCCCAGGGTGGGCAACCCAGGACATAGCAGGAGTGGGCTCTGGGGGGTGGTGGTCCCCAGGGCAATGCATGGCTCCATGAGGGGGACCCCGCAACCCCCCTCCAACATTTGAATTTGCCCCGGGGAGGTGGTGGCCCCTGGTGCCAGGGGTTCGCAATGGCCCTTCTTCATTATTCCAATTCAACCCTGGGGAGGTGGCAGTCCCTGGGGCTGTGGGGGCCTGAGTGGGCCCCCCTACATTAATTTAATTGTTAACAGACGTAGCAGTCCCCAGGGCTGCGGGGGGATGTGCACCCCCCACCCTCATTTTAAATGAATAGCCCTGGGGAGGTGGTGGTGCAACAGGCCCCCTTAATCATTTACTTTTTCTGCTCCAGGGAGGTGGTGTTCCCCGGGTTTTTTTGTTGGGGGGGGTTGGGAGGAGGAGGAGGGGGCTGCGTGCCACCCCTCATAAATGTATTATTGGAGGTCCATGGGGCTGCGGTCCATGGGGCTGCGGGGGAGGGGGGACACAGTGTGAACTCCTCCTTTATTTTTTTACATGCCCACTGGGGACCTGGGGGCTTTATTAAAACAACCACAGGAGATTACACTTGTTTTTATCTCTAATTTTTGCAGTGAATTTGCAACTTCGCAAACTCGCAGCAATTCTTTTTAAGGGCTTTTTTGCCCTGGAGGGGTCCCGCTAGGACTCGAGCACCAGAGTTAAGGGGTCAGGGTGTCCCTACCCTGGTCCCTTTTCTTTTTTGTCAGGGACTCAGCTGAAGCAGAGTCCCATG
The DNA here is from genome assembly GCF_031143425.1 of Pleurodeles waltl. Classification (NCBI taxonomy): domain Eukaryota; kingdom Metazoa; phylum Chordata; class Amphibia; order Caudata; family Salamandridae; genus Pleurodeles; species Pleurodeles waltl. The sequence goes on along the minus strand of NC_090444.1, from coordinate 98,103,713 downwards.
ATGACTGCCAGCTCTTCCTGGTTGAAGTGTTGGCAGCCAATCAGAGCTCTGCATTTCCCTGCATGAGTTTGTTATTATTCCCATAGTCATCAGGGAGGATCTGCGGCCCATATATACACAAATGTAGTTTTCCTTTAATGTCTCTTAAACTTCTGAACGGATTTACACCAAACAACAAAAAAGTGTAATCTACGTACCGAAAGCTATCTTTCTGCCAAATTTGCTGTAATTCTGTCCAGCTGTTTGGGCTGTAGTTGTGCTCAAATCACCTATGGGAAATGCACATTTTCGACCCCCCTTTTTCTCAGCTCCTGCTTGATGGATCACCCTGAAACTTTCCAAACGCAACAAGAATAACCAGCAAACTTTATTTGGCAAATTTTGGGAAAATTCATCAAACTGCGCCAAAGACAGGGTCCTAACTATAACTACCTACCGACGACTGCCAGTAGGTAATATTTTATATATATATATATATATATATATATATATATACATACACACACACACACACTATCATTATACATTTATTGAATGTGTAGTACTTTGTAATTATAAGTCCATTATGAATAGATCCGTGGATTGCAACTTCGTATTTTGTTACATAATATAACAATCAAAAGTCTGTACTTAGATTTCTGCGTATATTGTTTTTTACGTACTACGATATCCAGAATGACTCATGGTCCGCAGAACAGATAATTTGTAAACAAGGGAAATGGTAAAAGGACTCACTAACCGTGAGCAAGACTCAAAAGAGTTAAAACGCGTTGGTGGTTGCTGAGGCTGTAATAAAGACATTCGGTGAATTTTTCTTTGGATAAAAATGAATCAAGGGTGATGTCCTTCATCATCGGCACCGACAGAGGAGTGGGCCGCCGAAACTTTGTTTGACGGATTTGTTCTACATACATATTATATATATATATATATATATACACATATCAAATTACACCCATTTGAGCAATGAGAAACTCCAAGAAAATCTTTAAATTGCTGCAAAGCACCAGAAATGGAAGGGCACTTGGTGCCACTGGTGAGAGGAGCTCTCAAGTGCAGAAGTCTGCTCTTGACTCCGTATTTCTTCTGCACTCACTGCACATTTTCAAATGCAAGTCTGCTGGTGCTTTTTAACTCTACAGCGGCCGGACCCCGGATACAGCCAGATATGTGAGCAGATGGTGAGCTCATTCCTTCTCCATTTCAGGCAGCCACCGCAGCAGACACTAGCACGCACCTCGGGGGGACTGAATTTGGGTAAGGGAGCCTTAGGCTGAGGCACTCACTTGAAGGTCACAGCTCGCCGGTAGCCACGAGCCAGGGCAGAATTTCAGCTAGACGGTAACACCGACCGGCAGGCAGCTGACCATGCGCTGCAGCTACAAAGCACATTTGGAGATTAACACTCGGCTGGCACTGTCTCACAGTAATACTTACCTTCAAGGCGAGCCACGGCACGACAGTTTGGTTAATGGGCCGGACTTCACCTCCTCAGACTTCTGGCTGCTGCAACGACACTCCCTCAGCAAAAGTGCTCGGTGCACCGACCCCGGGCGCCAGGCCCAGCTGCTGCACAGTGAGCTCCAGCGGCCACCACGGTCCTGTGTGGTTGGGTCAGTGCATCATTTGTAAATAAAAACGCGCCGGTGCCCAAAGCTCTCCTTTGAAACACGTGGCTGCTGCAATTAAATGTGCGAGGACAGAATACGGAGCGAGCGAAATCCTAAAGCCATTGCGGGCCTTCTTAATCTATTTACAGCCGCTCCCGCCGGCACATTCTTGCAGCTTTTTGCTTTCTCCCTGTGTGACGCTTTTTCATTTTTCTCTTCCTCCAACTTTTCGATATGTGTATTTAGCTTGCAGTAAATGCCAGGTGCCAAAAAAAATAAGCGCAGGCCCTCAAAAATAAGTGCCAGTCCCCCCTACCAGGAACCACTGGCTCAAATTAAGCACTGGGTTGGGTCCAGCAGTCGCTGTGTTCTAACTGATTTTAATTTTACTGTCACAAACTTAAGTGCAGTCAGCAGCAGGACGTGACATGACGTCCCGCAGTGCCTATGTCTGACTAACACTCAACCTGAGTCGGCTGGTCTCTGTCTTGGTAGTAGCCTTTGGGCACTGCAACGAAGTGACGTCAGTCAGAATGTAATGCTCGCCGCGGGGAGAATATTATCCTTTATTGATACATTGTAGCAGCTACTAGCTGTTTTAGTATTTATGTGATTGTTTTGTCTTTGTATGACTTGGGTTTTATTTGGAATTTTATTAAAAATGTACCCTTGATTTTAGCTGATCAATAGAGAGATTCATTGCTTGTATGAGTGAGGTGTGATTGGTTTGGTTTTCCCATGGGGGACTTCTTTATGATTTTACTGCAGCTACTAGCTCAACCAGCCCGCAAGCAAGCCATGGCGAGCTGCCAGCCACTCCATCTTAGTTTAGTCCGCATAGCAGCACTAACGGCTTGACGGTTGAGGCGCTCTGCCTATAATGCGTGACAGTTCATTTCAGTGGGGTGATGACGACTACCACACTGAAATGCGTTAGTCTAACACCTGATGCGTGGTACTTGGCAGGGCTATCTGATCTGCAGTGAGGCCAGTAAACTTTCAGATTTGTCTCCTCACTCACACCATTCCTGCCAAAAAAAACACCTCTGAAGTGATGGAAGGTGAAAAAGAGCATTAAGCACACAGGTTGATCAGACAGCAGCTGATTAAAAATTGCCTCCACCAGTGACAGTACGCTAACGCTTATCAAACAGGAACAGGAGGAATTTCAAAAAGAAGCCAAAGGCGTCATACCGGTCATAAATTACAAAACAATACCTCTGAAATCAGGCCAAAAAGGAAGGCGTGTCTAGGGCGGAAACGCTCCATGTACCCTCATGAGAAATAATAGAAGCACAGCCTTTATGCAAATCAAATAAAAAGGGGAGCAATGTATATATATATATATATATATATACACAAGGCAATTGTAGAGCAAATCAGTGCTTGACACAGTGTCCTACTCACGAGGAGTGGAGAGGATGCCTGGAACTAAAGAAGTTCACACAGGCTCAATGTCTGTAGAGCAGACAACAGAACAAGAAGTGTGGCAGCTCTCTTTATTTCCATATGGGTAGGAGGGGCATAGAAGAGGGATGGAAGGTGTGATACTTAGGAAGAAGTTAGACACCTCATAGTAAATAGTGGTATGAGGAAAAATAGTTTGAGGAGGTAATTAATTTCAGTGAGTGATTTTAAGCAAGGAACCCTATGCTGAGGATAGGAATGCTGCAAATGGACAGAGACTGGCAAACTGGGCTGTGAACTTTTTCAACCGTACTAGTGCAATTTTGTTAAGCTGAGAATGTGACTCTACATTGACTTGAGTCAGAGCTTTTGAAGCTGATGCATCTGAAGACATTTACAATCACAACAGGGCAACTCTGTAGAACATTAAAGGGGTCATTATGACCCCGGCGGTCGGCGTTAATATGGAGGGAAGTACTGCCAACAGGCTGGCGGTACTCTCCTCCATATTATAACAATGTACCACACCGACCGCCACAGCGGTAACGACCGCCGGGCTGGAGATTTCAATCTCCAGCCCGGCAGCCGTCACTTGCCCGCCTGCGGGATTATGACCCCACCTACCACCATGGTTTTCGTGGCATCCTTACCGCCACGAAAACCATGGCAGTAGGCACGATCAGTGACAGGGAATCACTTCCCTGTCACTGATAGGGGTCTTCCCCACCCCCTCCCCAGGTTCACCCCCCAACCCCCTTCGTTTCCAAACCCCCCTTCCTCTCCAAACCCCCTTCACACACGCATACACACACCCATTCCAACATTCATCCACGCATGCATACATCCATTCACACACACATCCACACACACTTACATACATACACGCACATTAGCATTCACACAACTCAACATACACGCACTCACACCCTCAAACATGCACACACATACAAAAATGCAATACACACCCGCATTCACGGACGCACAGACATACACACACACCACCCAAACACACAACACCCCCCCCCACCCCCCTCTCCTGGCAGCAGCACCACCTTACCGCCAGCATAGCCACAGATGGATTTCCGCCTTTCTTCTGGCGGAAATCCGGCTGTGGTCATAATCCGGCAGACGGCTGGTAGCTGCGGCGATGGTCTTTTGGCAGCCGTCACCGCGGCGGTAGGCGATTTTTACCGCCTGAGTCATAATGAACCCCTAAGTGAGATGAAAGACCAGAGACTGCAGGCCTCTTATAGTCTGTGAGCCCCTTTTTCATTTCCTTTCTAGCATTAGGATATGTCGGGCCCTGTGCAGAGTATACTGTATACCCCCCCCTCACCCCCCAACACAAGCCCAGTTGTTTTTCAATGTTAATCATTTTATTTTAGTAGGTTGTTAACAAGTACAATTTAACTATACAACAGCACGTGTAGTAGAATTATATATAATGAACTTTCATTGCTTTCTGTCCTGCAAATTCTTTTATTGATTCACTGCAGTTCAGAGTTCTCCAACTTCATGTTTAACTCATAGCAGTGCCAAGCCAGTGAGCCGGTCCTGGGCCACTGAAGAGTGCAAGTAATTCTTAATAATTTTCAACTTTGAGAATTATTGTTCCAGAGAGGCTACTGTGACAGGAACTGTCAAAAAAAAATCTAAAAATATGTTTAAATTGGGATAAATTTCATGCAGGTGGTTGTCATACATATATTTGAGAACTGAGAGAGCAGACACAGTACATTGTGACAATGACGTCACACACAGCACACTTTCCGACAGTAATCCATGGAGGCACTGTGCCCTTACGTTACCCGACACTGTGCTGCGATCTCGGAGCTAGCAGTGGTATAGCCAGTGTACAGAAACCATAAGAAGCCTCCACTTTCTGTGGCAAGTGTCAGTTTACAGGGCTTCTGAGGTGCACACACTCCCTTCCGCATCCTTGCCCCATTGTTCTTTTGTTGCCTCCATAGTGGACTGCGCCCACCTCTTCAGCTGACCGCGCTGGCTGACGAGAGCGCCAGCGCTGAGGGGCTGGCACTCTGATGTTGATGGTAAATTTCTGTGAAATTTTCTGAGACATTTTCAGGCCTCCCCCCCAAAGTGCGGGCCCTTTGTGACCGCACGATTGGTACACCCCGAAGGTTGGCGCACCCGTAAGGCAGCACTGCTTTGTGACACTACAGAAGGGGAATTTCATGCCCAGCTGTGTTTCTGTTTTTCACCCGCAGTAACAGAAGTCTAGGTATGTGCATGGCTACAGCTGTTGGATTACAGTAGCATCAGACAGAGGACTGGAGCAGCGAATGCATCTGCTTTCGATAATGCAAAAGATTGATGCCCTGACTAATGAGACTCTGCCATGACCATAGTTCTTCTGCTCCAGTCTCCGGTCGCATGGAGGGAGATAGGTAGAATTGAGGATATGTTTACTTCAAAGCCATCTAGCAACACAGCAGGTTTCCGAGCTGGGGACATCACAGCAGACAAAACTCTTGGGCAAGGACAGGGGAGGATTTTCAGAGTGTGAGATCAACACATATTTAACGTCCCTTGGACAAGGTTATGGGATCTGCAGTGAGGAGGGGGCTACATGTGCATTTTGAGGGGAGGATGAGGAGCACAACTTTCCTTGCACTAGGTAAGGCCAGGTGTTGTGCTTTGTTTTTCCTATCCCTTTAACAAGGCTGGGGACCCTTAGTAGAGGGGACACATCACTCCTCTGCCTTAAGGCAAGGCCAGGGAGAGAGTGGGAGGCGCCTCGAACGTCACTCATCAGCCGTTGGATACGAGTACGGGGAACTTTGTAATATCCCACCTAGGCCTTTCTCTAGCACCAGGACATAGGTTTTTCACCCCCACCTCTCCTCTGGCCTAGGAAAGGCTGTGGGTGTTTGAGGCGCATGGGTCCAAAGAAGCAGAAGCCTCTTTTTCACTGCTGTCATGAACAGCCAAGAATTTCTGTTTCAAAAGTGGCCAGGCAATAGGTCTTCTGATGACCTGTAATGTTTTTGGGTTTCTACCTCCAATTGTAAGAGAGCATCTTTCTGTTTCCAACCCAAAAATATAGGATACATCTTATCTTTTTTTAATTGGCAGTGCATATATTTTTGATTTTGCTGGGTTTTTTTTTCTTTAAAAAAAAAATAAATACCCCAGGCTTTTCCCTGTTGGTTTTTGAAGCTTGTGAACCAAAGTCCGAGAAGCACAGGGATTGAGGATGTCCAGCCAATAAGACATGTTTCTGTTCGCACACCTGAGTAAAATTCAGCCAACTCAAATTGTGTGTGGAATATTTCGCTATGATAAATTTTATTTTATCAATAAATGTGTATAGCAAATTATCATATTCTTGAATTCCCCTCGATCAGGTGAGGGCACATGCACTAAACAAGTGAAAGGAAAGGTACAAAGGCAAGAACTTTAGGCCTTCCAAACTTAGTTCACCATTATTTAGTGGCTGCAGTATGCAGAGGAATCTTACCATGGAGGTTTACAAACAAAATGGTGCTTTTTGGATCTACTTATATTTTGTCCCCTCTTCACCATTCTGCATCACATTTGCAACAACCCAAATGAGTCTACAAGATGTATGTCTTGGAAAAACAGGTGTAAATTATTCGGTGGTGTGGGGGCAGATGAAATTTATTGCCATCTCACCTGCAAGTAAATGCCTCCTCTATCATATAAAAACACCATCTGTTATAGGCAACAAAAGGTACCTTACACATAATATTTACATAATGTAAAATGCTGACATTAAGTCATATAACACTTTTATAACTAACAGCATACAAAACCAGATGGGAAGCTGCGCTTCAGCCAAGTTTCTGATAGCTCCTGTACATAACTAAGTTCTGGGGTCTTGTATGAACTTCCAATGCACTTCAGAGGCAGGGGTGGGCACCAAGCGTGGGCTCTATGATCTGCAATAACCCGAGCGCTCCAGCAACCACCATCCTACCCCCCTGCATGAGAGGGATCAGTGGGCAAGAATCTTGGGGCTGCGATGCTGGCGAGCACTCCAGGAGCTGCCATAATAATCAGAAGACATCTGCACTGTAGCCTGAAGCTCATGAGTGACTAGATTGTACTTTTACGGGTAATACTTGGGCTGGAGAGAAGAACCCATGGCCTCAGGAGGAACTAGCAATCCAGCACTGACCCTGAGCAGCTAGGAGCACAGAGTGCCCTCATGAGGAAAGAGTCTATTAGGGAGACACAGAGACCTGCACATCGGACCACCCAACTGAGAGGGCTAGCCATTTTCCCTGGGGACAATGAAGGGCCTTGATTTATCGCAGGCCACCAGATCTCCATAATATTGGCCTACAATATTGCATCCGTCCAGTGTAGCACTGAGACCCGACACATTGTGGCAGCTGTTTGTGCTGGCTCATATGGAGGGAGAGGGGGGTGACTGGATCTCCTCATTCATAGGTGAACAGCGGGTGACCGGCGAGAAAGGGAGGGGGCCCTGATGATTATGCCCGTGTCAGTATTGAAGGCCAGAGTGTGCACACAGCGAGCAGGATTGTGGTGCCCTACCATGCCAGATGAGGTGCAGACCCCGGAGTATTAAGAACCTGCATGGAGGATATGACCAAATGACAACACCACATTGGCCCACACCTTCTCAAGAAGCGGTACCCCCTACTGTTCTCCCTGATAACATGGCAACTAAAGTTGATGGAATACTAGCAGTGCTAGGGGAGTGAGAATAGCACAAGAGTATACATTTACACGGCCTGCTGTGGGATGACCGGTGAAAACTGAGTGACCAGATGCATCACAATGAAACTACCTTCAAAGAACTGGTTCCACGTATGAAAGACATTCAAAGACAGCTAAATGAGCTCAGGGACAGAGTCTGCATTTGGGACGAACAGGCAGAAGAAGCTGAATGCCGGAAGCAGCACAATAATCTGCGCGTAATATGCATGCCAGAAGATATAGAAGGACCAAATGTAACAACGTTTATAGAAACATGGTTGCCGAACCCGTCGGGACACTTCACTGTGGAACAGGTGCAACATCTGCTGGGCAGACGACCTTCGCTAGGGTCCCTACCCTGGCCCATTATTGTGAAAATCCTGAATTACAGAGACAGGGACACTATGTTACAGAAAGCCAGCCTGGGTAGACCCACAGTGGTCAAGAATGGCAAGATAATGACCTTCACCTATTTCACAGAGAGTGTGACGTAGACGCTCCTCTTTCCTGCCTGTGAAGAAGCGACTGTGTGAACATGGCCGCCAGTAATTTAAGCTTATCTCAAAGCAGCTGAAATATAATCAGGCAGCAGAAGGCCCACTTTTTCACAAAGCCTCAGGATGTTTAGCTGTGGATAGAAAAGTATCACCCAGACGGAGGAACCCATAATGAATGAGATGACACAGCAAACAGGCAACTGGAAAGACGATGATGACAATGACAAAGTACACAAGTACCAACTCAATGAATCTCCAGTACCTCTCTCGAAAAAATGCAAGAAGAGTGACAGACACTTCGGGTCCGACTCCAATGGTCTACCTGCAAACAGTGGACAGCATCCTTTGACATCTGACACTTGGCAAAGGGAGGGATCAATCCTCGGGTATCTGGGAGGGCAGAACAGACTAATAAGGCATGGATAATAAGGCCACACCCCAGGAGTACCCTAATCCAAGCAATTCGCATTAGACAAGGCACCAAAAATAAATGTACACAAGCTGCTATTCATGGAGCCTTTGAGACTACTATGAGCATCTATATAGAGGCAATGGTGTTCATGGCGCTGATACCATAGAAATATTTTTGAGTGAGGTACAGATTCCACAATTTCCCAGGGGATGCGTAGATGCTCTAGGTGCCCCAATAACAGAGCAAGAGTTTAAACAAGCGATTCATGCATTAGCGAGGGGAAGACACCTGAGACCGAAGGGTTCCCCGTAGAACTTTATGCTACATATGAATCTCGGCTTGCACAACAACTCCTGAAACTTTAGGAAACTGCAGGGGAAGATTGATGTCTCCTGATCACGACTAGAAAGGCTATAATCACTTCTGTCTTAAAGCCAGGCCGAGAACCAGGCTATAATAAATGCAGTAAAAGCCTAGCAGAGATTTCAGAGTGAATGCACTCAGATCAAAACAAATTTATCCCTCACAGAAACACTTGATTAAATCTAAGTAGCATATATCGCATTCAGGAGAGTGCCAGGGATAAGTGGCCCAAAGCAGCAACTCTGGCAATAGATACTGGACAGGCATTTGACACTCAAGTGAGAATATATGTGAAGAGTACTTTGCCATGAATTACTGCCTGGATAAAGCTCTTATACACAAACCTCACGACTAGGGTAAGAACGAGACAACACATTTTAAGCAAGTATACAGTAATCAGGGGCAGGAGTCAAGGATGCTTGCTGTCCCCCATTCTGTACGCCCTGGCCATGGAACCACTGGCATGCAAGCTAAGAGAGTGGGGCACTAGCTAGAGCCTACAACTACGGGAGGTGGGACTGCAGATGAACCATAATAAATCGTGTTTGTTTCCCCATCAATGCTCCCAGGCTCCAGGTCAGCTGAAGCTAGAGGGTAGAATAATGCGATGAGAACCCTCTACACTTTGATACTTGGGCATCTACGTATACCACAGAGAAGCAGACTACCCAGAGGGAAATGTATGTTGCGCTACTAGATCCTTAAAATCGCAAGTGGCCTTCTGTACAACATTAGAGTTATCAGTTGCTGGACGCATAGTGGTTCCTAAAATGGCGATGCTTCAACGACTGCTTTACTATTTTGTCAATTTGCTATTTTTGCTCCCGAAAGAGTTATTTGTAGAACTCAACACATTGTCAAACATGTTGGTTTGGGGAGCGGAAACGCCTTAGCAAAACTAAAGCTGCCAACAGACAGAGGGGGAATGGGGATGCCAGATTTTAGGGGATACTATTTAGCAGTGCAGCTCCAGTGAGTGGTAATGTGACTTGCAGGACACCACATACATGATACCAGCTTTACTAACATACAAATAAGGGAAGGGGCTCTTTTAGCGCTCATGCTCCACAAAAGACTAAGAAAGACTGCCCTGCTCATAACATCAATGGAATACTTGAGGAGGAGACTAGCAATTACCCGACAGACGTACCCTACCCACCACCAGTACCACTGCGAAGCCTCCCAATAGCAGGCAGCAAGTTGACCTCCAGAGATCTATACCACTGGGGCAGAGCCAGAATTGATAATGTTGGCCGTCTGTTCCACCAAGAATCACTGATGGACTTTCAGACTGTGATGGAAGGTTGGGTGATACCTGGAGGACAGCTCCCTCCTCTATACTAAAGTCATACATGCACTCAGGCAAAAACGGAACATCACTATGCACAGTGTACTGCAAACAATATACCCAATGGGCCCTGGGTGCAAAATGATCACCTGGCTATACAAATCTCTACTTGAACATACTGGTGCCTCCCTACAGGCTCTTAGAGATAAATGGGAGGACCGAGTGGGACTTGCGCAATTTCGATATATCCAGTTTAAAATATGGCATAGTGTGTATCTTACACCATAGAAAATAAGCAAGATATACCCTACCACACTGGATAAATGCCCCAAATGCGGAGTAGATGTAGCTAACCTGATACATATGATGTGGGACTGCCCTATGCTTCAGAAATACTGGAGTCATGAACAAGATCTCAAATTGCACCACATTTAGAACTGGATTGGGCATGTTGGACATAACCTGCTGGGACTGCACCTCCCTCCCCCTCCCGCCCACCAAATATGCAGCCCTGGAGTTGCTATTGAATATGCAAGCAATCACGGACATGGAAGGCATGCCAGCCTCCTATGGTTGAGGACTGGCCACAAGCACTTCTTTATTGGGCAGAGGCAGAAATTAGAACACTTAAAATGGAGAAAGCAAGGGGAATGCTGAAAAAGCCTAGTGCACAAGAATGGGATAAAATGCTGCAGCTACACAAAAAGAACATTGGGAACGATCAGAGACCACAATGAGAGGGGTCACTACTTAAGACATGCAAACTCGTTGCAGTTCAACGACTTAGCAATAGGCAGCAAAGAGTGGCAACTCAATTGCTCCAACACATGTCCTACAGGAAATAAAGAGAGTACTGAATAACTGGGGATCCCCCACAAGAAAATCTGCAAACTGGCAGCCAAGAAGCCAACACTGACTTAGATATAGTCGAATAACCATGGCCAGAATTGACTGCCTTTCTACCTATGCCTCATTGTTTGCACATATACCAATGCTGTCTGCAGAGGTGAGAAAAAGGAAGGGAGGTGGGGGGGATTGTTGCTAAGTTAATCGCTGGCATTGGTCCTCACACAAAACATTTGCATGTACATTATTCAAACAAATAGCAAATGGTCTAAGTTAAGTTACTGTACGATAAACTACATGGAAATGCTAGTACAAAGTTGTTGAAAGAAAAAAGTAATTTTCTGTGTAAAGCACCGACTGGCCACTGAGGAATGTCTGAACTATTGATACCGAGGATAAGGGTGCTGGGCACAGGATGTAGTCCAGGGCTACATTCTGCAGCAAGTACCCGATGGGCACACCCTTCCCCATCTCCCACATCCCAATTGCATTGCACTACTGGGTCTAGGGCATCACAGCTAGGCACAGCCTGCCAGTTGCAGGGTGAATCCTAATGCAATGCCGGAGACTCTCCTAGTAAACATTTCACAGGTTTGCATGATGGCAGCAAAGCAGGAAGAATATGTGTTGCCTTATATAGGAGAGGCCTCTCGATGCTGCAAATACAGCATCCCTGTGGTACACCGGTTTCTGAAAATGAGTGGTAACGGGCAGAGCAGCAAAGTGGCCAACTGCGGTCGGTAAACTGTTTCTTGACCTCTAAATGAGCCAGGAGGTCCATCATTTTTGAGGAGCAGGAACCTTGCTGCTTATCAGTGGAATTCCCGCTCTGCCAACCCCTAAATGAGCCCCTTCGTCATAAGAGGCCAGGTCTGCTTTTTCTTGCTGCCAGGTGAAAAGTGTGTGTGGTCCCGGCTGGGATGCACCGAGCTGGTGACAGTCTGATCTTGTCCTGCTTTTTTCACTAATGAGCAGCACAAGATTTCTATGTCAGTATCTAAGTATCAGACGTCCCATTAAACCTGCAATTCTTGGAAGGACACCTGAACAAAAACATGCCATTTAGATGCCCTTTTTGTCTCCCAGTGAAAAGTACATCAATGTGGACTTTACATGAGATTACAATGTAATGTCTTATTACAAGCGCTGTTGAAACTTTAATAACATCTTGTAGATCGCATTTTATGCATCCATTTCAAAAAAAGTTGCCAGTCTCTTTTTTTTTTATTTTATTTTTTTAAAGTAACTGAAAAGTACCGAATGGCACCAATAAGAACCTCTGGATAATGTCCCTTCATTATGGTGGATGGAATAGTAAGCCCAGGGGGGCAATTCAATGGCAGTTTACGTTGAATGGTTATTGTGATCTCGGATTCGGACACAATAATGAAAACATGCCCTCATACATCGAGTCCTGGACTTACGCTAGCGTGTCACCTAATTAATGCTGATGCCCAGACCAATCCTGAATTTGAAGGTGGATCTAGATGTCACCTTGGCATATGTGGAAAGCGGTGTAAATGTGGAAAGGGACATCAAACTTGGTTGCAATGTGGAAATTAGTACCACAAACATTTGAAGAAGAGCTGTGAGAGTGCAAATCTTTGAGGGCCTTCAAAAAGGATGTGTAAAAAATAATGAGGTCACTAATACCTCCCTGAAAGGATGGCGACTGCAAAATATTAAGTGCCACTATACTGTCAAGGTACATACATTTACAGATTTACTATTCTTAACTGTACATATAATTACTGTGATGTTATGTACATCAATATATGGACTAAATATGTACATGTGAATATAAATATGTGACTACATTTTATTACCCAGTGGCAGTCCCCACTGGGTAGTTATAGTTAGGATTGTGGTTCCATAGGAAAAGCATTTTTTGTTGTCCTAGTAACTTCAGTGCAGTTTGATGAATCAAGAAACTTTCCCAAAAAAAGTTCCTCCCTTCTGGAACGTTTCAGAGTGACCTATCAAGCAGGGGCCAACAATAAGGAGGGGTTCCAAAACGTGTTTCCCCTATTTATTATTCCATAGAAAATGTTGACACAGCTAGAGCCCATATGGCTGAATGGATTTAAACCAGATTTGTCAGAAAGCTAGATCTTCATGCCATGAAACTGACAGATCCACAAATAGGATCTGATTGGCGGCCACCACATCAACCAGATGTGGCGGCAGCCATCTTAAGACTTGGGACTTAGTTCCAAATCCTGAAAAAGCTATAAGAAGGCAGGGTAGGGATACCCTGCCCCCTCTGCCTGGTTGGAGTCCCAGAAGGAAGTTCCTCCTCCCCACCCCTACAGGGCCAAAATCGTTTTTGCACACTTGATTTGCGAATCCATAGCAATATTAAAAGGAAAAAGGAAAAAAAAAAAAACACAAACGGCACATTTAAATATTTAGGGGAGTATAATGACCCATCTCCCCGAGGTTGTTCCAGGAGGCCCTAGGGACCCCATCCCATGGGGTCAACATCATAATAAAGGGAAGGGAGCATGCACCCTCCCTCCCGAGCCTGAAAAGGCCCCAGGGACCCAACCCTTGGCCTGAAAACAAAATAACGGGGATAAGGGAGCACAGCTCCCATTCTCAGGCCTGTAAAGGCCCTAGGGGACCCCATTTCTTCAGGGCTGATAATATTTAAAAAGAGAGGGGGGGCCATGCTGACTCCCTCCCAGTGCCTTTAAAGGCCCCGGGGACCCTATTCCACAGGGCCGGCTCACTCACTGTGTCCCAGGACATTACAGTTTCCCTGCCCACAAGAGCGAAAGCAGAGAAAACTGAGAACCTACAGACTAGGTTCTTTTAGATGACAAACTAGCCTAAATCCTTTCAATGAATGTTGTGTGACAGAGATGGCTCTGGTGGGGTGGTTATGTCTGCTCAGGGGCAGATGTCCTGAGGCAGAGAGTTTGTTATGGTCCCCCATGCGGTCTGTAAAACTTCCCTTTTAAAGTACCAAGGTAGAACATTTCTAGTAACAAACATAGTCAATGGCTAACAAACAACCTGGCCTCCAAAAGATGGCAGGCAAGGCCCTTCTATAAATGTATCAACAAGATCGACTAAATTATGTGCAGCTAGATGTCTGGCCAACTCCCTGCCCCTGCCGTCAACTCTCTATAAAATTTTCCCACTGGTGTCCTTAGTTCCCAAGAATGGCATGCCAACTTAGCATTAAAATTGCCACACAAGAAGTAATGTGGCTGTGATTTAATACCACCCTCTGGGGAATATAATCTGAAAAGAAAATGTAACAAATGTTACTAAAATCATTTATAGAAATAGTTGGAAATGGCCCTTTCTGCAGGGTTATCCCCAAACTTTCTTTTGTCTGTGTGCAGTTTTAAACTACCAATTTGACCTGGCAAGTGTAGCCAACTTGCCAGGCTCACACCTTCCTTTTTACTACATGTAAGGCACCCCTAAGGTAGGCCCTAGGTAGCCCCAAGGGCGGGGTGCAGTGTATGTTAAAGGTGGGACATGTACTGATGTGTTTCACATGTCTTAAAAGTGAAATACTGCCAAATTCGTTTTTCACTATTGCAAGGCCCATCTCCCTCACAGGTTAATATGGGGGCTGCCTTTAATTATCCTTAAAGTGCAGTTTCCCTTTGAGATAGATAGAGATTTGGAGTTTAGGGTCTCTGAACTCACAATTTAAAAATACATCTTTTGGTAAAGTTGATTTTTAAACTGTCTGTTTGAAATGCCACTTTTAGAAAGCAGGCATTTTCTTGCTTAAACCATTCTGTGCCTCTGCCTGCTTGTGTATTCCATGTCTGGGTCAGACTGCAGTTGGGCTGTAGTGAATTCCCTCTAGACAGTGACACAAAGGGAGCTGGGGTGTAGTCTGAATATCCTGATTGGCAATCTGGGCTAGAGTGGAGGGAGGAGTGGTCACTTACACCTGAAAGGGCTGTGCCTGCCCTCACACAATGCAGTTGCCGACCCCTTGGAGTGTGTCTGGGGCCAGGCCTGGGCATGGCAGGATCTTGTGAACAACAGAGACTTTCCTTTGAAGTATGCCTATTTCAAAGGCAGAAAGGGGTATAAGTAGTGGAGTCAAACCCCAGACTTTTAAAACACTTCTGGTTCAAGAGGAACCTCTGCCAAGGAGAAGAGCTGAAGAGCTGGAGGAGGAGTACTGCCCCTTTGCTGTGTTGCTTTGCTGGGTTGGCCTGCAGTTGCTGCTTCTACCTCATAAGAGAGCAAAGGGTGATTTTTGCTGTGTATCCTGCTTGAGAGAGTTCTCCAAGGGCTTGAAGTAGAGATTGCCTCCTGTTGGAAGTCTCAGGGACAACAAAGTCTTTAGTTTCATCTGCCTACAGCACCGGGAACTGTGAGTGTTGTGCCGTTCAGGAAGAAAAAAAAAAAACACTGCGGCGCCACCAACGATGCTGCTGGCTTGCACCGTGACCTGCTGACGTCGCATCACCCCGCAACCCTGATCTTACGTATGTCGTCATCTCACGCCACCACCGAGTCGCTGCTTGCACCGTGACCTGTGGGCCCCGAACTCTGGCATCGCCTTGCTCACACTGCAGCCTGGGCATCCCCGACGACGACGCTCCGACTGACGCCGGTGCCGCTGCCTGCACTGTGGCCTGTGGGCACGATTGTAAGGAACACAAAGCACCGTCTCGCACCGCAGCCCCGGCCCACCGACACCAGCACCATTGACTCCAGTGTCGTCAACAGACGACCCTGTCTGCACAGCGAGCCATGGATGCTGCACGTAGCCCATCCCACGCCACACCACCGACATGGGCATACTAACGACAGCGCTTTAGCAATGACGACGCCACTGCCTGCACCGTGACCTGTTGGCACCGCACGTCGCATCGTCCCGCTTCGCACCGCAGTCCTGACGCCATCCACACCAGCGTCCTGACTTCATCAGCCCAGTGTTTGATCTGCAAAGCGTGAGACTTCAAGGGCCCGACGACCCCCGCACTGACCTCCGGAAAACAGACACTGCGACGCCGCTCTCCGGATCTCATCGAGACGATCATGACGCCCTGCATTTCCAAAGGTTCTGTTGTCCAGTATTCCCGACACCGTAGCTGGCCTGCGACGCCACAGCCGGCCTGAACTGTTGATTTTGTTGATCACAACGCCGTGATAGCCCCAGGTGGAGCCATCGACTTCAAGAAACTGTATTTTTTAAGTTAATTCTTGCAAAATTTATATCTTTAATCTTTATTACTGAATGTTGGATTTTTCTTGTTTTAGTCTTGTTTTACATAGATAAATATTTGCTATTTTTCTAAAACTGGTGTGGTGTCCTTTTTTAGTGTTTTCATTGTATTACTGTGTGTTATGTGCAAATGCTTTACACATTGCTTCTGAGATAAGCCTGACTGCCCGTGTCAAGCTACCAAGGAGGTGCAGGGGGTTATCTGAGCTGGGTATCTCCCCTACCTGACTAGAGAGAGGGTCCCTACTTGGACAGGGTGCAAACCAACTGCCAATTAGAGACCCCATTTTTAACAGAAATTAAGCAAAAAGTAAATTGTGATAATTCCATATGAAGACTCAGGATGATTCAGGTCAATAGACCTCCCATGGCTCTACCACGTGGGGATAGAATAGTTTCATTAGCGTAACATGCGTAGCCATCACAGGACATGGTTGTGGTGGCCCATGTTTCCTGAAGGGCTGAAATGGCATATTTTTAGTAAAGGCCATCCAATCAGGGTTAAGTTTCCCCTGGAGAGCCACAACATTCCAACTGTGTATGGTAAATGATCGACATGGCCTAGGTCCTGGAGAACTGCCCTTCACAACTGGTGGGTTCAAATTAACTACGTAAACAGTAGCAGGATTCAATTCAAGATGGAGTCAATCTAGACTGACTTGACAATGCTTCAAATCTGTTGGCAGTGGGAATGGAAAAAGGGCAGTGGGTCTATTCAAGTGGACTGTGGGCCCTTGGGTGGGTGCCCTATTGAGCACCCCAATGGACTGGGCTGAGGGAAAGAACGGTGAGGACCAACATCGGGTGTCATGGGAGTAATTAGGCTGAGCCATATTAGGACCTGGGAAATGGATAATTCTCTGGGGAATCAAAGTGATGTCATTCCTCAATACAGAGCATGTACCAGAAACACACAAAACATTCTGCACCAGAAATGGAAACCTAAAGTTCACTATTATGCAGTCACCCAAAGTGTCAAATGGGACATGGTCAATCCATGTGCATCTGTAAGTCAACAGAATATCTTTAGCGTGATGGAAAGGCAACCCTTTGTAATGCACAAGACAACTTAGAGTTTACTTAAACACCTCCTTATGTGATTCATTCTGGCCGTTACATAGCAGAGTAACCCCCGGGACAACTGCCATAGAGGGACATGCCACTGGAGGAAGATTAACAATGGCCTGGTCTGGCTTGGAGGTTAAATTATTGTCTCAGGGCTCCATATCGTGCTGCCCCGCATGAGTAGGTCCTTCTCCAACAGTATTGACTTGTGAAGAGGTTCTAAGGACGGGCCGGGATGATGGAACTGTGTCAGGTTGCTCCATTTGATCAGTATCTCTAGGCAACGATGCATCCCTGGCAGTGAAGGAATGAGTTGAGGAAACGGGGACCCTACAAAGACGCTTGTTTGAAGCCGGCTGTAAGGGCCCTTCTGGGCAGGGAATGTTATTATCAACAGTTGGAGATAAGGAACGGCAAGGATGAGCCAGGAGTGTTGATAATTTGTCTTCAATAGAGTCCAGGCGTGAGATAAGAGGCGAGATTTCAATCCTCAAGAAAGAAATAAGCCTCTTAAAGTGACCTTCCATTAGGCGGGCTAAACTGTCCTGAGACATGTTTATACAACCTTCTTCCCTCGTGGGCAAAGGCAATGAACAGGAGAATTACAAGACACCAACTTAACAACCTGCAGCGGGGTATCCTGTATCTTGTACTCTTGCTACTTGATTGAGTTGGCCAAGGGCCACGCTTGCATTTCCTGGTGGGAGACGGGGTAGAAGCAGAACTTGCTGCTGGAGTGAAACCAGGTGACTTCGCAATGGCAGATTGCGTATTAAATGAACCGAGCAAATTGGCACATATAATTTCCCTAGGTGCAGGAGTAGGGTTTCCTGGTGACGAGTTCAAAGAGCTAGGCCCTGCTCCACAGCACAAGTTTAACGAAAGTCTTTTCTCCTTTAGAGCGATTTCTGTACTAATAACACCTACGGCTCGCTCAAGCATGCGATCAATGGAGGTATGTTTAATGGAGGCAGTAGAAACAGTCACAATCAGCGATTTTATTTTTTGTCCCATGTTGATGACGATTCAATAAATAAGCTGGTTCTGTAGTCAGGAGCCGCCGGGGGCAAAGTCCAAGATCCAAGTTAAGTACAGCCCACCAAAAGGTCACTTAAAATAACTTCCAAACATAATAAAAATAATAAAACAGTACCTTTTGGTGGGAAAACCAAGAGATGCGGCCAAGCTCAGCCTCTTCTGGCCAAGGATGAGCAAAGATGGGCCCAGTCTTGGCCTGGGCACACACCCGAGTGAGTCCTACGCCGTGGGAAACCACTGGTGCTTTGCACTTGCCCCTCCTGTAATAGGGAAATGCTGGAGGATGTAGTACCACCCCAGCAGGGCTCCGACACCAACTGCCACCAACCAACTGTATGTGGGCCAAAAAGTTCATTGAGATTGCTCTCTGTGTTGCAGAAAGCAGTCTGTGCTTTTAAGCACTGTGCACTTGTCCTTGCCCCTCCTGTAACAGGTGAATGCTGGGAGACATAGTCCCACCCCTGCAGGGCTCCCACACCGACTATCACCAACCAACTGTATGCAGGCCTAAAAGTCT
Source organism: Pleurodeles waltl (assembly GCF_031143425.1). NCBI lineage: Eukaryota > Metazoa > Chordata > Amphibia > Caudata > Salamandridae > Pleurodeles > Pleurodeles waltl. The sequence continues at coordinate 98,084,751 of NC_090444.1, read as the reverse complement.
GTTAAGATTGGTCCCCTGAATTTCACCAAGGGGGCTCAGAAGTTTGTTTGAATCTAAGTGTGCAGAGAACTGCCATGCAAATATGGTTTCCAGTGTCTTAGCACTGCTTAGGAGACCATAGGTAGGCCAAAGTAAAGGCAAATCAAGATGCATCCTTCAAAGTTTATTCATTACGACCACCAGGCCAAAGCAGTGGTCCGACCACTTTGGCGGCGGTCTGACCGCAACGTTACGACCGTGGCAGTTGCACCACGGTCGGACCGCCAGCACCGCCAGTTCTCCGCCATAGGAGGGACTGGCGGTCCTAATCCTCCAGGGCAGCGCTGCAAGCAGCGCCACCCTGGGAATTAGCACCCCCCTCTCCGCCAGCTTTTACATGGTGGTAGCACTGCCATGTAAAGGCTGGCGGAGTTGGGGTGCGGGGGGCCCCTGCACTGCCCATGCACTTGGCAAGGGCAGTGTACGGGCCCCCATGGCCAGCCACGTCGCGGTGTTCACTGTCTACGGGTGCTGGTGCACTCTACGCACCGCAGCATTGCCGCCGGCTCTAGCCTGTTCCCCGCTGGGCCAGCAGGCGGAAACACCGCTTCCGCCCGCTGACCCAGCAGGGAACTCGTAATGTTGACCGCGGGAAGGCGGACGCGCTGGCGGCAAGCTGACTGCAGGAGTTCGGGGGACGGCCTTTACCGTCCGCCAAACTCATAATGCCCCCCCTATGTGTTTGGCAGCTATCTTTAAGCGTGAGCAGAGGGAGAGTTCCAGTTGTGTAAGCAATCATCATTTCTGACCGCACTGCGTTGGGATGCAAAAAGAAACTGATCAATTTAAAAGACAATGAGAACATATGAAAGTTACAGTCTCAGCCCTTAGTGCATTTATACCAAGAAACTAGAGGTGCCATTTCATTCTTATGCGTTCCTACTGTTGCAAACCTGGGCTGGACTGTTCCCTTTGGAAGAGGGTCAAGTCAGATTTTTCATGTGGTTGCTTCCAAGAGTGGCATAGTGGTAAAAAAAAGCAACAAAAGAAACAAAAAAAAACAAAAAACCTTTTGACTGCAACCTGAGTAATTACTAGTTTCTGAGATCACTTTAAGCATTCCTCCCATCACACTTTTAGGGTCGAGCGCAAAGCGCTCTGATCCTGGTGTGATCTCTCTGTGGGCTTGTAACCACGCCCATCAGTTTGGTTGGTTCGTGGGCTTTCCTTTTAAAATTCGCTTGGTTTAATTAGTAAAAGGCATACATAAGTCATGCCTTTTCCGGTGTTTAGCTCACCTCGAGCGCACCCGCCAACTACTGAAAACATACGAGGCTCCATGTTTATCGTATGGTTTATGGGCTACTTTTTCTTTTATTTTGTAGGTAGCGCAATCTCGCTGGGCACTAGTCGAGCGCTTTGCATGACATCGACCCTGTTACATGGATATTTGCACTTTTGCAGGTTACATATATAATTGCACTTTTGCCAAAATGTTTCACTACGAGCCAAACTTCTGTTTCCTTTTGAGTGTCTGCTTTGCGCTCATGGCGGCCGTCGGCTCGCTTATGTGAAACCGTTTTACATTTTCACTTTATGAAGCAAGAAAAGTCCGGTTAGAAGTTTACAACGCTAATAGCTTTAACTCGAGCAAACGCGAGACCCATTGCATTGCAAATGCTTGTTGTTTTTCCAATCATTGATAAAAGCAGTACTATTTTCTTTTGTCTCAACATTCACATCAAAACACTAGGTGTATGACACTTCACACTCTGACCTACATTTAGTGTCACACATTTCTACTCATCTCAGTGCCCCTACTTACCTGATTAGTAGTGCTATCATATAGACGAATATTTTTATCCTTGCCAGCAGTGGCAAATACAGTGCCATCCATTGAGAAATCCAGAGCATTTATTTCGTTATCCTTCTCTGAGGAAGAAGCAATTGGAAAATTCAGTTTCAGAAATCTGCATGTACAGATGGGATGATATACAGCTAACAATGTCAGCAGAATTCATGCACACACACATTAATAATTGCCAATTCGTTGAAATATAGAATACTATATACAAATCTCATTCACTTTTCGCCATTTTGGGAATTTAGTTCCACGTTCATCGGCCTGCATCAGGATTTAGTAAATTAGCTGGAATGACCCAATTTTTATATTTTATTTTCTGCAGACCATTTCTGGAGTCATTGCGGTATTTGATAGCTAAGTATGATTGTCAATACAACAAACAGGAGTAACACAAATTAAGGAAAGAATCAAGTTTGACTGATCAACGTCTCTAAATCATAATATAGTTTGTTCTACTGCAATTTCTTTTTTCCGAAATGTGTACTCAGTTTCCAGTGAAAACATTTAGCTTGGCAAATTCCAAACCATGAATATTTATTTCAGAGTGAGAAATCACTACATGGTAAATGTTACGAGTTGGTGAGCAAGTAAGGAGTGAATTGCAATGATTATGGAAGTTCACAAACATTCAATTGGAAGGGAATATAGGGGCTCAACATATGATTCTGAACTATGTATGCTTCAGAATATTCTCATAAATACCTTACATACATTTCTAGATGCTGCAGATTATCTATAGTTTATTAGGGACTGAAAATTCCTAGGTAGCATTCAAGAATAAAGTAAATAAAATCTACACACATTTGCAAAACATTTATGTTGGAAGTTTGTTTGTTACCTGAGATTTAAGTTTTTTTTTTACAAAAATGGAACTGGGTTTCTCAGTGTTTTTTATATTTCTGAATGTCCTTATGTGTATCCCCATTAATATCTAGCAAGTCTTTGCTGTCCCACATTCTTGACATATTTTGAATTGTTTAAAAATCTTAAACAATGTTTGCCATTATCCAATAACCGTTTCAAGGTGAATACTCATTTAGCCTAGGTTTTTACTACAAGGTCTTATTCATGGAACATATATAAATCGAAAAATGAGATGGTTCATTCTTATGCAATACATAGTTGCAATTAGATCAGCTCTCCATGTCCGCCCTCCCAAACGCCCTTCTTGCCCCCTTCTAAACTGGGACAGAGTATCTGTCTACCATATGTTACTTAACAAGTACACACCTCTTCTGAGAGCACCACTTGGTAACCTTCATTATTTCCCATCATTCCTACAGCCTATTAAGTTACCAAAAAATAAGGGTCCGAGAGAAGCTTCAGCGCTCCGTGTTCTAGGGCAGGGGTTCCCAACATTTTGACTTTTGTGGACCCCCACTTTATCATTACTGGAACCTAGGGACCCCCACTGAATCACTATTGGAATCCGGGAACCCCCCACTAAGTCATTACTGAAAGTTGGGTAGCTAATCTGTTAATATTATTTAATTTTCTAAGCAGTCGCGGACCTCCTGAGGAGGATCCTCCGTGGACCCCACAGGGGTCCCCGGACCACAGGTTGGGAACCACTTTTCTGGGGAACGGTAGAGATGGTGTTTGAACTTCAATAAAACGCATTAGTGATTTCTATACAACCTTAAACGTGGGCCTCATCTACCAGATAATGTGAGAGCATTTTCACTGCTATAAGCAACCAGAGTCACCTCAGCTAGTCCTTCACAGTAGGTGAGGTCACCTGTTTCCATTCCGCTGCCATTATTTGTTCACCCGCTAATAGCTTAAGGGTTATATACGTCTGGTGATTTTTCATGATTCCTGGCAAATGTCTAGTCTTCAAATCAAGAAGAATAAATACTGCATCAGCTGGTAGTGGGTAACCTAAGATGTGGCCACTTTTGACTTAACTTAAAGTTTATTTCCATATGTTTTAATTTTCAGACAATCCCATCAAACATGAATTTCCTTCCTTTCACCGTCTCCACTAGACATTCCCATTAAGTACCAACTGAATAATAGTTTGGAGAGGGTTTCCCTGTTCTGTTCATTACATCAGGCACCCTGGAGATACTGCCACGGTGTTTGCCATTGGTTGTGTGACATGCCCTAATCCAGTGCCCTCTACAATCAAGCCATATATGGCTACTAAAGATGTGCATATTGTAGATGGGTTCTTTTGTAGTGTTATGTGTGCAAAAGAGCTTTTTTTCAAAAGGTGTCACACCTCTTGTTGCAACCACCTTAAAGGGAGTGAGTGTGCAGTGGTGTAGCTAAAGATAGTGTAACCTTTCCACTTATTCAATTACAAAATATTTTTGTTAAAAATCAAAAGACTTAATCACCTACAATAGGAACATATTGCTCAACCACGTCAGTCACCCCCTCCCCATGCCCAAAAGGCCTCACCTTTCAATAACAGGAGTAAAATAAGGGTTATGATGTTTAGTACAAGGGTTATGATGTTTAGTACAAGGGTTATGATGTTTAGTACTGCAGAGGAAGGAGAATGTCACGAGGGGGGGAAACATCTTTGAAGTGTAAGCAGTTGTCCTTCTAGATTCTGAAGGAAGCCATATCATGTCCCAAAGGGACCGCTCAAGTAATGCCTGTTCCATATGTAGCCAATATTTGTCAGTCTCCCTCAGGCTCCATTCAAAAGTTACTCGCAGTTGGGCAGCCAAGAAATAACATGCTATGTTGAGCAGCCCCAGTCCACTCTCAACCTTACCCAATCGCATTATTTCTCTCAAAATTCTAGGTCTCCAACCACCCCAAATTAATTTGTCAGTAATTTTGATTTGGGCAGTGTTTTTGCAAGGTTTGGAACATGCATAACAATCGGCCGAGGGAGTTCATTTCCAGCACTGTGGCAATCCCCAGCCAATATACAAATAGCAGGCACCACCTTGAGAAAACGGCCTCGAGTTCCTCGAAAAGGGCAGGCTAGTTTGGCATTATACAAGCCAAGCATAGAAGGAATGGTATGCACTCCAAGGTATTTGAGTTATCTTTCACCCATTTGAAAGGTGAAATAGATTCTAGGCCTGTACTAGTTTCCACGTCAAGTCCCACCCCATCAATTCTGATTTTGAGGGGTTCACCTGAAAACAAGGATTCTTTTGTACTGTTACAGAATGTCTAGCATTCTTGGAATTGAAATCTCTGGGTTCTTAAACACTAAGAGTATAGCATCAGTGAATAAACCTACCTTATGATCTGTGGATCCAAAAGGCATATCCTTGGCCACCTATCCCCTCTGATTTTAGGAACTATTGTTCTACCATCAAAATTAAAAAAAAAGATAGAGAAGGGGCAGACACCTCTGTATGGTTCCTCTACTAAAACGTAAGGGTGTTTATTTTTTACAAAATACTGAAACTCTTGAAGAAAGTTTTCCATAGGATGCCATAAATGGCCCCACATTATTGGGCTTTATCCGACCTTGAGTAAAACATAATCTGATGTACTTTAATCCGTCAAACTCTTTTAACAACAGCGTTGAGAAAAAGTTTAGCCATGATGAGCTTTCTTTTGTTGAACTTTCTCTATTTGATGCAAAATTCCATGTACTTTATCGAACATCCTGACTGGCCAGGTTCTATAGAGAATGGCATCCAATTTTCTAAATGGTCAATCGATATCACTGTAAATATTTTTGGATAGTGATCAAAAAGGAAACACATCTGTATGAGGAACAGTCGTTAGTGGGTTTGCTCAGTTTATGTATCAGGGTGATGTCCGCTTCCCTCATCAAATGGGAGCTCGTCCTCATGTAGAGAAATCAGCTTGGTTAATTGGGGGAGGAGGGGCTCAACTAATTATAGAAGCATTTAGAGAAAGACCTTGTAAGAACATCCGACCCAGTGTCTTGTTAACCTGAATATTTTTAATTAGTCTTGCCACTTCCAACTCAGATATCTGTTCCTTTTAAAGCCTCCCGATCAGACAGTCTCAATACCGGTCAGTGATGTCCTCAAAGAAAGCATCTGCTTCATTATCAATCTGCTCTTCCTCATACAGTCCTTTAAATAAAGAACACGTGTTTTGTGGCTTCCAGAGTTTAACGAATTAGAGGCAGCCCCATATGTCACAGACATTCAGAATTCTAGTTTAAGCTTCAGCCATACTGCTACCACCTTGTTGGTTTTATTGACTTTCACATAGGATTTCTGTATGATCCAGAGTAGAACCTTTTCTGTTCATTTACTGAGAAGTAAATTCAGTTATCCTTTTAGCGCAGTGAGGTTTCTAAAGTCGGTAAGAGTACCCCACTCCCTGTTGCATTTCTCCACTTCTTAAATATCTGCTACAAACCTCTCCTGCACCAGTGCCCACATTCTCATCTGGCCAGCTTCAATAGCAATGCATTTGCCCCTAACCACCGCCTTTATGGTATCCGAAACAGTTGACATCTAAACATCTTTGCTCTTATTACTCCTAAAATATACCTGAATGTGTCTGCTGGGGTCGTGCTAATATAGTTTATGCTTATAAGAAAACATGTCATTAGTTGTGTTGCCTACACAAGTAATGGGTTCACATTTGTCCTCCACTGAGAACCAGACACCCCGTTATGGTGCTTGACTCTCCCAGGGCAGCAAAGCAGAGAAGTCCAGGGCCTACTCAAGGGAGGTAGTGTGAGCTAGTGATCACCACTAACTGGCATGTAAGAATGACTCTAAATGAAGGATTATCTAGTCTGTGCTTTTTCTTTTGTTAAAGGAAGAGTACATTTATCACACACACACACACAACTCAGTACTATGGAGTGATTCACAAATATACATAAGGCTGATGGAAGTACCTTTCAATGGCACTGCGTAATCACTTATGACCCTTTAAAGGCGGTCCAGTTCACCAAACCACATGTCAAAATATTATCTTGTACTTAAATGTAATAATCTGTATATAACTATTACGAATTAGCTTATTTCTGGCAATAAAGCATATATATAGTGGCTGTCGACATCATTATATCAATAAAGCATTTACAAGAACAATATATATACAGAAGTGTGAATGGTTTGTGTTTTAATGATAAACTACCAACATGGAAAAAGCAGTTGTAAACATAGCCCCTAGAAAGCATTACATTATTTATCACAACACCTGTTACCATTGACTTCATCTCTAGAAGGCACTGCACAACATGTATACTTTTTTTTTTAACATCCTTCAGGCAACTGTAATTGTAACCATAGACTTTGCCCTAAAGGGTGCTACACTCCCAGCTGAAGAGCACATGCTCCATACTGGGGAGTGCTTGAACTATATGGAAAACCCTGGGATGGTTCCCACTTTCTAGTACCATCAAACTTATGGTGGTGCCGCTGAAATCCATATTGGGGATAGGCTGCGCCAAACATGCAGTTCCACCCACACATCTAAACATTGTTGGTGGTGGCCCCGCCATACTGGAGCCACCACAGAGCGAGAAACAGTGCCAAATGTCTAAGCCCCACAGAGCATTATTGGGCCCTCCCTCGGAGCTCGTGAATACTCAATTAGTGGTTCTCCCGCTGACCAGGGGAGACCTGCGGTCTTTGTTTTTCTTTTTGTTTCTGTTGTTTTCAGCCATGCTGCATCATGCCGCACAGCCCCTTTTCTTTTCCCAGGGCTGCCCGGTCACACCCTGGCCACTTCACACTCTGCTTGGGTTGGGAGGCAGCCTAGGGAGCCAATCCCCAGCTACCTCAACCACCTCTGCCAGGTCGCCACACTTGCAGCACTCCCCCCGTGGCTTCTGTGTGTGTGGGAGAAGCACAGTGGTGCTTCCCCACCCTTTCTGCCATTGGGGACCCAGAGTTGGGGCCCGGGCCTCTCAGTCATAAAACTGACCTGGGGATTGGGGCCCCCAAACTGCTGGGGAAGGGGTCCCCATACAAGCCCCTCCTGGCTTAAGTATCAGGATTCTCTTTGCAGCTACCCCTAGGCCCTGGTCAACCCCCGGGCGGGGGGTTAGAAAGGCTCCGACAGCGGATCTCAACGTGCTATGGGCCTCTTGTGGGGGGCGAGGGTTAAAGGTCAAATCCTTTGCAGACTCATATGTCAGGCCTCATTGGGCCGTTGATTCTGGTCTCCTTTTGTTCCTGGTGGTGAGCCCTAGCCACCTTGAGCACTTTCCTTAGTTCTCTTGGCCTCAAAGTCGACAAACTTTGCAGGCAGCTGGTTTCACTGGCTTCCTGTGCCAGCCTTTCTCCTTGTACTCCCTTGGGCCCCTCTCCTCCTTGGCGCAGAAGGCCAGCCCTTCCCCTAACTAGTCCTCAGAGGCTATAAGCGGACCAGAATCCTTGATCTTGGGGAGAGCCCCATTAGTTCTGGGGTCAGCTGAAGTCAAAGTCCTTATTCCAGATGGCCATCAGGGGGTTCTTCCTTCCAATTTGCCCATCACAGCTTCCTCCCGTACCATTATCAAGCAGAAAGTCACAACTAAGAGGGCGCCCTCCCCTTGCGCAAGACCTTTTAAGAGGGGGCAGAAGGTTTCACCAGGGATGCACCTCTGGTCTGTCCTGGGGTGCCACATTACCTCTCCGCCCCTGTCGGGACCTTCCTGCACAGCCTGCTGGGACATTTTCAAAATGGTGTCACCCAGGCATCACTTGCCACATTTGCTCTGGGGCCTTAGCTCAGCCACTTGCTGACATCACTGCTAGGGCCTTTCCCAGCAAATCTTCAAAGGAAGCCCCATCCTGGGTTGGCTCCAGAGGTCTGGGCTCCCTCTTTTGTTTAGTGGGCTTGGGCAGGCCAATCTCTGGAACAGTGCGACAGCTGGTTGATTAATGCACAGCATTCCGCCCCACCTCTTTTCTTCTCAAGAGAAGAGTTAAGAACTATTAATTACACCTGTTGTGTGGGGAGGTCATTGTTCCTGCTCCTGCAGGGAAATGTAATTAAGCCAGCCCAGCAGGGTGACAAAAGGCATGGGCTCTTGTCCTGAGATGAGCAGAGAAAGATGACATTCTTGCATGACCCCCTCCTCCCAATTCGAAAAGTCTCTGGTCTCTGGAGGCCAAAGGGAAGCGCAGTTGCACACTAAGGCATCCTTTCCCATACATGTATAATGGAGTTTCACTGCAAACAAGACAGAAAACCACACCAAGTTTCCCTATGAGTGTACACTAACACTATGAGGCCTCCCCCAGGTCAATATCCAGTCCTGCAGAATCTCCTCTGCACCAAGCTACCTGTGCGTAGTTACTGGGCTGCACACAACAGAAGGCTCACACTCACAGCCATCATGCATGTGCACACGTTTACGTGTAACCAATCCAGTGCCCTTTACCCTTGCCGCATCGCAGCGGCATTACCATAAAAGGCTGACATTGGCAGTAAACATGCACAGTCATTTACCATGCATTTCCATGGGTTAGTCACAGGTTATGAGGCTCCCCTACAGTAAAAGGTTAAACACCAGGCGTTCAAAAAGTTAAAAATGCGTGTGGATTAAATGGGCTGAACCTATTGTCTATCAATACTTTATTATTTTTGTATCAAACTTCCATGTCCCTCTCTTCCCAGGAATATGCTCCCAACGAAATGCCAAATGTCTGGTGTGTCATCAGAAGGTGTTGTAAGGCTGGTGTCAACATTCTCCTTTTCTATAATGAGAATAAAAGAGCCCTAAATAACATATAATTGAGTAGGTTTTTTTGAAGTATTATTATTTAGCACCTACTTATAAAGTGCAATGTTGATACTTGTAAAGTATTTTTTTCTTTTATCTACTTTGTTACTGTATCATTTGTGAAATATGCTGTGCTTTTAGATTTATGTGCTATGTTTCATTTATTATATTTCTTAAAAATCATGAATGAATGAATGACCGATTCTTGCTTCTCCATTAGTTGTTATACGCTTACCATTTCTTGGCCCATTACTGATGGGGAGTCCATAAACTGTCCAATGGACACTCCTTGGAACTCTTGGCAGTGACTCAGCATAGGCAGAACAAGATCTTTGTGCCAATATTTCTGGAACCATCCCCGTAGGCTACAATATATTCCAGGTCATTTTGGCCAGTGATTCTGGGATAACTGACCTGCCGGGACCTTGAAGACCTCAGGGGACTTAATCTCCCACCTACCGCACCAGGAGGTGTAGCTGGTGAGTGCTGCTCCTGAGAGGGCGGGGCCTTCTCCAGTTGCGTAGAAAAGCGCTCCTGCAAGACTGCTGTGTGGGTCATTTTGGCCAGTGATTTTGGGATAACTGACCTGCCGGGACCTTGAACATTTCAGGGGGCTTAATCTCCCACCTACCGCGCCAGAAGGTGTAGCTGCTGAGGGTTGCTCCTGAAGGGGCAGGGCCTTCCTCCGTCGTGCTGAAAAGCACTCCTGCAAGCTACTGTGCGGGACGCACGCGTGCCGTGCCCGGACCAAGGGCTGGCCCGTCTGCACCCAGATGAGGCTAGGTCATCCCTCTTGGCTTTTTAATCCTCCAAGCCTGCATCGTGTTATGTACCCTAATCAGTACGAATAGGGTGAGTGCTGAAGCTTTGTGCCATTATGGGCAAGAGGAAACTTGAAGGAGGTGTAAGTGTGTGTGTAGGAAACTGGCACTTGTTGCAGTTACCCCTCCCCCCCCACACTTTTCGCCTGATATTGATGCTGACTTGACAGAGCGTACTGGGATCTTGCTAACCAGGCCCCAGCACCTGTTCTTTCCCTAAAATGTACCCTTGTTTCCACAATTGACACATTTCTGGCACACAGATAAGTCCCTTGTAAAAGGTACCAGTGGTACCAAGGGCCCTGTGACCAGAGAAGGTCCCTAAGGGCTGCAGCATGTGTTGTGCCACCCTAAGGGACCCCTCACCTAACACATGAACACTGCCATTGCATTTTGAGTGAGTGTGTTGGTGGGGAGAAAAAGGCAAAGTCGACATGGCATCCCCCCCCAGGGTGCCATGCCCACAAAACACTGCCTGTGGCATAAGTAAGTCACCCCTCTAGCATGCCTTACAGCCCTAAGACAGGGTGTACCATACCACAGTTGAGGGCATAGCTGCATGAGCAATATGCCCCTACAGTGTACAAGTCCATTCTTAGACATTGTAACTACAGTGTGGTCATATTAAGTATATGGTCTGGGAGTTGGTCATTACGAACTCCACAACTCCATAATGACTACACTGAAAACTGGGAAGTTTGGTATCAAACTTCTCAGCACAATAGCCCCCCCCCGATGCCAGTGTGGGATTTATTACAAAATGCACACAGAGGGCAGCTTAGAGATGACCCCTGTATTTTACCCAATCCTCTAGCGTAGGACTAACTGGTCTGTGCCAGCCTGCCATTAGCAGACAAATTTCTGACCCCATGGGGTGAGGGCCATTGTGCCCTCTGAGGCCAGAAACAAAGCCTGCTCTGGGTGGAGGTGCTTCACCCCTTTCCCCACCCTGCAGGAACTGTAACACCTGGTGGTGAGCATCAAAGGCTCAGGCCTCATGTTACAGTGCCCAGGGCACCCCAGCTAGTGGAGATGCCGCCCCCTGGACAAGCCCCCACTTTTGGTGGCTAGTTCGGTAGGAAACTTTAAAAAAAAACAAGGAGGAGTGACCACTTCAGTTGGGACCACCCCTAAGGTGTCCAGAGCTGAAGTGACCCCCCTCCCTGCAGAACCCTCCATCTTGGTTGGGAGGACAGGGACCAATAGGGATGGGATTGTGCTTCCCCCACACCCAAAGGGAGTGGACACAAGGAGGGTGTAACCACCCTCAGGGACAGTAGCCATTGGCTACTGCCCTCTGACCCAAGTAACGATCAACAAGTGGCCCTCCTCCCTGTCCGACTGGTGGTTTGCCCGAGACACCCCCCTGGACCTCTCCTGCAGCTTCTCAGTGACCCCGGGGTCCCCTCATAGACCAGCATTGGAAGCCCGACGTCCTGTTTGCACCCTGCACCCGGCCGCCCCTGTGCTGCAGAGGGTGTGTGTTTGGTGCCCACTTGTGGCCCATCCAGTGCTCTTCTAATCCCCCTGGTCTGCCCTCTGAGCCTCGGGTACTTACCTGCTGGTAGACCTGATTCCGAGTACCTCCTGTCTCCACAGGAGCCCACGTTAAAATTGCTCAACTTTGACCTCTGCACCCGGCCGGCCCGTGTCGCTGGTGGTGGGTGTTTGGGGTTGACTTGAACCCCCAATGGTGGTCTACCTATAACCCAGAGGCTGGAACTGTAAGTCGTGTACTTACCTCTAAAAGTGCATTTTCCAGGAACTGTTTAGAAAATGCACTGCGTCCACTTTTAAAATAGATATTCTCTGTTTTCTTAAAACCTGTTTACTTGACTAAAGTGAAACAAAGTTACATTGATGTCTACGTTAAGTACTTACCTGAAACCGCATTTACTTCTGAACTGAATCCTGTGGTTCTAGTAATAAGGTAACAAAAATATATTTTTCTATATAAAATCCTATTTGTCTGGAGTTAAGTAATTGAGTTTGTGCTTCTTCTATTGCTTGTGTGTGTACAACAAATGCTTAACACTACCCTCTGACAAGCCTAACTGCTCGACCACACTACCACAAATAGAGCATTAGTATTATCTACTTTAGCCTCTGTCAAGCCTCTGTCATCACCATATTTGCCGCAGAAAACCGTCACTGAAAGGAGAAGCAAAAAGAGCTCAAACTCAAAGTCCTCCGGCTTGAAATGATTCACAAACGTACAGAAACCCTGTGAGTCTGGCGTGAGCTTGAGGGAGCACGCTCACTTCTTAAATGGTTAGACTTCAGTAGAGTAGAATACGCCCTCATCTGCCTGAGGTGTAAGTACTATTTGGAGGAAACCAGAGTGAGCCCATCGCTTGAGGGCCAAGGTACAGTCTTGATCAATCCCAACAATCCGCCCCACCCCCTTTACAGGAGTACATTCAGACACACAGATCGTTGATGCTTTTCACAACTGCTACAAATCCCTCTATACAGTACAGTCAGAGAGCCCACCGACCTCTCTGAATACTTTTTAGCCTGACCTCCAACTCCACTTCGCATCAAATAGCTGACTCCCTGGATAATTCCATTCTGAATTGAAGAAGTAATTTTGGCTATTGCCCATCTTAAACTCCTGAAGTCCCTGGAACCGGACGGCTTCTCTCCTAATTTTTACAAGACATTCTGTCTGGACCTAGCCTGGCCTTTTTCACCTCTACGGGCTCCCTTACGGATTCGATGCTCGAAGCTTCCATTTCAGTTATTCCTAAGCATGGGAATTATCAGGCACTTTGCAGGTCTTATAGGCCCATATCCCTCCTCAACATTGATGCCAAATTATTTACTAGCATACTGGCCCACCGATCCAAGCTGCATTTGCTGGGACTGATCTCACCAGATCAGACAGGCTTAATTCCAGCGTGCCAATGCAGTGACAACACAAGACCTATATACCACCTGATGGATAAAGTGTCGAGGACGGAAAAAGAAGCCCTCTTCTTCTCAATCCAAGCAGAAAAAGGGTTTGATAGAGTACACTGACCTTACATGCACCAGAGTCTAGAGCTTTTCGGCTCTGGTGCCCGGTTCCGTAGACAGATTAAAAGCATATACAATTTTCCTAGGGCCACAGTGCGCGGCAATGACCTCTCCTCCTCGCCCTTCCCCATCGGCCTGGGCACTTGCCAAGGCTGTCCCCTCTGCTCTTTGCTCTCTATATGGAGCCTCCAGGCAACACATACAAGTGCACCCTGACATCACTGGCATTACGTTTGGAGCCGAGCAAAATTTGATCAGCCTGTACGCCGATGATGTGATACTAGCTATCTCAGACCCAGTGACATCCCTTGCTGCTCTGGTCACAGAGCTTCAAACTTTTGGAACCCACTTTGGTTTCAAGGTCAATATGCAAAAATCACATCTTGAATCGCTCAGTCTCTGCTCAGACTGAATCTTCCCTATGGGCCCAATTCCCGTTCGAATGGGCCTCCTCACATATTTCCTATCTTGGGATTCAATTAGCAAATACACTCTCTAGAACCATTACCCTCAATTATGGCAACCTGACCAAACAAGTCAGGGCAAATATCAACGCTTGGGAGCGATTTGGTATTTCCTGGATAGGCAGAATTGTGGTCATCAAAATAACCACCCTTTTGCGCTTTCTCTACCTCTTTCAGGTGCTCCCACTGACCCCACCTAAAAAAGCACTTCAAGCTATGCAGTCAGATATCAATAGGTTTATTTGGGAGAAGAAGAGACACCCCCTGACTCCACTGACATCTTCTATATCACGCTAAGTGCGATGGTGACCGTGCTGCGCCTTCCCTCCTGAAATATTACCAGGCCTCACAACTGCGGTTCCTTGTTGAATGGAGCCGACCACTCACTGAGAAGCACTGGCTCATTGTTTTAGAGACCAAGCAGTGGCTGGCTCCCAGATTTGGAAGGAACCCTGGCTCCCTAAAAAGAAAGAGCTTGGGGACTTTACTCTTACCCGGTAACAAGGGCTATCCTATATGTGTGGGATGCAGTGGCGGTCAGTACAGGGCTGACAACCTCCCCTTCACCAAAGACACCTATTCTCTGAAACTCAGAGTCCACTCCCGGGTCACAGCCTGACCGATTACGGCACTAACATGAGGGGTGCTGTAAGCCAATTGGATGCCTGTTCGATCCTGAGGGGGTCATTCCTTTTGACCAACTCAAAGCTGATAACAGACTAGAGGAAGCTGATTGGGTCCAGTACCTTCAGGTCATCATTGGCTCCTTTAGCCCTCTGTACGGCCTCATGAGAGGGCCCTGACTCCCTTAGAAACATGGTTAGTCCTAAAGGACAATGATAGACACCTTACCACTGAATTGTACGCCATACTTAATAGGGAAAAGACGAATACCCGCACATGTGGACAGAGACGGTGGGGAGGGGGAGATTGGCAGACCACTTACAGACGCAGAGTGGGCGGATATATTCCACAGAGCGAGACACACAGCACACAACATCTCAAGCAGAGAGACAGTATATAAGATAGTATCCTACTGGTATTTAACCCAGGTCAGACTCAACACATGGCACTCCGAGCGCCCTAAAGAGTGCTGGAGAGGCTGCGGTGGGATGGGCATGCTACTTCACCTGTTATGGCATTGCCCCAAGCTCTCACCTTTTTGGATACAGGTACTAGATGATATTGACACAGCATTTGAGACTTCTATTCCTAGGTTTCCTGCCTACACGATTCTTGGGATCCATAACCCCCTGACGTTTCCCTTATATGCACGCAGAGGGAAGCCGATGGCATTGGCAATTGGTGCTCCAAGAGATTCTCACCCTCTGGGGCACTGACAAAATCCCCCAATTACTTAATAAGACTGTGAATTGGTTGGGTCGATATAGAAATTTTCCTCCTTTACTTGCTAGTAAGATTTTGTTAACAAGGAGGGTGGGGTGGGATGGACTGGAAAGGTTCCGGTGGACGGGCAGGGGAATTGTATTATTGTCAATTTTAGTTCTACATATCTGGAAAAAAGATTACTTTTTGGGCACTTGAGCATGTAGCTTGGTCTTAGTAACATCGTAATACTGCCCCGGGATACTTTTACAAACTGGTAGCTTGAATTGTCGGGGCATCTGCCCAAGTAGGTACTCCATTTTATGGAGGTCTTGTGAGGAAATCTGAGGACCCAAATAGTGGCAAATTTATCCCTAGCGGGATTCCAACTTACAGTAGGTTTCAGGCACTAGCAGGTATAGCTTGACATATCATGGAAGGGCTGGCTCCATCAATGGAACTGTAGGAGAAATAGGGAGCCTAACAGATAGTACTATGGAAGTTATTATAAAGGTGGCTCAGGCTCCCAGGGAGGGTCCCGGGATATGCAACAACTTTTTGGGAGTACTTAGTTAGAATGTAGCTGGGATAAGATCCTTGCTGATCGATGACCAGGGTGTTGACTTATGTAAGTCCTGTGGGGGTAGTGTGTTTCCAAGAGACTTGGGTTACCAAGGAGAGCTTCTTTATAGCATTCCGGGTTAAAGCGGTTGCCTCTCCACACAGTAGACAAAAAGGGGGTCTTGCAACTTTTGTTAGTCTAGGGCTGGGTTGTGATATGGAGTTTGTGGCTTTTGGAACAAAGCAGGTATTGGGGGTTCTTTTATCTTTCCCTCATAGCTAATACCTCATGGTTATTAACATTTATAATTCTCCCTTGTCTCAGGTTAAGCTGGAAGATGAGCTAAGGAACGTTTGGGATTTGACCCCATTAGCCTGGACCTTTTTGCCCATTATTATAGTAGCAGGTGATTTTTAATATACACCCTTACGCCTCATGTAGTTCCAACCGGAGAGCATCTAATCAATCAATGGCTATGGAGCGAATTCACTTTACTCACACTTATCAGGGTGATAACTGAAATGACTTGCTATCTGAATTTTATCTTATTGATCTCCTGACTAAGGAACTCTATAATTCCCCAGAGTTAGTCTCTGCATTTAAGGGCATAGGTAGTAACTTGTTTATCAACTATATTTTTGTGTCTGCTTGCCTCGGCATTTCCCTTATCAAGTTCATGGTCGTGTGGAATGTTACCAGCGATCATAACCCTCTTATAGCCAAATTTGTCTGGTATGATTTCCAGGCAAAGAAGCATATCAATTCATATAATGAAATCCTTTTGCCTAAGGAACAAGGTAGACGAATAGGTTGGGATACGCTCATTCTCGAAGACTTCCCGAAGAATTGTAGACTGGATTTTGAAATGTGTCTGCAAGATGATTCCTCTGATCAAGCCATAGTGGATTGTTTCTCTAATATATGTAAAGAGGTGAAGAGTGCCTTCACCAAGAAGTGTAATTTGCTCACTGTGGCTCCAAATGGTTAGATAAAGATTGCACTAAGGCACATCAAGCTTTAAAGATGGCCCTTTGAGAGAAACCGAGGTCTAGAGAAGCTGTCAAGGAGACTAGGAGGCTATACCCACAGGCACACAAGAAAAGAATAAGTGCACTTAAAAGAGAAGCTTGGAAAGAGCTTAAGGAGGCCTGAAGTCTAAGAGATGGTTCAGCCATCTGGCAAGTTGTTAACCAGCCGCTTTTTAATGAGGTGGCGACTCCAAACATGAGCCAGTCCATCCCAGCCAGAAATGGTTAGACAATTTTTCATCCATCTATGCAAGTGGTGATGATTCACCTAATATGGTGTTTTGGGTAACTGAGCCAAAAGTACAATTTACTCTGATAGAGGTGAAGGCAGGAATATCAGGCCTTTCAGGTGGAAAAGCACCTGGCCCGGATGGGGTGCCAGGGTACCTCCTTAAACTATGTATTGATTTATGGGCTCCTGTTAGAAATGGGTTCTCTAGTGGGCAGAGGATTACACCATTGTCCAAGTAGGGACCACAATCCTAGTCAGGGTAAGTCGCACACAATCCAAATTATCCTGTGCCCACACTGGTAGCATGTCACTGAGCAGTCAGGCTTAACTTAGAAGGCAATGTGTAAGGTATTTGTGCAATAAATCATACAGTATCACAGTGAAAACACCACCAAAAGACACCACACAAGTTAAAAAAAAAAGTGGATATTTATCTAAATAAAATAAGGTCAAAACGATAAAGATTCAATAAGCAGAAGTTGAAATATCACTTTTGCAGGTTTAAAAAGAGTCTTAAATCTTAGCAATCTACAGTTGTCTTTTGATTACACAAAGAACCTGGTTTGCGTAAATAATAACACGCATGGAGACCGCAAAGGAGGAGATGTGTGGACAAATAAGGTGTGCAACAGATTTTCTGACAAGGCACAGATGTTGCATCATTTCTTTCCATGCTGCAAGGGGATTGCGTCATTTTTTTGCATGCAGTCTTCGTTCCTCACTGCGATGCAGGGATCTTTTTGACACCCAGGGACAATGTGGGGAAACCCTGGCAGCGCTGGAGGAAGTCACAGGCGTTGCATCGATCCGGGGGGGCGATGCGTAGAATTTTCTGTTGCACGGCAGGCGCTGTGTCGATTTTCCACTCGGGGAATCAGCTGCGTCACTCCAGTTTGACTGTGCATCAACCCAGTAGGGCTGTGTGTCGAATATTCTGTTGCAAGGCAGACGCTGCATCGAATTTCCACTCGGGAAGTCAGGCTGCGTCATTCGGGTTTGGCTATGCAGCGATTTCTGGGTCGCAAGGCAGGCTGTGCGTCGTTTCTGGCAGGCTGTGCATCGATTCTCGGCACACAATGAGTTTAATGAAGCGATTAAGTCTTTTTGGCCCTGAGACTTCAGAAAACAGGAGGCAAGCTCAATCCAAGCTCTTGGAGAGCACTTCTTAGCAGCGTCAGAGGTCAGCAGGGCATCAGAGCAACAGCAGTCCTTCTCAGCAAAGAAGTCCAGATGAGTCCTTTGGGCAGCCAGGCAGTTCCTCTGGACAGGTTGCAGGTTCAGGTCCATAAGTGTCTGAGTCGGTGGAGTCAGAGACCCAGTTTATATACCCAAAAATGCGTTTGCAGTAGGGGAAGACTTTAAAGAGTGATTTTGAAGGGCACAAGTTCCCCTTTCAGTATAGGTCTGTCTGCCGGGGTCCCAGTTGGGGGTTTGGCAGTCCATGATGTGAGGGCAGGCCACTAGCCTTTGAAATATAAGTGTCAGGCCCTCCATCCTTCGAGCCCAGGAAGGCCCATTCAGTATGCAGATGAGCGCAGGTGTGACTGAATGTCCTGTGTTTGTGTTTGTGGTTGTCTAGGTGAAATGCAAAAGGAAGCTGTCAACTAGCCCAGCCCAGATGTTGATTGGAGACAGGCTGTAAGGGACAGAGAGACTGTAAGTGCAGAGAAATGCTCATTTTCTAAAAGTGGCATTTCTAAAATAGTAATATATAATCCAACTTCACCAATAAGCAGGATTTGCTATTACCATTATGGCCATACTAAATAAAACCTGGTTACCCCTTACTAATCAGAATCTACCACTCAAACAGTATATGAAGGTAGTCCTAATGCTATCCTATGAAAGGAGCAGGCCTCACAGTAGTGGAAAACGAATTTAGGAATGTCCCACTACCAGGACATTTAAAACACACATGTACAACTCCTGCCTTTTACCTACATAGCACCCTGCCCTATAGGTTACCTAGGGGCCTACCTTAGGGGTGACTTATATGTAGAAAAAGGGGAGTTTAAGGCTTGGCAAGTACTTTTAAAAGCCCACTCGAAGTGGCAGTGAAACTGTCCACACAGGCCTTGCAATGGCAGGCCTGAGACATGGTTAAGGGACTGCTTATGTGGGTGGCACAATCAGTGCTGCAGGCCCACTAGTAGCTTTTAATGTACAGGCCCTGGGCACATGTAGTGCACTTTACTAGGGACTCATAAGTAAATCAAATATGCCAATTGGGAGTGAACCAATATACCATGTTTAAGGGAGAGAGCATATGCACTTTAGCACTGGTTAGCAGTCCTAAAACCATCAAAAACAGTGTCAGAAAAGTGGGGGGAGGCAGGCAAAAAGTTGGGGGGACGAACACCCTAAGGCTGTCAGGTCTAACAGCTCCTATAAACACTTTGGGGGTCATTCTGACCTGGTGGTCCATGACCGCCAGGGCCGGGGACCACGGAAGCACCGCCAACAGGCTGGCGGTGCTTCCAGGGCCCTTCTGACCGCGGCGGTAAAGCCGCGGTCAGAAAAGGGGAACCGGCGGTTTCCCGCCGGTTTTCCCCTGGCCCAGGGAATCCTCCATGGCGGCGCTGCTTGCAGCGCCGCCATGGGGATTCCGACCCCCTTCCCGCCAGCCTGGTTCTGGCGGTTTACACCGCCAGAACCAGGCTGGCAGGAACGGGTGTCGTGGGGCCCCTGGGGGCCCCTGCACTGCCCATGCCACTGGCATGGGCAGTGCAGGGGCCCCCTAACAGGGCCCCATTAAGATTGTCACTGTCTGCTCTGCAGACAGTGAAAATCGCGACGGGTGCTACTGCACCCGTCGCACCCCTGCAACTCCGCCGGCTCCATTCGGAGCCGGCTTCATTGTTGCAGGGTCTTTCCCGCTGGCCCGGCGGGCGCCCTTTTGGCGGTCGCCCGCCGGCCCAGCGGGAAAGTCGAAATGACCCCCGCGGTCTTTTGACCGCGGTGCGGTCTTTCGACGGGGTTACTTTGGAGGGCGGCGGAGGAATGACCCCCTTTATACCTTAACATCGCTGTACGAGGTTTAATTTCAACCTCGTGGAAGCAATCAGTGGTTATTCCCGGTTTTAAAAAGGGGAACCGAGAAAATACGGCGTGCTGTCAACCGATTTCATTGATAGACACAGAAGTGAAAGTGCTGGGCCGGGTTCTGCTTAACCGGTTACTGGACTGGGCCGATAGCAATGAAATATTGACCGTGGAACAGAGGAACAAAATCTGAACCTGTATTTATTAATAACTAAATATACAGCTGCTAAAGGAAAGAGTATTCATCTGGTCTTAATGGACCTCAGTACAGCTTTGGACACAGAAGTCAGATCAAAACTGTGGGCTGTGCTGAGGGACATGGAGATAGATGAGGCTCTCATAGCCTTTCTGCATGACTTGCACTTGGGCTGGAAGCTTCGTTTAGATACGGATCTTCTGGCAAATGCACAACACACTTTTAGTTAGGGAACGGGGTCAGGCAGAGTTGTATACTGGCCCGTTGCTTTTTATTCTCTATATTAACCGACTAATACAGTTTTTATGAAAAGGCCCCTGTATTGATGTTCCGAAGGTAGGATCCAAATTAGTTCTGGCTCTGAGCAACGCAGATGATTCTGTTTTAATTGCACGTACAGCTACTAGACTACAATTTTTATAGGAGAGATTTGATTAATTATTTGGGGTTCAAAAATAATTATACCAAACCTTATTCAATGATTATAGGTTTGAAAAAGGTAAAACCCAAAGCAAATCATATTAGGAACAATCCCATTGCTAATGTGGTTAATTGTTCTTATCTTGGCATTTTGACAGACCATAAATTGCTTTGGGCCCCCCTGATGAAAGCACATGTTCAATCTTTTAAACAGGACAGTCCACATCATTGATGCTTATGCTAGACACTTGGGCTATATCCACCTGAGGTCTATGTTACATCACTACAAAGCCAAATGCATCCCTACAGACTCATATGGGTCAGAGATATGGGGGTACAAGCCCTGTCCCCAGATACAATTTGCGAAAAATAAATTCTTCAGGAGAATATTATGGCTACCCCAGAGTGTCCTTTCAGAGATCGGACAAGATGAGTTGCGTGAGGGCTTTATAGAAGATTTTATTCAAATTCACCCTATACTTTTATGGTTATCAGTGTGGTTAAAAGGTGATCTTGAGCTGAATAGAACAATTTTAAGGGATCGTTTGAGCCTAGATCAATGATTACTTATATCTTGGCTGAAGTATATAAAAATCACTTTGGGTGAGCTGGGTAAGCCACACTTTTATAGTGATCCTGAGTTGATTGCTAAAGTTGACATCGCCTGGGCTAAAGAGTTTTTTTTTTAACATAGGCATGAGGAAAGGGCCAGAGTTTCATTGTAATCATTATGCGCTGGTGAAACTTTTGAGTAATTTAGAGCTATATTTAACATTGGATATGCCATCTCAGCATGGAAGACTTTTAGCAAATTCTCGGTTGAATTTTAGTGGGTTGGCATACGTTCTCTGTATCCCCCGCCCCCCCACCCCCAACGACTTGTACCTGTGATAGGACAGCTGTATAAGACACTTTACATATTATATTTTTCTGCCTCAAGCGGGCAGGATTACGATATAAGTATATACACCCTCTTCTTTTACATTTAAATTTTAAACAAGCAAGGCCAGCATTACTGTATTTGCAGTCTCTAGAGAACCTCAATGTTTGTTGTTATTTGTCACGGTTTTTATCAGGAGTGTTTTATGTCCATTCTGGAATATGATTGTTTTAAATTCTTGGTTTTATGCCATGTTTCTAAGATGTAAATGATGCATTCAATCTGTTTGATTGTGCTTTTGAGATTTACTATGTCAAATCGAATAAAGTGATTTGTACTGAATACTCCAGGTCCAATGGAAGACATCACGGGTGCCTCAACTGTATTCATTACCTTTGGCTATAAATCAGCATCTTGGTATCACCCCAAGTATCTCTTCATTCCATGGTCTATAATAATCCCATGATGTTTATTAGGCAAAGAGTTCTACTCAAAGGAGTGTTTATGTCTCTAGTTTGACTTATTAAGTAACAAACTCATCAACATCATGTCATCTACCTAATGGAAATAAAACAATATGAAAGCATACCATTTTTAAGAAACATTTTAAAGCTAAATAACTATGGGGGTCATTTTGACCCTGTCGGTCCGAGACCGCCAGGGCTAAAATGATGGAAGCACCGCCAACAGGCTGGCGGGCTTCCTGCCCTATTACGACCGCGGCGGAAGCGCCGCAATCGCACCGCCGGGGCCGGCGGTTTCCCGCCGTTTTAGCCCCGGCGGTGATAATCCTCCAGCAGCGCTGCCCTGGGGATTATGACACCCCTACCACCAGCCTGTTTCTGGCCGTTTGCACCACCAGGAAGAGACTGGCGGTAAGGGGTGTCCTGGGGTCCCCTGCACTGCCCATGCCACTGGCATGGGCAGTGCAGGGGCTCCCTAACAGGGCCCCGGCCAGCTTTTCACTGTCTGCATAGCAGACAGTGAAAAGCGCGACGGGTGCAACTGCACCCGTCGCACGGCCGCAACACCGCCGGTTCCATTAGGAGCCGGCTCCTATGTTGCGGCCTCATCCCCGCCGGCCCAGCGGGTATGTCATAATGGGGGCCGCGTGAGTGCGGCTGCATTGACGGCCGCACGGCGGTTACCGTCTGGCGGGCGGCGGTAGCCGCCCGCCAAGGTCGTAATGACCCCCTATATCTTATAAAGGGTGCATACAAATATTGAACAGGAACTAGCTCTTTCCTCCACATTGAAGTAGATTTGGTCAAAGCAGGCAAAATCACAGCCTTGCTAGAATCTACACCATGATATAACAGGAGCTTTCAAATAATCAGAGAAGGTATTATCATAGGTCTGATATTATAAGAACACAGTCATAATAACCGAAAGACTTTCTATGATTTGTCTAGAAAACAATGTCTCAATAATCTATGGCAGCAGTTCCCAAGATAGGGCCGTCGCCCCCCAGGAGTCCTCGACACATTCCCAGGGGGTCAGCAGTCCTGGGGCCTATGACAGAAAAGTGTGTGTTTTTATATTTATAACTTCCATTGTGCAACATTTTAAAAAGCACTGCAAAGTTCCTTGTACATCCACCATAGTTCGTGCAAAAATAAAAGCGTCAAGGTAACTCTGGTGATTAATGTACCTGCTGGCGAGAGATGGAAGTTTTGTCTAGTGGCAGTTTTGAATCATCTAAGGTAGCGCAGATGGTTAGTATGACTGCTGCAAAGAACATGTATCAGGCAGAGAACAGTATTGTATGTGCATAGCACAGTGGGTTAATGCTTTTGTTACTGAGATTCTTTTGTTACGGAGAAGTTCATAATTTACAATCTTAATCGAGCACAGTGAGCTGCAATCTGCCATCAAAGAGCTGCATGCAAACTACATGGCACAAATTAAAAAGTTATGTTTTTTTCCCAATCTTTCATTTTCCTTATGCTGCTAAAAAAGGTTTGCTTGCGTGGAAATACATTCTTATTATTAAAGTCAATGCAAACTACTGTGTTATGTTCTAAATCCTGAGTATGCGCTTCTTCAGAGCAAGCACTCTTAGAAAATTCCTACCCGTGTCGATGACGTGAATCCTACACCTTTAAGTCCCCTGTAAAGTACTCCAACACCTACACTTGTATGAAAGGTGCTATAAAACAAATTAATTACAAGTGACAGAGATGAGAGGCCCTTATGGTTTTACTTCCTTTTCCCACAAATATTTAAGAGAAAAGGCTTTCTCAGATCTTATGTACCTGAAAAATAAAAACAGAAATTGCTTAGGAAATGTAGTCTCTGGCCTGAGGATTCAGCTTTCCTAAATAAAACCAAACATTTAAAGTTCGTCCCAGAGATGCAGCGCCAACCTTCCCATTAAAATGTTTCAATGTTTGCATATTTTTTCAGTATAAAATAATTATATCTTTAGTAATTTGAGTATTTGTTTGGTGTGTACTTGTTTGTGTATTTTTTGCCAATTCCTGTTGTAATGTTTGAAATGTAAATCGTACAAATTGCTTGGGGGTCCCTGGCCTCAAGTAATGATTCAGTGGGGGCCTCAGGAGCCAAAAGGTTGGGAATTACTGATCTATGGCCTATGAGAAATCTCCATTGCATACTTTCAGAATAACATGCTAAAGCAGACAAACGTGCATCTTACCCACCTGGCAAAGAGGCAACATTCATCTCAGCCTCAATGTCATATATGGACACAATCCCATCGGCCCCTGCGGCAACCAACAGGCTTTTTCGACTTCTTGGATGAAAGCTCAATGCAGTGACAGCATGGCTAGCTCTATGGCCAGAGAACAATGTGTGTTTTACGTTCATCCGTTCCACGTTCACAATCTGGAATACAGAGGTAACAGGCATGAAAACTATTTTAAGACCTCTTTATATTGTGCAATGTTCTCTAGAATTACCTTCCTTTGTTAAACAAAACAGCACAGCATCGACTGGGTTACCCTTGTACATAGCCCTAAGTCAGCTGTGTTATGTCATGGAACAGTTGTACGTTTTAATGCACTACCTGCCCTGTGTGCAAGAACTTTTTTTTATGTGGAGATCTTCACATAACATAATTGTTCATTATATTTAAACTGTGAAGGTGATTTAAAGTAGTACGCTTGCAACGTGCAATTCGCCCTCCCCGAGTAACAAAAACCCCATTTCACCAACTCTCCGCATCACCATCTCTCCGCTTAGGTGGAATGACAGCGAGGCGGGCCCTAGCAGTGGGGTCAAACGGTCACTGCAGGCAGGCCCAGAATCCCAGCCTGCCCTGCGGCCAATCCTAACACTGCATGAAAGCAGAGTTAGGATTGGCAGGAGCGCCCAGCTAGGGTGCTCCCAGGCAGACTGGGAGCCTGTGCCTGCTCTTTCCAGCCATGCCACACAGTGCCAGGCTGGAGAGAGCACAGTGCGCATGTGTGTTTGGCTGGCCCGAGACCGCTGGCCAAACACACATGCACACTGAGGGTAGTGCACAGTGCACTCCTCCTTGTCCCCGTCATCCCCCCATGGTCCGCCCCTTGAAAAAGGAAACAATAAGAAAAACTGTTTATTATTGTTTTGTTGTTAAAGGATTGCATTGGCTGCTGCTTACAGGGGGGGGCAATGCTCCTCCACCATAGCGGAGGAACCGCCACTGACTATAAGGCATAATTCAATTCTACAGCATGTAATAATTGTAACTAGCAATATATTCAGCTGCTGTACACAAGTTCGACATTCAAAAAATGGCTTTAGCAAATGTACCTGAAAATTGTAGTATTGCAGATACTCAAACTCCTGTTTAAATCTCCCACATGATGCCAACAATCTGCATTGCCTCCCCAGGGGCCAGTGGCACAGTGCCATCAATATTATGGCAGACTTTACAGTATAACAGATGAGTGATGAAATACGATTAGCAGAATAGAGCACAGTTTCCAGGGAACTACATAACACACCATCCCTGCTTGGGCATTGTTAGGAATTGTGTTTCAGGTTGGCAGAGGTATGCATCCTGTCCAAGCAGGAGCCACAATCCTAGTCAGGATAAGTCACATACATACTATAAGTTAACCTGTGCTCATCCTCTGGTAGCCTGGCACAGAGCAGTTGGGCTTAACTTAAGAGGCAATGTGTAAAGTATTTGTGCAACACTTCAAACAGTAAACCAGTGAAAGCACCACACAAAGATAACCCACAACAGATTAGAAAACAAAGAGGATAGTTTAATGAACAGCACAAGACTAAAATGACAAACATCTAATAAGTAGAAGACAATATATGAATTTTTGAAGAATAAATGAAACTGTTGAAACTGTAGGGCTTAGAAGCAGAAAGCACCCACTGGGGCTATCTGGTTGTGTTAGACCGGGCCAAAGTCAAAAGTACAGGCCGACCATGATGGAGCGCAGGCCAGCTTCAAGACCTACGTGGGGCCCGCTGAGTCAGAGTACCTTGGTCCTTGAGATGCATCGGTGCCAATCTGTGCAACAATGTTGATGCATCGGCACTAGGTCCGCGCTGGAGAAATAAGTGAAGTGATGCGTAGTTGTTGAGCTGGAAGATGAAGGCGATGCATTGATTCCAGGCCATGCAGAGGGGGCAATGTATTGCGCAGCCGGCAATGTGGTGCTCAGATTCTCGCAGCAGTGGTTCGCTGTCATGCGATGCAGTGTCCTAGATTCTCACAGCAGCTGCAATGTGTTAATGAAGCGCTGACAGTGAAAGCAGTACGTTGGCTCCGATCTGTGTAGCATGAGTCGATGCGCGGTTCTTTTAAGGAGCATCCAGAAAGAGTCACTTCCAAGGGCCCAGGACTAGGTTGGCACCACTTGGCAGGGCAGAACTCATAGGTGGCACGTGTTGTAGCAGGATTGTTGGAAGACTTTTGTGTCCCTGATACTTTAAAAAGCAGGAGGCAAGCCAGCAAGTGCTTAGAGTCACTCTAGGTTCAAGTGATGCAGGCTCTGTCCTTTTCACCCAGGCAGGGTAACAGCAGGCAGCACGGCAGCTCAGCAAAGGAAGAGTCAGGGAAGGCAGGGATCCAGCAGAGTAGCAGTCTTTTAAGCACCACAGCAGTCCTTCTTCCAGGCAGAATCTTCCCAGGTCCAGCATTGTACTGATTTGGTTGGGTCTTATACCCCTTTATGCCTCTGAAGTTGGGGTGACTTCAAAGAAGGGTCCTTGATGTGCATATAGGTCCATTCTTCCAAGCCCTGGCTCCAGACTATCAGTAGGGGGTAATCAGCCTTTTGATTTGGGAGAGGCACTGCCTATTCAGGTGTAAGTGCCAGGCCTCCGCTCCCTTCCTGCCCAGGAAGAGCCATCAGAATGCAGGTGAGTGCTCAGACACATCTACTCTTTCTGTGTTTGTGGCGGTTTAGAGGAAATGCACAAAGCGTAGCTGTCACCCACCCCAAAGGTGAATTGGAGACAGGATCCAGGCACACTGAGAAATGTCCACTTTCTAAAAGTGGCATTTCTAAAATAGTAATGTTAAATCTTCTTTACTGGTAAAGTTGGATTTAACATTACAATTCCAATCATATGAAACATGACATAGCTACTCCTCAATTAGGAATTACAACTTAAAGGGCTAATAAGGAATTCCCAATGTTAATCTATGAGATGGGTAGGCCTCACAGTAGTGAAAAACAAATTTGGGAGTTTTTCACTACCAGGACATGCAAAACTTATAAGTATGTATCCTGCCTTTTACTTACACAGCACCTTCCCCTATATGCTACCTAGGGCCTACTTTAGATTGGCATATGGGTAATAAAAAGGAAGTTTAAGGTTTTTAAATACCAAGTTCAAGTGGCAGTAAAACTGCACACACATGCTTTGCAATGGCAGACCTGAGCCATGGTTAGGGTGCTACTGGAGTGGGTGGAAACAATGAGTTCTGCAGGACCACTAGTAGCATTTAATTTACAGACCTACGGCACATGTAGTGCACTTTACTAGGGACTTATAAGTAAATTATATATGCCAATTGTGGTTAGGCCAATGTGACCAAGATTCACGGGAGAGAGCAGAAGTACTTTTGCAGTGGTAAAGCGCACAGTCTTAAAACTAGCAAAAATGAGGTCAGAAAATGACGGGAAGACGGGCAAAAAGTTGGGGGGGGGGGTTACCATCCTAAGGCTGTCAGGTCTAACAGACATTAGTGACCTAGCAAGCCTACCAGAAAAGCACACCAATAACAAAACCTCAACTTCCAATTACCAAGTTACCACCAGTACTAAACAACTTTGTTACTAGTTGTACATAGATGAAGACATTTTTCTGCATCCTCAGCCGCCTTGGCCAGGATGCAAGCATACACTTTGGGGAACCCGGACAACAAACAGAGGTAGCCCTTCTGCTTTCCCCGAGATTTAAACACCCCCGTGGCAACCCTTAGATAATGTTACTTGCGATTTGGGACAAAAAAAGCATAAGGGCCTGATTTAGAACTCAGCGGATGGGTTATTCCATCACAACAGTGACGGACATCCCATCTACCAAAATCTAAATCCCATAGGACAGAATGGAATTTAGATTTTGGTGGATGGGATATCCGTCACTGTTGTGATGGAATAACCCATCCACTGAGTTCTAAAACAGGCCCTAAGTGTCCAATGAGAGCAGGCAGAGCACTGGTAAGCAATTTTCTGCCCCTTCTCCCTGGAGAGCAAATGTGCAGGATGCAAAATGGTTGATGTTCATGGAGCGACTAAAGGTGCCATTTTGGTGTGTGTGTGGGTGGCACTACCTCATTACCGGCACGCACATCCACAAGTGGCCTGACAAAGGCATAGAAAATGCATCCTGTTCAAGTCAATGGAGGGAGTCTCTTTCGTAGGGACAATATGAAATTCTCTTAAGTGGAGACAAAAAAAGCAATGTTCGCCTTCTGATAAGAGAAGTTTGGCAAACCTAAACTTTGAGAGGAGCTATGAACATCCCTTGCGTCTCTTAGCAACATTTATAGATTTATCTAGATACAATATGTCAGTGGTCTCCATTGAGGTTTGTCAGCTCAGCCTTTTTAGGGTCAAGCGCGCAAGCGCTCTGGCCTGTTGTAATCGCTCTGTGGGCTTTTCATCACACCCACTCTTGCTATTCATTGTTTGTTGTGCTTGTTTTAATTGCTTCATTTTTATTTTGTGAAATGTCCCTCCTTTGTGTGCTGAGTTGCCTCCCAGGTGATTTCACCAAGTGAACATTTTTGTTGGCCATCACACTATGTCATGCTTCCTCCTGTTACAGTGTGTGATGGACCATCCTCCAGTTTCGGTTTGCCTTTCATCCCAGCAGTGATCCTTTCTAGACATTCAAGCAGGGAGCCAATAACTCTTGCGCTCATGAGGGTGGTGGTGCTTTAAATTGGCTTTCTTCTGTCAACTGTTTTACTTTTCATTTTCAATGTATGTGGCAAGAAAAGTCCAGTTAGGAATATACAACACTGATAGCACTAATTCGAGCGAACGTGAGACCCACTGCATTCCAAATGCTTGTTTCAAATGCTATAATTAGGTTTAAATCACCCAATACTTATGCACTTCTAGTGCTGTATTATCACTTTTAAATGAACTTGAGAAGGAGTAGTCCAACAGTTGCAAGTCACATTGGTACTCATAGATAGATATGATGTTCTAGTACGCAGAAACACAATAGTACAATGTTTTAATTTGTTGGGTTTTAGTAGAATTGTACTAGTGTGGCCAGAATGTACAAAACAGCACACTGTATGCTCTCAACATCTAATCCGATAAATCATTATAATCTAGCTACTTTTAGACCAGCCACAATTAAATGTTGATTATTCCCTTCAAGGTCCCATCTTTCACAATGCCAAAGACTCCTTACCTGGATTCCGCCATTTCCAAAGCCAACAGCGAGCTGCTTTCCATCGGGGGAGAACTGTACGCTGTAAATACTGTGGCTATCTTTAGGGAGAGGTATATGGCACCGGACAAAGAGTTCAGAGACTTTGTCCAAATAGTCCTCATCGGATACATACTCGTCCGCACTCTCTCCTCCGCTCTCTAGCTCCTTGGATATACAGAGGGCCTCTTCTAAACGTCGCCGTGACATGCTAGCCAGGAACTACCTACAGCAGCTGAAACAAGAGGAGTAAGATGGAAGTCAATGATAGGTAGGAGAATGGAAGTCAGAAGAAAGGTCAAGATAAGATAAAAGATGAAGGCATTAAAGAGCAAAGGGAGAGAAATAATTTTTCAGTTGCCACATAAAGCAATTGATAGCACTCTGTTAATTGCAAACAAGTTATTGCAGTAGTTGGTTCAATAATTTGTGGTATTACATCTCGCATACATCATTATTTTTATTAAAAAAGTAGATAGGTTGTGTGAATAACACTGAGTGCGGTCAGCTCTAATGCCCAAAACAACGCCAAACCATTACTCAAGACCATACATATGGGCCTACAGATGACATCAAGGCATCAGTTGAGGCATGGGATCTGTGCCCCTACTAACGCTTTAATCCTGCTGCTCATTTTGGTGAAAACAGTCTGTCCATACTGCAAAGGCTCTATACGGCTATGATGAACAAAGAAAGCTTTTTTTTCCTTTTTTTTTTTTTTTTTAAATCAGAGCTGCTTCATGTTAGAATCAGGGCTGGTCACATACTACCTGCTCCACTGCAATGCACATCCGCTGAATGCATATTGTCATCGTAAGACTTTGACAGAGCCAGAGAGACAAAGGTAAAAAAAAAAAAGGGAGAAGAGCAAAAGATAGGAGAACTGTCAC
Source organism: Pleurodeles waltl (assembly GCF_031143425.1). Classification (NCBI taxonomy): domain Eukaryota; kingdom Metazoa; phylum Chordata; class Amphibia; order Caudata; family Salamandridae; genus Pleurodeles; species Pleurodeles waltl. The sequence goes on along the minus strand of NC_090444.1, from coordinate 98,054,542 downwards.
AACCAGAGAAAGGAGAGATGAATAAGAACCTGCAACAGTTAGACAAAGAGGACATGAAGCTGGTGGAAGAAAATCTTGATTTGGAATCAAGTATAGGCAGCTTAAGGACTGTGCAACAACAAAAAAAAAAGGTCATGCACTGCACTTTTATTGAAGAAATTAAGCATTGTCAACTACTGTAGGAAAGTACCATCTTGCCTGGCATGTTACCCCCATTTTTCACTGTATATATGTTGTTTTAGTTGTATGTGTCACTGGGACCCTGGTAACCCAGGGCCCCAGTGCTCATAAGTGTGTTACCTGTGTAGTGACTAACTGTCTCACTGAGGCTCTGCTAATCAGAACCTCAGTGGTTATGCTCTCTCATTTCTTTCCAAATTGTCACTAACAGGCTAGTGACCATTTTTACCAATTTACATTGGCTTACTGGAACACCCTTATAATTCCCTGGTATATGGTACTGAGGTACCCAGGGTATTGGGGTGCCAGGAGATCCCTATGGGCTGCAGCATTTCTTTTGCCACCCATAGGGAGCTCTGACAATTCTTACACAGGCCTGCCACTGCAGCCTGAGTGAAATAACGTCCACGTTATTTCACAGCCATTTTACACTGCACTTAAGTAACTTATAAGTCACCTATATGTCTAACCTTTACCTGGTAAAGGTTAGGTGCAAAGTTACTTAGTGTGTGGGCACCCTGGCACTAGCCAAGGTGCCCCCACATTGTTCAGAGCCAATTCCCTGAACTTTGTGAGTGCGGGGACACCATTACACGCGTGCACTACATATAGGTCACTACCTATATGTAGCTTCACAATGGTAACTCCGAATATGGCCATGTAACATGTCTATGATCATGGAATTGCCCCCTCTATGCCATCCTGGCATAGTTGGCACAATCCCATGATCCCAGTGGTCTGTAGCACAGACCCTGGTACTGCCAAACTGCCCTTCCTGGGGTTTCACTGCAGCTGCTGCTGCTGCCAACCCCTCAGACAGGCATCTGCCCTCCTGGGGTCCAGCCAGGCCTGGCCCAGGATGGCAGTACAAAGAACTTCCTCTGAGAGAGGGTGTGACACCCTCTCCCTTTGGAAAATGGTGTGAAGGCATGGGAGGAGTAGCCTCCCCCAGCCTCTGGAAATGCTTTCTTGGGCACAGATGTGCCCAATTCTGCATAAGCCAGTCTACACCGGTTCAGGGACCCCTTAGTCCCTGCTCTGGCGCGAAACTGGACAAAGGAAAGGGGAGTGACCACTCCCCTGACCTGCACCTCCCCTGGGAGGTGTCCAGAGCTCCTCCAGTGTGCTCCAGACCTCTGCCATCTTGGAAACAGAGGTGCTGCTGGCACACTGGACTGCTCTGAGTGGCCAGTGCCACCAGGTGACGTCAGAGACTCCTGCTGATAGGCTCCTTCAGGTGTCAGTAGCCTATCCTCTCTCCTAGGTAGCCAAATCCTCTTTTCTGGCTATTTAGGGTCTCTGTCTCTGGGGAAACTTTAGATAACGAATGCAAGAGCTCATCCGAGTTCCTCTGCATCTCTCTCTTCACCTTCTGATAAGGAATCGACTGCTGACCGCGCTGGAAGCCTGCAAACCTGCAACATAGTAGCAAAGACGACTACTGCAACTCTGTAACGCTGATCCTGCCGCCTTCTCGACTGTTTTCCTGCTTGTGCATGCTGTGGGGGTAGTCTGCCTCCTCTCTGCACCAGAAGCTCCGAAGAAATCTCCCGTGGGTCGACGGAATCTTCCCCCTGCAACCGCAGGCACCAAAAAGCTGCATTACCGGTCCCTTGGGTCTCCTCTCAGCACGACGAGCTAGGTCCCTCGAATCCAGTGACCCCCACAGTCCAGTGACTCTTCAGCCCAAGTTTGGTGGAGGGAAGTCCTTGCCTCACCTCGCTGGGCTGCATTGCTGGGAACCGCGACTTTGCAGCTACTCCAGCCCCTGTGCACTACCGGCGGAAATCCTTTGTGCACAGCCAAGCCTGGGTCCACGGCACTCTAACCTGCATTGCACGACTTTCTAAGTTGGTCTCCGGCGACGTGGGACTCCTTTGTGCAACTTCGGCGAACACCGTTTCACGCATCCTCGTAGTGCCTGTTTCTGGCACTTCTCCGGGTGCTACCTGCTTCAGTGAGGGCTCTTTGTCTTGCTCGACGTCCCCTCTCTCTTCAGGTCCAATTTGCGACCTCCTGGTCCCTCCTGGGCCCCAGCAGCGTCCAAAAACGCCAAACGCACGATTTGCAGCTAGCAAGGCTTGTTGGCGTTCTTTCGGCGGGAAAACACTTCTGCACGACTCTCCACGGCGAGAGGGATCCGTCCACCAAAGGGGAGGTCTCTAGCCCTTTTCGTTCCTGCAGAAACCTCAGCTTCTTCTGTCCAGTAGAAGCTTCTTTGCACCCGCAGCTGGTATTTCCTGGGCATCTGCCCATCTCCGACTTGCTTGTGACTTTTGGACTTGGTCCCCTTGTTCCACAGGTACCCTAGATTGGAAATCCACAGTTGTTGCATTGCTGGTTTGTGTCTTTCCTGCATTATTCCTCTAACACGACTTCTTTGTCCTTAGGGGAACTTTAGTGCACTTTGCACTCACTTTTCAGGGTCTTGGGGAGGGTTATTTTTCTAACTCTCACTATTTTCTAATAGTCCCAGCGACCCTCTACAAGGTCACATAGGTTTGGGGTCCATTCGTGGTTCGCATTCCACTTTTGGAGTATATGGTTTGTGTTGCCCCTATCCCTATGTTTCCCCATTGCATCCTATTGTAGCTATACATTGTTTGCACTGTTTTCTAAGACTATACTGCATATTTTTGCTATTGTGTATATATATCTTGTGTATATTTCCTATCCTCTCACTGAGGGTACACTCTAAGATACTTTGGCATATTGTCATAAAAATAAAGTACCTTTATTTTTAGTATAACTGTGTATTGTGTTTTCTTATGATATTGTGCATATGACACTAAGTGGTACTGTAGTAGCTTCACACGTCTCCTAGTTCAGCCTAAGCTGCTCTGCTAAGCTACCATTATCTATCAGCCTAAGCTGCTAGACACCCTATACACTAATAAGGGATAACTGGGCCTGGTGCAAGGTGCAAGTACCCCTTGGTACTCACTACAAGCCAGTCCAGCCTCCTACAACTACACAAACTAACAGAATGAGAGCTGCCTTTTGCTACCAAGTGTCAGGAATAAGGCCAGGCGCGGTCCAGGTCTCGTTCGAAATTCCGCTACGCAACTCTGCAGTGCTTTATGCGCACCACTGGTCATCCCCGCTCGTTCCAAGAATGGCCATCAGCGTCGTCTGACCTGTGGTAAAGCTCATATAGCTGCAGGTTAAGGGCATTGGTGAACAAGATGCACTTATCAGTGCTATCCTATGAAGGGACTACATTTCCCATGTTTTTAGAGGCAGTGGCCATCTTGGAGTGTGGTAGGCCTATAAAGCCCAGCCACACCCAAGCAGATTACTCACTATTTTGAAGACTTCGATGCAGCCAGACCTCATGGAGGTTTCTCTGGAAAAGTCCAGAGTTTCTGAATGGCAGAGTATCGTCTAACCAAAGTCCATGGTGCATCCAAAAACAACTAGGTCGTACTCGTAGCTTTAAGGCCTTGCTGAATCCAAGTTTGGAGGAAGTTATTACTTCCAAGAGGTAACGCGCTATGTGCACACGTAATTCAAGGTGTTTCCGTTCACAGATGTAAAGCGCTCTTTTGGCTCAGTAATTCCAAGCGCTTCAGTTCTCAGACGTAAAGCACGCTGGGCATGATAATTTAGGTGCTTCAGTTCCCAGATATAAAGCGCTTCAATTCACAGAAGGAAAAGGTTCTTGGCACAATGATCTAAGTGATTTAGACAACTTGAGTAAAAGCGCTTCCTGGTGTTAGTAAGTAAGGCGCTTTAGGTTTTAATGAGTAAAACCATTTTGACATTTATTATTATGAATGTGAAAGTATTTTGGAGATGAACCAATCAAAGTTTTCATTGTTCTTTGAATAACTTAAGATATGAAAAAACATATTTAAGTCTTTGAGATTTTCTAAGTCATGATCAAAGGTTTATGTTGTGAATACATAAATGTTACAGGATTGATATTCTGTGTAAAATCATAATTCAACGTTCTTGCCATCTCTTGAATCGGAGGTCGTGTTTTACAAGGGGCTTTGACTGCATTTCAGAAGAGGTCTCCACCTGATATCTCAGAGACACTTTTAGTCAAGAGTCTATAAATGATTTACGTTTTCTATGAATGAGTAAATGCATATTGTTCTAACCTTTCCTTTTCAGATATCTCTCCCTGCTGTTCCCTTCCCTAATTCCCTTCCCCCTGACTGGCTTCACCATAACTCTGTGCTATAATAGCTTTCTGAGTTGGTGATGCCAGGAGGTGGGCCTTTTGTTCAGCAACGTGCAGAACCCGAGGAAAGGACCCTGTGACACCAAGGTGTGTGAACTTAACTCATGCACTTTGCTGTGAGCATGCAAGTGTAAGCAACATATACAAAAAACAAAATCAAATGCTCTGAAGTGGGCCTCAGGCTCTCTTTCTCTTCACAGAAAGGTTGGCTGGTTTATGGAGAGTAAAAACATAAAGGTGAGACCTGCTCAGTCACATGCAAGGCAAGCACATAATTGGCTCTTCACAAGCCTTAAAGAGCTTCCAGGGGTAATTGCCTGTGGGTTAAAAGTGAATTTCTCAATAGGCAAAACACCTTTACTTTGAAGAGGAGGTCGAATGAATAGGTTTAACTGTGGCCTCAACTGGGAACTAATCCTTGTTCCCTCTAAGTATTAGCCGGGTCAAACTACGTTCAATCAAACAGAATTTATAGAGCGTAGCTAATCACCAGCAAGGGTATCCAGGTGCTATGAACATAGCTGCTAAGGGGTTCAGTTGAACAGCCAGGTCTTAAGTCCTTTCCTGAATTCCAGAAGAGAGGATGAAGTGCATAGATGAAAGGGGAGGTTGTTCCAGGATTTTGCCACAAGTAGGAGAAGGAGCGTCCTTTACTGTTGCTTCAGCAGACGTGGGAGGCATATGCGAGGGAGAGGGAAGCGGAGCCCAGGTGTCTGGAGGGCTGGTGAACTTCAGGCAGTGGTTGATGTATGCTGGCCCTTAATTGTGAAGGGCCTTGTAGGTGTGGATCAGCATCTTAAATTGACATCTCTTCTGAATGAGGAGCCAGTGGAGCTTCTTCAGCTGGGGGTGGGGGGGGTGTGGGTCTGTTTTGGGAGGTCGAGGATGAGCTTGCAGCTGAATTCTGTATGGTCTTTAGTCTCTTCTGCAGGTGCTTCGTGATTCCCATGTACAGTGTGTTGCTGTGGTCCAGCTGGCTGTTGACTACGGCTTGGGTGACGGTTTGTCTGGTGTTTACGGGGAGCCATTTGAAGATCTGACAGAGCATGTGAAGAGTGAAGATGCAGCAGAAAGGGACTGCGTTGATCTGGTTTTTCATGGTGAGCTTGCTGTCCAGGATGATGCCAAGGTTGCAAGAGCGGTCTGTCAGAGCAGGTGCTGGTCCTAATTCGTTGGCCACAAGGAGTCGTTCCACGGGGAGGTGTTATTCCTGAAGATCAGCACTTCAGTTTTGTCTGTATTGAGTTTTAGACAGTTGTTTTTCATCCAGTTGACAATGCCAGCCATGCACCCGTGGTAGCTGGCTTTCGTGGTGGAGGGTTTTTCTTATAGTGAGAGGATGAGCTGGGTGTCATCTGTGGTCCTTCTGATAGTGAGAGGATGAGCTGGCTCTTGTCTGTGTAGGATATGATGTTCATTCTGTGGGTTCTGACAATGTTGGCCAAGGGGGTCATGTAGATGTTGAAGAGTGTAGGGCTGAATGATGAGCCTTGAGGGATGCCCCAAATGTTGTTTTGGGCTCCAAGGTGAAAGGTGGTAGGCGGATTCTCTGTGTTCTTCCAGTAAGGAAAGATGCAATCCATTTGAGGGTATCTCTTTGGATTCCAATATGAGGAAGCCTCTTTATAAGTGTGTGGTGGAATACAGTGTTGAATGCTGCTGAGAGGTCGAGGAGGATCTGGGCCACCATTTCTCCCCAGTCGAGAAGGGTTTCAATGTCATCAGAGGCAGCAATCAGGGCAGTTTTGGTGCGGAATCCGGATTGGGAGGGGTCCGGAAGATTGTTGATCTCCGGGTGTTCTGGGAGTTGGTGGTTGACGGCCTTTTCACTTTCACGGACTTTGGTGGGAAAGAGGAGCAAAGAGATGGGACAGTACTTTGCTGGGCTCGGCAGAAGGTTTCTTGAGAAGGGGTTTGACTTCTGCGTGCTTCCAAACTTCAGGGATGGTGGTGGTGGTTATGGATGAGTTGAAGATAGTGCTTAGCTCGTCTGGTGATCATCTTGCTCCCAAGGTCAAAAATGTGGTGGGGTCATGGGTCAGCAGGTGCTCCTGAGTGAACGGAGTTCATGATGGCTGTGGTGTATTGTGTGGTGAGCTGGTCCCAGGCGGAGAGCAAGTGGTCAGAGATAGCATTGGGTTTGTATCCGTGGGAGCATGGAGATTGAGGGTGTCAGTGGGTTGGGATTCAAAGTTTTTGTAGATGGCGAAGATCTTGTAGAATAATTCCGCCTGGGTGTCACAGTCTTCCAGAGAAGAGTGACGATGTTTTCTTCGGTGGCTGAAGAGGTCTTTGCTGTGGTTAGAGCAGACTTTGATGCAGTTAGCTAGGGGGCTCCTCTTCATCTCTTTCAGTAGTTGGTGATATTGGTTGAGGGAGGACTTGAAGGTGGCTCTGTCTGTGGGCTTCTTACTGGTGTGCAATTTCCATGCTAGTTGCTTGCAGCTGCGTTTCACGGTTCTCAGTTCCATGGTGTACAAACTGGCCTGCTTGCTTCATCTCTTGGGTTTGGTTACATTACTACATCGCAATAGCCCTATTTAGCTAAATCTGGAACATGTTGAAGCTCTCTGGTACTAAGTGCTATTAAAAGTGCTTGTTAGAAGATGAACAGTTGCATTTTGTGTAGTCCTCTTTGAACCTTGAGTCCAAAACAAGCTAACATTTCATGTGGCTTCTTCCTGCCACCTATGCTCTAACCTCATGCACAAAAACAAATCATTAACGTTTCATGTAAAAAGGAGAGAGAAAGAGATATCCACCAGTTGGTAAATTGTACAAAGTGTAGCCAGAAAACCTGGGAACAATCTCAGCATTCCTGCTTAGCCAAATTTCATTCAACAGGAATGTTTAATTTCACCAGTCCTCCTTTTCCTTCATTACAGCACATGAGACCACCAATAACTATGAGAGTTCAGGATGAGAGCTGTACCAAAACCTTTCATAAGGTCCTCATTAATAGTATTCAGTGAACACTTAACAGATAGCATTCTAATAAGGTACCCTTGGTCCACTCATGACCAATCAATATTGATAGTCATCAAATGAAATTATAAGATTCATGTTCTACTGTTAGTAGCTGGATGATCAAACAGTATAAAGCGAAAAAAGGTCTGTGCTGTTCCACTTTCAAGCAATAGATAACATGGAAAACATTAAATACCTTAACAAGGATGCAGTACTCTTGCAAGCAATTACACTTATTTTAGATTAAGTACAAAAGAAAAGTTGCTGCAGTTGTATTTTCAATCCACAAATATCTTCATACATATTAAAGAAGTGTATAGGCTGCACGACAACTGTCAGAAGACAGAAACGTCTTTGTAGAGATTATATGGCAAATAAATGTTTCCGCATTTATTCACAAAATACACATAATATATTTTGGTGATGTTGCTTACAGCATGGTCCTTGATGTATCTTAACATACTCTTGTTATGTGCATTAGAGTGACTGAGGAGAATATGCTCTGGGCCAGTACTACCTTCAATAAAAATGACCCTTTAGCTGATACAGAACCAGAGAAGATGCAGCATATTTGTACTTCATGAAGTTAGAATGAAGGCACTGCTTGAGTACCTCTTCACTTTAGAGACTATGTAATAACAAAAAGTTATAAATGGTACCCGTGGTTGGGGAGGGGCGTAGCAGTTGGAACGGTTTCTATAAGTGATTCTCCAGCTTCGAGTCTAATAGCATAAGTTAGGAAGGAGGCTATATATTGCACAGAACCATAGAAATAAAATAGCTGTAGTTATTAGTAATGTAGCTATGGATTTAGACTAAATTACCAAGAGATGTCAGATGAAATATGATTGGAGTGTACTTCATGTTCAACTTTATAGTCATCTTGCTTACTGAGTTGTTCAATAATTTAGGGTACTTTATATATAGTCTGTAGATTAACATATAATAAGTAATGTGTTATTTGTGCAATACTAATACTTGTGTGTGTGTTCACAATAATTTTGGTTGGGGTAGCCAATCAAGCAAGATATTGGCAATAAAACTCACCCATCGCTGCACTAGTAGTGAGGACACTGCATCGGAGAGAGCAGGGGCTCTCCCTGGCAGAAGCACAAGGGGGATGTGGGCTCCAGCCAGTCCTTTCTCTAAAATGGCTGACAGGTGCAGTGCCGGACAGGGGAATTAGGCTGCGGAGCTCCTGAGTGGCCAGCAGAAGTAAGGAGGCCTGCACTGCCTCAGGGAGCGTATGGAGGCAGAGTGGGCTGCAGGTATGCCGCAATGAAGCAGGGAGTGACTGGTGGTGTAGCAGGCACCGACGTGGTGCTGGATGGCCAGCTGACTGACTGGGGCCATCTTTGGGCCAAGGAAGCGTATCTTGCCCTTTGGACCTCTCCCTCTCTTGCTTCAAGTTGATAACCGGCTGAGAATCAGAGCAACCTGACAGGAGTGGAAGGGGCCACACTTGGAGGTAGATGGTGAACCTGACTGGTGCGGACTGCACAGCTTCTGCCCTGCAGCACCTCCTGCGAAGAGGAGTTGGTGTGCTGCCATGGCTCACCCACGGAGAAGGTGGGCAAGGAGGAACAACTGAGTAGTCCTGAGGGCTGTGCTATCTTGGAGGATCACCAGGGAGGTGAGACAGGACAGGAAAACTCCCCCCCTCCCCCCAAGTCCCCAACACCTGGAATTGGGCCGGAGGTCCCAAGGGGAGGAGGGCCCAGACGGACACTCTCAGACACTGCTCGAGGCAGCAACTCATAGTCACCACCAAACCTCACATTCTGCTCACCTGTTCAACTTGTGAGCGGCCTGCTCATTGGGTGGGGGCCGACTGACCTGGTAACACCGGAGTAATTCCTGCATTGCTTTGGCCCTAGCTGTTCATGCTTAACCACAGTGTAAGAGGGCCATGGTCCGTTTGGGTCTGCCTGGAGCTGGACAAATGGTTGATGAGATGGGAAGAGACAAGCCGCCACCGCCTCCCATGTTCGCACAGACCATGATGTCAGCCTTAAGTAACACAGGAACCATCTGCAACCCTCCCGGGTCACACCAAAATCCTGCACAATCTGCAACAATCCTAGAGGCAATCCAGGACTCAAGAGACACAGTGGAGGCCAGGGTAAGCGAGGATAAGGTTGAAGTCTCCTTGCTACATCAGGATCTCAGAAATGTTGCAAGCTGAATCACTGATGCCGAAAACAGAATATCCTTGGTTGAAGATGACGTGACTACCCTCAAAAAGTGGTTCGCCAAATTGCTATCTCCTACAGTGGACCTTGGAGAGTGCACCAAAGATGCCAAAAATAGATCATGTAGGGATAATCCATGGTTCGTGGGATCCCCCAAAAGCACAGAAGCTTCTAACAGAGCACCACCTGGAAGTGTGGCTGTGGTCCTGGGTCACCAGTGAAAACCTGTGATCGTGGTTTGCGGAAGAACAGGCCCATGGGTCACTGGCCCAGAGACCCCTTAACCGGTCTACTTTCCCTGTGTGGTATATCATCTTCATTGGCCGGGGCTGTTAATTAGCTGCAGTACAGTAAGGAAAGTGAGTAAATGTCTGGTATGCTATCCTGTAAGTGTGGAGGTCTCCATCTTAAATCTTGGCATAAACTTTTGATTGAGGTCTTTGTTATGTTTTTCTCTAGGGCAACATATGCTTCAGGGGTAGAATAATGGGGTGGGGGAAAGTTGGAGGGAGGGGATGTTAAGTGGGTCATCACCTGTTTAATGGTACAAATTTTAAGTCACAGACACCACAGTCACTTGTGCGACTTCCTTAGGGACATAATCCTGAATGTGCCAATCACAAGGCGCATCAGTGATTCCACAGCACAGCTTTGCAGCCCTAATCCACAATGTGCTTCGCACAGCCCCTCATGACAGAAATGAAGATACTTTCCTGGAATGTAAATGGCCTCCTGGACCACATCAAATGGTCTGCAGTCTTCAGTTACACAAAACGTTTCCAGCCCTCTGTTCTTCTCGGTTACAAGAAACTCATCTCTTCAGGTGGGCAGTGCCCCTTCTTTCAGTGATACGGGTATGATAGAGTATATCACTCAGGGTACACTTGAGGCTTCCATGGGGTGGCTCTCTTATTACACAGAGGCTTTCCTTTGACAGTGACAAAGGTAAAGGTACACACAGATACCCAGGAGAGATAAATAGGGCTGCAGGGTTCGCTCAAAAGGCAAACGTTATAACTTTGTGTCTGTATATATGTTGAACTAACTGCTCTACCCCATACTAGAAACATCGACAACACTCCCACTGACACTTCCGCAGGGTAGTACCATTATAGAAGGGGACTTTAACACAGTCCTGGATCCAGAGTCTGAGTCGACAGTGAGACGATTCCAGTCGAGGCAACTTGCCACTTGGAGAAACTCCCTAGGTCTCTGTGATGCAAGGAGGGTATGGCACCCCCATGACCTTGCAAAACCCCACACATTGGATGCCCACAGGAAAAGGACACACATTGACCTACTGCTGCTGCCGGCAACAGATGTCCCTCAAGTGTTCAAGGTTCATATCTTGCCACAGAGGATCTCTGAAAACACACCGTTTCTAATATGTTTGAGGTGGTCAGCACCCACTCAGCACCCTATGTGGCGTCTTAACGTATGGCATTTGAGAGATCGAGGACTGCTCCGACTATGTGGAATCTGAACTCCAAGCCTATTTCGAGATTAGATGGGGTACAGTGAGCCCGGCTGGAACCCTTTCATCAGCCAGCAAACTTACCTTTAGTGGCCCTGTAAAAGGGTATATCTGGGATGCTTACAAGAAGAAATTGGAGCAAAATACAACTCTGGGATCGAAATCCTAGCCCTAGAGCAGCAAGCGCTGTTAGTATCCTCCGAGGAGATCAAATGTCACCTCACAGTGGCTAGGACAAGGGTGAGAAATTTTGCTGGAGTAGGCCCTACAATGTTGAAGAGCATCCACAAGGTGGGTCTATGAGCAAGGAGACAAGACAGAGAAGCTCGTATGTTGGCTGGCCACCAGAGAGATTGCATCTAGGGTGGTTCCGCAAATCATGACGCTTTTGGGGTGGATAAAGATCCGTACCTCAGATACTGTGCAGGTGTTTCTGAACTATAATCAAGATTTGTATGAGCCAAGACCACAGCCTCTGCAGGAGGCAATGTGCCCCTTGTTGAAGGACATCCTGATCCTCCTAAGGTCCCCCAGTCGCTTGCTAGTGACCTGGACCTGCCAACTACACCTCAAAAAATTGATGAGTTGCTTACAGACCTGCTCCCTGATAAACCCAGGGCCCGATAGGCTCCCTGTCAAGTATTACCAGACGTTCTGCAGTCTCCTGCATTTACAGCATATGTGTGCAGATGAGGCCATGATAATGATGATCCTTAAAACGAGTCAGCCACCGGATAGATGAGACTCTTAATGGCCGATCTCACTGATTAATGCCGAGATTAAACTGTTCACCAAGAACCTGGCCAACCGGCTGCAGTTGATCCTGCCCTATCTGATCCACCCTCATCAATGAGGCTGCATGCTGGCCCGTGGCACCCAACATTCCATTTGTAGAGTCAAGTGGCTCTCTCCCAAGCTCACCGTCTTCGAGGACCCTCTGCCCTGCTCATGATAGACTTTGTAAAGGCCTTCAACATAGTAGACTGGAATTTCTTCGTCACGGTTTTGAACAGGCAGGACTGGGGCCCTACTTATGTAAGCGTATTTCGCTTTGGTACTCTAAACCAGCTGCCCAGGTCCAAATTTATGGATCCCTTTCCGATATGTAGGAGGACCCAACAAGGCTGTCCTTTTTCCCCTCTTCTTTGTCCTAGCTATTGAACCTCTGGCAAGACTTATACGCTTGGATGCCTAAGTGCAGGAATGGGCATGGGGCAATGGCCTTGGGGAACACATAGCCTTGTATACTGATGATGTCTTGCTCTTCCTGATGGACCCGCAAAACACTGGTCCAAGTTCTATGGAAATCCTTGATATTTTTGAGGTGGCCTCTGGTTTGCAAGTGAATAGAGCAAAGTCTTTGTTGGTCCCAACAGGAGGTGACTCAGGGGTATATACCTGGCAGTTTGCAATCCTGATACTTCGTTTGACTTGCCACATTTTGCTACTCTCCGAGTTGACATGGACCCTCACAATTTCCCTCTCCAAATCTCTAAAATGTGGTTCCAAAATCTCTACTCCATCATTTGTTCCTACCTATGGATGGGTGGCCACCCCAGGATCACCTTTGCTAATTGCCAGCAATCCCTCTACGACAGAGGTCTGGGAATGGTGGACTTGCAGTGCAGCTATATAACTTCACAGGTAACAAATAATGATTAGCTTGATGGGGACTAGGATGATCCAGCTTATCAAGCAGAGTTGGCACTGTTGAGACACGACAGGATAGTGGCAGTTCTACATTGAGACACAATCCCTCAGATAATCCAGAATCTCACTCAGATTATCTTCCTGAAATGGAGGAAAGCGCTCCACATTACGGGCTGCGATTGCAAGCTGGCACTGATGACTCCTCCTCCGTAAAGGGAGATGGCTGCTACAGACAATGAGGTTGGAGGAGTTTTCGAAGTGGAACAAGATAGGAATCACTCATCTTGGGAATATGTGGTCGGGTAGTCAATTATAAACATTCCAGGAGCTTCAGGATTGGTCTCACTTCTACTGGGCTCAGTTCAATAAGTACTTGCAACTGTGGGATGCGCTGAGGGCTAGTGTTTCCCCAGACACAGCAATCACTCCTTCAGCCTCTTGAGGCTAAGCTGTTGACCAGGAAGTTAACTAAAGTTGCATTCTCCCAGGTCTGTCGATCTCTAGTAATTAATACACCAGACCAGTTCCCTAGATTGAAGCAAAGATGGGAGGTATGGGTTGGTGAGCTGAATGACACTAATTGGAGAGAGAGAGAGAGGCCAAGTTGGCCCACACAGAGAATTAGCTATCTCCACACCCCTCAGGCTAATTCAGCTTAACTACTTACACTTAAACTATAGGACACCCCTGCGACTCCACCGAGCTGGTAGTATTCCTCAAGCTAACTGCTTCCAATGTGCATTGTCAGAGGCAGTTTTTTCCATGTTGTCTACCATGATTTGGTACTTGGTGACTGAACATATTATATCCGTGCAATGTGCTGTATGTGGTGACAGGGATGCAATTAACTGTACCTGTTATTTGTGCTGAAAATCAATAAACTGGTTTAGCAACGACAACAAAAACATTTTGTTTAAGGTTGGTGCTCTGAAAAATCCCCTGAGAGATCTCCGACAGGTCCGTTTGACTCCTAACACTTTTATCCAAATGAACATAACTCATTGCGAGTGGCTAAAGACTTAGGCCAGTGCTCTTTTTCCCTAAAAGGAGAACAGTTTTAATGGACTTATGAAATCTACTAGATGTGATCCCAATTATTTCGGGGCACATGGCACTCATACATTAGCTGTACTTGTAAGGCTGAAGAACTACTCACAACAGCAAGAGGTCCATGTGAAAACAACTTGTCAGCCGAAGGATGTGAAAATGTGGAAATGTTTGCAGCTCTTAAGAGTTAATCATTGATGCTCTTCATAACATCATATGTGATGTCACAACGGATGTCGTCAATGAAGTCACTTGTTATGTCGTGTCAGAGGCCAGTAGCAATTGTGGAAATATTTACAGCCCTTAAAAGCTGTATAAACATTCGCAGCTCTTAAGAGCCAAATAAATATTTGCATCTCTTATGAGCTCATAAATGAAGCTTTACGTATTTTACTTCAACTGTACTTAGCAAACCTATTACTCCAGCACTGCATATGAGACACTGTTTCCATGACCTATCTAAGCAGAGTGGAATCAGTTTAGGAACCGTATGAGGCCCTCTTCTTCCAGCTATTACAGATGCCCTTGAAATGAGCAGTAGTTCTGCTGAGAAGTGGTAGTACTGTTTCACTAACCCTTCGGTAGCCCTGCTGGTAAGTGGAGGCACTAAGCATTTAAAGTATACAAAACAATCTATACAAGGGAGGATAGTGTCCTACTCAATGAATAGCAGCCGAGTTGGAAAGTAGTATTATTGTTGATGTAAACTATGACTGCTGGTAGCTTCTCACATGTCCACTATGATGCAGCAGCCATAAGGATGGTAATGAGGGAATGCACACTGTCAATATAATCCTTGTTCACGCTACTGAAACTATCAACAAGAGCCAGTCTTCTTCACACAGAGACTCTTTCAAAACAAAGCACTTCATCAAACTTAAAGCAGGATCTATTGCGTTTGTCTATGGTTGATTCCCCAACGTTCATAACAATAAAAAAACTAGTCTCAAAATGTGGTAATTGATATTTCCATTTTATATTGGTTGTTATGGACTCGATTTTTAAAAGAAATTAAACTAGAGACGATCAATGCAGCTTCTGAAAGCTATTTACAACATCAATAACTGTTAGAATTTACTGATTCCCTAGAAAATAATTAATCCATTTTGAGAAGTAAGTGACATTGTTGAGACAAGGAAAGAAAAACCTGCAAACCCAATCTGGTACTTTTGATGGCTATATAAAATAGGTAGCGTCAAAGACAGTATGTTTCGCTTTTAAATAGTACATGAACAGAGAGTCTAACAAAATATGGGAACGCATGTATTCAGAGCATTTACACATGCAAATAGATCAACACACATACATACGTACACCTATTTTCATGAAGTCCAATGAGGGTGCAGGCACCCATGAAAACACTGCATCACAAATGACGTAAGCTAATAATGGGTCCCTGTGTGGACACACAAATAAAGCCATAAAGGGGACCTTACCAACAAAGGTTTTGTGGAATGCTTCATCATTTAACCCCTCTTCCAGGATGATGGTGCGTGTGGTTGGGCTCAACCAGAAATCTGGGAGCACTCAATATTGTAAGGATGAGGAAGAATAACATTATTTAGGGAATAAATATACAAACTGATTTTAAGGAGAGTCGCCCTGATAAGGCTACAAACACTTGGTACTATGGAAGTACCGTCGCGTGGGCTCTCATTATCCTAACGAGGCTGTTGGATTTGGGCTGCAGCGTCACCTGAATCGTGAGGAACTGAGTCAAATCTCACACCATGTGACACCTGTCAGCCTAATCCATTTCTGGCCAATTATCAGCACCTCATCTCTGTCTGAGAACAAGGATGATTGTGGCAGCCGGGCGCATGACAAGAATGACTTCTCAGGTAAATCGTGGTGTATCAGATCTCATCGTTTTCTCTCAGTTACGCTACTCTCACACATACAAACACAAACCGAGGCAGAGAATGGTTCAACAAGATTAATTGAAACAACTGCGTCTAAGATAAAATGGCATGAATTGCAATAATTAAAATGATGAAACATGCTAGAAGCAAAACGGTGACGGAAAACGTGAAACACAGGAAAAGTCTCACCATACTGTCACTAAAAAGTAATATATGTTGTGCCTACCCAAGCTATGTTAGAGCACAGCGTGATGAGCCCTAATCCGCCCTTCAGGTTTCCCCCCTGGGAAGTCATCATACCCCATACCTGAGCAAGGAAGCCTGTTGTCTAGAGAGACACCATCTCCATGTAGGCCAAGGAGCCGGTAGTCTCAGCAAGCAGCTGTAGCAAAGTTAGGCAGCATGTGGTTGTGGTCATCTGGCTGGGATCTCCCTCTAACATGCATAGGACAGGAAATGTTTTTATAATAAAACAACTAATGTTCTGGGAAAATGTCTCCACATAATGTTCTGTATGTTTCTGCAAATGTTGGAGACCCAGTGTACCATTTTGATGGCAACCCGATCTCGCTGCAGCCTTGAGGAAAGCACAAAGTGAGAATAATGTGTTGCTAAGAACCACAATGCTTTCCTGGGTGAAAGAACAACTAGATTAAGAAAATAAAACAGCACCACGAATGTGGCTGATGCTAAAATAATAAAAATGAAGCAGAATACAATTTAACTCTGCTAAAGGTCACAAGCGTCAGGCCTCGCTGCTAACATAATGTGCCTACAGGCATCACTAAAATGGCTGTACAACAGTACTGAACTGGAGGCTACAGGGTAATAACGGCCTCTGCATCACTGTTACAGTATACATTACGGCCATTGTTTTATTGCCTGTGTGTGTGTCAGAAGGCCTTCATCAAGTCCAAAATATGGGAGGACATATTCATCTCCTGGAAAAGCAGGGTAAAGTGACATTAGAGGTTCATTAAAGTGGTCACCTAGGGTGAAGTGCACAATTGTGAAATTGTGAGTCACTCATGCTATTTTAATTGCAAAATGTCAAAAGTGAGAGTGTTATAGGTGAGACATGTCACAGGACAAAGACACAAATTCAATAAAAGGCATACTCCTAGAAATATGCAATACTGATCACTAATTTGTTTTAAATCTTACCCTAAGTCGGACAGGTCATTAGCCCCATGGAGTGTGTGGTGGGACTGGTACTGTAGTCACACTCTACTAGGAGTCATAGGATGAGATAAATGTTGGCTACAAGATGGAGCCCAGTAGTGTCAAAAAAAGGAACTCCTCATCTTTAAGAACAACACCGCACCATAGACTCCACCCCCACCCCCAGCAGACCATGCCCATCACCTCGACATCATCCTGGATAGCAAGCTATCTATGAAGAAACAAGCTGACACAGTCTCATCCTCTTGCTTTCACACCTTTCGCTTTGCAAGATCTTCAGGTGGCTCCCAGCAGACACCAGAAGGACAGTCAATCAAGTCACCATCACCAGCAGACTGGACTACGAAACACGCTGTATGTAGGAGTCACAGCACACCTCTCGAAGAGACCTCAGGCAATACAGACCTCGGTGGCAAGACTCGTACTCAACCTCCCCAGAGGGAGGCACATCACACCCCATCTCAAAAAACTGCACTGGCTCCTGATTCAGAAGAGATGCTAGGTCAAGATTCTGACCCACGTATACAAGGCCATGCACAACGAAGGACTGGAATACATCAACAAATGCCTGACCTTCCACCAACCGACCAGACACCTCCAATCAGTTTCCTTCTCCCTCGCAGACACCCCACAGATCTGTCGAGCCAACAGCAGAGGACACTCCTTCTCACATCCTGTAGCCAAAGCTTGGAACAACCTCCCCCTGTTTAGACAGCGGACTGATTTCTCTAAAAGGCCCTGTCCCTCTTTTTTGTGTCCAGACAGGCTGTGTGACGGCTGGATGGGCCATCTGGTCGTTACGATGACACATAGCAGGCCAGTAATTCCACAGCACTGCACTCATATGGGAATGAAAAGCAATATGTACCGTAACAGGCCGCTGTGTATAATGTACTGCTCTGACACACAAACCCTTACAGCCGCAGAAGTTGCACATAGTGTTTGCCCAGAATCTCCATTTTATAATTACTTTGTAACTTTTGTAAAAGAAAACAAGCATTTGCAATTGAATAGGTCTTAAATTTGCTTGAGTTAGAGCTATTGGTGTTGTAAATGTATAACTGGGCTTTTCTTGTCACATAAATTGGTCAACCCTGCCGCATAATTTTGTCTTTTCCTGCCTTTTACTGAGTTTGTTACTAAAGCAATACATTCACCAACCTGCAATCCAGGAACACAGCTTTAATAATCCAGCCTCAAATGAATGATCCGTGGAAGGATTAACATTAGTATCTCAAAATAAATGGTCTGGGGAAGATCCAATGCAATGATAGGAGGCCTGGCTAGCAAACTAACATTTTCACTGACACCTGTTTTTTTTTTTTTTATATATATTTTTTTTAAATAAAAACTTAAATTTACCAGTACATGCCCCTTTAAACATTGCAGAGTCCCTGTGAACAAAACGGTGTCTGAAAACGGATATCGGCCACAAAGTATAGATTCCAGCGAACAGCTAAACCATTAAGCTACAAAGTTCTGTGTTTTGAACACCCTGGGCATGTGGGCAGAAGTACTTCATTAAAGAAAAGCTCAGCTTGGCACTTGACTGATAGCAATAGGTGCTGGTTAGCAATTTAAGTAACTGTAAATACAAAAATGATAGGATAGCCCAAAAATGCACTTCATCACATTGTCGTCATCTTTTGACAGCGCCCATGAGTAAAAACAAAAAGAAAACATGAGTGGAAACCGAGAAAAGACTACTTAACAAAATAAAAGAAAGTTAATTTTAAAAAATACAAAATTGCACTTTTGTTTGTCCTGCTGGGCATGTTTTTTGCCAGTCACAGGCCTCCTGTTTGCGGTCACTGGATGTTAAAAAGAGGAAAATACTACCTCGATCACGTCGGGAGTAGCGAACAGACACTAATTGATTTCAAATCTATTAATGTTTGATCCCTCCTCCACACAGAGGTCATGCCTTGACGAGTCTGTAAAGAAGAGTGCCACGCAAACCAACAAATGGTGAGCGACAGGCGGGTTCCAAGCCTGAACACTGAACACAAAAGTGTCTTGCATGCACTAGCGCATGCACTCGTAGGCTTGACGCTAAAAAGGACAGAATAACGCTGACATCTGACTAAGCGCGTGTATAACTAACCTACTCACAATACTGCTCTGGAGGTCCAATGGCATCTACAAGGAGGAAAGGGAGTCAACTATTTCCAAAGACACCCATATGGGTGCAGGAAGGCATTACGCTAAGTAACAATTAATCAAGAGAACATATGAGTTAAACATGACACAGAACCTTTCTGAACATAGCAAGTGCAGTACAGAGATTTCTTATAGTAAATAAGCAAGTAGAAAGACATCCTTACAGTAAATAAATAACTTGAAAGACATCGTAGCGCTCCCTTTAGGATTTAAATAAACCTTTCTTCTATGAAAAGAACACAAATGTCTAACAAAGATTTAGAGACTTGCGGTATCACTCATGAGGGTGAAATATTTATAGTCTCTTCGGCAGCTAGCAAAACTGTGGGATTAGTGAAATGGAAAATGCGCCCCTTCCCTGCCTATCGGCAAGACAGGACTGGGGAGTTTAAAATCAGAGTCTGAGAAGACCTGTCAGCCCGAGTCACATATCACGACAAAAACAATACACTGCTGGAATGCAGTGCTGCGGTGCCATACATAACTCACTTGTTTTACAGGAAATCTTATGCAACGTGAGCAGATTACACTAAAATGTAAAGTGTTCAAGAGAAAATCTAGATATTAGGAATGATTTTACAGCGTGTTTGGGGACAATTCAGTAGTTCCGTTTTTTTTTTTTTTAAATTAGGTTCTTTTAACAGTCAGGAGCAGTGAAGCGAGATAAGAGCGGGAAATGGTAAGAAGAAAACATGTAACTGGTGCCAATCGCAGTGGCGTGTGCATGTGTAGGGACTGGGTGGAGTAAAAAGGGGGCTGCCTGGGGAACAAACATTGCCAACAGTAGTACAGTAGAGATTCTCCCGCCAGCTTGCAAGGACGCTCTGAGGGCCACAGGCACTACAAGGAAGAAAAAAAAATTACATGTGTCCGCCCCTCCCCCAGAAAAGCAAACACTATCGGCAGACATCCCAGCCATTACCTCATTAGAAAGAACAGCACCTGGGGTGGGGGCCGAGTGTGTTTACCCTCACCCCATGCCACAGCTCTGCCAGGTTCTACTCCAAACGGTCTATCGGATAGAAAATCAGTGTTAAAAAAAACAAAATACAGACACACAAGCATTTGAACTGCAATGGGTCTTGCGTTCTCTCGAGTTAGAGCTATTAGCATTTTCTTGCCACACAAACTGAAAATAAAAAGTAAAACAGTTGACATAAGTGGCCGGTTCAAAGTGCCGCTGTGAGCTCGCAGAGGCAGACAAAAGGAACAAGCATTTGTAATGCAAGAACAGAAAATGCGCGAGGGAGAGTAATGAATGGAATAAACAAAATCACACATGACTGCAGATGAAAATAAGTAATAGACTTGAGCCCTGTTAACAGAAACAGACTGGAGCCACTGAAACATCCAGCGCTCTGGTCAAATACTATTAGCGTGAGAAAAACGTAATCCCTAAGCACATGCTACATAGGCACAAGTGGAAGGGTACAGTACTAGGGCCATGCTCCAGGGGAGTGCACAACTGTGGAAAAGGTGGGACAAAGAGCAAGGATTGACCACTAGCAAGCAAAGATTTTTTAAGGACACTAAAACAAACCAGTGAAAAAGCAGAGACCCCACAAAGAAGTATAAAAGTATATACACAAGAGGTCTCAAACGCTCGACCTAAAAAGCAAGCTGGGCTGAAATGGCTCTAGATTTAAGATTCAGAGGCCTGCAACACATAGTGCTTAATTTCAGTAATTCTGCGCTCTCACTGCCCAACGGGTCTCAAGTGCAGACAAATCAGCAACAACTAGAGGTGCCCGCAGAATTCATTAAGGCAGCCTCCTGCTTAATGACTCAGCCTGGACCATGGATTACAGAGGCCTCTGTTACAATGTGTGCTTTAACCCTTACTTCTCACTAGGCAGAAAAGTGTGCCGAGTACAGCAACACTTGCATTATTAGTAGCCGTTTCCTCAACCATAAAGATTTCACTTTGCCATTGCCACCTGTCCTAAACCATCAGCCCCCCTCTCTTTTTCGTGTTTAGCTTGAATCCCATCCTCTTTCAATAGCACTTGCTTTCAACCAATATTCATAGAAGAGGTTATAGACACACGGATTTCTTTGCTTTAATGGTTTTTTTCATAAGAAGCATTAGGTGCACTCTCTGTAATTAGTATGAGATCACAGCACATGTTCCTGGTTCGGAGTACCGCCTGCCAAATATTCCCTTGACATACCACAGTCTTCGTTGTTTTTGCTGAAGGATACTGTCAATAGGGTGAGGATGTTAATTTCAATGATGGGTAAGGCTTGAGGACTTAATCAGATTGTATATATAGCAGTTTATGAGAAGTGAAGCCTAATGAAGCTGCACAGATTAGTATTACTGGGGTAAAATACAGGGCCAGATCATGTTGACTGCGCTGAAGATGAGCAATTTTTCCCCTGGTGATGGGTTATTTTGAACGGTTGGTGGAAATCTTTGCACCGCTATTGAACCGACATTTGTACCAGACAACTATTGCAAAATGGTTGAGACAAATGCCATTTGGCAATGGTCGTCGATGCAAATACTACTGCAAAATTTGAACAAAAACTAGTGCAAAATTGCCCTGACCAGAATTTTTATATTACAGCTGCATACAAGTGTTTACTTGTTCTCTGCACTTCACCTAATCTCCCTCTGTTTGCATGCCTACACTCTTTATTAGTTAACAACTTCATCGACAGAGTAGATATTTCATTAGGACTGCTATGATTTGCGTGCTTTTTACTCATCTTCTTGTAGTCTGACCCCCATTTCCACCCCTAAATCACAACTATACTAAAATATGTGCCTCACATTTTTATTTGGAGAAAGTTTTGGGCTTCATTTCGTTTTAGTTAAATCCTCCGCCATTCATCTAATATCCCGCTTTTTATTACCAGTAGTTACTGCACAATATATTGCCTTTCTCAATAAACAAGTCATCAGTGGCACTCCTTTAGAGTGGAGGAACGCTGCCCCACTTTAATCCCCTCCCCAAGAAATGCCACAGAGACAAAAAAAGAAAACGGTAATGAAGGTAATTCATCACCATTTTATTTTTCGTCAACCCGACCTGAACTGTGTCAGGACGGGGCGGGGCCTGCTGAGTGGCAGCAGTGGAGAGCTGCCTGCCTGTGCACTAGTTTACAGTGCGCATGCCCCTCTGGCCGGCCGTCTTGCAATGGCCAGCCTGACATGCACACTAAAACTCTCTCAATCCAGACGTGTTAGACATCTGCGGAGGCCGTTCCTTTTCTTAGCTCGCTGCCAAAGCCTGGAATAACCTCCCCCACCACCTGCAAACTGCACACACCCTCCCCAACTTCAGGAAGAAGCTCAAGACCTGGCTGTTTGACAAGAGGCCATTAGTACTCAGCGTCAGTTCCCCAGCACCTGGATAGCCCCGGGGGTGATAAGCCACACTCTACTAATACTAATTAATTATCCGTAAATTACCTTGCTTCATCCACCATGCCTTAAACTGCCATACCTTACCTACAGTAACTATCTAATTACCACAAATACTATATCGGCCACACCTACCTTACATACAAACCATATTTACCTGTAATACCTATCATCTCTATTTACCATATCTAGCCTAATGTACCTATCTATCATCCATACCTATTCTGCCGTATTTGACCTACCTAGGTACCTGCCTCTGCAATACATTCTTCTTACACATGCCCTGTGCAGGGATGGGTTGTGAAAAAGGGGCAGGCACACAAGCACATACTCTCAACACAAACAGTCACACATGAACATCACACATACAGGCATAAAACATACATGTTCTGAAAGATAGTACACATAAAGCTGCACTCAAACATTTCCCCCGCCTTCAGCTACGAGCGCTGTGCGTTGGACAAGTGGCAAACGTCGTCATAGCCCAAAATGTAACGAGCATGTTTGCAGAGTCACATTAATCAATTAGAGTTCTCTTGATGCTATTTGCTTGTAACAGACGTTTTATGCTACCCAGCCAAATTACACTTTTTATCAACCACAGAAAGATTTAATTCTAAGTGGATGTGTCAAACCTATAACCATAGGGTAAAACGCGGGCCCCAGGAGCTGAGGCATTAGTCCAGTAAGCTTCCAGACCCAGATCAGAAGTGACAAATATGTACCACTGTTGCATGCCACAAAGGAAAAAAAAATCACTTTCTAACAACTAAGCATTGGCAAAGCCAAAAAAGCAGGCCTTGGCCAGTATGAAATGGTGTGTTTGTTATGTACTTATAAACATCTGCACTAAACAAAAACAAGTATTTCAAAATACATAAAAAAACAAATCAGTTATAACACTGAAGTGAATTCATATGGAGGTGCTTTTTCCATTCCTAGCCACAAGGTGTCCTCCTTCCCCAAATTTTTGCGGGCAGTTTTGTGAAAAAAAAAAAAAAAAAAAAAAAAAAAAAAAAAAAAAAAGTGCAGCCTTTTTACAAAACTGCAGATTTCACAATTTGTTTGCAAATCGCGAAATCTTTGAGGGTCTGACAGAAGATGTCATCAATGATATAATATGTGGAGTAATTGGGTGTGCATGGCGAAGGCACGAGTTACAGCTACCTTAGGGCACGAGTTACTTGAAATAACTAACTAGAACTGCTGAATTTCTATTGTTTTGTACAAGTAAATTCAGAACCCCTATAACATCCCTGTAACCTTTGTTTTTTTCTGTGAATTTCTATGTTTTTTTAAATTCTTATTCCTAACTATAACGTCCCTGTAACCTTTGTTTTTTTCTGTGAATTTCTATGTTTTTTTTTTTTTAAAGTAAAGTGATTTTACTTACCATACGTTAATCCAAACACCGCCGCGCACGGCTAGGGTTGGCCGCATGGCCTACAGTCAATCCCTATAACCACCCAACCCCATGTCGCACACAGCCTTTGGCCATGCACGGCAGGGGTTGGCCACAGGGCCTCTCTCTGTGATTTGATCTCCGATTGGGTTCTTCAGTGTCTGAGTGGGTCTTAAAGTTGGTGTGTGAGTCTGAGTGGGTCTGAGAGGGTGCATGCGTGTCTGAGTGGGTGTGTGAGTGGGCGCATGAGTCTCCGACTGCATCTAGGACAGAATGAATTAGTGTATGAATGTGTCTGTAAATGTTTTTTTTGCTTATTCGTGAATTTGTCGCAAAGTTACAGTCGCGACGAATTAGCAAATATCATGCAGCATGAAAAAAATATATAATAATAATAATTCTCCTGGGACCTTAAACTGGCAGAGGCAACTTTCTGGTGAGGTTGCGGCCAACCAATCTCGGCAGTTCTGGTGGTGTGAGAATTCGCGAAGTCACTGCGAAGTAATCTGCATGCTTGGATATCTCAATTTATTTTCCCTTTAATATCTCGAAAAATATTGAACAGATTTACAACAAAAAAAGTGAAAGCGCGATCTGCGTACCAACAGCTGGCTTTCTGCCAAATTTGGTGTAATTCCGTCCAGTAGTTCGGGCTATAGTCGTGTTCAAAGCTCCTATAGGAATTAACATGGGAAACGCAGATTTTTTTAGCACCCACCCCCTGCTTTTTTGCTATATGTTTTTCCTTTTTACGTAAATGCTTTGTTTTTACCTCTGTGCATTTTCTGGCAGTTTTTGTATAGCGCGTATTCAACCCCGAAGGTTTTGGACCGCTTTATGCGAGTGCCAGTTACATTACACCAGATCATATTTATTTTTCAGAGGCACTGAGAGGTTACGTGATTCGCCCAAAATCACAATATGCGGAGTCCACACTAAGACACGAACCTGATTCACCAGTTTCAAAGTCAGCAGCTCTGGCCCTAATGTTGCATTCAGAATAGATATAGGGTGGCAGGCAGAAGCCATATGAAGGCTCGGCATGAGGTCAAAGTTGCAGAGGACCTCCGCCTGAGCTAGGCTTTAGCATGGATGTCAAGTCACCAAAATGCGATGAGTAGCCGAAGTGACAGCACACGCCATTTCATCTTTACTTTCAATAACACACACATACATACACATTGACTCGTACACACACACTCTTTTACATAAGCACAGTCTCACCCACAAGCATGCACACAACATACGTTTAAAAGTGTGATAGAAATGGGGTCTTTGGTTGGCAGTCAGGTTACCCCCTGTCCAAGCAAGGACTCTCACTTTAGTCAGGTTAAAGGAGAATCACCCTCAGTTAACCCCGCTTACCCCCTTGCTAGCCTGGCACAAGCAGGCAGGCTTAACTTCAGAGTCTAGGTGTAAAGTATTTGTACCAACGCACACAGTAACTCAGTGAAAACATTACAAAATGACCCAACACGAGTTTGGAAAATAGGAAATATTTATCTAAACAAAACAAGACCAAAACGACAAAAATCCAACAAACACAAGTCAAGTTAATAATGAAAAAGCAAAAAGAGTCTTAAATCTTTTTGTAAACAGGTAAAACACTGTTAGCGTTGAAAAGTACCTGGGTAGCGTCAAAATAACACGCACGGGCGAGTGTGCGTAAAACAAAGTAGGCAATGCGTCGATTTCTCACCTGCAAGCGAGATTGTGTGCCATTTCTCCTTCTCCGGTCGAGCCGGTGTGCATCGTTTTACCGCCCCGCAGGGGAACAAGTGTCGATCTGGGCAACACTCAGGTCCGGGCAGGCGTTGCGTCGTTTTTCCGCACCCAGCAAGGTTTGCATCGAAAATCCTGCCGCACGGTGATGGCAAAACCGCGCTGTGTGGGTTGTGACGTTACCAGCCTCCATCAGCTATGCAGTACGTCGTTTCTCCAGCTGCGTGCGTCAATCTCCTGCGTCGATTTCGGCCGCAGAGCCGGCGGCGCGTCTTTTCTTCAGCCGCTCTCAAAAGTTGCATCGGAAATGTTCCCACACGGCGGTCTATGCATGGATTTTCAAGCTTGGGCTGCAGCCTTCACCTGTCAAGGCCCCAGGAACTAGATAGGGCACCACTTGGCAGGGCAGGAGTCTCAGCAGAGAGTCCATGTGTTTGCAGGGGAAGCCTTTGATGGCCCTGAGACTTCAACAACAGGAGGCAAGCTCAGGACAAGCCCTTGGAGATTTCTTCACAAGCAAGAATGCACAACAAAGTCCAGTCTTTGTCCCCTTTCACCAGGCAGAAGCAACAACTGCAGCATAGCTCCACAAAGCACAGGCAGGGCAGCACTTATCCTCAGCTCTTCTCCAGCCAGAGGTTCCTCTTGATTTCTAGAAGTGATCTAAAGTATGTTGTTTTGGGTGCCCTTCTTATACCCATTTTGGCCTTTGGAGTAGGCTTACTTTAAAGGAAAGTCTTTCTTGTTTGTGAAATCCTGCCTTGCCTAGGCCAGGCCCCAGACACACACCAGGTGGTTGGAGACCGCATTGTGTGAGGGCAGGCACAGCCCTTTCAGGTGTGAGTGACCACTCCCCCCCTCCCTCCTAGCATAGATGGCTCATCAGGGTATGCAGGCTACACCCCAGCTCCCTTTGGGTCACTGTCTAGAGAGAGGTGCAAACAGCCCAACTGTCAAACTGACCCAGACAGGGAATCCACAAACAGGCAGAGTCACAGAATAGGCTCACTTTCTAAAAGTGGCATTTTCAAACACACAATCTCAAAATCAACTTTACTAAAATATGTATTTTTAAATTGTGAGCTCAGAGACCCCAAACTCCACATGTCTACCCGCTCCCAAAGGGAATCTACGCTTTAATCATTTTTAAAGGTAGCCCCCATGTTAACCTATGAGATAGATAGACCTTGCACAGAGAAAACCGAATTTGGCAGTATTTCACTGTTAGGACATGAAAAACACATTAGTTTATATCCTCTTAAACATACACTGCACCCTGCGCATGGGGCTACCTGGGGCCTACCTTAGGGGTATTTTACATGTAAGAAAAGGGAAGGGGGAGGTGGGGGAGACCTCCATCAGTGATAGGGAAATAATTCCCTGTCACTGATAGTGCCTACTGCCATGGTTTTCATGGCAGTGCTAATGCCATGGCTGTAGGCGGGGTCATAATCCCGCAGGCGGAACAGTGACGCCCGCCGGGCTAGAGATAGATATCTCCAGCCCAGCAGCTGTTACCACCGTGGCGGTCGGAGTGGTACATTGACAGGTTGGCTTCAGCCAACCCGCCAATGTCATAATATGGCAGTAAATACCGTCAGCCTTTTGGCAGTACTTACTGCCATATTATCGCCGTAAGCCGGGGTCGTACTGACCCCCACAATCTTAAAATCAACTTTACTAAAAGACGTATTTTCAAATTGTGAGCTCAGAGACCCCAAACTCCACATATCTATCCTCTCCCAAATGGAATCTATGCTTTAATCATATTTAAAGGTAGTCCTCATGTTAACCTATGAGAGGGATAGGCCTTGCAACAGTGAAAACCGAATTTGGCAGTATTTTACTGTTAGGACATAAAAAACACATTAGTATATGTCTTACCTTAAACATACCCTGCCCATGGGGCTACCTAGGGCCTACCTTACAGGTGTTTTACATGTAAGAAATGGAAAGGTTTGGGCCTGGCAAGTGGGTACACTTGGCAAGTCGAATTAGCAGGTTAAAACTACAGACACAGCAGTGGCAGGTCTGAGGCATCATTACAGGGCTACTCATGTGGGTGGCACAACCAGTGCTGCAGGCCCACTGGTAGCATTTGATTTACAGGCCCTGGGCACCTCTAGTGCACTGTTCTAGGGACGTACCAGTAAACCAAATATGCCCATCATGGAAATTCAATTACACATACATTTTGCATAGGAGCAGTTGCACTTTAGCACTGGATAGCATTGGTAAAGTGCCCAGACTAACAAAAACAGAGTCCAGCACACATCAACAACCTGAGAAACAGAGACAAAAAGTTAGGGGAGACCACGCCAAGGATAGCAAGTCTAACAATGTGTTTTTTACTTACTTCAGCTAATAAGAAGGGTAATATTCCAGCTAACTGTACTCCATTTTGTATTACACTAAAAGTGAATAACAATGTTTTATTCACTACTAGTGTAATAAAAAAAACTGATTGATAACGAGAAAGTGGAACCCAAAGCAACGTCCATAATAACAAGCTACTCCTTTGTTCCTGGCACTGATTTTGCCACCTCTGAGGCCAGGGGTCGCAAAGGCAGTGCCAGAGGTCGCAAGGGGCAATCTGGGGGTCACAGCTGCCTGGCGACCTCGTGCCTCGAGCTTTTAGTGGCTTGCCCCCCTCTACGCTTAGAACTTCACATCTGACGTCAAACAACCGCATTCCGCTTCACAATGTGCGCATTCAAAGGGAGCACCTCCTAAACCGAAATAATTCACAAGCAAGCACCCTTACTAAAATGCGATGAATGACCGAAAACGCGCTTTTTGCTATATTAATTTTCTCAGGTTCCCTCGCGAAAGAGACATTTTTGCAGCAGTTACAACAAAAACGCATCAAGGACGTCCCACCTCAAATTTGGGGATTTTTAGCACTCTTCGTTGACCATGGAAGCTACGGGCAGTTTTCACGCCTCTCCGAGAAGCATTTCCCGACGCGGCCTCTGGCAGGGCCGAGAAGTCACGCGCCGCCCACCGGGGGTCAAGCGCACCGGGGGCCGTGACAACAGACCCTAAAGTGAGCTCTCCGTGCCCCTGCACTCATTCCTGAGCCCGGCACGCGTCCATTACCATAGCAACCGCAGGACGGGCATTTTACCGCGCCTGAAACTGACGTTGTTCGCCGCCTAGCGTCTGCGTGCGTTGCAAGCCTCTTTCTGGATCAAAGCCGCGTGCTGTTCCATGTATTTGGTTGCCATGTTTATTATTTTTTGAAGGCTACACGACGGCGCGTTTGCTAAAGTATGTTTGTAATCACCTTCTAAACAAAGGGAAAGTAGGTACCGTACATAATATGGGACAGGCTACCCCATCCAAAGTAGAGGACATGAAGAGGAGCAGCTGCCTGACACCAGGCGAACTGAAACAGTACTAGGTTACATCAACCAGAGATGGCATGAAAAGGAGTTGGACACATGGAACATGGCGCTGATTTTTCAGAGATCAGTGATTTAAATAACCAGTAGTGAGTTATGGCACTTCTTAGTTTTTGCCCAGTGATTACCAGAACGTCTCACAAACAGAGCTGCCAAATGTTTATTTTACTTATGTGCGTTCCATGTGTAAAGTGGGTTTCTCTGTTACATTTTCATGTCTTATGGGTGACACTTTGAGTGACACTTTATTGTGGCTGGCTGCATTATTCTAGATTACCTTAATTGCAACCACCAACTCTCTACTACTCCGATCTTGATCTCCAATTATGCCTCAAGGCCCCTTCATAGAATAAATAACTGCATGACCTTCTCCCTCAGCTCTTAATAGGGTCTCCCACCATCACTCTACAGCAAATAATTTTGTCAATTAGTTACTATTTTCCTTCTCTCACTTTCCAGAATAATCTTTCAGGGCAATCATCATAGACGTAGCAATCAATGGTGCAGCAAGTGTAATGGCACTGAACCCTGATTAGTGCAATATTCTGCTCCCCAAACACCAGTCGGGGTAGGAGGTGCTCTTGAACCAGGATCCACTCCAAACCTCTTGCTTTTCATGCTACACTGCTCATTTTGTATTTCCCATCCATTATGTGATTGCTTCTTTCTCTGGCCTATATCTGCAGCGCCCCAACTAAAAATAATTCTGTATTAACAATTCTCTTCATATTCTTCCAACACGTTCTCTCATGAGGAAATTGGGTATCTTTGGAAACTTGCAGTAATACAAAAATGTGATATATGAACTTGCGTTTCTGGGCCCTGAGCTTGCATGTGCATTTTTTGTGTACTACTGGAAATATAATGCACTCTTACACTCTGACAGAGGGCCTCCTAACTCTCCTCTGCAAATACTAGTCTGTAACTGTAAAGAAATGGCTCCCTGTTGCAGTTACCCCCCACTTTTTGCCTGACACTGATGCTGACTTGACTGAGAAGTGTGCTGGGACCCTGCTAACCAGGCCCCAGCACCAGTGTTCTTTCACCTAAAATGTACCATTGTTTCCACAATTGGCACAACCCTGGCACCTAGGTAAGTCCCTTGTAACTGGTACCCCTGGTACCAAGGGCCCTGATGCCAGGGAAGGTCTCTAAGTGCTGCATGTCTTATGCCACCCTAGGGACCCCGTTCTCAGCATAGACACACTGCTTGCCAGCTTGTGTGTGCTGGTGGGGAGAAAATGACTAAGTCGACATGGCACTCCCCTCCGGGTGCCATGCCAACCTCACACTGCCTATGGCATAGGTAAGTCACCCCTCTAGCAGGCCTTACAGCCCTAAGGCAGGGTGCACTATACCACAGGTGAGGGCATAGGTGCATGAGCACTATGCCCCTACAGTGTCTAAGCAAAACCTTAGACATTGTAAGTGCAGGGTAGCCATAAGAGTATATGGTCTGGGAGTCTGTCAAAAACAAACTCCACAGCTCCATAATGGCTACACTGAATACTGGGAAGTTTGGTACCAAACTTCTCAGAATAATAAACCCACACTGATGCCAGTGTGGGATTTATTAAAAAATGCACACAGAGGGCATCTTAGAGATACCCCCTGTATTTTACCCAATTGTTCAGTGCAGGACTGACTGGTCTGTGCCAGCCTGCTGCTGAGAGACGAGTTTCTGACCCCATGCGGTGAGAGCCTTTGTGCTCTCTGAGGACAGAAACAAAGCCTGCTCTGGGTGGAGGTGCTTCACACCTCCCCCCTGCAGGAACTGTAACACCTAGCAGTGAGCTTCAAAGGCTCAAGCTTCGTGTTACAATTCCCCAGGGCACTCCAGCTAGTGGAGATGCCCGGCCCCTGGACCCAGCCCCCACTTTTGGCGGCAAGTCCAGGAGAGATAATGAGAAAAACAAGGAGGAGTCACTGGCCAGTCAGGACAGCCCCTAAGGTGTCCTGAGCTGAGGTGACTCTGACTTTTAGAAATCCTCCATCTTGTAGAAAGAGGATTCCCCCAATAGGAATAGGGTTGTGCCCCCCTCCCCTCAGGGAGGAGGCACAAAGAGGGTGTACCCACCCTCAAGGACAGTAGCCATTGGCTACTGCCCTCCCAGACCTAAACACACCCCTAAATTCAGTATTTAGGGGCACCCCAGAACCTAGGAACTCAGATTCCTGCAACCTAAGAAGAAGAGGATTGCTGAGCTGAAAAACCCCTGCAGGAACTGTAACACCTAGCAGTGAGCTTCAAAGGCTCAAGCTTCGTGTTACAATTCCCCAGGGCACTCCAGCTAGTGGAGATGCCCGCCCCCTGGACCCAGCCCCCACTTTTGGCAGCAAGTCCAGGAGAGATAATGAGAAAAACAAGGAGGAGTCACTGGCCAGTCAGGACAGCCCCTAAGGTGTCCTGAGCTGAGGTGACTCTGACTTTTAGAAATCCTCCATCTTGTAGAAAGAGGATTCCCCCAATAGGAATAGGGTTGTGCCCCCCTCCCCTCAGGGAGGACGCACAAAGAGGGTGTACCCACCCTCAAGGACAGTAGCCATTGGCTACTGCCCTCCCAGACCTAAACACACCCCTAAATTCAGTATTTAGGGGCACCCCAGAACCTAGGAACTCAGATTCCTGCAACCTAAGAAGAAGAGGATTGCTGAGCTGAAAAACCCTGCAGAGAAGACGGAGACACCAACTGCCTTGGCCCCAGCTCTACCGGCCTGTCTCCCCCTTTGGAAAAAAACTGCTCCAGCGACGCTTTCCCCAGGACCAGCGACCTCTGAATCCTCAGAGGACTGCCCTGCTCTAAAAGGACCAAGAAACTCCAGAGAACAGCGGCCCTGTTCACCCAAGACTGCAACTTTGTTTCCAAAGGAGCAACTTAAAGGCAACAGCGTTTCCCGCCAGAAGCGTGAGACTTGCAACCCTGCACCCGGCGACCCTGACTCGACTGGTGGAGAAACAACACTTCAGGGAGGACCCTCCGGCGACTCCGAGACTGTGAGTAACCAAAGTTGTCCCCCCTGAACCCCCACAGCGACGCCTGCAGAGGGAATCCCGAGGCTCCCCCTGACCGCGACTGCCTGACTCTCAGATCCCGACGCCTGGAAAAGACCCTGCACCCGCAGCCCCCAGGACCTGAAGGATCGGAACTCCAGTGCAGGAGTGACCCCCAGGAGGCCCTCTCCCCTGCCCAGGTGGTGGCTACCCCGAGGAGCCCCCCCCTTGCTTGCCTGCATCGCTGAAGAGACCCCTTGGTCTCCCATTGATTCCAATTGAAAACCCGACGTGTGTTTGCACACTGCACCCGGCCGCCCCCGTGCTGCTGAGGGTGTACTTTCAGTGCTTACTTGTGTCCCCCCCGGTGCCCTACAAAACCCCCCTGGTCTGCCCTCCGAAGACGCGGGTACTTACCTGCTGGCAGACTGGAACCGGGGCACCCCCTTCTCCATTGAAGCCTATGCGTTTTGGGCACCACTTTGAACTCTGCACCTGACCGGCCATGAGCTGCTGGTGTGGTAACTTTGGGGTTGCTCTGAACCCCCAACGGTGGGCTACCTTGGACCCAAACGTGAACCCCGTAGGTGGTTTACTTACCTGCAAGAACTAACAATTACTTACCTCCCCTAGGAACTGTGAAAATTGCACTGTCTAGTTTTAAAATAGCTATATGTGTTTTATTTGAAAAGTATATATGCTATTGTGATTATTCAAAGTTCCTAAAGTACTTACCTGCAATACCTTTCATGCAAAGTATTACATGTAGAATTTGAACCTGTGGTTCTTAAAATAAACTAAGAAAATATATTTTTCTATACAAAAACCTATTGGCCTGGAATTGTCTCTGAGTGTGTGTTCCTCATGTATTGCCTGTGTCTATGTACAACAAATGCTTAACACTACTCCTTTGATAAGCCTACTGCTCGACCACACTACCACAAAATAGAGCATTGGTATTATCTCTTTTTGCCACTATCTTACCTCTAAGGGGAACCCCTGGACTCTGTGCATACTATTCCTTACTTTGAAATAGTGCATACAGAGCCAACTTCCTACAGTAACATACCCTAGACCCACTGTTTGAAATGTGTGCCACGGAATGCATTTGCGAATCAGGAGCAGTTCACTAAGAAAAGAGTACTGTTGTTGTGCTTCGTTGAGAGTCTGAAGTGCTTTCACACTTGCTCCTTTAGTACAGAGAGTCTGTGCACTGAAGGTGCAATGAGCTGGGTGTGCTGCAGAATTGCAACACAACTTCGATCACTGAAAAAAAGGTTTATTGTAGTTTGACATACAAACTCAAGAAAGGAGCTATGCTTACTGTGACATCCTGCACAGCCGGTCAGAGGAGTCAGTAGTTGTTTAGTAGGTTGAAGCTCCCACATCAAGGCTCAGGGTGGCGTGAGGGATTGTCTAGCGCACGACAGAGGAACAGGCTACTCTGATATCTTGCTGATGGTGAGTTTTCAGTGTGCTGCTGCCTTTAAACGTTGTGCTAGTGGGACTGCTGGGGTCCAGTGCAGACTCTCAGCTTAGTCAAGACCAGTGCTCCCTGCGAAACATGATCAGTCACTCGGAATGGATATTACCCAACCAAGTCCTAATGCACGTATTTTCAGTCTCCCAGACGTGTACCTCCGGCGTGCTATCATAATCTTTTATCTGTTGTCCTGTTAGTCACAAATGTTCAGGGAGAAGAGCAGAGATTATATGACTCTCAGATTGTATTAAATTTAAGATCATGGTGTCAGCTCATAGCTGATTAGCATGACAAAGGACTGGCCTTGCGGAGTTGCAATCATTTAAAAAAAATGTGTTACAGTAACTTGAGTTGCTTGGCACTTGGCAGGGCTGCACAAGGAAGAGCACAAATCAGGGACGGCTTCTTCATTAGGGTTCAGGGGCTGCCCCCCACTGAAACCCCTATACATTCCTGCACAAATATTAATTAGATTGATTTATTTAGAGATATGCTCGTATCTCTAAACAAATTGATGTATTTAAGTCTGGGCTGTCTGTCCCAGGCTGCCTGTCCAAACCCGCTCTGAAGCAGGAGACAGAAACCAGGCATCAAATCAACTTTCTACAATGTGACGCATGACGCAGGGCTTACCGTTCTATAGCCCTTCATTGCCATTGTAGTCTATAGTGGTATCCCCTGTAGGCTAGTGACGCTTTCAGCGCCACAGTTTTGGGTGTCAGAGTCTCCTTCCCTGTGTGAGAGCACCCGTCCGTCATCCATAGGCATAGATCTCACCCTCCACCATTTGTCACACGTAGGAAGCAAGCATGGTGCCTTATCTTTGGTAATGGTAAGTGTTATAATGCTAATCTTGTATTAAGTATATTGTGCTGAGACCCCAGGTTACGCTCACTTCGCCCACTGTGACACCCCAGATCCTGGCTGCATGTCGCTGGCCTCATTAGAAGTAGAACCGCTATATTCGCTCCCCATTGAAACCCGTACAAAAAAACGAGCAGTTCCCTTGCGAAGTTGATCCAAATATCCAAGTCAAGCGCAAAGGGGGAAATATGTGCTTATGGTAAAGACAGTCATCTGATGTATAGTGATAAAACTGGCCCTATCTTCATGCCTTAACATTAATGGCAAAAACATGGATTTCTTTACGAACAATGAATGTTAAAACCGTTAAGACAATTTATGTCAGCGATTTAGGCCCGTATTTATACTTTTTTAGCGCCACAATTGCGCCGCTTTTTGACGCACAAACGGCGCACAGTTACAAAATACAATGGTATTTTGTACGTTTGCGCCGTTTGTTCGTCAAAAAGCGGCGCAATTGCAGCGCTAAAAAAGTATAAATATGGGCCTTAGTTCCTCTCTTATTTCATATGTTTTACTTAATGTGGCATTTCCCAAGAGTGTGAGTTATTTTATCATATTGTTTCTATATTTTTTCCTGTGCATCTTATTACTCTTGCATAGTGCATTCTTTGACCCATGCCAGATGTTTATTAGGGGCTTTGATTGAGAGCTCTGACGCTGAAGACAAAGCAAAGTGCCTGTCAGTAGTTTGTCCTCTTTGGCCTCTCTGCAGACCGAACAGAACTATAGTCATGTATTCCAGTTGCAATTGAAAGTCTGTGCAAATGTGTGAGAAGGGGGTACACAGATGTCAAAATATTTACAAGGCAAAAAAAAGGTAATACATTGCTTAAATGTGAGTGAGTGCAGTGTATGTTTGGAAGTGGTGAAGTGAGGGAGATGCGAGAAAGAGCATTCAGAGAAGAGTGAAAAGAGGTTGCTGAGGAGGAAAAGGAGATAGTTGAAGATGTGCAGATGGATGAGGTATGCAGAGAAAAAACATACATATCTAACATAAAGCGCATAGAGCTGAAGGCCAAAGTACCTTCTTCAGGTATCAATACTATTTAATTTATAGACTCACAATTTCAGAATTGAAACATTTCCAATGTTAATTATTTATAACTAATCATTTTTGTAACTCATTTATCTTAAACAGCTAACAACCATCGACAACGCCAATCATACTGATACGTCTTAGGTGTATGTCAGTTGTGTTATATATCTGGATGCACTTACATCTCAGAGAGAAACCAAAATACTAGTCGGGTGGCACACAATGGGAATCACAGAAATGTATTTTACATGTTCCCTTTTGGAGAGCACCCCTTTTATCATCCTCGTTAAAGACCATTCTGCACATTTTTCCATATGACTGATTGCAGCCAGCAGCTGTGGGTGCTTCTTGAAGCCTGGTTAGAGCATTTTCTTCCAAAGTTGCTGCCACATGCAGTGCTAGACACTGGGCAAGCACACGCTTTAAATGGCTGAAGGTGTCGTGCTGTACAATTTGCACATTACAGTAAATGTTGAACATATTATTGTAATAAGATATGTGCCAGTTTTTAATGTGTTTATTATTTCAAAACTATTCATTCCCAGTGCTTTATAAGCATTTTGCTTTTAAATGCACCATTTGCCAATCATTTTTCATTTTTTTCTCGGGAGGAGGACCCACCGTGGATCCCACTTTTGTCCATTAAGCTTGCTCGTTCGCTACATAAAAGTTATACCCAACTTTTATACCCCACCATTTTCAAATGTCTCCAGCCGCCATTGGCACAGGTACTCATAAAGGTGGTAGAACAAGCTTAGTGTCAGCAGACACAGATGCCAACAGATCCCATTCAGGCAATGCCAAAATTGCTTTATTTTAGGTGACTCCCTCCTAGAATTAGCTCTGCTTCAACATAAGTGAATGGGAAAAATACATTCTCCGGATATCTTTTCAAAATCTCGCACTTCCTTGTTCAAAAATGTTGGCGTGTATGCAGCAGAGTGGAGTGTTTAGATGTGCCATGCCGAGCTGTGCTGGGACCCAAAACTCAATTTTCCGATACAGTCTGCAGTTTTAGAGCCATCTGAGGTGGAGGAACACCCAGTGGTTGAAGTGAGGGGGATCTGAGGCGCACAATTTGCCCATAATTTTTTAATTTAAGAAAAACAGTTCCCTTACTTTTTATGAAAAGACAATCTTCCCGGGATGGTTAATTTCAATAGCTAAAATGCTTCAACTGGAGTGTGAGGCAGAGAGTCTCCTGTGCTGTGACACTGAGGGAGGCGCAGACAGCTAAACAATCCTTCTTGCCAGAATGCCTGCTTCCGTGAAAGTAATTTAAATGTGCGCACATTTAAAGGGTGCCTGGAAGCCAGAATTGGCTTTAATTGATGTAATCACTTGAAGGTTCCTGATGACACATATTCTTTTTGAGAGGTATTATAAGGGAGCTACCAGCTAAGCGGTGAAATGTGTACTTTTGAAAGACAGTTATTAAAAAAATGACCTACATACAGTGTGGGTATTACTAAAATCTATATTTTGACAGCACAATTTTTATCTTAAACCTCTTTCTGCATTTTGTAGCCATTACTTCTGTTTTGTGTAATGCAAGTTTAAAATAATGACCTCCATGTTCATAGTGTTTTCTGTCACAGACTAGGACCTTGTAGCACTAACCATACACAAGTCACTATTCTCCATTGTACCAACCAGGATTAAATTCTCTGGTGCAGTGTATGAACTAATCGAGTTTTCATAATGTACTGGTTAACATATCTTGCATTTTCTTTTCATTCAAGCTGTGTTTTATTTTATACGCAGTTACCTGAAGATGAAAGACCAAAAAAGTTCCTAAATATTTTGAATTTTTAGCCACGTCTTTGAACCACGCCCACTCACGCCACCCCTGTCACATGCACCATCACAGTTTCCGTAGTGTATGCACTTCGACCACTAGGAACAGAACTGCTTCTGGAAGAGGTAACCAGTGGGGCAGGACCAGCCCTGCTACGTGCCACGCATTGTACTGCTGGAGTCTATTTCATCGCACTAAAATGCTAATGTCACACATAATTATAGATCTGCTAAGCGCAGCCAGGCACTGTAGCTCTGTGGTTAGATTAACTCAGGAACCAGTGCTTGGAGTCCTGCCCAAGGCAGTTATTATGAGCCAAGTGTAGCCTCGTTGGGCCGATGAATCTTTTGGCTAAGTGGGACTCTCTTCACCCGAGATCAGTCAATTTAATCAAATCAATAATCAATAACGAACATAAGCAATGCCCTGATCAACATAACACTTAACAATTAGTCCAGAATACATTTCGGCGAACCATGACCTTTCGGTCATGAATAACCACACCAGTTTATTCAAAGTTAGTGAATTTATTTCCCTATATTAACAAAGCTAGCACAATATAGATGTGTCTCAACACCAAATGATAAACGTAAATGAACATTAATAGCTGTC
Source organism: Pleurodeles waltl (assembly GCF_031143425.1). Lineage (NCBI taxonomy): Eukaryota > Metazoa > Chordata > Amphibia > Caudata > Salamandridae > Pleurodeles > Pleurodeles waltl. The sequence goes on along the minus strand of NC_090444.1, from coordinate 98,016,953 downwards.
CATAACGACGAAACAGGTGCAATCTATGCAGCATTTGAATAACAAGGCATTCGATGATAGCGATGCAAATCACTAAAACTATAATCTGTAATGAGCTAATTGCATACATTTAGTCAGCATAACAAGGTCTCAAATTGCATCGTGCAACAAAAGGAATCCTCATCTAACCTCAAATTAGCATCGGCATGTGGGACTTCATGCAAAAACAATTTAGCAACATTCATTTAGAAAAACTCCTAACTAGGGCTCTTATCAAAAATCAGCAGTTGGTTACCTAAAAGAAACACAATGCAATTGTACAATTTCCTTTCATATTTACCAATTACAATCAGCATTCAAGGAAGTCTTCGTCTCACAGGTACCGTTTCTCGATCAGCATGGGACGGGGCAAAGGGGCAGGGGTGGACGGGGCAGTTGCCTCACGGCGGCAAGATAAACTACTACTTCATGCAAAGGGACAAATCAAAGTTAAAGTCTCTAGGGTAAGAATCATTTAAGTCTCTTTCTCTCGATTAGAGAAAGCATCAAAGTCTCTCAAAATGGCGTCGCAGCAAGGTGGGCCATATTAGCTGCAAAATGGCGGGTAACGGCAATAATGGCTACAATGGCTATAATGGCTACTTTCTTCTCGTGCACCTGGTTTAAATAGACAACAGTTCAAATCCAGTAGGGTCTTCCATTGGAGGGTTCATAGGTTGGCTTCAAATTGTCCAATCAAAAACAACAGTTCTCAAGCTTTTACTTAAGCATACATTATCCTTGGAGACGGGTACGCAAGTTGCAACATTTTATACCAATTAACTCACTTTCAGAGCTTCCATTGTCCGCACCTGCAGATTGACCTTGGAGCAAAGAGAAAAATGCCAGGCTGGCACGAAACCTTAAGATAAGCATGTGAACGATCTCAGTGGAAAAGTACAGCTTCAAGCAGAAATACACGTTTAATAGCACATTGGAAAAAATACGAGCATCTAAACCGTGAGACCAGGCAACTAGGCCGAAGCCTCCATTAAAGTAATGCTAAGCTAAAACATTTCAAACAAGCAAATCATAGCACACGTTTATGATTATGTCGGATTAGTGCAATTCTAATACATCACGTTATATAAAGCACGCTTATAAATGTCGGCAACTACTCTGAGGGCACATTTTGTCCCCGTACAATCTTTATTAGTTCGGTTAAAGTCACTCTTGATTATTGCAGCACTACGTTTAAGCGTCAATAAATGAAAAACCTTTATTTCTCCGTCATCAATCCCTCCTCTGATGACTACTTGTCATCACACAAACTATTCCCACAAATTTTATTCCATTAAAATTCTGTCAGTTCTCTTTTCATTTTAGTTCCCCTAGTTTTCGCTTTATATTCTTCTGCCATTCTTTTCATCATTTTCTCTTCCTTCCTTCTTTTAATTCTTGCCATAATCATTATTATTCCCCTTTTTATTCCCCAAATTCCAAATATGCAAATCAGTACTATTAAAATTCCCTGTATTATTTTTAGTAATATTCCATTCCAAATTCCCCCAATCCAATTTCCCACTGAAGCAAGTCCTTTTCCAACCTTCTCCCACACTCCTGGTTCTTTCAATTCCTTCAAGTCTGCACTCTCTTTTGTTAGATTAGCAAGCATAGTTTTAATTTTCACACTGTTGTCGGGAATATACGTGCAACAGTGGCGCGCACCAAGCATTTTGCAAACGCCGCCATCCTTTGCTAAAAGAATGTCTAAGGCAAGCCTGTTTTGAAGAGTCATAGCTCTTTCCGCTGCAAGTTCAGCATCTATCAGAATTATAGCACCTGAAAACTTTGTCAACATGTTATCCACTATAGTAGACAACTTTCTTATTTTGATGGAATTCAACACAACTCCCAACGAAGGAATCATGGCTCCAAATATATCTCCTACCACAGCAGCTGCGGTCTCTCTTTTCTGGATACGATGGGATCCAGATGTCTTTTGAATCATCGATAGGTCATCCAGTTGATAAACTTTTGGGAACACTATACCCAAATAACATCTTCCCCACCATCCCTTCGGAAGACGATAATAGGCATTATACCCACAAATGTAATATACACCTGGTATGACAGGGTCAAGTCCGTTCATCATGAATGTCCATTTGGCCTTAAAGATAAACGTATGTTTACACTCACTCGCTCCTACGAAAATGTTATCATAATAAGATTCACCTCGATATATACAAAATTTCCCTACATGCCAAGCATCTAAAGCTATTCTCCCTTGTGTCTTTATTGCGGCAAAATCATAATGATCTACTGAAGTCCTCTTACTTAGCTCCTTTTCTAATTTCGCATTCATTTGTGCCCTTCTATCATCTGTGCGATCTAAAAAGCTTATTTCTACTGCAGAGAGCGAGCAGGTAAGGTTTTCCCTATGAGCGTGAGCCGTTTCAAAAGGTTGCATTGGCTCGAAAAATTCCCTCATTATTTTAGCATCCCAATCTTTAGCAATCTGGCTTAGCTGCGCTATTATAGGAACATATGCAAAGGTAACATCATAATTCGAGTAAAAATACTGTATGTTAGTTTGACCATAAAATCTAGACATTACTATACTACATGTAATCCCGTATGTAAGAGGCATGTGGTGATAAGTCACCCCTTCCTTTACTGATGTCGGTATCTGTGTACACACATAACAATCTTTCGCATCCATAGTCTCAACATATTCTGTTAGCAAGCGATAGAAAACATTATACGAAAGTTCTTTCTTATCATGCAAGTGTCTCTCATCTAATTCTAGTCTTTTCAATGCGGTTAGTTCAGTGACAGTAACAGGAGCAAAAGTAGAAGCATCAATTTTCTCATTCTCACCCTTACCATGCATTCCAAGCACGATTGCCATTATTATTAGTACACATGCAATTACCAAGCCTACACACACATATTTACAATATTTCTTTCTACTGTTTTGCGTCATGATCTGTATAGAATCAGAGAGCTAGAAGCACCTATAAAGAAACTATTTAGCAATTCAGTTACAAAGCTGAACGAGCGCAATGTTCACACAGTTTTCTTCAAGAGGCCAGTCACTTATCGGTTAGCAGCATTTGTCTCAATTCGGCAATAACTCAGTCTTTTATCAGTTCAGCAAGTGTCTTATCCGGTTTAGCAATGTCTCAGCTGGTTGTATCACGTTAGATTGTAGCAAGCAATATCATTTATTACCCTTTCAATCAACAGTGTCCATAAAACTTTTCTTTTCTATTGGTATCTCTTCTTCTTCGTTCTCGAGGCTAAGAGATACAAATTCGTCAGTCCAATCGTCATTTACTACATATGCCCATTCTGGACCGGAATATCTCCTGTTTGGTATCCTTTTCCTTTTCAATTTTGCTTCTCTTTTCGATTCTGCCTCACTGGTACTTTCCTCTTTGGCCAAGTCTTTCCCTTCACTTGAGGGAGGTACCACGACAGTCACTTCCTTTCTTTTCTCTTTCACTTTTGGCCTTTCTCCGTCGTTCAATTTTTCTTTAGCCCTTTGTTTTATTGGTGATATACTTAGTCTCCTCTTTGCACCGTGTCCACTTGATGGACCTGCGATCTTTTCTGTGGGAGCTTGAACTGTTTCGTTCTGTTCTGCCTTGTCCCCTCCTTCTGGGGAATCAATCACGTTCTCCTTTTCTTTTTCTCTATCATCTGCTTCTGGGAAAGCCCTCCTCTTATCAGGCTCTCCTTCTTTTTCACCTCTTTCGAGCCCTTCGTCACCGTTACTTTCTTCAGACTCTTTATCACTTTCAGCTGCTTCAGGCTCTTTGTCACCTTCAGCTGCTTCAGGCCCTTTGCTACCCTCAGCTGCTTCAGGCTCTTTGTCACCTTCAGCTGCTTCGTCGCTGTCTGAGGTTTCTCCTTGGTCTTCCCCAAGTGAGTCGGTCGTTTCGTCCTCAGAGAATATTTCTCTCTCTTCTGTTCCTGCCTGTTCGCTTTCAGTTCGGTTTTGCTCTGTCTCAGCACTCAGCACTGTTTTATCAGGCACTGGCAGTTTCAGCGCTTCAACTTCCTCATCTGTGGGACACAACACTTTCTTTGTATGACTGGCGTGAATCCAGTTGGGAACTCCCGCACACTTCACAGCGGTAGTTGTCGTCAGGATCACTTGGAAAGGGCCTTTCCAACGGGGTTCCAGACACGACTTCCTCACGTGCTTCTTTATCACGACCCAGTCACCTGCTTTCAGTGTGTGTCCTGGACCTTGGATCGGTGGCAAGGTGGTCGCTTCCACCTGGTGAGAGAAAGAGCGAACCACGTCAGCCAGACCTTTGCAGTAGTCTAACACCATATCATCTGTAATATTCAAAAGCGCGTTTGCGGGAACTGCAGGAAGTCTCATAGCCCTGCCCATGAGAATTTCGTGCGGAGACAATCCAGTCTTTCTATCAGGGGTGTTTCTCATTGACATTAACACCAAGGGCAATGCGTCAGGCCATTTCAAATTTGTCGATGCACATATTTTCGCCATTCTTGACTTCAATGTACCATTCATTTGTTCCACCAGTCCTGAGGCTTCAGGGCGATAGCTACAATGCAGTTTTTGCTCAATGTTCAGCGCTGCGCAAAGTAACTTTATCACCTCGTTATTGAAGTGACTTCCCCTATCTGATTCTAAAGAGATCGGGAATCCGAAACGTGGTATTAACTCCCTCAACAATAATTTTGCAACTGTAAGGCTGTCATTTCTACGTGTGGGGTATGCTTCAATCCAGTGACTAAAAATGCACACAATCACCAACACATACTTCAGACCTCCATGCACAGGCATCTCAATGAAGTCCATCTGCATTCTACAAAACGGGCCGCTCGCCCTACCAATGTGGCTCGCGTTCACAACCGTTCCCTTCCCTGGGTTCATCTGCTGACAAATGACACATCGATGGCAAACTGTTTCTGCAGCTTGACGAAATCTGGGGTTAAACCAATCAGTTTTGAACAATCTTATCATGGCATCTCTCCCTAGGTGAGCCTGCCCATGATAGAACCGCGCTAGCTGCGATAAGAGACTACTTGGCAAAACAAATTTTCCCTCATTTGAAACCCATAACTCATCTGGTCTCTTTATACATTGTGACTTAATCCAGGAATCTCTTTCATCCTCCCTGACGTTATTCTGTAACGCTTTTAGTTCATCCATTGTATCTACGACCTTGAAGGCAAATGCTTCAGCTGGTTCGAGTTCTGGTTCACTTATCGAATTCCATTCATCTCTGAGTAATATACAGTTCAAGGCACAAAATCTTGCGACTTGATCCGCATATGCATTTCCCAGAGAAACATAGTCCTGTCCTTTTGTATGAGCGCTACACTTTACCACTGCAACTTCGGCTGGCATTTGAATGGCGTGTAACAATTCCCTTATTCTCTCCCCGTTTTTCACTGGGGACCCTGAAGAAGTCAGGAAACCTCTCTGTGACCATAGTTGTCCAAAGTCGTGCACAATTCCAAACCCGTACTGACTATCAGTGTAAATGGTGACTTTCATCAATGCAGACAGTTGACATGCTCTTGTAAGGGCTACAAGTTCTGCTACTTGTGCAGAATAGACTCCTTGAAGCCAGGACGCTTCCAAGACACCTGTTACAGTACATACAGCATATCCTGCTTTCAAAATTCCCATCCCATCTCTTAGACATGAACCATCAACGAAAACAATTTGGTCATTTTCATCAAGCTTAGTATCCTTAATGTCAGGTCGAGGTTTTGTGCAAAATTCAGTCACCTGAAGGCAGTCATGCTCGACGTCTTCAGCGTTCTCAATTTCAGCATTTTCACCGGGAAGCAAGGTTGCTGGATTCAACGTAGTGCACCTTTTCAGCTGCACATTCGGTGAGCCCAGAATTATCGTTTCATACCTTGTGAGTCTTGCTCCAGTCATGTGTTGCGTTCGGGAGCGGGTCAAAAGTATCTCAACTGAGTGAGGGACCATGACTGTTAATGGATGTCCCATCACTATTCCTTCACTCTTAGTGAGGCTGATACCAACTGCTGCTACGGCGCGCAAACACCCTGGGAGTGCTGCTGCGACCGGATCCAAAGTAGCTGAAAAATACGCTACTGGTCTGTTTATGCCACCATGGGCTTGAGTCAAGACAGACAAAGAACATGCATCACGTTCATGACAAAACAATGTGAAAGGCTTTGTGTAATCAGGCATACCTAAAGCTGGAGCCCTGCACATGCATTCTTTCAATTCGATAAAAGCATCCATCTCATCTCCTTTCAGCTCAATTTGATCCAAGGCATCCTTCTGGGTCAGCTTCAGTAAAGGCTTTGCTAGAGCTGAGAAGTTGGGAATCCACTGACGACAGTAGCTTACCATTCCCAAAAACTTCCTCACCTCCCTCCTTGTCTTTGGTGGACTCATTTGAAGTACACTCGTTATTCTTTCCTTCATTATTCTCCGTGACCCTTTCTCTATCTGGTGACCCAAGTATTTTACTTTCTTCTGACAGAACTGCAATTTGGAAGGAGACACCTTGTGTCCATTCCTTCCCAAATGGTTCAACAGAGCAATGGTATCGGCTGTGCAGCCACTTTCTGTCTTTGATGCAATCAGTAAGTCATCGATGTACTGTACTAGGGTTGACTCGAATGGCAATTCTAATGCTTCCAAGTCTTTCTTTAGAATCTGATTGAATATTGACGGTGACTCAGAGAACCCTTGAGGAATTCGACACCAACTGTACACTCTGTCTAAGAATTTGAAACAAAAGAGAAATTGGCTGTCCTCATGAAGAGGCACCGAGAAGAATGCTTGTGACAAGTCGATGACTGAGAACCACTCGGCATCGCAAAGGACTTGAAACATTATCACAGCTGGATTTGGTACGACAGGGCAACATTTAACTATGATGTCATTTATTTTCCTCAAGTCCTGCACAATTCGGACCTTTCCACTCGGCTTTATTAGTCCCATTATTGGTGAATTACATGGACTGCTTAACACTTCTTTCAGTACTCCCTGCTTTACAAATTCGTCAATGAGTTGGGCAACTTTCATGAGGGTGTCTTGTGCCATGTGGTATTGTGGGGTCTGGGGAAAGGTTACATTGGGGTTTACAGTCACTTTCACTGGTTCCACTCCTTTCATCAATCCCACCTCTTTCCCTGTCATATCCCACACTTCCTTTCCGACTGTTTCCCGTAATTCAGTTGGAATATCTTCTTCAGTTATCATCGGGAAAAGACAAATCAGAGGATACTCTTCATCGACAGTTTCCATCTCATCCCCCTCTACACTGTCCTCTTCTTCCCCATCACTGCTCGTCTGAATTTGTATTCCATCGTTCGAACACATAATCGAACAACCCAATTTGCACAATAGGTCTCTCCCTAACAGTGCTATCGGGCTTGAGTCACATACCACAAACTTATGTAACCCTTGATAGTTACCAATGCTGACTTGTACCGGATCTGTAATTGGGTTTGTCAGGTGCCTGTTTGCTACTCCCACCACTTGAACTGTTCTCCCTGAGAGCGGCAAATTTGGTACTTCAATGCTCTTAACAGTTGAACGTGTTGCTCCTGTGTCAACCAAGAATGAGACATGATGACCCATTACTCTTCCCTCCACGTACGGACCCTTTTGATCAACTTCCAAGGATGCTGCAAGCACACAATCTCCTTCCTCTCCTGAACTTTCACTCTCCCATACATTGTTTATTCCACTCTCACTGTGTAATGGGAACTGTTGTACGGTGCCATTTGTATTCATTACCTGACCCGAGACCTGTGGAGGAACCATCACTTGCTGCTGACTCATTGGTGCCAAAGGTATTTGCATTTGCTGATTAGGTACCATGGGAAACTGCTGTTGCATTGGCTGCATTTGCGTCATCTGCATACGGGGCATCTGCATCTGCTGCGGCTGCATGGGCTGTAATCCCTGTAGCTGATTTATGGTCTGAAAATTTGGGTTTGGACCTCTCATTTTCGGTCCCCTCATTGTCTGAAATGCATTGACATCATTGTTTTGCTGACCAACACCTGCACCTTCCTGCACCACCATTGGGCACTCGCGTTTCCAATGACCGACAATTCCGCACACGTGACACGGCATCACCTTTTTCAATGCCTGCACACCATTCGGAGTCACAACAGTGTTCAAATCCGGACCATTATTCACAAAACCTCCTCTGCCTCTGCCTCTGGCCTGTGGCTGAAACGTCATATTTCCCTGCAACTGCGGCTGCGGTTGCGGTACCTGTTGTTGGAACCCTTGCAAACCTTGCAGACCTGTCTGAGCTGCTTTAAGCTGCATCATCATCACTTTCTCTTTCAACTTTTTCTTTTTCACTTCAAATTTGTCGCTACAGTATTTCGCATAATTCAACACCTCATCAATAGGTTTCGACTGCCAACAAATCAAATGCGACTTTATCATCTGACTTATCTCTGGTCTCAGCCCTTCCACAAATCTAAACACAAAATGAAGCATGTCCTTCGCCTCTATTGTTTCCGTGCCACTGTAGTTCTTGAACGCTTTCAACAACCTCTCATAGTAACTATGAATCGACTCTTTAGCCTCTTGGGCAGTTCGATCGATCTTCTGCCAATCCACATTTTTCGCGGCAACCTTCGTCTTCAAATGCTCAATCACCTTATAGTACAGGCTCATCACCATAGGTGATGGTGCACCCGTATCCCTGTCTCTCTCTGGTTCACTTGTCGGCCAACCTACAGCTCTTTTGCAATCCTCCCACAAATCTGCCGGAACCACAATCTCAAAGAGAGTGTTCAGGTCTTCCCAGAGACATTTTGCAAGCTTCACAAACCTGTCAGTCTGTTGATACCATTCAATCGGTTTCTCTCTTAGTTTAGGAAAATCATCCGTAAAAGACTGAATGTCGCTTCTGTGCCATGGTACATGTATTAATTTTCCCCCTGCTGTCTCCCTCATTGGTAACATGGTTACTGCATCACTACTCTGTGGTCTTTTCTCGTTGAGCTCAGGGACACTGTCTTTCCTCTTTTCCTTTCTCTTTACCCATCTGCTTTCCCATTTGTCTAAGCACCTCCACACTTGTGCACTCTGCAACAATTCTCTAAGGTGCGCCTTCATGCCTGCTGACCTCATGTGTTCAAAAACTGTGGTCCCGAAATCCAACCTGTAGCTCCTGCTCAAGTGTTTCGTCTTGTCTATGTCAACCCCGTTTTTGTCAGCTATTTCTTGCAAGCTTCTATGTACCTTGTTCACTTCTCTCGTAATCCTGGGACATAGATACCTCAGCTCTTCTTCCGAGTAGGACTCTAACCTATTCACACCCATAGTCCCTTCCACCAATTCTTGTGCTTCCATGTTCAACCTGACCCTATTCAGATAATCTTCTCCCTTCCCACTGGCTGAGCTTTGTGTGGAATTCAGACTGTTGAACCACTGTGTCATCTGTTGCGCATTCAACCCCATCAGTGTAGCATTCACATCGACTGCCATTGATGGTAACAGCAACTTTTCAGTGTTCGATGATAGCGGTATCATCAGTGGGGGACTCGACCTCACCAGTGTTGACTGAGCACATATGGGACTAAACTCCATCAAGGGCCCAGATCCAGTTGGCTGAGCCGCTATCGGAGTTATCCCTGGAGTGTTTTCTATGCACCTCCTTTCTGTCCCATTCTGCAGCATTGATCCCTGGCCGCTCATACCCAAGTTAGGCTGACTGTACAAAGGTACCGGTGGACCTACAGTAATGGGGAGTGATATCACATCTGGGTTCTGTCCATTTCCCATGTTCTGAGACATGTTCATTCCCACACTATGGGTCATCATTGCCGGCATGCCCATCTGACTCCCCGTCATCTGAGCATGTGCGTTTCCCCCCTGCATCTGCTTTTGAGACATCAAAAACTGGGTTGATTCAGCTTGTGCCAGTGTTGGGTTGAGACCATTCTGTCCTCCCATTGCGGTTGGATCTAGAATCATTCCCGTACTGTTGTCACTGCTGTAGTACCTTGGGACCTGCGGCTGATAATTTTCTGCTGGTTTCAGTATGGGCACATCTGGATATATTCTCCTAACCTGCGGTATCTGCGGGGTGAACAGTAAACTCGGGTCCTTAGATCCCGATGATGCTCCTGAACTCTGACTTTCACTGTTCTGTACCGGTGCCGGAGGGGCAGAACTGGTACTTGGACCTTGTCCACTCTCTGCATAAGGTGGTGGACGGTCGTTCAGCAATTGCATGATTAACTCCTCATCCTCTAACTCCTCTTCTCTTCTCAACTTTTCCTCGTCCTCTCTATCCTTGGAACACCTCCTGTTTGTCTTACAGGTAGCTTTCTTACCTGTCTCCTCTTCTTCCTTAGTAATTGCGGGAAACAATTTTATCCCCTGCAATACATATGACCTCCACACCTTCTGTGCATTATCCCACCTAGCGTCCGCTAGTGTCTTTTCTACCTTCCTTATCCTAGTCTCGAACTTATTGTGCTGCTGCTGTCTAGCCATTAGTTCCCAAATCGCTAGAGCCTCAAACTGTGCTGGCCTTGGAGGTACCTTCATGTCGTACATCGCGAATCTCAAATTCTCTAGGATCCTTATATTGAATGTCCCATGGACCGGGAACGCTACGCTCCCATGTTTCTCTGTCAGCTTGTGCCATTGCTTTAGCCAAAGGCACGGAGCTACCCCCTTTTCCTCCATTACAATGTAAGCTGGTGTACCTTCGGGTGGCGTCTCCTCTCCTACGCTCGCTTTAATGTAAGACTCTCCCTTCATCGCACTCTTTAATGCTTTAAAAAATTTCATTTTCTCGTCTTTTATTTCACAAAGTTTGTAATCAATAGGTGACTTTAATTCCCGGAATACTCTTCGCTTGCCTTTCCCCTTCCAATCGAGTCTCACGGACTGCGTCCAATACGTGCGCGACCCTTCTCTGCAACCAACCTATCCCAGCGCGGCTCCTAGTGACGTCACACTCACACACACTGCGGCTGACAAAGCCTCGCGGCTCGTCCTCCTTCACTCAGCTCCTCTCGTAACAACTTCTAGCATGTATCGCGAGCAACCAAAAATATAAAACAGATCTGTCGGTTTACTACAGGACGGGTAACACAATCGCTTCAGGACCTTAGGGATTTTTCACTAGCCTCGGCAGTTATTCCATCTTTCTCGGTCCCCACTTTCACAAGCAAATCTGACCCGCAGACTGCTCTCAACTTGTCAGTGATCTATTCTAGTGCACTTTAGAATTTTGTCAAAGCCCGAAGTCGAAGTTTCTTTCACTCCCTTAACACACGTACCGACTCGTTGACCATGCCCGATCAACCTACTAAACCGACCAGACCACAACATAAAACAAGTGTCTCATACACTTTTCAACATACTCCGGAGTCTCTTGACCTCGCAGGGCCCGTCTCAACAACAACAACCACGTGGACCTTTTTATGCACGAAGCGCCACATTCACATGAAGTTCAACGACTTCCCTACTCTCACACTCGGAGTCGCACCTCCGCTATTTCTATGAAGTTCGACGACTTCCCTACTCCTACACTCGGAGTCGCACCTCCGCTATTCTCTAAAATCCTCGCAACCTTTTCACACAATCTGCGGCAATAAGCTGTGCAAGCGCAAAATCCTAACTTCACTCATACCATCACTAGTACCGCCAACGCTGATCTCACACCTCCATTCTCTTCATTCGCAAGCTCCGAGATCCCGGGAAAGTCGCGGTGGACTTAGCCCATCATCATTTTCTCAATCTGTTTTACCCAAGAAAAATCTAATTCAACTTCTCGAGTGGGATCTCAAAAGTCGAAACCGTTAATTCAACACCATGTATGTCTCGAGTGGGGTCCCAAAAGTCTGAACCGTTAATTCAACACCATGTATGTCTCGAGTGGGGTCCCAAAAGTCTAAACCGTCCTCTGCTACCATCTACTGATAGAGCGTTCCGTACTAATAATTTACCTGTATCTTGGACGCTCTTTAGGCCGATGAATCTTTTGGCTAAGTGGGACTCTCTTCACCCGAGATCAGTCAATTTAATCAAATCAATAATCAATAACGAACATAAGCAATGCCCTGATCAATATAACACTTAACAATTAGTCCAGAATACATTTCGGCGAACCATGACCTTTCGGTCATGAATAACCACACCAGTTTATTCAAAGTTAGTGAATTTATTTCCCTATATTAACAAAGCTAGCACAATATAGATGTGTCTCAACACCAAATGATAAACGTAAATGAACATTAATAGCTGTCCATAACGACGAAACAGGTGCAATCTATGCAGCATTTGAATAACAAGGCATTCGATGATAGCGATGCAAATCACTAAAACTATAATCTGTAATGAGCTAATTGCATACATTTAGTCAGCATAACAAGGTCTCAAATTGCATCGTGCAACAAAAGGAATCCTCATCTAACCTCAAATTAGCATCGGCATGTGGGACTTCATGCAAAAACAATTTAGCAACATTAATTTAGAAAAACTCCTAACTAGGGCTCTTATAAAAAATCAGCAGTTGGTTACCTAAAAGAAACACAATGCAATTGTACAATTTCCTTTCATATTTACCAATTACAATCAGCATTCAAGGAAGTCTTCGTCTCACAGGTACCGTTTCTCGATCAGCATGGGACGGGGCAAAGGGGCAGGGGTGGACGGGGCAGTTGCCTCACGGCGGCAAGATAAACTACTACTTCATGCAAAGGGACAAATCAAAGTTAAAGTCTCTAGGGTAAGAATCATTTAAGTCTCTTTCTCTCGATTAGAGAAAGCATCAAAGTCTCTCAAAATGGCGTCGCAGCAAGGTGGGCCATATTAGCTGCAAAATGGCGGGTAACGGCAATAATGGCTACAATGGCTATAATGGCTACTTTCTTCTCGTGCACCTGGTTTAAATAGACAACAGTTCAAATCCAGTAGGGTCTTCCATTGGAGGGTTCATAGGTTGGCTTCAAATTGTCCAATCAAAAACAACAGTTCTCAAGCTTTTACTTAAGCATACATTATCCTTGGAGACGGGTACGCAAGTTGCAACATTTTATACCAATTAACTCACTTTCAGAGCTTCCATTGTCCGCACCTGCAGATTGACCTTGGAGCAAAGAGAAAAATGCCAGGCTGGCACGAAACCTTAAGATAAGCATGTGAACGATCTCAGTGGAAAAGTACAGCTTCAAGCAGAAATACACGTTTAATAGCACATTGGAAAAAATACGAGCATCTAAACTGTGAGACCAGGCAACTAGGCCGAAGCCTCCATTAAAGTAATGCTAAGCTAAAACATTTCAAACAAGCAAATCATAGCACACGTTTATGATTATGTCGGATTAGTGCAATTCTAATACATCACGTTATATAAAGCACGCTTATAAATGTCGGCAACTACTTTGAGGGCACATTTTGTCCCCGTACAATCTTTATTAGTTCGGTTAAAGTCACTCTTGATTATTGCAGCACTACGTTTAAGCGTCAATAAATGAAAAACCTTTATTTCTGCGTCATCAGTTGTCACAGGTGCCAACTGTAATGATCATTTCATGTGAAGGGGGTAAACCGCTGTCAAAACACTCACAGCACCAAACTCAGGAAAAGAAAATGATGTATTTTCAGGTGTGGGAGAAAGGGATCAGGTGTGGAAGAGAGGGAGGGAGACAGAGTGAAACGATGAAAGGGACGATGCTAGAAATTAAATGCAGACAGAGAGAGTGGAACCAGATAACAGTGGTCAGGAGGAAGGAGAAGACATGTGAGATGCAGATAAAGGATTCTGGAGAGATTTGAGAAAAGTGCCAGAGTGCCAGACTGCAGATGAGCGGAGTGAGAAAGGGTGAATAAGAGTGATGGAGCCACTCTGAAGGCCACAGATGCCCCTTAGTCCTAGTAGGAGAAATCACCACAGAGAATCACACAGGTAACAAGGTCATGTCAAACCTCCACATCCACTGCAAGGCAATGCAGACACCGAAAGAGGGGGCTAAGGAAGACGCTTGCAGCAAGAGCCACAGATGCCCCAAATAATAGTCTTGGGTGAAATGAGAGGGATGCACAGAGAAAGGAAAGGATGGATGATAACATTTACGTTCACCAATGCCAGCAAAACGATCCAATAAGAAAGCCTTGTGAGGTTCTTCAGGACAGTTTGCTTTCATGGCTGAGCTACAAATTAGGGCTAGGAATGGTCATGGCTTCGAATCTGAAAATGTTGAAGGAGGTTGTGACTGCATCATTGTGGCTTGTGGACATGAGGCTGTGGTCACCAGTCAATCAACCTGAATGGGAAAATCGAGCGCGTGTGGAAAGTGTGCTTACGCAGTTAACATTTCTTTAAGATGTGAAAGTCAGGGAGGAGACCTGGGATGTGAAATGCCGATCCAAGAGGGCAAAATCCATGTCAGGTTAAGCACGACTATGTAAACGAGTTCCATGTAGCTTCATTGTGTGCACATCTCTCCTGTGTAGTTGTCCTAAACCATTTGCATGGATTGAGCCTGCTAAATAGGACAGTAATGCAGAAGGTAGTCAAACAAAAACGTGGAGAAAGTGCTAGAGGGTGCACTGGAAAGCCTGCCACTTGCCTGGATACAAAGGTGGCCTGCTTTTAAATACAAGGGATTTGCTAGTTGCATTTGAAAATTAGCTAACCATTAGCCACCAGTAGGTCAGATGTGTCTCACCTTGGTTTGGGGCACAGGGGTTTAACACTTAAAATGCAACGTGGTTTGCGGTACAGGGGTTTAACACTTAGGGGCAGACTAAGGAAAGTGGCACTGCACACAGTGCAGCGCCGCTATCCGTTGCACCCCTTAGCGTCCCCTAACGCCACCATGTGTAAGCCGTATCTAAGATACGGCGCATCATGGCGCAGGGTAGGGGGCAATAGCGTCAAAATATTTGATGCTATTGATGTACTGTCCAGGGTTAGCGCCAACATTTTGGCACTAACCCTGAACAGTACATAGGGGCCCATTGCAAACAATGGTGTGCTCCCCTTTAATGCCTGCTCCCAGGAGGTGTTAAAAGTGCCGAAACAAATGATGCAAAGAATCTCTTAGATTTCTTTGCGCCATTTTCTCGGCCCCCCTAATGGGGGAACACCACCATTGTATACATTATGCTGGTGCAGGCAAAATGTAGCGCAAGGGGGGGGAAGGCCACCTTAGCATCAAAAAAAGTACACTAAGGCGGCTCTAAAGTGGCATGTGAGGCTCTTAAATCTGGGCCTTTAAATGGTCAGCACTACACTCCATCCAACCAGTGTGCTTTAAAATTACAAATATATAAAGTATGTGAAATAATGCAATGAGCAGCTGCCATAAAAATGGTCACTGTGAAGGACAATGCGACCTATAGCAAAGCAAATACTGTCAAAGAGAGACGCATTTATAACATCACATCTGTATACATTTTTGTAGGAGCTGATGTTTCTGACCAAAAATGATATCTGTCAGTAAGTAATTATTTTATTTCTATCCATTATTGACCATTAGACCTTTGCTGAGGATGGGACCATAGGCAGTCATATGTTGAAGCTGAGTTGAATGATGAGTATTTACAGCTACTGTCAGGAACAGTTCACTCTGAAGTGTTGGCAACAGATGTTTGTAAAATTAGATAATCAATGATTGATTTGTATCTCGAAAACATAAATTATATTAATGTAACAGCTCGCTCTGTAGCATGGTTTGGAATAATGCGTCATCCGAATCCGAGAATTTGTAGAATGTGGCATCTCTGTAACCACTGGCTGAGTGGTTGTGTATGGATAAATGTATGGGTGTGGCGGGTTCATGGATAAATACATAAATATGTATACATGGACTTATGGCTGCGGTTAGGCACATATACAAATACATGAGCGCACATAAGCAAATAGACGATAGATGGGTTTTGTTGACGGTGTGCTTGGGTGAATAAGTGCATTAATGAGTTGATGGTGTCTCCTCTCAGGGTGCCTCCTTCCCTCTGTTCTGGTTCTCCTTTCCTCACACTCACAGAATCACTGTAACAAAAAACCATCCATGCCCACTTATGCACCTACTCTGTCACATTATTCCTTCTTTTGGTATCGAAGTTCCCATGTATTTTTCCATTTTCAGCACCTTTTATGGTATCACTTAGTCCCAAGGGATCCCCTAAATTGCAGAGTGCTCCTTAGAGATATCATTAGGGGTGCCTAAGATTAGGTGACCCCAAATTGGTCTTCCCCTCGTTTATCTGGAGGCAGAGTAGTCCTCCTCCACTCCATTGTTTGTTGATTGCATCTGATATTTTTTGAGGTGCAGTAGTTGCACCCAGGAGTGATGCCTACTGACTTCTCCTCATAAGTAATGTGTGGCAATGGGAGCTCTCTGTTTTTTTAATGAATGGGAATGTTTTCAAACATTCAAAGTTTTGCAATAGTTATCCCAGTCATCAGAACTAGTGCAGAAAGAAGAATGAACACAATCATCTTCAGTGCAGCTGTCATTGGATTTACTAAAGAGGATCATGTAGACCATTTTAGTGTGAGATTGTAAGTGCAATATGGAGCATGGCTGCTGCCTCCATAAATAATATAGCTAGTTGTCCCATCCCCCACATCACCACTATGTCCGGTTCCTTTGTTCCTTTATCCTAGCTGAAGTGAATACACAAGTTTGCCCCTAAGAGCAAGCAAGTAATAAACCATCCTGGTTATACATCAGCACCAGCCACCGCAGTGCATTCTACGAGGAAGCTAGGACCTGCCAATCAATCAATCAACATTTATAAAACGCAGCTTATCACCCATGGGGTCTCAAGGCGCTAGCTGGGGGACATGGATCAGGCGAAGAGACAGGTATTGAGGTCCTTCCTGAACTGAGCCAACAATGGGGACTGCCTGAGGTGGAACAGCATCGTGTTCCAGGTCTGCCCAGCGAGGAAGGAGAAGGATCTTACTCCAGCCGTGTTCTTCTGGATCCTTGGGATGGTAGCGAGGGCCAGTTGTGCTGAACGGAGATGCCTGTCCATCCTAAAAGCCCTAATGAGGAGGAAAGCTCTGAAATACTTACCTGAAAAAATGCACTGACACTGACACTGATAGGCAGTAGGATGTTGCCCAATGAAGTACGAATGGATACATAAAGAGAGTTCCACTTTAGTTTATTTAACCATCATCAATGATTCTTAACCTTTTGAGTTCTGTGGATCTTCCCTGAATCACTACTGGAAGCTGGGGACCCCCTATATAAGCAATCTATGATTTGAACCTCAAAACAATACAAAAATAGAAAAACAAGTAAATATTAAACAAATACACAAGTTATGAAATATTTCATTTAATTCACAAACAAAAATTGGAATATTAAGAAGGTTGGAGCTTTTCACAATGTAATTTATTTCTAAAAGATGACGCGAAATGCTACATTCTAGTGAATCCCCTTGGGCATCATTTACAAGGAGCTGGTGCATCAGCTCTAATGCACCAGTTTGCTTGTGTCACCTTTGTACCCCCCCCCCATGACACCATTGTAGCGCTGTATTTATAATACAGTCCAGTGGTGCTCTGTTAGAAATGGGGTCACTAGTTGGCAGAGGTATGCACCCTTTCCAAGTAGAGACCACAATCCTAGTAAGTCATGACACAATCCAAATTATCCTGTTCCCACCCTCCGGTAGCTTGGCACTGAGCAGTCCAGCTTAACTTAGAAGGCAATGTGTAAAGTATTTGTGCAGAACTTATACAATAACACAGTGAAAACACCACAAAAATACACCACACAGGTTTAGAAAAATAGAGAATATTTATCTGAATAAAATACTGTTGAAACGATGAAAATCCAATGCACACAAGCAAAGTTATGAATTTTTAAAGATTAAGGGCCAGATGTATCAAAATACTGTTTTGCATTTCTTAAATAGTGAATTTTAAGACATCGCTGTTTAAGAAATGCAAAATGGTATGTAAGAAAATAGTGATTCCCTAATAGGCGATTCCCACAGAGCTGCAATTTCTATTAGGGAATCACTATTAATAAATGCAACTCCATTCGTTCCTAGGCGCCTAAAGGCCCAGAGGAGCGAATGTTTTTGCATTTCCTAATTTACGATTCCATTGTAGGAATTCACAAATTAGGAAATGCAAAACCAAGAGTGCAGAGGGCCTAAGGCCCCTTTTAAGGAACCACAAAATTTAATTGTGCACATGTGTAGTGCACACATGCCCTACGGGCATGTGTGTGCTACGTGGCACTTTTAAAAATTCATTTTTAATGTATTTTTTTAAATTGCACATGGTTACCACCAACTTGGAGTAGGTGGTAATTGCAGTTCCTAAATGCCCAGTTCACATTTAGGAAATGCTTGATATATGTGCATAGGGAATCGCAAATAGGAATTCCCTATTTGTGATTTCCTATTTAAGGAATCGCAATTTGTGATTCACAAAATTGAGTCACAATTTTAGGGAATTGCTATTTTAGCAATTCCTTAAAATTGCACTGCGAATGACTTTAATAAATCATGAAAGGCTATTTTTCATTCGCAAATGGTGGAATTTTGCGATAGATAGATAAAATAGATTGACACATCTGGCCCCAAGACCCCCTAATGAGCTTAGAAATACAATAGCTCCAACTGAGGCTATCACTGCGTCATTGACGGAGTAATTCCCAAAAATGTGACACCACTGGTGCCGATCACGGAGGCACACAGACCCCCAGGTACAGTGCCTTTGGGAAACAAAGAATAAGGACGTAGCACAGAGTCAGGGAGAAGAGTTGTCTCTGGAGCTGATGCGGCCTCAGTCTCTTACGGCGTCGGAGGAGATGAGGCATCAGTTCTGCACTGCGAGGCAGGTGGGGGCTAGGCATCGGTTTCATCCAGTTGCAGGGAGAGCTGATGCAGCGTCGTTGCGATGCATCGATTCCTAGTGACCCGGCAGGGTCGCTGCATCCAGTCAGTCAAGACATGATGTGTCGACTTTGCAGTGTTGCGATGACCCTGCGAGACATCAGCGGTGTCGCGGCAATGTTGGACTTGTGTTGCAGGCCGTGGTCGTTGCGTGCAGCGATATCCACGGATGGGGAGCAGGCTGCGGTGTCTGTGCTGGCATCGCTGAAGTCGGAAAAATAGCTAAAAGCCAGTAGATGAAGTCTTTGCTGTCCCTGAGACTTCAGAACAGGAGTCAAGCTCAATTCAAGCCCTTCTAGAGCACTTTCGGGGAAAGCAGAGGCCTTCCAGCACAGTCAGAGGCCAGCAGGCAGCAGGGCAACATTGGGCAGCAGTCCTTCTCAGCAAAGCAGTCCAGATGAGTCATTTGGGCAGCCAGGCAGGTCTTCTGACAGAGTTCAGGTGTAGATCCAGAAGTGTCTGATTTGGTGGGGTCAGAGACCCAGTTTATATACCTTTGAAATGTAAGTGTGAGCCCCCTCCACCCTTCCAGCCCAGGAAGGCCCAGTCAGTATGCAGATGAATGCAGATGGGCCTGAGTGTCCTGTGTTTGTGGTTGTCTGGGTGGAATGCACAAGGGGAGCTGTCAACCAGCACAGACCAGATGTGGATTTGAGACAGGCTGTAAGGCACAGATGGCAGTAAGTGCAGAGAAATGCCTATTTTCTAAAAGTGGCATTTCTAAAATAGTAATATTAAATCCAACTTCACCAGTAAGCAGGATTTTCCCTTACCATTCTGGCAATACCAAAGATGACAGGGCCGGTCCTTCCAGATCAGAATCTACCACTCAAAATTGTATGAGGGTAGGTCTATGAGAACGCAGACCTCAGAGTAGTGGGAAATGAATTTATGAGCTTTTCACTATCAGGACATGGAAAACACATAAATACATGTCCTGCTTTCTACCTACATAGCACCTGCCCTCTGGGTTTCCTAGGGCATACCTTAGGGTTGGCTTATATGTATTATATGTAGAAAAAGGGGACTTTAAGGCTTGGCAAGCAATTTTAAATGCTAAGTCAAAGTGCAGTGAAATTGCACACACAGGCCTTGCAATAGCAGGCCTGAGACAACGTTAAGGGGCTAATTATGTGGGTGGCACAATCAGTGCTGCAGGCCCACTAGTAGCATTTAATTTACAGGCCAGGGGCTCATGTAGTGCATTTTACTAGGGACTTATAAGTAAATTAAATATGCCAATTGGGTATGAGCCAAGGTTACCATGTTTTAGGGAGAGAGTACATGCACTTTGGCACTGCTTAGCAGTGGTTAAGTGTCCAGAGTCCTAAAGCCAGCAAATATGCGGTCAGAAGAAGAAGACGAGGGAGGCAAAAAGTTTGGAGTGACCCTTCAGAGAGGTCATTTTCCAACAGACTCGTTAGCACAACTGCGTCAAAATCTTTGACACAGGTGTGCTGCTTTGCTGGACTAGCAAAAAAAAATATTGACGCTAGTCCAGCAAAGCTCCGGGAGGCACATTGAAAAGAGCCTAGCGTAAGTTTAACGCCTGCTCGGGGGGGCACCTCCCTTGCATACATTATTCCTGGCACAGGTATAATGTGGCGCAAGGGTTTACAAACTGGTGCAATGGTGACATTGCACCAGTTTGTAATTATGGCACAGGTTGGAGACTGTTTTGTGCCATCACAGCATAAAAACAAATTACACTGCAGTGGCACAAAGGGCTTGTAAATGAGCCCCTTTGTCTTTTTTGCTCCTAAATCATGCTCTCTATTTGCCAGCACCTACCTGTGCTTCAATTGAGACCACCAATCGTCCAAACTAAATTCACTTTACTGTACTTGCGATCCTCCCCTTCATTTTCAGCCACCTATTTCAAATTCCTTCACATTTACAGAGAGTTTTACATTTTCAATCTTCAGTTTTGTCTTTTATGTATATGTACTTTGTCAATCTGCTAATATTATTTAATGTTTTAATCAGTCCCGAATCCCCTGAATTGGAGTCACACACCCCAAAGGTCCATGGTCTCCAGGTTAAGAATCACTGTGTTACATGTCCCACGCCTGCGTGCTGTGGTGCTTCCTGAACGTTTAGCTGTATGGTGCCTTTTTCCACTGTTTTAAGACGAAGGCTGTAGTCTCACTGAACAGTTGCGGACTTACCTCTCTGCTGACCTTGCCTGCGTGAAAGCCCATTACCAGCCTTAGGAATTTGTAATTGCCGGCCAAGCCCCCTTCTCATAAGAGATCAGATCAGGGCTGTATATGTAAAAGACCATCTCAAAGCATCAAGGAGCTGAGGGGTAACTTTGCCTGTTGAGCACATTCCCACCGCGTAACACCTTTTATTGTATTTGTTGTCTGTCGCGTAGAGATTTAGCACCTGTTGAACCTCCGCGCTAATCAGAATGCGAAAACCTATGATGACCGGTGTGATTCCATTTGTGGTCTTTTGTGCCTCAGGACTCACACAACTAACTGTCCAGTGGCTCCGACACTTATCCACTCCATCAGTATCGAAACAAGTCCCCTCCTAGTGTGTGTGGATGTGCTGCATTTTAAGGGATTCTTTAACTCTAACTGTAGATGTGGGATCTTTCCCAGTTCTATGTACAATCCCCTGAGAACACATTGTTATTAGGCTAGGATGCTGCTCCTTCTCATTGCCGGGTTTTCTGGTGTACTCATTCAATTTTCCCAGCTTCCTGATGTTTGCAGTTAGTTGCCCGCCATACACTATAGCTACAAGTTCAACATGGTTTTAGATGTAGGGTAGCAACCCCATGGGTTCATTTTTTGATGAACAGCACCGACTTTATAATCGGTTAGTGATGTTGAATGATATATTTTCCCTCAATATATAGTGCATGAATTGTTGTCCACTGATGAAACAATATCTGCATTCTGCAGCCCTGATTGGCACTGAATTTTGTAAGCAGCCCTTGAACAAAGGTGACCTCCCAAGCAATCTAAGGAGCAGTTATTAAGAATCTTAGTAAAATATGCCTGTGAATCAATCTATGTAGTTAACTAATGATTCTTCTTTTTTTGTTTACAGTCTTTGACTTTTATCCAGACTATTTTGGTTGGGTGTATTTCCGTTACTGCATTAAGAAGAGCATCTATAGTTGTCTTCAAGGCACATCATTCCTAGGAGTCTACTGTTACCAGTTAGCTTTCGCTCTCAGCTGGTACCTGATGCCTGCAAGCATTATGACTCTGAGTAATGGGTTGATATCAGCCCATTTGGGATTGCAGCTTTCAAAAACTGTCCAGAGTTCTCACTTAAATATTTGTGGATTCTCTGTAATCTTACAAAACTGCTTAGTTATATTCTGGAGGTCCGCCATTGACCATGAACCGTGAACAGTAGCTGCTCCTCTAGCTCTGGTCGTTGGATACTAAGAGGCAAAAGGACAGACGCATTGTTTTGGGGGTCCTCACTGTCCTCTTGCTTGCTCTTCTCAAGTGTCCTCCTACGAGACTTGTCTCTCTCTCTAGCTCTTTTGTCTGCTATTGGTGTGTATTGTCACGGGTAGCATTAAAGCTAAGCAAATGTCTGCTCTGATCGCTTCTGACCTTTGGGGGACAGTTGAGTGCTCCTGCCTCCCCAGATCACGTTGCTATTACTTGATGCACTACCCCATGCTGTGGCTGTGCTTATTAGATCTGCCTGCATTCCCCCTTCCTGGGATGAATCTCCCTAGGCCATGTAATCACCTGCTTACCTGCTTATGCACCCACTAGCCCACCATCTCTAGTTCACTAGAGATGGTGACTACGGTTAGCATATACAGGAGATAGCTAGCATTGTCATCCTTGAGCTTCTCATTAAGCTGGGTACAAAAATCTCTTGGGGATCTCTAAGACTTCTAATCTGAAATTCTTGTCAGAGCTTGATGGCTTCCCCGTGCCAATTTTGGAATGTCCTCCAGTGGCTGGAAGATGTTACCTTTGGTGTTTTCTAATGTGTGTTTAATGCTTTTTGAATTTTCCTTGTGTAAGGTACCCTCTAAAGCAAAAGTGCTGACTCCTATACCCCTTAGTGAGCACATCCTATTTGTTTGCAGATGCTCATACAATACTGGGTGCACATAAAGTGGGCAGGGGTTCTCTTATGTGGACCAGCTGTGATCTTACTGTCTCTGGTTCTAAGTTTAACCTAGCTTACTCTTGATCTGTCCAGGGAAAAGAGATAACATTTTGACCTGAGGTTACAGAACCGATTTATTAAAATCTGTGATCACAGACAAATCATGCAGAGGTTCTCTATGGCAGCCACAAAGGAAATGAACTTCTCAAGGAAGGCAGTGCATATATTTATAGCAAATACTAACAGCTTCTGAAATAGGGTCACTTAGTTAACGTTTCTGTATTCTAAGAGTCTAGGAGGCAGGTTCTAGAATGTGATTATGAGGAACAGTGAATCCCCGTGCTCCCTCTCACCATACACACACACACACAACACACACCAACACACACCAATTTTTGACATTTCTCTGGTGCCAAGTGCAGCCCGCATCTCACTGCAAAGCCGATGCTTCTGGTTAGTGCATTACTGAGGCACAGTAAAAGGAAACTGCTACTGGTTAAGTGAGTAGACTAAGCATGTAGTTACTTTGGTGTTTTTAGGGAAACTATTTTCTAGTAGTCAAGTGGCTTTGTGTGTTTCCTCCAGCTGTCCTAGGGAGAACACCCCAATGAAGCAACATTATAGGCTATAACAATTTGGATGCTTGGAGTCGGGACACTTTGTTGAACAGACTGCATTAGCAGAGTTTAGCCATACACTCAAAGAAGAATGGAATGAATAGGTGTCATAAGATGAAGTTTGTGTTGTATTATGTGGACCTAAATAGTATATTCAGTATGTGGGTCATTATTTTGGAAAGGGGGAACCCTTATTAATGAGTACACGCACATAGGTTAGCTCTCAAAACAAGTCTCAGTGCTAAACCCCTGGTACCAAAGACACATGCAAGAAAGAGGAAGTTCTCCAGTGATATGCATGATAACTTCAAGCAATGCCAACAATATCAATTTCAAGAACAAAATACAGTAAAACTTCCAAACCAATTTAGAATATGAAAAAAAACCAAAATTAACCAAAACACACCAAAATTATTGACATTGCATAAGGGGAGCTTGTCAGGTGGCACTAAGCTTGTGCGCTGATCCAGCGGGAGCAATGCTCTTTTGCACCTCTCACCACCCCTGTTAAGGGCTGGACGTGGCTGATGGTTCTTAGTCCTGGTCCTTATCATTTTTCTACCATTTTCCAAGCAGAGATCTCAAAAATCTTATTCATACCTTATCCTCTTCAAATGCAATCTGGCTTCACCTACATAGAGTGAAAACAGCTATTTATTGACTTTGATGGCATTCTATTTCTCATATGTAGTGTACCTTTTTATATGTTAAGCACCCAGCCATATGGGCTTATAAGGCACACTTTAGGTTGCAACTTTTTAATTTACAAAAATTGGTTACCCTACATGGCCAAGGCATTCCTTTTTGTGTGTCACTGCAGGGCTATTAAACCCTTCCATGCTATGGACATGCTGGAGCCATCCACCACAACAACGCTTAAGTGCTGTGGATGGCTTCAGGATGCCCTGACATTAGGGGCAGGAAATCCCTTTTCCTTTTCTCAGTTTCATTTTGGGTTGCTAGGAAAGATCTTCCCTAGCAGCCCAAGGCATTATTTTTGTGTGCAATGACGATCAGCACACATGGTGCCAGGCACACCTAAGCTCTCTATTGTGTGTGGCTGTTTAGGAGAAATACACAAAGCCCAACTGCCAGCTACACCCAGTCAGGTGACCCAGCGATAGGCTGCAGGCACTAAATAACTAAGGAAGAAAAATGCCATCTTTCTAAAAGTGACATTTTCAGAACTGTAATTTAAAGTCTGACTTCACCATAAGAGAGGACTTTTCATTGCAATTCCAAAGACACCAAAGATGAACTAGTTACCTACTCCCATTTGAAAATTACAGTTTATAAAATGTAATAAGGTAACTCCAGTGTTATCCTATGGAAGAGGTAAGACTTGCAGTAGTGAAAATAGATTTAAGAGTTTGCCACTGCCAGGACATGTAAAACTAAACGATACATGTCCCACTTTTCAATTACATGGCCCTCTGCTCTATAGGCTGTCCAGGGCCTACCCAAAGGGTGACATACATGTATTGAAAAGGAAGGTTTGGGCCTGGAAAAAGGTTTCTTTTGCCAGGTCGAAATGGCAGTTTAAAAACTGCACATGCTTGCTGTAGTGGCAGACCTGAGACATGTTTAAAGTGCTACTTAAGTGGGTAGCAGAATCAGTGCTGCAGGCCTACTTGTAGCATTGAGTTTACATGCCCTGGGCATAGGTAATGCCATTTTACTAGAGACTTACAAGTAAATTAAGTATGCCAATTGGGTATAAGCCAACTCCACCATGTTTTAAGGAGTGAGTACTTTAGCACTGGGTAGCAATGGCAAAGTGTGCAGAGTCCTAAAAGCCAACAAAAATGGGTTCACAGAGCAGGGGGGTGAAGGCAAAAAGTTTGGGAATGACCCTGCAGAAAGGGTCAAGTCCAACACCCTTGTTGCCCTAACCTGCTCCTCCACTGCATTGTTATATTTTCTACTAAACCTACAGTTGACATTATTTCTGCTGAGTCCAACCAAAAGTCACAAATTAGGCTAAGCATCACTTTATCTGGATCTTTTAGATTGGATTGGTTCAGTCACAACAAACTTGAGTTAATGCACCTAATGTTCCAATCTCCCTCTGATTGACTGTGCTTCCCACCTGTTTCTATGACTCATGCTCTGTGTGCTTCACCAATAACACTCCACTCAAGCAACAGCCCATTCCCTTCACTGGCTGCATCAGGTGTGATGGTCAGCCGCATATGGAGAGTATTGTATGACAAATCAGATTTCTGTTTTAAAATGTTAAATATGTTGGGATGAAGAGGAAAGGGACCCTCAGCTGCACACACAGTAGATATTCCCACCCTCAATATATTGCATGTTTAACCTCACATGTTTCTCTGTATGTGTGAATATTCAGCAGCATTGTTCTTTTTTTAATTTTCAGTATCTATAATATGTTCACTAATATATTACCCATGAGGACAAATTTTAGGGAGACTAGACTAACTGCAGATCAGATCTGCTATTTGCCAGGATTGCAGGTATGTATTTATTGCAAGAAGTCATACATAGTTGAAAAGAAGAAGCTCAGTATATCGTTACTAATAACCTAATCTTACTTCTCCAGGTTTACATTTAAAACAAGCATTTGCAATACAACGGGTATCGCATTACGTCGAGTTAGAGCTATTAGCGTTGTAAACTTCTAACCGGACTTTTCTTGCCACATCAAATGAAAAAAAAAGAATGAGCGCGATTGCGCTGTGTAAAACACAGCTTGATCGCACTGCGAAATAAGGAGAAAAAGTAGTCCAGAAACGATACGGAAAACATGGAGCCTTGTATGTTTCCAGTAGTTTACCGATGTTCTCGAGGATGGCTAAACACCGGAAAAGGCATGACGTATGCATGCCTTTCACGAATAAAAACAAGCAGATTTTAAAAGGCAAGCCCACGAACCGATGAAAGTGACTGACGTAACCTGGGTGTGGTTAAAATCCCCCTAAAGAGAGATTAGATGAGGGACGGAGTGCTTTGCGCTCGCCCATAGAAATGTATTACAATGGTATGTGTTTTTAATGTGGCTAGTATGAATGATCTATAAAGAGAGAGGAGAGAAAGGGAGGGACGGTAAGGAGAGATAAGCAATGGGAAACAGTGAGAGAAGGAGAGCAAGCTACAGAGGCACATAAAGGAAGAGAGAGAAGAAGAGATAGATGAGGAATATGCAGAGAAGGGTAGATGGAGAGAAACACACACACACAATGGTCAGACACAATGGCCCGTATTTATACTTTTTTTAGCGCCGCATTTGCGCCGCTTTTTGACGCAAAAACGGCGCAAACCTACAAAATACAATGGTATTTTGCAAGTTTGCGCCGTTTTTGCGTCAAAAAACGACGCAAATGCGACGCAAAAAAAGTATAAATACGGGCCAATGTACCTTAGCTATATTCCATAAGTTTGAGTTAATTCAGTGCACCACCATAGATCAAATGGTGCCTGATTGGATGCGAATAAGTACAGAGGTGGCTGTATTTTTAGCAAACTAGAAACAGGGTTTTATGCCATCCAGACAAAATAATCCATACACACATCACTGACGAAAAGGCAGACCTCCCAGGATATCAAGATTTTGCGATTTGCAATAAAATCATGAAATCAGCACGTCCCGTGATTCTTACAAAAGTGCCCACCAAATTGGAGGAAAATAATGACCCTCTCTTTACTGACTCTGCGCGGTCACTGAGACAGTTAAAGGAGGGATCAAAAGGCTCGGAGGCAGCAGAGGTGATAACGTCCTCTGCCGTCTGACTTTGAAATGCATAGAGCCTCCTGTGCAATTAGCCAGCAACTCCTTACCTGCTCTGCTGGTGCCTGGACCTCACTCCAGTTCATCCCTAGCCTCCCCTCCATGTTTTCTATTACTTTAAGGGTTGAGCGCACAAGCGCTCTAGCCTGCCTTAATCTCTCTGTGGGCTTTTAACCACGCCCACTCTTGCTATTCATTTGCTGTTGTGCTTGTCTTAAATGCTTCATTTGTAATGGTCCGTTTTGTGAAATGCCCTCCTTTGTGTGCTGAGTTCCCTCCCCAGGCGTTTTAACTAAGTGGACATTTCTGTTGGCCATCACACTCCGTCACGCTTCTTCCTGTTATCGCGTGTGATGGCCCCTCCTCCGGTTTCGGTTTGCCTTTCATCCCAGCCGCGAACCTTTCAAGACATTAATGCAGGGTGCCAATAACTCTCACGCTCACGGAAGCGAGGGCACTTTGAATTGGCTTGCTTGTCAACCGTTTTACTTTTAATTTTCAATTTATGTGGCAAGAAAAGTTAAGTTAGGAATTTACAACGCTAATAGCTCTATCTTGAGCAAACACAGACCCATTGCATTGCAAATGCTTGTTTAATATAGCGAACTTGGCCCAAGGGCAATAGGCAACATTCCCTCTTGTTGCCACCCCCATGCCTCTGTTGCGCTGTGACTCCCGTCTTGTCCCCCTCCCACGACTAATCTGGTCTCCCACTCCTCCCCAGACTCTAATATTGACCTCTCTCGCTCCTGTTTTCTCCAACCAGCGCAGGTTGTCTGATGCCAGAAAGTGCAGGGTTTATATTTTATTCTGCACTTTGTAGCATCAGACATCCTCCAATTTTTGCATGCTTTGTGAAATTCACTAAGCTTTCTACTCAGTCTTTCATAAAAGACTCTGCCTCAAACTCGTTGAACGCTTTATTGGAGGAAAGGTTTTTCATGTAGTTAAAAAATATACACCCAGGTGAAAACTTTGCACTAATAAATTTGGCCCTACAGCCTTTGCACCAAATAGCCTCCTAACACTTACAGACATGAAAGCACCATCAAGTCAATTTCTTCTTCCAGGAAATAGCTTCCAATTGGCAGCACTATGGCCTTTAAAATCTGGCACTAAGATAGAAATCATGTCTAAAAATAGAGACCTTATGAGATATGGACCACCCCCGGGTGCAGAGTGCAAAAACTCTGGGGAGTACCTTCAATATATATCAATACAGAGATTACACCTTTTACATCTGAACGGAAAAGGGGCTTGATTTAAACTATTTCTTTGACTGGTTAAACAGTCTTTCACAGGATATCAAATTCAACTGTCAGGGAATAAAACATCTATCAACTTCCAGGATATGTGAGACTGAAATCGCACTGGGTGTTTTTGTTGTGCTGAATAAAATAGCGCTGTAAAGCCAAACAGTTCCCTTCCAGGAAGTCTCAAAGATAACTTGCCATACACTTCTGAGATCCGTCGGATGTGTGCTGCAAGGAGGATTATTTCCACCATGCGACAGAAATTTTAAACTAATTAATTGAGAAAGGGTAAAGGGAAACAAAAAATGTATACAATCCCTCTAAAGAGCACGGTTAATCCACAAGGAAACTCTTTTGGAGGAAATATATAAAGGCACAGATAAGATCGTATGTTGATCGATCTACTGTCCCAGTACAAAACAGTTTTAAAAAAAAAATTAACCAGAACCGGCACATCTTGTCAAACCTGTAGTACAAACCTGAAACCCAGAAAGAACCGCAGTCTAAAGAATCACGTGATTCGAGCCCATATGACAGCAGAATCCATGGCAAAAATACACTGAGAGAAATCTAAAACATCCAACCACTTAAAGGGCAATTGTTCACTATCGGAATCAACAACTGAAGACAGCACATTCAGCATCAAAACAAACAAGCATTGGTATTTGCACTAGGTTTCTCCATTGGGATTATTCATACTTTTGTGTGGCAAGTGATGAAGCAGAAAATGAAGGTTTTACATTTATTAACGCATAAACGTAGTGTGAAATAATCATGTGTGACTTTAACCGAACTAATAAAGATTGTACGGGGACAAAATGTGCCCTCAGAGTAGTTTGCCAACATTTATAAGCGTGCTTTATATAACGTGGTGTGTTAGAATTGCACTAATCCGACATAATCGTAAACGTGTGCTATGATTTGCTGGTTTGAAATGTTTTAGCTTAGCATTACTTTAGTGCAGGCTTCGGCCTAGTTGCCTGGTCTCACGGTTTAGATGCTCGTATTTTTCCAATGTGCTATTAAACGTGTATTCTTGCTTGAAGCTGTACTTTTCCACTTAGATCGTTCACATGCTTATCTTAAGGTTTCGTGCCAGCCTGGCATATTTTCTCTTTACTCCAAGGTCGATCTGCAGGTGCGGACAATGGAAGCTCTGAAAGTGAGTTAATTGGTATAAAATGTTGCAACTTACATACCCGTCTCCAAGGATAATGTATGCTTAAGTAAAAGCTTGAGAACTGTTGTTTTTGATTGGATAATTTGAAGCTAACCTATGAACCCTCCAATGGAAGACCCTACTGGATTTGAACTATTGTCTATTTAAACCAGGTGCACGAGAAGAAGGTAGCCATTTGCAGGCTTTTGCAGCCATTATTGGACATCGCCCATACCCGCCATTTTGCAGGACATTGCAGCTATTATGGCCCACTTTGCTGCGACGCCATTTTGAAAGAGATTTTGATGCTTTCTCTAATCGAGAGAAAGAGACTTAAATGATTCTTACCCTAGAGACTTTAACTTTGATTTGATCCCTTGCATGAAGTAGTAGTTTTACCTTGCCGCCGTGAGGCAATTGCCCCGTCCACCCCTGCCCCTTTGCCCCGTCCCATGCTGATCGAGAAACGGTACCTGTGAGACGAAGACTTCCTTGAATGCTGATCGTAATTGGTAAATATGAAAGGAAATTGTACAATTGCATTGTGTTTCCTTTAGGTAACCAACTGCTGATTTTGATAAGAGCCCTAGTTAGGAGTTTTCTAAATTAATGTTGCTAAATTGTTTTTGCATGAAGTCCCACATGCCGATGCTAATTTGAGGTTAGACGAGGATTCCTTATGTCGCACGATACAATTTGAGATCTTGTTATGCTGACTAAATGTATGCAATTAGTTTGTTACAGATTATAGTTTTAGTGATTTGCATTGCTATTATCGAATGCCTTGTTATTCAAATGCTACATAGATTGCACTTGTTTCGCCGTTATGGACAGCTATTAATGTTCATATATGTTTATCATTTGGTGTTGAGACACATCTATATTGTGCTAGCTTTGTTAATATAGGGAAATAAAATTCACTAACTTTGAATAAACTGGTGTGGTTATTCCTGGCTGAAAGGTCAGGGTTCGCCGAAATGTATTCTGGATTAATTGTTAAGTGTTATGTTGATCAAGGTATTGCTTATGTTCGTTATTGATTATTGATTTGATTAAATTAACCAATATAGAGTACGGAGAGTCCCACTTAGTCAAAAGATTCATCGGCCTAAAGAGCGTCCGAATACAGGTAAATTACTAGTACGGACCGCTCTATCAGTAGATGGTAGCAGAGGATGGTTTCGTCTTTTGGGACCCTGTAATTTTAGAGTACATGGTGTTGAATTAACGAGCACGCATTTTGAGACCCCACTCGAGAAGTTGAATTAGATTTTTCTTGGGTAAAACAGATTGATAGAATGATGATGGGCTAGGTCCACCGCGACTTTCCCGGGATCTCGGAGCTTGCGAATGGAGAGAATGGAGGTGTGGAATCGGCGTTGGCGGTACTAGTGATGGTATGGGTGAAGTTAGGGTTTTGCGCTTGCACAGCTTATTGCCGCAGATTGTGTGAGAAGGTTGCGAGGATTTTTTTTTTTTTCTTTTTTTAGAGGATAGCGGAGGTGCGACTCCGAGTGTAGAAGTAGAGAAGTCGTCGAACTTCATAGAAATAGCGGAGGTGCGACTCCGAGGGTGAGAGTAGGGAAGTCGTCGAACTTCATGTGCGTGTGGCGCTTCGTGCATAAAAAGGTCCACGTGGTTGTTGTTGTTGAGACGGGCCCTGCGAGGACAAGAGACTCCGGAGTATGTTGTTTTATGTTGTGGTCTGGGCGGTTTAGTAGGTTGATCGGGCGTGGTCAACGAGTTGGTACGTGTGTTAGGGAGTGAAAGAAACTTCGACTTCGGGCTTTGACAAAATTCTAAGTGCACTAGAATAGATCATTGACAAGTTGAGAGTAGGTCTGCGGGTCAGATTTGCTTGCGAACGTGGGGACCGAGAAAGATGGAATAACTGCCGAGGCTAGTGAAAAATCCCTAAGGTCCTGAAGCGATTGTGTTACCCTTCCTGTAGTAAACCGACAGATCTGTTTTATTTTTTTGGTAGCTCGCGATACATGCCAGAAGTTGTTACGAGAGGAGCTGAGTGAAGGAGGACTAGCCGCGAGGCTTTGTCAGCCGCAGTGTGTGTGAGTGTGACGTCACTAGGAGCCGCGCTGGGATAGGTTGGTTGCAGAGAAGGGTCGCGCACGGATTGGACGCAGTCCGTGGGGCTCGATTGGAAGGGGAAAGGCAAGCAAAGAGTATTCCGGGAATTAAAGTCACCCATTGATTACAAACCTTCTGAAATAAAAGACGAGAAAATGACATTTTTTAAAGCATTAAGGAGTGCGATGAAGGGGGAGACATACATTAAAGCGAGCGTAGGAGAGGAAACGCCGCCCGAAGGCACACCAGCTTACATTGTAATGGAAGAGAAGGGGGTAGCTCCGTGTCTTTGGCTAAAGCAATGGCACAAACTGACAGAGAAACATGGGAGCGTAGCGTTCCCGATACATGGGACATTCAATATATGGATCCTAGAGAATTTGAGATTCACGATGTACGACATGAAGGTACCTCCAAGGCCAGCACAGTTTGAGGCTCTAGCAATTTGGGAACTAATGGCTAGACAGCAGCAGCAAAATAAGTTCGAGACCAGGATAAGGAAGGTAGAAAAGACACTAGCGGACGCTAGGTGGGATAATGCACAGAAGGTGTGGAGGTCAGATGTATTGCAGGGGATAAAATTGTTTCCCGCAATTACTAAGGAAGAAGGGGAGGCAGGTAAGAAAGCTACCTGTAAGACAGACAGAAAGTGTCCCAAGGATAGAGAGGACGAGGAAAAGTTGAGAAGAGAAGAGGAGTTAGAGGATGAGGAGTTAATAATGCAATTGCTGAACGACCGTCCACCACCTTATGCGGAGAGTGGACAAGGTCCAAGTACCAGTTCTGCCCCTCCGGCACCGGTACAGAACAGTGAAACCCAGAGTTCAGGAGCATCATCGGGATCTAAGGACCCGAGTCTACCGTTCACCCCGCAGATACCGCAGGTTAGGAGAATATATCCAGATGTGCCCATGTTGAAACCAGCAGAAAATTATCAGCCGCAGGTCCCAAGGTATTACAGCAGCGACAATAGTACGGGAATGATTTTAGACCCAGCCGCAATGGGAGGACAGAATGGTCACAACCCAACAATGGCACAAGCTGAATCAACCCAGTTTTTGATGCCTCAAAAGCAGATGCAGGGGGGAACAGCACATGCTCAAATGACGGGGAGTCAGATGGGCATGCCGGCAATGATGACCCATAATATGGGAATGAACATATCTCAGAACATGGGAAATGGACAGAACCCAGACGCGATATCACTGCCCATTACTGTAGGTCCACCAGTACCTTTGTATAGTCAGCCTAACTTAGGTATGAGCAGTCAAGGATCAATGCTGCAGAATGGGACAGAAAGAAGGTGCATAGAAAACACTCCAGGGATAACTCCGATAGCGGCTCAGCCAACTGGATCCGGATCCTTGATGGAGTTTAGTCCCATATGTGCTCAGTCAACACTGGTGAGGTCGAGCCCCCCACTGATAATACCTCTAACATCGAACACTGAAAAGTTGCCGCAACCATCAATGGCAGTCGATGTAAATGCTACACTTATGGGGTTGAATGCGCAACAGCTGACACAGTGGTTCAACAGTCTGAATTCCACACAAAGCTCAGCCAGTGGGAAGGGAGAAGATTATATGAATAGGATGAGGCTGAACATGGAAGCACAAGAATTGGTGGAAGGGACTATGGGTGTGAATAGGTTAGAGTCCTACTCGGAAGAAGAACTGAGGTATCTATGTCGCAGGATTACGAAGGAAGTGAACAAGGTACATAAGAGCTTGCAGGAAATAGCCGACAAAAACGGGGTTGACATAGACAAGACAAAACACTTGAGCAGAAGCTACAGGTTGGATTTTGGGACCACAGATTTTGAACATATGAGGTCAGCAGGCATGAAGGCGCACCTTAGAGAACTGCTACAGAGTGCACAAGTGTGGAGGTGCTTAGACAAGTGGGAAAGCAGGTGGGTAAAGAGAAAGGAAAAGAGGAGGGACAGTGCTACAGAGCACAATGAGAAAAGACCACAGAGCAGCGAGGCAGTAACCATGTTACCAATGAGGGAAACAGCAGGGGGAAAATTAATACATGTACCATGGCACAGAAGCGATATTCAGTCTTTTACGGACGATTTTCCCAAACTGAGAGAGAAGCCGATTGAATGGTATCAACAGACTGATATCTTTGTGAAGCTTGCAAAATGTCTCTGGGAAGACCTGAACACTCTCTTTGAGATTGTGGTTCCGGCAGATTTGTGGGAGGATTGCAAAAGAGCGGTAGGTTGGCCGACAAGTGAACCGGAGAGAGACAGGGATACGGGTGCACCATCACCTATGGTGATGAGCTTGTACTATAAGGTGATTGAGCATTTGAAGACGAAGGTTGCCGCGAAAAATGTGGATTGGCAGAAGATTGATCGAACTGCCCAAGAGGCTAAAGAATCGATTCATAGTTACTATGAGAGGTTGTTGAAGGCGTTCAAGAACTACAGTGGCACGGAAACAATAGAGGCGAAGGACATGCTTCATTTTGTGTTTAGATTTGTGGAAGGGCTGAGGCCAGAGATAAGTCAGATGATAAAGTCGCATTTGATTTGCTGGCAGTCGAAACCGATTGACGAAGTATTGAATTATGCGAAATACTGTAGCGACGAAATTGAGGTGAAACAGAAAAGGTTGAAAGAGAAGGTGATGATGATGCAGCTTAAGGCAGCTCAGACAGGTTTGCAAGGTCTGCAAGGGTTGCAAGGGTTCCAACAGCAGGTACCGCAACCGCAGCCGCAGTTACAGGGAAACATGGCGTTTCAGCCACAGGCGAGAGGCAGAGGCAGGGGAGGTTTTGTGAATAATGGTCCGGATTTGAACACTGTTGTGAATGGTGTGCAGGCAATGAAGAAGGTGATGCCGTGTCACGTGTGCGGAATTGTCGGTCATTGGAAACGCGAGTGCCCAATGGTGGTGCAGGAAGGTGCAGGTGTTGGTCAGCAAAACAATGATGTCAATGCATTTCAGACAATGAGGGGACCGAAAATGAGAGGTCCAAACCCAAATTTTCAGGCCGTAAATCAGTTGCAGGGATTACAACCTATGCAGCCGCAGCAGATGCAGATGCCTCGTATGCAGATGACGCAAATGCAGCCAATGCAACAGCAGTTACCCATGGTACCTAATCAGCAAATGCAAATACCTTTGGCACCAATGAGTCAGCAGCAAGTGATGGTTCCTCCACAGGTCTCGGGTCAGGTAATGAGTACAAATGGCACCGTACAACAGTTCCCATTACACAGTGAGAGTGGAATAAACAATGTATGGGAGAGTGAAAGTTCAGAAGAAGAAGGAGATTGTGTGCTTGCAGCATCCTTGGAAGTTGATCAAAAGGGTCCGTACGTGGAGGGAAGAGTAATGGGTCATCGTGTCTCATTCTTGGTTGACACGGGAGCCACACGTTCAACTGTTAAGAGCAGTGAAGTACCAAATTTGCCACTCTCAGGGAGTACAGTTCAAGTGGTGGGAGTAGCAAACAGGCACCTGACAAACCCGATTACAGATCCGGTACCAGTCAGCATTGGTAACTATCAAGGGTTACACAAATTTGTGGTATGTGACTCAAGCCCGATAGCACTGTTAGGGAGAGATCTATTGTGTAAATTGGGTTGTTCGATTATGTGTTCGAACGAGGGAATCAAAATCCAGACGAGCAGTGATGGGGAAGAAGAGGACAGTGTAGAGGGGGATGAGATGGAAACTGTCGATGAAGAGTATCCTCTGATTTGTCTTTTCCCGATGATAACTGAAGAAGATATTCCAGCTGAATTACGGGAAACAGTCGGAAAGGAAGTGTGGGATATGACAGGGAAAGAGGTGGGATTGATGAAAGGAGTGGAACCAGTGAAAGTGACTGTAAAGCCCAATGCAATCTTTCCCCAGACCCCACAATACCACATGGCACAAGACACCCTCATGAAAGTTGCCCAACTCATTGACGAATTTGTAAAACAGGGAGTGCTGAAAGAAGTGTTAAGCAGTCCATGTAATTCACCAATAATGGGACTAATAAAGCCGAGTGGAAAGGTCCGACTCGTGCAGGACTTGAGGAAAATAAATGACATCATAGTCAAATGCTGCCCTGTAGTACCGAATCCAGCTGTGATAATGTTCCAGGTCCCTTGCGATGCCGAGTGGTTCTCAGTCATCGATTTGTCACAAGCGTTCTTCTCGGTGCCTCTTCATGAGGACAGCCAATTTCTCTTTTGTTTCAAATTCTTAGACAGAGTGTACAGTTGGTGTCGAATTCCTCAAGGGTTTTCTGAGTCACCGTCAATCTTCAATCAGATTCTAAAGTAAGACTTGGAAGCATTAGAATTGCCATTCGAGTCAACTCTAGTACAGTACATTGATGACTTATTGATTGCATCAAAGACAGAAAGTGGCTGCACAGCCGATACCATTGCTCTGTTGAACCATTTGGGAAGGAATGGACATAAGGTGTCTCCTTCCAAATTACAGTTCTGTCAGAAGAAAGTGAAATACTTGGGTCACCAGATAGAGAAAGGGTCACGGAGAATAATGAAGGAAAGAATAACGAGTGTACTTCAAATGAGTCCACCAAAGACAAGGAGGGAGGTGAGGAAGTTTTTGGGAATGGTGGGTTATTGTCGCCAGTGGATTCCCAACTTCTCGACTCTAGCAAAGCCTTTACTGAAGTTGACCCAGAAGGATGCCTTGGATCAAATTGAGCTGAAAGGAGACGAGATGGATGCTTTTGTTGAATTGAAGGAATGCATGTGCAGGGCTCCAGCTTTAGGTATGCCTGATTACACAAAGCCTTTCACATTGTTTTGTCATGAACGTGATGCATGTTCTTTGTCTGTCTTGACCCAAGCCCATGGTGGCGTAAACAGACCAGTAGCATATTTTTCAGCTACCTTGGATCCGGTCGCAGCAGCACTTCCAGGGTGTTTGCGCGCCGTAGCAGCAGTTGGTATCAGCCTCACTCAGAGTGAAGGAATAGTGATGGGACACCCAGTAACAGTCATGGTCCCTCACTCAGTTGAGATACTTTTGACTCGCTCCCGAACGCAGCACATGACTGGAGCAAGACTCACAAGGTATGAAACGATAATTCTGGGCTCACCGAACGTGCAGCTGAAAAGGTGCACTACGTTGAATCCAGCAACCTTGCTTCCTGGAGAAAATGCTGAAATTGAGAACGCTGAAGACGTCGAGCATGACTGCCTTCAGGTGACTGAATTTTGCACAAAACCTCGACCTGACATTAAGGATACTAAGCTTGATGAAAATGACCAAATTGTTTTTGTTGATGGCTCATGTCTAAGAGATGGGATGGGAATTTTGAAAGCAGGATATGCTGTATGTACTGTAACAGGGGTCTTGGAAGCGGGCTGGCTTCAAGGAGTCTATTCTGCACAAGTAGCAGAACTTGTAGCCCTCACAAGAGCATGTCAACTGTCTGCATTGATGAAAGTCACCATTTATACTGATAGTCAGTACGGGTTTGGGATTGTGCATGACTTTGGACAACTATGGTCACAGAGAGGTTTCCTGACTTCTTCAGGATCCCCAGTGAAAAATGGGGAGAGAATAAGGGAGTTGTTACACGCCATTCAAATGCCAGCCGAAGTTGCAGTGGTAAAGTGTAGTGCTCATACAAAAGGACAGGACTATGTTTCTCTGGGAAATGCATATGCGGATCAAGTTGCAAGATTTTGTGCCTTGAACTGTATATTACTCAGAGATGAATGGAATTCGATAAGTGAACCAGAACTCGAACCAGCTGAAGCATTTGCCTTGAAGGTCGTAGATACAATAGATGAACTAAAAGCATTACAGAATAATGTCAGGGAGGATGAAAGAGATTCCTGGATTAAATCACAATGTATAAAAAGACCAGATGAGTTATGGGTTTCAAATGAGGGAAAATTTGTTTTGCCAAATAGTCTCTTATCACAGCTTGCGCGGTTCTATCATGGGCAAGCTCACCTAGGGAGAGATGCCATGATAAGATTGTTCAAAACTGATTGGTTTAACCCCAGATTTCGTCAAGCTGCAGAAGCAGTTTGCCATCGATGTGTCACTTGCCAGCAGATGAACCCAGGAAAGGGAACAGTTGTGAGCGCGAGCCACATTGGCAGAGCCAGTGGCCCGTTTAGTCGAATGCAGATGGACTTCATTGAGATGCCTGTGCATGGAGGTCTGAAGTATGTGTTGGTGATTGTGTGCATTTTTAGTCACTGGATTGAGGCATACCCCACGCGTAGAAATGACAGCCTTACAGTTGCAAAGCTATTGTTGAGGGAGTTAATACCACGTTTCGGATTCCCGATCTCTTTAGAATCAGATAGGGGAAGTCACTTCAATAACGAGGTGATAAAGTTACTTTGCGAAGCGCTGAACATTGAGCAAAAACTGCATTGTAGCTATCGCCCTGAAGCCTCAGGACTGGTGGAACAAATGAATGGTACATTGAAATCAAGAATGGCGAAAATATGTGCATCGACAAATTTGAAATGGCCTGACGCATTGCCCTTGGTGCTAATGTCAATGAGAAACACCCCTGATAGAAAGACTGGATTGTCTCCGCACGAAATTCTCATGGGCAGGGCTATGAGACTTCCTGCAGTTCCCGCAAACGCGCTTTTGAATATTACAGATGATATGGTGTTAGACTACTGCAAGGGTCTAGCTGACGTGGTTCGCTCTTTCTCTCACCAGGTGGAAGCGACCACCTTGCCACCGATTCAAGGTCCAGGACACACACTGAAAGCAGGTGACTGGGTCGTGGTAAAGAAGCACGTGAGAAAGTCGTGTCTGGAACCCCGTTGGAAAGGCCCTTTCCAAGTGATCCTGACACCAACTACCGCTGTGAAGTGTGCGGGAGTTCCCAACTGGATTCACACCAGTCACACAAAGAAAGTGTTGTGTCCCACAGATGAGGAAGTTGAAGCGCTGAAACTGCCAGTGCCTGACAAAACAGTGCTGAGTGCTGAGACAGAGCAAAACCGAACTGAAAGCGAACAGGCAGAAACGGGAGAGAGAGAGATATTCTCTGAGGACGAAGAGACCAACTCGCTTGGGGAAGACCAAGGAGAAACTTCAGACAGCGACGAAGCAGCTGAAGGTGACAAAGAACCTGAAACAGCTGAGGGTAGCAAAGAGCCTGAAGCAGCTGAAGGTGACAAAGAACCTGAAGCAGCTGAAAGTGATAAAGAGCCTGACGAAAGTAACAGTGACGAAGGGCTCGAAAAAGGCGAAAAAGAAGGAGAGCCTGATCAGAGGAGGGCTTTCCCAGAAGCAGACGATACAGAAAAAGAAAAAGACAACGTGATTGATTCCCCAGAAGGAGGGGACAAGGCAGAACAGAACGAAACAGTTCAAGCTTCCACAGAAAAGATTGCAGGTCCATCAAATGGACACGGTGCAAAGAGGAGACTAAGTATATCACCCATAAAAGAAAGGACTAAAGGAAGTCTGAACGACGGAGAAAGGCCAAAAGTGAAAGAGAAAAGAAAGGAAGTGACTGTCGTGGTACCATCCTCAAGTGAGGGAAACGACTTGGCCAAAGAGGAAAGTACCAGTGAGGCAGAATCGAAAAGAGAAGCAAAATTGAAAAGGAAAAGGATACCAAACAGGAGATATTCCGGTCCAGAATGGGCATATGTAGTCAATGACGATTGGACTGACGAATTTGTATCTCTTAGCCTCGAGAACGAAGAAGAAGAGATACCAATAGAAAAGAAAAGTTTTATGGACTCTGTCGATTGAAAGGGTGATAAATGATATTGCTTGTTACAATCTAACGTGATACAAACAACCAGCTGAGACATTGCTAAACCGGATGAGACACTTGCTGAACTGATAAAAGACTGAGTTATTGCCGAATTGAGACAAATGCTGCTGACCGATAAGTGACTGGCCTCTTGAAGAAGACGGTGTGAACATTGCGCTCGCTCAGCTTTGTAACTGAATTGCTAAATAATTTCTTTTACAGGTGCTTCCAGCTCTCTGATTCTATACAGATCATGACTGGGTACGCTACACAAAACAGTAGAAAGAAATATTGTAAATATGTGTGTATAGGCTTGGTAACTGCATGTGTACTAATAATAATGGCAATAGTGCTTACAATGCATGGAAAGGGTGAGAATGAGAAAATTGATGCTTCTACCTTTGCTCCTGTTACTGTCACTGAACTAACTGCATTAAAAAGATTAGAATTAGATGAGAGGCTCTTGCATGATAAGAAAGAACTTTCGTATAATGTTTTCTATCGCTTGCTAACAGAATATGTTGAGACTATGGATGCGAAGGATTGTTATGTGTGTACACAGATACCGACATCAGTAAGGGAAGGGGTGACTTATCACCACATGCCTCTTACATACGGGATTACATGTAGTATAGTAATGTCTAGGTTTTATGGTCAGACTAACATACAGTATTTTTACTCAAATTATGATGTTACCTTTGCATATGTTCCTATAATAGCGCAGCTAAGCCAGATTGCTAAAGATTGGGATGCTAAAATAATGAGGGAATTTTTCGAGCCAATGCAACCTTTTGAAACGGCTCACGCTCATAGGGAAAACCTTACCTGCTCGCTCTCTGCAATAGAAATAAGCTTTTTAGATCGCACAGATGATAGAAGAGCACAAATGAATGCGAAATTAGAAAAAGAGCTACATAAGAGGACTTCAGTAGATAATTATGATTTTGCAGCAATAAAGACACAAGGGAGAATTGCTTTAGATGCTTGGCATGTAGGGAAATTTTGTATATATCGGGGTGAATCCTATTATGACAATATTTTTGTAGGAGCGAGTGAGTGTAAACATACGTTTATTTTTAAGGCCAAATGGACATTCATGATGAACGGACTTGACCCTGTCATTCCAGGGGTATATTACATTTGTGGGTATAATGCCTATTATCGTCTTCCAAAGGGATGGTGGGGAAGATGTTATTTGGGTATAGTGTTCCCAAAGGTTTATCAACTGGATGACCTATCGATGATTCAAAAGACACCTGGATCCCATCGTATCCAGAAAAGAGAGACCGCAGCTGCTGTGGTAGGAGATATATTTGGAGCCATGATTCCTTCGTTGGGAGTCGTGTTGAATTCCATCAAAATAAGAAAGTTGTCTACTATAGTGGATAACATGTTGACAAAGTTTTCAGGTGCTATAATCCTGATAGATGCTGAACTTGCAGCGGAAAGAGCTATGACTCTTCAAAACAGGCTTGCTTTAGACATTCTTTTAGCAAAGGATGGCGGCGTTTGCAAAATGCTTGGTGCACGACACTGTTGTACGTATATTCCTGACAATAGTGTGAAAATTAAAACTATGCTTGCTAATCTAACAAAAGAGAGTGCAGATTTGAAGGAACTGAAAGAACCAGGAGTGTGGGAGAAGGTTGGAAAAGGACTTGCTTCAGTGGGACATTGGATTGGGGGAATTTGGAATGGAATATTACTGAAAATAATACAAGGAATATTAATAGTACTAATTTGCATATTTGGAATTTGGGGAATAAAAAGGGGAATAATAATGATTATGGAAAGAATTAGAAGAAGGAAGGAAGAGAAAATAATGAAGAGAATGGCAGAAGAATACAAAGCGAAAACTAGGGGAACTAAAAGGAAAAGAGAACTGACAGAATTTTAATGGAATAAAATTTGTGGGCATGATTTGGTGTGATGACAAGTAGTCATCAGAGGAGGGATTGATGAAGCAGAAAATGAAGGTTTTACATTTATTAACGCATAAACGTAGTGTGAAATAATCATGTGTGACTTTAACCGAACTAATAAAGATTGTACGGGGACAAAATGTGCCCTCAGAGTAGTTTGCCAACATTTATAAGCGTGCTTTATATAACGTGGTGTGTTAGAATTGCACTAATCCGACATAATCGTAAACGTGTGCTATGATTTGCTGGTTTGAAATGTTTTAGCTTAGCATTACTTTAGTGCAGGCTTCGGCCTAGTTGCCTGGTCTCACGGTTTAGATGCTCGTATTTTTCCAATGTGCTATTAAACGTGTATTCTTGCTTGAAGCTGTACTTTTCCACTGAGATCGTTCACATGCTTATCTTAAGGTTTCGTGCCAGCCTGGCATATTTTCTCTTTACTCCAAGGTCGATCTGCAGGTGCGGACAATGGAAGCTCTGAAAGTGAGTTAATTGGTATAAAATGTTGCAACTTACGTACCCGTCTCCAAGGATAATGTATGCTTAAGTAAAAGCTTGAGAACTGTTGTTTTTGATTGGATAATTTGAAGCTAACCTATGAACCCTCCAATGGAAGACCCTACTGGATTTGAACTATTGTCTATTTAAACTAGGTGCACGAGAAGAAGGTAGCCATTTGCAGGCTTTTGCAGCCATTATTGGACATCGCCCATACCTGCCATTTTGCAGGACATTGCAGCTATTATGGCCCACTTTGCTGCGACGCCATTTTGAAAGAGATTTTGATGCTTTCTCTAATCGAGAGAAAGAGACTTAAATGATTCTTACCCTAGAGACTTTAACTTTGATTTGATCCCTTGCATGAAGTAGTAGTTTTACCTTGCCGCCGTGAGGCAATTGCCCCGTCCACCCCTGCCCCTTTGCCCCGTCCCATGCTGATCGAGAAACTGTACCTGTGAGACGAAGACTTCCTTGAATGCTGATCGTAATTGGTAAATATGAAAGGAAATTGTACAATTGCATTGTGTTTCCTTTAGGTAACCAACTGCTGATTTTGATAAGAGCCCTAGTTAGGAGTTTTCTAAATTAATGTTGCTAAATTGTTTTTGCATGAAGTCCCACATGCCGATGCTAATTTGAGGTTAGACGAGGATTCCTTATGTCGCACGATGCAATTTGAGATCTTGTTATGCTGACTAAATGTATGCAATTAGTTCGTTACAGATTATAGTTTTAGTGATTTGCATTGCTATTATCGAATGCCTTGTTATTCAAATGCTACATAGATTGCACTTGTTTCGCCGTTATGGACAGCTATTAATGTTCATATATGTTTATCATTTGGTGTTGAGACACATCTATATTGTGCTAGCTTTGTTAATATAGGGAAATAAAATTCACTAACTTTGAATAAACTGGTGTGGTTATTCCTGGCTGAAAGGTCAGGGTTCGCCGAAATGTATTCTGGATTAATTGTTAAGTGTTATGTTGATCAAGGTATTGCTTATGTTCGTTATTGATTATTGATTTGATTAAATTAACCGATATAGAGTACGGAGAGTCCCACTTAGTCAAAAGATTAATCGGCCTAAAGAGCGTCCGAATACAGGTAAATTACTAGTACGGACCGCTCTATCACAAGCACAAGAACTAATGAAAAGCAAAGGTTGGATGTAAGGCCTTTTTAAGATTTATATTAAATACAATGGATTTCACAAGCACAGCGCAAGCTCTGTGCAGGCGAAACCTAATAAGCAGTGATAACCTAACGTACAACAGTGCAGAGGTCAAGAAAAAGATAAGACTGTGTCTGCAAAGAAAACCAGTCACCATTGCATTTATGATGTTTTGTGTCCTGACAAGCTCACTTGTCATAACTTTAAAGGGCCTTTGTTTGTGTAAATTAAATGATGGATCTTTTGGTGGTTCAGGTTATGGTTTGGCTCTTGGGGCCTCAACAGACCATTGACTTAGTTCCTCATATGAATTGCTAGCTTGCTGACCTCTAGGTGAGTGCAACTTGTGCACCTTCCTGCCATAGCTATGACAAGCAAGACTGATAAGAGGATGGCACTGTTGATGAAGTGTGTTAACAAGCATCTTCTGGTGAAGCACAGGATTCAGTAACCATAAAAAGGTTATAGTCCAGGGTCTGTTGACCAAAAGGGAACATAAACTCAAATATGCATGAATTAACCCAATGTACACACAAGGAAGGTGTTGAGTTCCTAGAGCTTTTGGCTCTGGGCCACTGCACCTGCTGCACCATTGAAATAATGGCCCTGGTGCCTGAAAGGAAACTGCGCTTGTAACTGCTTACTTAGTAGCTACATACAACAATAATCGGTGTTCAGTGGGTTTCCTGGAGCTTTTTGCCCCTGTGCCACTGTACCTGTTGCACCATCGAAATCATGACCCATGTGCCTACAGGGTAACTGCACTTGTGACCGCTTGTTCAGTGGTAACATATAGCAGTAATCAGTGCTCAGTGGGTTTCCTAGAGCTTTTGGCCTTGTGCCACTGCACCTGCTGAACCATCCAAATCATGGCCCTAGTGCCTGCAAGGTAACTGCACTT
The DNA here is from genome assembly GCF_031143425.1 of Pleurodeles waltl. Classification (NCBI taxonomy): domain Eukaryota; kingdom Metazoa; phylum Chordata; class Amphibia; order Caudata; family Salamandridae; genus Pleurodeles; species Pleurodeles waltl. The sequence goes on along the minus strand of NC_090444.1, from coordinate 97,972,913 downwards.
GTGACTGCTTATCCAGTAGCAATATAAAGCAATAATCAGTTTTCACTGGTTTCCTGGAGCTTTTGGCCCCCGTGCCACTCCACTGCACCTGCTGCACCATTCAAATCAAATCATGGCCCTGGTGCATGCGAGGTAACTGCGCTTGCGACTGCTTGTTTAGGAGCAACATACAATAATAATCGGTGTTCAGTGGGTTTCATGGACCTTTTGGCCCCTGTGACACTGCACCTTCTGCACCATCCAATTCATGGCCCTGGTGCCTGCAAGATAACTTTGCTTGTGACTGCTTGCTTAGTAGTACCATATAGTTATAGTCGGTGTTTAGTGGGTTTCCTGGAGAATTTGGCCCCTGTGCCACTGCACCTGCTGGACCATGAAATAGGGTCATCAAGGGCACTGCCTTGGCGACAATTCATAGAAATAAAGGTGAACCACTTGCAATTACCAGTACCCCGCAGCACAGCTCCTAGGTCCTGCTACTCTGGCTGGCTGTACCTCAGACGAGGAGAACGAGACACCTCCAACAACCACAGACTGAGATGGGGGCCACGTTGAGGGGGGCTTGGGAGGAGCGGTGGTGAAGTGACCCAGCTGCGATTGCTGAAAGAAGGGGGACAGCACTGAGAGAGGTTTCTGCAGTGCGGCTGGCTGTGCCTCCTCTGAGGAGAACGAGATACAATGGGCTTTAATATTTATTTATGTATGTATTTATTTAACAAGTTTGTGTGGCACTCCAGCAAAAATTAAGGTATAAGAGAGCTTTAGGGGGTCATTCTGACGCTGACGGGCGGCGGAGGCCGCCCGCCAGAGTTCCCCCACCAAAATACCGCTCCGCGGTCGAAAGACCGCTGAGGGTATTTTGGGATTTGCCCTGGGCTGGCGGGCGACCGCCAAAAGGCCGCCCGCCAGCCCAGGGCAAATCATCCTTCCCACGAGGACGCCGGCTCAGAATTGAGCCGGCGGAGTGGGAAGGTGCGACGGGTGCAGTGGCACCCGTCGCGTATTTCAGTGTCTGCATAGCAGACACTGAAATACTAAGTGGGGCCCTCTTACGGGGGCCCCTGCAGTGCCCATGCCATTGGCATGGGCACTGCAGGGGCCCCCAGGGGCCCCGCGGCACCCCCTACCGCCATCCTGTTCCTGGCGGGAGACCCGCCAGGAACAGGATGGCGGTAGGGGGTGTCAGAATCCCCATGGCGGCGGAGCGCGCTCCGCCGCCATGGAGGATTCACATGGGCAGCAGAAAACTGGCGGACTGAAACAAAGATACCAAAGGGTTTATCTGTAACAACAGCAGCGGCTGCAAGGGGGCAGTCAGGACATGAGCCGTAAACTGAGAGGGGGCCCTGTTGAGGGAGATTTCGAGTAGCAAAGTACCCTGCTGCGATTGCAGAAGAAGGGAGTGCCACTGAAAGCGCAAAATGAAAAAGCCATGGTACTGCTTTGTGTGAACATGTCAAACAGCAATTATTTAGGATGTAAATCTATTAAAAAGCTGTTAAAGTGATTTCAGTGATTTGTTATCTGATGTGATTTTGTAATGGCCCTGGTGCCTGCAAGGTGACTGTGCTTGTGACTGCTTGCTTAATAGCAACATATAGCAATAATCAGTGTTTAGTGGGCTTCCTGGACCTTTTGGCCCTTGTGCCATTGCACCTGCTGCACCATCCAAATCTTGGCCCTGGCGCCTGCAAGGTAACTGCGCTTGTGAGGGGTTGCTTTGTAGCGGCATATAGATATAATAGGTGTTCAGTGGGTTTCCTGTAGCTTTTGGCCCCTGTGCCATTGCACCTGCTACACCATGCAACAAGGTCCTCCAGGGGGCTGTCTTGGTGACTGTTCATGGAGATTAAACTGAATTTGAACCACTTGCAATGACCGATACCCTGCAGCACGCCTCCCATGTCCTGCTCCTCTGGCTGGCTGTACCTCTGACTAGGAGAACGAGACACCTCCAGCAGCCGTAGACTGAGAGGGGGTCACTTTGAGGGGGTTTGCGACGAGCAGCTGTGAAGTGACCCAGCCCTGATTGCTGATGGGAGGGGGCCGCACTGAAGGAGGTTTCTGCAGTGCAACTGGCTGTACCTCCTCTGAGGAGAAGGAGACATGGTGAGCTTTAATATTTATTTATGTATAGATTTATGTAACAATTTTGTGTGCCACTCCAACAAAAATTAAGGTATAAGAAAGCTTTAGACCGCAACAAAAGATACAATAGAGTTTATCTGTAACAACCGCAGCAGATGCGAGGGGCAGTCAGAACATGAGCCATGGACTGAGAGGGGGGGGCACGTTGAGGGGGGTTTGTGAAGAGCAGCAACGGCGCAGTGACCCAGCCGTGATTGCTAAATAAGAGTACGGAAAATAGAAGAGAAGGGGCAGAACAGAGGATGTGGCGTAATGGCCAGAACTGCTGACCATGGAGTTGGGCAGCTGGGTTCGAGTCTTGGCGTCGGCTCAACTTCCTGTACGAGCACACTAAGAGAGCAGCCTCGCATAGAAGTTCAATGGATCAAATGGAGCACTTGGGCCTTGAGACACTGATAAGAGCAAAAACACACGGAACAACAGGAAATAGTGTGCAACAACCAAGAGAAACCGAGGAAAATTAAGTGACAAGCACAGAAACCATTAAAAAGTAAGGGTGGGATGTAAGTCCCTTTTGAGATTTATATTAAACACAGTATATTTCACAAGCTCAGCATAAGCGCTGTACAGGCAGAACCTAAAAATGGGTTCACACAAAATTCTCTTAAGTGCAAAACAAACAATGTTCTATATGGGATACTGTATCCATGTGGTATATTATAGATTGGAAAAATGAATCAAGAAATACTAAAATACATAATGCTAAATAAATCAAGAATGTAATACCTTTACAGTACCTTTGGTTAAACATTGACTGGAACACTCACCCAGTGCCAACCACCCGAAATGGACAGTATTGGATGTTATCACGAGGACAGAAGCGAAGCTTTTGAGAAGAAAGCCAAGACTAAAATTACGTTTTGATAGCCTCTTGACAGGGCTTAGTGAGATTTAAGGGATACATAACATTTAGCGGCTACCCTCTTAAGGAGAGGAGCTACCAAGCACAGTAGCGGCCCTCGCAGGGCACCAGCTGCAGCCTGTGCTGCACCTGTTGAGGCAGGCAACATCACAGCAGTTTTGTGAGCACGCCTCTTCATCACGCAAACCCTCCCCCCGCACCCACAGGATGGACTGGAGAAGAGGGGGTAAAAGGTCATTATTTTTTCTTTGTGTCTCTAGACATGGCTGATGGCATTGCTCTGGTAAGGGGGTCCTTTTTTAGCAAGCTGGTTTTCCAAGGAGTCTTAATGTTAGTAATGTTAGCCTATTAGCAGGAGAGTGTGGAATATTCATCTGAAAGGCTATTCTTGCCCTCTCACCCACTGGGCTGTTTAACCCCTGATTGCCTATGAGAAAGAAATGCAGAAAGCCAGGAGCTAAATTTTATTTTGTATTTTACAACTCTGTGCTTTGGCATTTTAGCGTAGATTACCAGCATGTATTTTTTTCAGCCACCAGCATGTTGCATTCTGAGGCTTGTAGTTTTGCTTTTAACAGTTTAATTATGGGCTCAAAAACCCTGCATGCAAAGTGATGTCAGCTAAAATGCCAAAATTGTCTGGCTGTGTTATAAATGACATGGAGCCACTTGTCAGTGTTTAAAAAAAAAAAAAAAATACATCATCGCCTACTCTATTTAAAAAACAATATTTTTACTCATGAAACCAAAAGTAAACTATGCTCACATAGTTTGGGGGAGTTCACTCTTTCACTCACATCATGCATTAAAACAAGCATTGGCAATGTGTATCATTTTTGTTGTATGTGGAGTGGAAAGGTTTATACAGAGCTTCACAACACAACAAAGGGACAACATGGACAGCCGCAGTGCAGCTTCCCCTAACACATTAAATAATTAGAAAAGGGCAGGTGCCAGCAACAGAAAGAACATCACACAATTCTCTCTCACATAATACACTAAATAGTAAGTGAGAGGTGGTGTAAAATGTTTGTAAATAGACACAAACATGCATGAACTACAAAACTCCTGCATGAAATAGCCAAACCTGATATAGAATTACCATACATTCATGTACTCATATAGGATGGTGAGTGCTTAGCTATCTAATGTGGTATGCTTTATCAGTGGATTCTATATCTTGCACGGGGAAGCATTCAAGAGCACTAGTTTTACCTGGTTGTATAGTCTCCTAGTTATGGGTTACCTAGTTTGGGTGAAGTTATATCACTTATGTCGACATTTATATACTACCTTTTTTAAACTGTCAGACCTATATCAAAATTTTATGTGGGTGATCTAAAATATTTTTACTGTGGTCTCCCTACCATACAATTAAAAACTGGAGGAATGAGCAATGGAACCTACATCTCTTATCTATCAACATGCTTTGGGCTTGAATATTGCCTCTTTGGGCTCAGCTGTATTTCACAGGAAAGTTCATGTCTCACATAAACAATTTTGAAACAATTCCTGCTTCATAGGGCATATTCACCAGCCTCAGAAGGGTAAGGGGTGATGGGGCAGGCCTCGCACCAGGCTATTGGCAAGGTGATCAGTATGCAGCATTTTTTCACAGTGCAAGTCATTATAGTCACAGTATGTACTATGAAACACGCCACACCTGTGCCACCAAGCCACACTCACAACTGACTGTGTTTGGGCAGTGGGAGTACATAGGTGTTGCAAACAATACGCCCAACATCAAAGCATCTCCTGCCTCGCTGCATGCACAGATAGGGCAGTTTGCAGTGAGGCGGCGACTACCAGGCCCCATAATTCTCCACAACCCCATCTGTGTTGCATCTTATCTGGAAATGCAATGCCATGGAGGCTTAAGGGAACAGCTCTTGGCTCAGCCTGGACCTCCCGCTCTTCTTCAAATGTCAGTGACTGCCACTTTATAGCTGAATGCAAAGTATTACATAAAAAAGGGCATTTTGGATAATTTGGATAATTTTTATTTAGCACCTTAGAATATATCACTGCTCTGAGCGATCTTTATAATTAGTGAACCCTACCCTGTCTGCTGTGACAATATTGTTAATGAGTCAAAAGGCAAGGCAGTTGTCTTGTTTTTACATATGTAAGCCTTTAATTTTTATAGATAAAGCAACATTATGGGCTATTAAACTACACACAAGAGAGGTTGTTGTTCAGTGAGAACCCTGGAATCTTCAAAGTGCTTTCAAATGTGGTGATCATAGAAAGTAGGCACAGTGGAGAAAAGTAATTGCCTACGGTCATGCTGTTTAGTCAAGCCTGGAAGCTGGGAGTAAAGCCAGGTTTCTTGATTAGACATTGTGCAATGCAGATCCTGGATAGATGTTAAATTCTTTCCACCTTCTGCTCTGATGAAGATTTTATTAGTGAAATAAAAGGCAAGCCAGTTGGCTTATACCTCCTATACAAGGCCTTTACTGTTGTCACAGATGGAGAAAGAGTATGGTATGCTAAACCATATACAAGGTTTTGTACAGTGCACAACCGGAACTACATTTTTTCAAGTTGCTCCCAAAGGTGATGATTACTGAAAAGGAAGCAGAAGGGAAAAAGTAACTGCCCTGGGTCACACAGTTTGGCCAAGCTGGGAAACTGTGATTGAAACCATGGTCTCTGGGTCAGGGCCTTGCAACTAGTTTTGCTCTGGGTTCTGACTGGCCTGGGCATATTATGCAAGGCATTCCAATTATCACTTGTTGGTATAAGGTAAAGCAACCAAAGTGGAAACACCCTCTTCATAGAACAGCTACACTTTAGGCAGAAACTGTGCAAGCATCCCTCCTTCAGAGAACAGGTACAGCTAGGATAGCATCAGTACAAGCAGGTACACATCAGGCAACAGCAGTGCAAGCTTTAGTTCCTCACATATTAGGGACAGCATAGCAAAAGCAAAGCAAGCTTCCCTCTCTCACAGAAGGCAATGAGTGCAATCTTTTATTTCCTCAGAAGAGATCCAGCATTGCAGAGTTAGATAAGCTTTCATCACTCACAGAACATAAACCCTTAAGGCATGAGTGAGATGTAGGTTACAGTCAGATGTCTGGAACAGGTATTTAGGTTGTTCGCTGAGAAGAATATATAAGTGAATGAGTGAGTAAATATGCAAGTTTTGACAAAATTCTCATATTGAGAAATTGCTGTAACATAGTAGGTCACTGTTATTTTGAACAGCGTCGCCTAAGTAACTATGCTCTAGAGAGGACCAAAGGATCCTCACTTAGTAACAAGTTTGTTTTTAGAGCCACATGTTGCAGTTAGATGCCCTTGCTTTAATGAAGCACTAATCCTGGCCACTAGTCTGACATATGGATGACTCAATGACTACCCCAGAACCACACTTCATTTGTGACAAAGGGCCTGATTACGAGTACGGCGTACCAGTGGTGGCGGTCCGACCATTGCATCCTTGGTGGTCCGACTGCCAGATTATGATCGCCACCAGCGCCAGGATCGTGGATCCTGATGCGTTGGCGGTGGGGACAGCCGTGGTCAAGCACAGTGGTGCCGATGTTGGCACCGCTGTGCTAATCACAACTTGTCTTTCTACTGGCCTTTTCATAGTGGGGACACCGCCATGAAAAGGCTGGCGGGAAAGGCAGAGACGAGGCCACAGGGGGGGCTCGCCCACCCATTTCATGGGCAGTGCAGAGGCCCCCCGTCAGCACAGTCGGAACGCACACTGTCTGCGATGACATTAGTATGCATTCTGACTGTGCTGGTGACGCAGAAAGTGCGGCAGCATTGGCGTTGTTGGCTGCAGTGGGCAGGCTGCCAGCTTGGCGGCATCCTCCCCACCGCCGTATTGGCAATCCAGCGGTTGAACCGCTAAAATCATAATCAGGTTCAAAATGTCTCTGTTCTATTTGCCTTTCAAAGTTGCATGCAAAATGAGTTTTTAGTGATCAAATATTTTGTCTTTGAAAACCTGGAATTTTTCTACCTTTTCAAAAAAGTTTTGAATGTGCATGCGTCAGGCTGTGTGCAATCCCTGCCTCGATGCTGCACCTGTTCAAAATGTTGAGGTGCTACCACCGATCAAGCATGCAACAAGAAGACTTGTTGACACCCGTCATGTTTTCCATGAGCACATTGCCATGTGTCAATGACAGAAGAACTGCGGCAAGTTTCTCACTACTGATATGTTACTTCAGAACCCTAACTCTCAGAAGCTTTTTCTGTTAGCGGCGTATGCACACGATGATCTGAGGTCAGATGGGACCAGATTTTGGGACTCTTGCTGGAAGGATCCTGAAGAACTTTCCTTGCCTTGAAGAACTGTGTTTGAGGAATTTATCTTTCGATAAAAATATTGGTGTTGTTGAGAGTGGTATAACAGCACCCTCGATTCACTGGCTATGACGTTTTCACTTCGACTTTGGCCCTGACGAGGTCCCGTTGCTATGGAAAGATATACGTTGACTGTGTCCTTGTCCTTCTAATTTTCAAGCAAGAAATAAAGATTGAACAATTGAACCATACTTGCGTCTTGAAATGTACTTGAGGTCTAATGTGATCATACGTAACTCTGAATGGAATTTATCAGGAGATAATACCCTAATTTTTGTTCATAGTTCATTTTGACTGCCATCGAGGTTGCCTCCTTACTATTGTGTTGCATGTAATTTTGGGGTGTTTCTATGGGACGGTTGGTCCTGGGAGTGGAGCACCTCTAGTAGGAAATTGATAAGAGCGCAGCAATTAATATCATAACCGTTTATGTGGTCTTCTTTGAATCCTAACTCTCAGAATGCTGTGGAGAATTGTCTAAAGTAGTTATTATTATAATTTCTAGGTCAATTAGTGACACGCTACAAGGTGTAAGAAGAATTATCCCAGTATAACTAAGTTAAGAAATAATTATCACCATCAACGCATTCAGGACCAAACAATTGCGTGTACAAAAACAGCACGGCAGCATCGTTACACGTAAATTGAGGGTGCCTCCTTGCGATGTCCTCACAAAAGTGATACTACAGGCAAAAAATCAGCAACATCTGAAAAAAGAGCAAGGATGCTTTTTCCACCACTGGTCATCCAGAAAAACACTTTCCAGAGCGAAAAAGACAGGTGCAGTGTCCATGGAGGCCCCTCACACTAATAAGGAGTGGACGGTTACGGATGATCGCCATGTCACTCTGTTGTGATGGAAATCAGTTTGATGAGGCCTGCTGAACTGATGTGTTTCGCACACAGCCTTGATGTAACATTTCCTTTTTGACTTGTTTCGCACATTCCACACACATGGGATGTTGGTTCAATGAAATGCCAGGGATAGCAGAAGTGACAAAACACACTTTGGCACATCCCTTATGACATCACAGGAAGTGATTTCATGACGCTCAACATTGGGCATCTTTCCAGAAAGTGATATACACTGAACTTGAAAGGACTGCAATAAGAGCAAGTTAAGACAATAATAGAAAAGACACTTATGTAGATAACACTAAGGGCATCATTTAGAACTCTGCGGACGGGTACTCCGCCACAAACGTGATGGACATCCCGCCCCCCGAAATCTAAATCCCAGCAGCCATCTTTCACTGTAAAAGTTCAGCATTTCGCTATTTTGTAAGTCCTCTAGTGTTTTTCAGTTTGTTCAGATTTAAAAAGCTCTGTTTCTTCTGCTGGTAACACTTTCTACTAAAGTCTTGCTTGACTACTTTCCTCCTTATTGTTCGATAGGCAGAATAAAACTTCTCCCCGCTCTTGCCTAGTAAGGTGGCATTGTCACAGGGCCAGCCTTGGGTATGGGCCACCTGGGCCCAGGCACCGGGTGCCCATATTCCGAGGGGCGCAGCGGGAGAAGCCTGACTTAACGTCATACAAACAGCAAATCGCCCATCCCACTATGTCTCAATCAGGTCCCCTTAAAGCAGGGGTCTTCAAACGGGGGGGGAGGCGGGCCCCTGGGGGGTGCCAGGCTCTGGCCAAAACAAGCATTATGCAGATAACAGTGCCTTGTCTTAAGCAAAAAAACATGTATTGCATTTTTAAAAGGGTAGCATAACTTAACTGCAATGTTTAAATAAGCCTAGACATATTTAAACATTGCCAACGTAATTGAATAATTGTGAAAAATTCTGAGGGGGGCCCGATTATTTTTTTCCTCCACTGGGGGGGGGGGGGGGCGCAGCATTAAAAAGTTTGAAGACACTGCCTTAAAGGCTTTGTAATTAGCACTTAATGCATCTCAGCATAATCGTTAGCACACCATCAACATCCTGTCCTCCTACCATCTTTTTATTTGGTGGGGGGGTGGTCCATACCAGGAACAACAGGAACAAAACTCAAAGCCCTAGACAGTAGAGCTCACGTTACACAATCTGATAGAGACTACTAGCTGAAGATTCCTTCCCTTAGAATTCTCCCCAGGCATGAGACTGGTTCCGGAAGATTTTCGTGAGCACTACACCTGCACAGAAGTAGGTGCTGTCAGTCAGCTATGCATCCGTCATTGGCATTGTCTACTCCAGAATTTAAGTTGTGGTTCCTATAGAGGCACCACCCAGGCGCGTCAATGTCAGTTCTTTTCTTTCCAGGCCAGCCAGCGTTGATCTGAAGAGAGCTACCCTCACACATTGTTTGACTGGTCTTTTTTTACTTTTGTTGAACTCTTTTTCAAGAATTTATCCTGGTGTGCCGAGGGATGACTTCTAGGAAGACAGGTTTCAAGCCCTGTGGGTCCTGTCATCGGGTGATCTCGGTGATGGATCTGCACCTTGTGTGTTTGTGGCATCTGGAGCACAACTACAACCCGAAGTCATGCTCTGAGTGCCGGGCCATGCATCCGGAGGCTTTGAGGAAGTGGTCCTTAAAGCTGATGGCAGATGGCACATGACTTTACGCAGGTTGAGGACTTGATCTAGAGGAAGGTCCCAGGACTGCTCGCAGAGTCTGAAGTCATTGTTGTCCCTTTCGAAGTCCTCGGGCGATTGGGTAAGTCGAGGCATAAGAAGAAAAGTAATAAGGCCAAAGGCTCTTTGACTTCTTGTCCATCGGCTCACGCTGTCATTGTAGGCCTCGTTCTGCGGAACTTATACCTGGGATGACTGTGCCTCCCGACGTTTCCGGGAGCCAGAACAACCCCTGCCCAAATTACAGAGTTCTGAGATGCTGTGCGCCTCATCTTTGTGCAGTCTGAATCTGCTGGAGTGCCTTCAGGCCCCACAGAGTCAGAGAGGGCATCATCGGGTTCTGCGCAGTAGCTCAAGCATCAGTGCCACTGGGCTGTCAGCGATCAACCTTCTCTGGTGCCGGTCCCGATGCCAACGCTCACGGCACTGCTGACGTCCACCCGTGGCGACATCCCCATTGTCGTCCCCAACTCCGGTGCTGGCAGGGGCTTTGCCTCCTTGCACAGATCCTGAGCCCTAATTTATCGTGCTAGGCCTCAGGGAAGCATAAGAGGGGTCGATAGACCCTTTAAAATACCAGCCCTACGAAAGTGAAATGGACTGGCGTGCGGACATGGATAAAGCCAGCGGGCTACATACATCACCAGATACTGGCATGGTTTCTCCTCCTACCATGACTATGGAGGAGAGAGCTTCTTATCCAACTTTGGTGATCGACAAGACTAATCTCTTGACAGAGGTGCTGCAGCTGGGAACTTCCACCTCGGAACCCCTGCTCCCATTCAGTGATGCCCTCACAGACATCCCACTGCTCTTGTGAACAGGATGATTGCCTACCACCATTGCTCCATGTCTGGGTACCCAAGTTTCCTGACGCAACCCCCAACTCCTGAGAACGTGGTGTTCCAGGCCTCTACTTCCCAAGGCGCGTTCTCTACCACTCCCCCGGATAGGGAATACAAAAAGTTGGATTTGGTTGCGAAGAAGATGTTCTCTTGCACCAGCATTGCATTATGGTCAGTGAACACTGCATGCCTTTTAGGCCGTTATTGACACAGGCTGTGGGATACAGTTGCGCAAGTGCTGCCACAGGTCCTGTACTCTCTCAGGCTTTTGCTGGTGGGAGAGATGCAGCAAAGTTCACAATTTGTTGCGGCTGAGGACGTCTGGCTCTTTGGGGTATATTCAAGCTTCTGTAATGGACATGCCCTTCAATGGCATCCTTCTCTTTGAAGACAAGGCAGACTCAGTGATCGAGACTTCAAGGAATCTCATGCTACAGCCAGGTCCTTGGGCCTTGCGGCACCTCTCATCTCCCGCAGTCTGCCTTTCGCCCCTTTCATGGCTACTGAAGGGGTTACCAACCACGCCAATTCTGTGGGTCAGGTGGCCAGTGGTCTGGTCAGTCTACTGCCCTACTCCTGCAGCAACCTCTAAACCCTCCTACCTCTCACCATGGGCCAGGGTATGTGGCAGCAGGATTTGCTATCACCTGCTCCACTGGCAATACACTACTTCAGACAGGTGGGTTTTGCAGATAGTCTGAAGGGACTACTCCCTCCTGTTCATGACTACACCTCCATCCATGCCACCATGTTATGATCGGATGACAGAGGATCATTTGTTCCTTCTCCCAGAGGAAGTTGTGGCTCTCTTGGCCAAGGGAGCATAGAGAGGTTTCCAGTGCCAAAAGTAGGCTGTGGTTGCTATTCCCTCTACTTTCTGGTTCCCAAAATGGGCAATGGCTTTCGCCCTATTCTAGACCTACGAGCCCTCAATATCTTCCTCAAGAAGAAGTTCAAGATGCTCACGGTGGCTCCGTTTTTGTCCGCCTTGGATACAGGAGACTGGATGGTAGCGCTGGACTTGCAGGACGCTTATTTCCACATCCCCGTCCTGTGTGCCCACAGACATTACTTGCGGATAATGGTAATCCACAAGCACTTTCAGTTTACCATGCTGCTCTTTGGCCTTACCAGCACCCGTGGGTGTTCACCAAGGACATGGCGTTGGCTGCAGCTCATCTGCGGAGATCAGGGGCTTCAGTATTTCCCTATCTCGACGACTGTCTGTTGAAGGCGGGCTTGTCCCAGGCTGTAGTCTCTGTAGGCTAGGGTTCACTATAAACATGCCGAAGTCACACCTGACTGACTCCCTTTGAGACACTTCCTTTCATGGAAGCTGTTCTAGAAAAGGGCTTATCCTTCCAGGAGGCGAGTCCAGGATGTTGGAACTATGAACTGATGTTTTACCCTCTATCCTGGATTTCATTGAGACTGACTCTGAGGCTGCTGGGCTGCATGGCCTCCGTCAACCTGCTGGTGGCACTTGCCAGATAGCATTTGTGGGCTCTGCAGTATGACGTGAAGTTCCAGTGGGCGCAGCATCAGGGGAATCTCTTTGACATGGTCCAGATATCGGAGAGAAGTGCAAAAGATCTGCACTGGTGGGTAACAAACCACAATTGGGCCAGAGGCAGACCCCTCTCCCTTCCCCAACCAGATCTGACAGTAGTGGGAGATGTGTCACTCCTGAGATGGGGCAGCTATCTGGCAGAGGTGGAGATCAGAGGGATCTGGTCTCTGGCGGAAGCAACTCCAAAATAGTTGTAAAATATATTTTTAAATAAATATGTGTGTTAATATGTATATTTTAGTACTTAGTACTGTTGGTTTAATTGTTATTAACTTTTAAGAATATAGGGGGTCATTTCAACCTCGGCGGTCTTTTCACAACACCGCCGAGGGACCGCCGTGCTGAAGACCGCCTGGCGGTTTTCCGCTCGGCTAATTATGACTGCTGGCTGCCCTCCGTCCTTTTCCAGACGAAGAGCCGCCAGCAGCCATACTGGCAGTCGGCAGGGAAGTGGAGGTTGCTCCACCTCCACCGCCCCGTCAACAGAACACGGCCCACCGAAACACGTTACGTGATTCGGCGTGGCGGTGTTCTGTTGACGGCGTGCTGGCGGCAGAGCAGCCCCCATGGATCCCGTCCCCTCCGGAGGATCAACGGACCAGGTATGTTGATCGTCCGTTAGGGGAGGGGGGTGGGGGGTGTTGTGTGTTGTGTCCGTGCATGGGGGTGTGCGTGTGAGTATGAAGAGGGGGTGTGTGAGAGCGTGTATGCATGCGGGGTGTAGTGTGTTTGGAAAAGTGTGCATGTCTGCCTGTATGTATGTCTGTATGGATGTGTGCATGTATGTCTGAATGTGGGTGTGCGTGTATGACTGTGTGTGTGTCTGTTGGCATGTTTGTTCGTGTGTGTGCGGGTATGTGTGTTGGTGGTGTCTGCATACGTGTCGGGTGTGTGTCTGTGTAGCGATGTCGGGGGTAGGGGTGGGGAGGGGGGGGTTCCAGGGGGGTGGGGGTGTCGGGGAAGGACTCGGGGTGGGGGAGACCCCTATCAGTGCCAGGGAATCGATAGTGCTTACCGCCATGGATTTCATGGCGGTCCCCAACCGGGTCAGCCGGTTCGGAGAAGTGGCGGATGACCATGGCGGTAACCGCCATGGTCATAATTCCAATTTTTTTACTGCCAGCCTGTTGGCGGTCAGACCGCCACTTCTCTGCCAAGCGCCAGGGTCGTAATGAGGGCCATAGTTTTGTAATTTTAAGTGTTTTGGGCCCTTATATACAAAAGTTCCATTTTGCATTTCCTAAATAGTGAATTGTAAGAAATCGCTATTTAGGAAATGCAAAATGGAATGTAAGAAAATTGTGATTTCCTAATAGCGATTCTTATGGAGGTGCAGATACAAATGGATTTTCATTTCCAAAATTGCGATTTCCTAACAGGAAATCACAATTTTGGAAATGCAAATCCCTTCATACCTATGGGCTTAAGCCCCCCTTAACATACTTACCCAGAAAGTGGTGCTTGCGTACAGCACTCCTATGCCCTCGGGCGAGTGAGCGCTGTACATGGCACTATAAAAACCTCATTTTGAGTGCATTTTAAAAAATTGCACCTGGTTACCATCGGATTAGATTAGATGGTAATAGCATTTCCTAAATGCCCCTTTTGCATTTAGAAAATGCTATGTGCATGTGGTATGGAAATCACAAATAGGAAATACCTACTACTAGGTAGAAATCGCAGTTTGCGACACCACAGAGCCTACTGTACATTTGGAAAGGGTGTTTTGCATTTCTTAAAGGGCCGAAATTGTGATTCGGCCCGTTAAGAAATGTAAATCCCTTTTGTACATATCAGCCTTATGTTTTTTTAATGTTATTGGGTATTTATAATGTCGTAACAGATTCTTGGGTTTCTAGGGGGACAGGTTGGGAAGTTATCTGAATTATAAATATTTTTAGTTTGTTGTTAAGTTATTTTTCTGGTGTTAATTATTTTGATTATATATTGTATATATTTGAATATATTGATTAGTCAATTGTTTTACATGTTATAGTATATTTAGAATTTCAAATGTAAATTTACATTTTTAATTTTTATTTTAGTTTTATTATATAGTAATACTATACTTTAGTAGCTCGTTTATGGGTTTTTAGGGTTATATGATGGGAAGTTAAGTTATACAAAAATAAAATTATTTGTTAATGAGTTTGTAATTGTTAATTAATTGAATAATTTATTGTTAATTATGTGAATAGTCTATTATCTACTTAGTTAATTATACATTAGTAGTGGGTTGTTGGATTTATGGGAGCATAGGGTGGGAAGTTCATTAAATTATAAAAAATTATAAAATATTCTTAATTCGGTTTTAATAATTAATTTTACCTAAATAGTTTAATACTGATTTATTTAAGTTATATTTCAGTTGTGGGTTGCTAGGTTTGTAGAAGAATAGAATGAATAGTTCAAATAAATTACATCTATTTTAACTTAATGCTATTTTTTGTAAAATAAATATTTTTTGTTTGATTAATAATTATTTATAAAAAATGAATAGTTTATTAGTTAATAAAAACCATAACAATGACAAAACATACATTCCACATGCCTTTAAATAATTATTAAAAGGGGGAAATGTAAAAATAATAAACACCTTAATAGAAGAAAACCTCCCCTAAGCTGAGAACCTGGGGAACCTAGGGCGCTACACATTTCCCCGCCGTAGCCTATGTTGCTTGGGAATGCCAGTCTCATTAGCTCTAGCCAAAGGGTAAAATACATTTTGTTGAGACAACCAGTCTCAGTGGCCCCAGGGCACCAGCTGGAGGCATGTGGCAAAGTGCATAGGTTGTTTACCTACAATCACGGAGTGTTATGTCCCAACTTGCTCTGTCATGTCACTATAGAAGGGACTGACCTTGTTACCATCCACTGGGGACCCCTATACATAACATGCTCAAGAACATGCTGACCAACCTGCATAGGCCAGGACCTTACCCT
The DNA here is from genome assembly GCF_031143425.1 of Pleurodeles waltl. Lineage (NCBI taxonomy): Eukaryota > Metazoa > Chordata > Amphibia > Caudata > Salamandridae > Pleurodeles > Pleurodeles waltl. Next base: position 97,957,649 of record NC_090444.1, on the reverse strand, counting down.
GGCAAGATAGTTGATTAAAACATTGTTACACTTTGCTGTGCCCTTAACAGCCCACCCTTAATCTAAAAAAAGGCAAGATAACAACTGTATGTAAAGTACTGAGGTGCACATATAAGACCTACATATAAACAAGGTGCTCACCAGGGCAGGATAGGAGGTTAGAGCATTTTTTAACATACTACACCCCTGGCAGCCCACCTGTGGCCTGAACAGGGCCAACTAGTCACTGTCCATAAACGCTGAAACGTGTACCATAGAGCCTGTGATTGCGAGCCCTCAACTGGGCGAGGTGGGAGATTGAGCTTTATTGGGCTTATTACCCTCCTCCCAGCCCACTTTTGACCAAACAAGGTTGGATAGAGGGTTAAAGCATTATTGTTCCTGTTACCTCACTTTCAAACCATCAGTTCATCAGTACATCCCTTCCACCCTCAAGGGCTCCAGACTCAAACACGCCCTATACAGAGTCTTTAGACTTCACCAGTTCCTTAAAAATGTCCATAAACTGCACCAGCCGAATATTGAGCATGGTGTTCCATGGGTATAACGATTCCATTACTGCTGAGCTGCATGTCTTGATTCCTAGGGTCTTAAATACACTTCATACTAGTCCTCCGCTGTGTTCCTCAACAAGGACAGATGCAAAGATCAATCAGCACCGTTTCATTTGACTGATGGCGTAACCGGCACTTCATGCCCCTGTTGCCCACCCTCCTGCCATTTTGGCTTGAAGTCTAGGGTGGGAAGCACTCCCAGTCCCATTCACAGTAGTATCTTCTTACGTTTAAGAGAGTAGGTGGCCTCAAGAAGAGACTCGTCCTCTTGGTCATCATAGGTGCTCTTGCTTGGCTACTGTTCCTTTATCCTCTACCTGGCTCTGCGGTCTGACACTTCTGTTCACCATTTTCTTGAACACTTGCTCGCTTGTATCTAGCTGATACAGGTCACCCAGTTTTTCGATGCTGTCCTCAAGATACTTTTTTTTAGCCACCCTTTCCTCTTTGGAGGCTGATTTTGGACCTGACGTAGTGGGCTAATGATTCCTTGGCAGCATTTTCCAGCTTAAATCAACATTAGACTGCTTCAGGCCTACCCATGGTCTGCCTTACTATTTAGAGCTCAAAACTAACTTGCGCTGGCGATGCCGAGCATGGTAGTTGGAGGACTTGCTTGTAAGTCTTCATTGTAATTGTATCCAATAAGCTGGTATCTGAACCTAGCATTATTTCACCTCCATATGAGAGAGTGGCATCTGTTTTGACTTATTACTGCAACCAGAGGTTTGAGATTATGGCCATGGAGAGTTTGCACTAGAGTCAAAAAAGCAAAATTTAGGGCCAGAGCTTTTTCTCTGATAGCTTCCTTTTTCAGAGCAAACAAGGCCCTCAAGTCTATCTTGACTCCTACATAAACATAACTGGCTGTCTTGTCTATGGTGGATCCATTAGAAAAGCCATTTGCTTTGGTTGGAAATACATCGGTTTAGTGGAGTGACCTTGGTTTTCTTAAAGTTAATCTCTAGCTGGTTGTCAACTTCATTCACCACAAAGCAGTTATTTAGCCTTTGCAGCCGCATTCTGGTATTACTAGGAAGAAGCAGGTCATCTACATAGAGGAAGTTTGACAGAGGAAGACCACCAAGATTTGGGTGTGGGATGCAAACTCATCAGGTGCCAGAGAAAGGTCTGAGATGTATAGATTGAATAAGGGGGGGCAGGGGCACCCTTTTTTTAGGCCAATCAATGTCCTCACCTCCCTCGGCAAATGGGTTCCATCTCCGAACTTGATCTTGACCCAGGCATTTGCTTAAAGCAGCCTAATTGCCCTCAGGAGGTTGTGTGAGATCCTCCAGTGCTGAAGCTTTTCCCTCATCTTGTTGCACAGGACTCAATCAAATGCTGCTTTGAAATCGACAAACCACAAATACAACAGTACACGGATGTCATTTGCTCTTTTCATGATTAGTCCTGTTGTATAGCTATTTTAGCCATATTTTAGACACATTCTTTTAGCAAACCAGGCCTGCGGTGGTGCACGTTAGCCCAGTTACATTTTATTCAGCATTGCTTTATTTTTCTAGAAATAGCCACATTTGCGGTGTTCTTTTGTTTCTTCTATCTAATTATTCTTTTGCCTAGGGAAGCATTTTGTTCTTAGCATTTCACTTTATGCTTTCCTCAAGGCTGCAGTCAGATAGGGTTGCTGGCAAAAGTAGTATGCTGTGTCTCCAACATTTACAGAAACATACACGTCTTTATGTGGGGACATTTTTTCAGAACATCAGCTGTTTCATTATAAAAACAGTCCTTTGTTCCATACACATTAGAGGGAGATTCCAGCCACATGACCACGACTGTATGCTGATTGCCTCGCTACAGCTGCTTGCTTAGACTGCCGAATCCCTGCCCTACATGGGAATGGTGTCTCTCTAGACTATAGGCTTCTTTGCTCGGGTATGAGGGATGATGTCTTCCCAGGGGGAAAACATGAAGGGCGGATTAGGCTTATTATACTGTGCTCTAACATAGCTTAGGTAGCAGAACTATATATCAATCCTAGTGACAGTATGGTGGGACTGTTTTTGTGTTTCACTTTCCTTGTCACAATCTTGCTTTTACTGTGTTGTATCATCCTAGCTATTGCTATACATGACATTTTATCTAAGATGCAGTTACTTCAATAAACCCTTATTGAACTATATTCTGCCTCTGTTTGTCTTTGCTTGTGTGAGACTAATGTAGCTGACAGAAAGGGACGAGATCTGATCAACTACGATTCTCCTGAGGAGTCTTTCTTGTCATGCCCCCAGTTGCCACAATCATCCCTGCTCTTGGGTGGAGATGAGGCACTGCTAGTTAGCCGGAAACCCCGGATTAGGTCGAAAGGCGTCACATGGTGTGGAGCTGTACTTAGTACCCCACAATCTATGTGATTCTGCTGCCCAAATCCGGTAGCCTCATTAGGATAATGAGAAACTATGCGACACGGCGCTGCCAACGTTTGGTCATGCACTAATTTTTGGATCCTCCTAAGTATCTCAGTTTCACTAAAGGCTAAAGATACCTCAATACTATATACAGAGACGTTTGTGGTATTGAGGATTTCCTCCTCAGCTAAGTGGGTAGTACCTATCTAACGCAGTATGGTTGTTCAAGCTTGAACCTTAAAAAGATTAATCCCCACTTGGTGTCCTTTTCTCTGAACAAACACCTTTACCATTAACATGTCGAACCCGCAAAGGGTAGTAATTGCAGTAAATATGCGACTATATTTTTGACTCAAAATTACAAACCCAACAGTTTTTGCAATATGAACTTGAATATCTAGTTCCAGCACACACATTGCCTATTGAACAATATCAGACACTTTTGTACGGTTCAGCCCAACCAGCTATAGGCACCAAACATCAATATTCTGCTGTTTGGGCAGTTGTGAGTGGATACATGAAGGATGGCAAGTTCCATCCACAACATACTTACATGCGGAGCCTAGGGAACTGCACTGCACAACTTGCAGAGCTCAAGGCTCTGGTGATGGCACTGGAAAGTACGGATCCTGAGCAGATGATGCTGATTGTCTGTGATTCGTACTACTGTGTCCAGTCCTTCAATAAATATGTGCATTACTGGCGCCAGAATGGGTTCAGAGATTCAAAAGGAAACACCATTAAAAACAGACTTCTATGGGTGAAAGTAGCGTGTCGTACATACACTAGAACATCAACGTGTTGGAATACACGATGCAGGCAACACTGTAATAAGGATGAAGTCCAATTGCTTGAAAGTAGGTTCTTTATTGGAAGTACCTTATCCAAAGTACAGCAAGACAGCTTCTCTCCAACAGCTCTTCTCCACTCTCAGAATTCTCTTCCCCAACACTCTAATGTGACATCATGTGTGACATCAGAACTCTTGCACAGAATTACCCTCAGTGCTCAACCTACCACACACCTTCCCTTTAACAAATAAAAAAAATAAAAAAAGTGACTATATAAATTATTTAAAAAAACTTACAACTAAGATTAAAACTAGAATGCACTTTTCAACATTTCTTTTAGACCACCACACGATTAAGGTTCCATACTCTCCCATCCTTGACCTTCACAGCATTCCTAAACAACTTTCTCACCTCAAATGGACCCAAAAACTTGCTTCCACTTTTACACAGTACAGGTTGTTTCACCAGGAATTCATCCCCACCTTTCACCTCAATCACACATGTGTTTTTCCTATCATCAAAGTATTCTTTTCTCTTTTGAACACATTTCTTTTCTTGTTCTTCTTTCTCCCTCTTGTCACTCCAAGTTACACCATCATTCTTTCCCCAACTCACCCATCCAGGTGCTAATAACGTATTGGCTTTTCGTCCTCTAAACAATTCAAAAGGAACTTTACCTGTGGTAGTATGGGGAGTGAACCTATACGCTTGTAAAAGGGTTTTTAGACCGTCCTTCCAATTCCTATTCGCTGCAACCTCTAACTGTATGCACTCCTTCACACATTTGTTAAACCTTTCAACTGTCCCATTTCCTTGAGGATGATATAAAGAACACTTCTTGTGCTGAATTCCCTTCTCCTTAAGATAATTCTCCATTTCTCTTGACAGAAATTGGGGACCATTATCAGTCACAATGGTGTTCGGAAATCCTTCACGTCCAAAGATCTCACTCAAGAAGTCTAATATTTTCCAGGTCTCCAAACTACAGCTGACACACAATTCAGCCCACCTGGAGAATTGATCTATCACTACTAGAATATAACTACATCCACCTTTCGTATGAATGGGTCCAACAACATCAACTGCTATAACATCCCACGGTTTCTGTGAGACTTCCTGAATGCCCATAGGTGGTACCCTGACTTTATATATCTTGTCACTGTTGCAACAATCAATACACTCTCTGATTTTCCTCTCAATCATAATATCCATCCCTGGCCACCAATAATTGAGACAAATTCTCGCTTTCGTTTTACTCATTCCTTGGTGTCCTTCATGTCCCAGCTCCATTATTTTCTCCCTCAAACTTGTTGGAACCATTAATCTTGACCCACGCAACAGAACACCATCTTCCACTGAAAGTTCCTCTTTAATTTTCCAATAGCTTTCCAGTTCCCTCTTACACTTTGCATTCTTGTTCCAACCCTCACTTAGGCTACTACACACACTCTGTAAAATGGAATCCTCTCCAACTGCTTTAACCCATTCTTCACGTCCAACAATACCATCAGTTATACTACATACACTCACTATATCATCCATAACGTTTACCTCACACTCTTCTGTTTCTGTACTGAGCCTTGACAAACAATCCGCTATCCTGTTAGTCGAGCCCGGAACATAATGTACCTTGAAAGCAAATTCTTGCAAACTAACTACCCACCTACTAATCCTGCTGGAAATAGTGTCAAGGCCCTTTCTCATGAACACTTCTACTAGAGGTTTATGATCAGTGAAAATTTGAAACTTCTTTCCCCACAGAAAGTTTTTTAGTTTGTTAATTGCCCAATGAACACTCAAAGCTTCCTTCTCAATTGTAGAGTAGTTGATTTCTGCTCCTCGTAATGTTCTTGAACAATATACGATGGGTTCTAGCACTCCCTCCTCTGTTTCCTGCAACAGGACAGCACCAAGACCTTTCATGCTAGCATCAATCATTACAACACTGTCTCTTCCTGGGTCAAAAGATTTCAAACACTCAGCACTTGATAATTCTCTCTTGAGTTTTTCAAATTCTTCCTTGCAAGCATCACTCCACACATATTCACACCCCTTCTTCAGTAAGTTACGCATGTGCATAGTTTTAGATGCCAAATTTGGTAAAAACTTGGCATGAAACTCTACCATCCCAAGAAAAGACAAAAGTTCTTCTTTCTTTTCTGGATCTCTCAGCTTCAGAATATTTTCCACCAGTTCCTTCTTTGGATGCACACCATACAATGATATTTTGTGGCCCAAATAGTCGATCTCTATTCTGCAAAAATAACATTTTTTAAGTTTCAAAGTCAGACCATGTTCCCTAAGTATAGTGAAAACTCTCCAGACTCTCAACTCATGCTCATCTTCCATTTGACCATGTATCAAAATGTCATCTTGGAAAAACTTAACTCCTGGCTCTGACCCAAACAAATTGTGTATGACACGCTGAAACACCGCTGCTGCAGATACGAGACCAAACGGCATTCTTTTAAATCTGTAGGTACCAAAGGGTGTGTTGAAGGTTGTAAAGTCTCTCGAGTCTTCATGTAATTTGACCTGATGGAAAGCTGACGTCAAATCGAACTTGCTGAAAAACTTGGATCCGTGCAATAATGTGACCATCTCCAATATATTTGGTAACGGGAACTGGTCGCTGACCACACATTTATTCAGATTCCTTAGATCCACACATAATCTGATTCCTCCTGTCTGTCTGCGAGCCACTACGATCGGAGAAACCCATTCAGAGGCTTCAACCGGCTCAATAATTTCCTCATTACACAACCTCTTTATTTCTTGCTCGACATCATTTTTCATTGATATAGGAATCTGTCTTACTTTGGCCACCACGGGTATTGATCCTCTTTTTACTCTAATCCGATGAACATAATGTTTTAAACAACCAAGTTTGTCACTGAATACTTCACTGTATTCTTTTATAAATTCACGGAGCTCGGAATCATTTGCTGTAACTGTGCAGACGTTCTGAAGGCTCTTAACTAAATCATCTTTCAACATGACTGGAGTAGACGAATTTGGATCCAAAATAACTTTTAAGTCTCTTTGATGTGGCCAGCTCAAAACACTATCTCCTTTGACAGGAACATAGATCTTTCCAACAATGGTGTTAGTTTTGAATGTTATCTCTGACTCAAAGTACCCTCTTAAGTCAATACTCATTCCGCCATAGGCACCAGGAACAACATCAGGTTATTTTAACTGTACTTTATGACTAAATTGTTCATCAAAAACGTCACTTGACAACAGGGTTACCAGGCTCCTGAGTCAAATAAAACTTCACTAGATACACCCAGAATTGTAATGATATCCTTCGGAGTGGAAGTAGAAACTGACAGGATGCAATCTTCAACCATTTTGACCGACATTTGGCTTTTAGAAGACCTACAACATTAGGTGAAGTGTCCCTTTTTGTTGCATATTCTACAAATCATGTTGATGGCTGGACATTTCTTATAAGATGCATAATGACCTAAATTGCCACACCGGTAACATTTCATGTCCTTGTATTTAGACCACTGCTCTTGTTGAGTTTTGTCTTCACTTTTCTCACAATCTCCTTCCTTTTTAGGATTCTTTTTTTCATTGTAATTTTATTGACTGATAGATTTCTCCCCTTTTCTAATTCCTCCACACAAGCCAAAGTGTGTTCCACTCTTTTAGCCAAAGCGACAACTTCATGCAGAGGTGGAATCTTTGCTCCATAGTTCTTCTCTCACCTTATCACTTGAGCACCTTAACATGAACTGGTCCCTGATACGCTCCTCAATGGTCACTCCTAACTTGCACGTGGAAGCTAGTTTTCTTAACGCCGTTACATATTCCTCAATCGTTTCACCTGTTTTTTGCTCTCTCATCCCAAAATGGTATCTTTCTAAAATTGTACTGACTTTTGGTAGAAAATGCAGATGTAATTTCTTTAAACATAATTCAAATTCATTTAAATCAGTTCCATCATCACCTGTATCAGGAAGAGTTTCAAAAATTTCCTGACCCTCACAACCCAAACAATGCATAAGGAGGGCTTGTAGGAAAGTACCATCTTGCCTGGCATGTTACCCCCATATTTCACTGTATATATGTTGTTTTAGTTGTATGTGTCACTGGGACCCTGCCAGCCAGGGCCCCAGTGCTCATAAGTGTGCCCTGTATGTGTTACCTGTGTTATGACTAACTGTCTCACTGAGGCTCTGCTAATCAGAACCTCAGTGGTTATGCTCTCTCACTTCTTTCCAAATTGTCACTAACAGGCTAGTGACCAATTTTACCAATTCACATTGGCATACTGGAACACCCTTATAAATCCCTAGTATATGGTACTGAGGTACCCAGGGTATTGGGGGTCCAGGAGATCCCTATGGGCTGCAGCATTTCTTTTGCCACCCATAGGGAGCTCTGACAATTCTTACACAGGCCTGCCACTGCAGCCTGAGTGAAATAACGTCCACGTTATTTCACAGCCATTTTACACTGCACTTAAGTAACTTATAAGTCACCTATATGTCTAACCTTTACCTGGTAAAGGTTGGGTGCTAAGTTACTTAGTGTGTGGGCACCCTGGCACTAGCCAAGGTGCCCCCACATTGTTCAGGGCCAATTCCCCAGACTTTGTGAGTGCGGGACACCATTACACGCGTGCACTACATATAGGTCACTACCTATGTGTAGCTTCACAATGGTAACTCCGAATATGGCCATGTAACATGTCTAAGATCATGGAATTGCCCCACCAATGCCATCCTGGTATTGGGGAGACAATCCAATGATTCCCCGGGTCTCTAGCACAGACCCGGGTACTGCCAAACTGCCTTTTCAGGGGTTTCACTGCAGCTGCTGCTGCTGCCAACCCCTCAGACAGGCTTCTGCCCTCCTGGGGTCCAGCCAGGCTTGGCCCAGGAAGGCAGAACAAAGGACTTCCTCAGAGAGAGCGTGTTACACCCTCTCCCTTTGGAAAAAGGTGTTAAGGCAGGGGAGGAGTAGCCTCCCCCAGCCTCTGGAAATGCTTTCATGGGCACAGATGGTGCCCATTTCTGCATAAGCCAGTCTACACCGGTTCAGGGACCCCTCAGCCCTGCTCTGGCGCGAAACTGGACAAAGGAAAGGGGAGTGACCACTCCCCTGACCTGCACCTCCCCTGGGAGGTGCCCAGAGCTCCTCCAGTGTGCTCCAGACCTCTGCCATCTTGGAAACAGAGGTGCTGCTGGCACACTGGACTGCTCTGAGTGGCCAGGGCCAGCAGGTGATGTCAGAGACTCCTTCTGATAGGCTCCTTCAGGTGTTGCTAGCCTATCCTCTCTCCTAAGTAGCCAAACCCTCTTTTCTGGCTATTTAGGGTCTCTGCTTTGGGGAATTCCTTAGATAACGAATGCAAGAGCTCATCAGAGTTCCTCTGCATCTCTCTCTTCACCTTCTGCCAAGGAATCGACTGCTGACCGCGCTGGAAGCCTGCAAAACTGCAACAAAGTAGCAAAGACGACTACTGCGACCTTGTAACGCTGATCCTGCCGCCTTCTCGACTGTTTTCCTGGTGGTGCATGCTGTGGGGGTAGTCTGCCTCCTCTCTGCACTAGAAGCTCCGAAGAAATCTCCCATGGGTCGACGGAATCTTCCCCCTGCAACCGCAGGCACCAAAGAACTGCATCACCGGTCCTCTGGGTCTCCTCTCAGCATGACGAGCGAGGTCCCTTGAACTCAGCAACTCTGTCCAAGTGACTCCCACAGTCCAGTGACTCTTCAGTCCAAGTTTGGTGGAGGTAAGTCCTTGCCTCCCCACGCCAGACTGCATTGCTGACAACCGCGTCTTTTGCAGCTACTCCGGCTCCTGTGCACTCACCGAGGATTTCCTTTGTGCACAGCCAAGCCTGGGTCCCCGTCACTCTAACCTGCATTGCACGACCTCCTGAGTTGTCCTCCGGAGGCGTGGGACTCTCTTGTGCAACTTCGGGTGAGCACTGATTCACTCCACTTCGTAGTGCCTGTTCCTGCACTTCTGCGGGTGCTGCTTGCTTCTGAGTGGGCTCCTTCTCTTGCTGGGCGCCCCCTCCATCTCCTCACGCAGTTGGCGACATCCTGGTCCCTCCTGGGCCACAGCATCATCCAAAAACCCTAACCGCGACCCTTGCAGCTAGCAAGGCTTGTTTGTGGTCTTTCTGCGGGAAAACACTTCTGCACGACTCTTCACGACGCGTGACATCCATCCTCCAAAGGGAAAGTTTCTAGCCCTTGTCGTTCGTGCAGAATCCTCAGCTTCTACCATCCCGTGGCAGCTTCTTTGCATCCACAGCTGGCATTTCCTGGGCATCTGCCCACTCCCGACTTGATCGTGACTTTTGGACTTGGTCCCCTTGTTCCACAGGTACCCTCGTCTGGAAATCCATTGTTGTTGCATTGCTGGTGTTGGTCTTTCCTGCAGAATTCCCCTATCACGACTTCTGTGCTCTTTGGGGAACTTAGGTGCACTTTGCACCCACTTTTCAGGGTCTTGGGGTGGGCTATTTTTCTAACCCTCACTGTTTTCTTACAGTCCCAGCAACCCTCTACAAGGTCACATAGGTTTGGGGTCCATTCGTGGTTCGCATTCCACTTCTAGAGTATATGGTTTGTGTTGCCCCTATCCCTATGTGCCCCATTGCATTCTATTGTGACTATACATTGTTTGCACTGTTTTCTATTGCTATTACTGCATATTTTGGTATTGTGTACATATATCTTGTGTATATTTGCTATCCTCACACTGAGGGTACTCACTGAGATACTTTTGGCATATTGTCATAAAAATAAAGTACCTTTATTTTTAGTATATCTGTGTATTGTGTTTTCTTATGATATTGTGCTTATGACACTAGTGGTACTGTAGGAGCTTCACTCGTCTCCTAGTTCAGCCTAAGCTGCTCTGCTAAGCTACCTTTTCTATAAGCCTAAGCTGCTAGACACCCCTCTACACTAATAAGGGATACCTGGTCCTGGTGCAAGGTGTAAGTACCCCTTGGTACTCACTACAAGCCAGTCCAGCCTCCTACAGGGCTGTCTTCCTTTCGTTCGATAAATTAGTTCCACATACTCTTGAGTAATGAAGCAATGTTTTCTTCCATGTCGACCACTTAATAGGCGGTTCTCCTGGCACCGTTAGAAAAAAAGGTGGTGGTGAAATATTCTGCATTTTTTATTACGTTTTAAAATATGTGTACATAAAATAAAAGTTATTTATATAAAAAGAAAATGTTTTTTTTGTTGTTGTATAGTTTTGTAGTCTTTATGTAAAGGCAAAGTTTTTGGTTAGTTTTCAAAGGATGTTTGCCCTTGTTACTATGGGTCCTTTACACTGTGCTCTTGTGACTTCAACATCAAAGCTCAGGTCTGAAGAATGTTTTATGAATTTATATATTATTGACAATTTTTCCACACGTTTTATGGAAAATGCACTGATGCGATAGTTAAAGTTTGTCTTGCAGTGCACGTTGGTTAAAAATTTGATCCAGCCACTCGGACGCGCTAATGCGTTGTTAGGATATTTGGAGACAGCGTTAGAAATGAAAATCAATAAAAGCGGAGCTGCCAGGAAATGATTATTTACTTAACACATGTTACTTTCTGAGAATTCAAAGCGCGTGTTTGTTTAGACGTCTAAACGTAGTAGAAATAAACTCTACAGCGCGTGTCAATTTCAAAGCGCGAGTTAGATTAGAATTTAGACGAGGTAACACGCGCGTTTCAACAAAAGAATGCACGGCAGACGGCACGCGTTTAGAGCGTTGAATTTAAAAGTACATGGAGCAGTTTAACATTGAAGTAGAGGATTTTAAGAATACATAAAATAAGTTAATTTTCTTACATGGGGCCACAGGAATACGATGAAATGGTTGTCAGGAGAGGTTCACCACAGTGGTAGCCTTCCGTTTTCAATCCAATAAATGAAAAACGAGGAAGCCACATGAAGTAGATGTGCTAAAGTGAAAACAGGAATCTACTTTCATCCTGGTGTTAAGGTACTTCAATCCAGGTCACCTTCGTCGCCAAATGTAATAAGGATGAAGTCCAATTGCTTGAAAGTAGGTTCTTTATTGGAAGTACCTTATCCACAGTACAGCAAGACAGCTTCTCTCCAACAGCTCTTCTCCACTCTCAGAATTCTCTTCCCCAACACTCTAATGTGACATCATGTGTGACATCAGAACTCTTGCACAGAATTACCCTCAGTGCTCAACTTACCACAAACTCCTTGGCTGATGAAGCAGCTAAATCAGCAGTAGCTATATCTTCTGTTGCTGCAGTAACTCGTTCTAGAACGAAATTGGATGATGAAACACTGGCAGCTGTGAAAGCTTCAGCTGATGGCATGCCTTTACCAAAAGCATTTCCTGCTAAATATTCCTACTGCATATCATGCCTCAATACAGCCCTAGCAGTAATACCAGGGGTGGGAAATCGTGTGATTCCCAATAATGATCAAAGACTAGAATTGATCAAAGCAACGCATGAGGGAGTTGCTTCTGCCCATGCTGGTGTGGCGGCTACAATATCATTGTTACAAGCACGTTACTGGTGGCCAGGTCTCTACAAACAGACCAAGCAGTATGCCCTTTGTTGTGACATCTGCCAAAAAAGAAAAGGGTCCACCGTCAAGCACCCACCGCAGACACCCCTCCTAATATTCAACAGACCATTACAATGTGTGTACTTGGACCATTGTGGTTTCTTGACACCAGATAGTGCATACAAATACATTTTAGTTGCTGTTGACTCATGCTCCAGATTTCTATTGGTTTGGCCACAATGCCCAGCTGACGCTCAAACTGTTATTAAATATTTGCAAGTCTTTATCGGCACATATGCTGTTGCGGCTTTCCACTCGGACCAGGCCCTGCTTTTGCCTCAAGGGCTTTCAGGGATGCCATGGCTTCGTTCGGGGCCAACTGCATCATTCGTCTCTATTTCATCCTGAGGGAAATAGTGTTGTGGAATGACAAAACCGAGTTTTAAAGCAATCCCTAACAGCCAGAGTATTAGGCACGGGTCGTAGTTGGCTTACACACCTGTTCGGAATCCAGGGAGCACTTAACAATCTGCCCAGAAGGTCCCGGGGGGTGTACTTCATACGAATGCCTGTTCGGAACACAAATGTATGTTCCAGATCTTGATAGTCCTGGCGTGGAGGCGGCAGATACACCTTTTGACATAAATGAATGTGTCACTGTATTGCAGGACTTACAACAGTTCTGTGACAACAACGCATCTGACAGTGCTGCCTCCATGGGAATAAGGGATGTACCAGAAAACATCTACAGCCTGGATTCCAAACGTTGGGGATCTAGTGCGTGAAAAGATTGCTGTGGAAAAGGAGTTTGGTCCTTCTTATCGTGCACCGGTTCCAGTCCTGGGAATACACAATACCAGAACTGTCATTCTACCACCGCTGCCTGGTTCCAAAGAAAATTGCTTCGTCTCCATTGACAATGTCAAGCTACACCATATGGTTGATCCTGTACAGCAGACCTAGGGGAATCCTGGGTAGTACCTGAATCACTCTCGCTACATACCAGGATGTTCCTCTACAGGTTATCAGCAGCAACACTGACACCTCTCCGAGTTTGGGGAGGGTGGAAAATGATCTTTCATTGGTTCCACTAACTCTACTACTACAAAAACCACCAATAATATTGATACATTTTATTCAAATTCTACACAATTGGATGGCATAGTCTACTATGAACCACCAAGGGAGTCTTCTGCAAGTTCTCCTCTTCCAAATAGAGCTCCAGTTTTTCCTCGAACTGCTTCTGGATACTTTTCTGACATCAATGACACTTTTCCTGACTCATCTGCCTCTACTGCAACAGAACTGTCAAGAGCACATAAGCTGATAATTTGGCTCAAAATGAACTATTTCATTCTTCCATAGAACTGTCTATGGCTCTTATTAACTGCACTTGCCTTTGTCCTTTGAATTGGGTTTGGCATTGTTTTCTTCTTACTTATTACCTTCCTGAACGCTCTACAGTTGAACTGGTGGATGAGGTCTTAAGACCACATTTTTCATCGCAAAAAGTCCGCAGAGACTTGTACCTAGTGAACATTTCTGCATTGTCAATTCCTGATGGGATTTTTGGGATAAAACACTATTTGATATATATGGCCCAATGGAGGTCATTCAAATTCCATATGTATTCAAACTTTCTGTGAACAATGTAATTACACCCGGAGTAGTTTCTGATGACTGGGATGTGAAAACAGTTAATTCTATGATACCTGATTTACAGTATTATACAGTATTTGAAAATGAAGATGTGTATCAGTCCAAAGAAATTATGGAGATATGTTCTGTTATAATTATTATGGACATTATTTAATTCACAAAGTAAGTACCCCAAAGACTTTTTTTAAATTATACACAGTGGGAACATTATTTCATTCTTCCATGGAACTGTCTATGGCTCTTATTAACTGCACTTAACTTTGTCCTTTGAATTGGGTTTGCCATAGTTTTCTTCTTACTTATACATGGTCATTACCTTCCTGAACGCTCTACAGTTGAACTGGTGGATGAGGTCTTAAAACCACATTTTTTATCGCAAAAAGTCCACAGAGACTTGTCCCTAGTGAACATTTCTGCATTGCCAATTCCTGATTGGATTGTTTGGGATAAAGTACTATTTGATATATATGGCCCGATGGAGGTCATTCAAATTCTATATGTATTCAAACTTTCTGTGAATGATGTAATTACACCCGGAGTAGTTTCTGATGATTGGGATGTGAAAACAGTTAATTCTATGATGTCTGATTTACAGTATCATATAGTATTTGAAAATGAAGATGTGTATCAGTCCAAAGAAAATTATGGAGATATGTTCCGTTATAATTATCATGGACATTATTTAATTCACAAAGCAAGTACCCCAAAGACTTCTTTAAATTATACACAGTGGGAACACTATCCGACTCCACCAGTGGGGAGTTCCAAAACATATACTGAAAAGTTTGCATATTTCTCTGGGCACAATATTAAAAATGCTGAGTCGTATTATTTGAAATTATCAGTGATTGAAAGTCAACATATTTTAATGACTGATATAAAATTAATTTATTCTGATTCCTTTGTTTCCCGGTTAGCTATTGAAGGCTATGATTATTGGTTGAAGTTGATAGACTTGAAAAGTGTTTGGGGTAACAAACAATTGGCAAATAAGGGGAAAGGAAGCTTTATTTGGAGCATGCCTGATACCTGTTCAAATGATATTTTTAAATGAAACAGTATAACAGACAAGTTGTTTAGGCTTAGCAAAAATTAAGGAATTGGATGCGCCCAGTATTCCTACCCCTGCAAAATTTTACAAATGGCAAAAATATATAAATGCATCTCAAGATCAGCACGATGAATGGGTCCAAAATGGAACATTTAACATATCACTTTCACGTCCTGGTTGGTGGTTATTGTGGCCTGTAGACACCAATGGGTGCCAAAAACGCTTTGTAAACTCCAATGGAGTTTTAGAGCAAGTAGGCCAGACCCTCGCTATGTGTCCTCAGAACACTCAGGTAAAGTAACAACATACAGCGTAAGAAAATTATGCCAGCAATGGTTGAATAGTTCCTCACTAGATGCTGTTAAAAACACCTAAGTCTCCTGTCTAATGAAACAGATTTATAGGATTACCTGCTATGCCCCAGAAGACTACGCAGAAAACTCTTCTTATATGCCGTATATAATGAAATTTGGAAACTTTACTAACAAGAAGCAGCTGCCCGGTTAAGGCAAATTGATCAGGTAAATTTACTAAAAAGCATTAGCCGTTGTAGATAATGGGATCAACACCTTGTCCGACCAGATATACATCTTAAATAACACTGTAGCCTCTGCAATAGACATAGCACAGAGTGACATGTCATCTTTACACCATGGACAGAGTCAGCTTAGGTCTATTATGCTGCTAGGTTGGAAACTACAAACATTGAAAGCAGGTTGTGTTCCCTGGCAACACGTTAGCGCAAGGGACATATTTTCAACATTTAATTTAATGCAACAACAACAAATAATGGCTAAGAAGGAAGCGACTTATGTCATGCTAAACATCGAGAAATTAGAAAAGTTGCCTTTTACTGTGCCTGCGATACCATCTGCTGAATACAAGGGGTTATAAATCTGCCTATTTCAACACTCCAATTCACATCCTGTTTAAAACACATTCCAGTAGGCAGATATGAAAGGCTGGGAGATAGTTATATACACAAGGTGTGGGAGCTTTGTTTTTTGTACAAATGTTTCAATGGCATGCCAGAGGTCTTTCTTAGCGGTAGTGAATGCAAGACTTCTGTGAGTCATTCAATGGTTTGTAAACCGCTGTCCTTGCATGGGACATGTAATGCCTCAGCGGCGAACTTGTCTTATTATCTGAAGGGAGTTCCAGTCCCCTTGATTAGACCTGCGTTCCAGGTGCTCTCAAATGGCAGCAATGTGCTCCTTAAAGGTGAGAGATGTTGTGGGATGCAAGCCGGAATTGCTTATGTCGTTTCGGTCTCCCAAATTCTTCCATGTTGCGGGAATCTCCTTTTTCCCCCCTACACAACAAAGAGGAGTAGCAGACATTTGGCCTCATATTTCTACCTCAGATGTGAATTTTGACAAGTTGAGCAGACTCAAGGCTTTATTGTTTCAAGAACGTAGCGCTTACATCTGCGTGTGGGACCTATGCGCTTCAGGTTGCGAAGTTATTGGCAGAGATTCAGTCCCTTTTAAACACAAATTTTCCGAGACACTTTGGTGAACTCATGGGATCAATATTCAATCCATCCAGTACTACTGGAAGCATGCATTTCTTTAATGCTGTTGGTTCTGGTTTTGTTCACACCTTCTCCTCTATATTTGGCTTAATACCTTCAACCCTCCACTCAATATTTTCAAGTTTTTTGGGGGGATTTCTGTTTACTTGGGCTATAATAGGTGGCATCTTGCTGTAGCTACTTTTTCTTTACAATAGATGTCCCGTCACAGCAAGGAGGACTGAAAGCGCTTCCACCAGCGCAATTGTGTCGTGAACGCATGTTGCAGTATTTTGGAGCACCACTCCTGGAACAACTGGAGTGTGACTGGTCTTTGTCATTCAGATCGGTTTTGGATTGTGTGCAGCCCATGTTTCGATGCCTTTGGTGCCTTTTCGAATGTGCACTGAAAGTCTGTCATTGGATGCTGATCTGTTGATGTTCTCGATGAGGGCTCATTACCAGACATGCACGTTGAGGGTGCGTTTGCTACGTGAAGTTGTCTATGCATTGCCCTTTGTGGACAATGCAACTCTTGACTCAACATTGGGCACGACACGGAATGCTACTGCCTCAGCTGGAACTCAGGCTTTGGAACACTAATGCTTTATGGTTTTCCTTGGCAATGATTTGGATACTTTACCACCTGCCGAAGTGGAACATTTCCTGGCTTCAATTGACCCAGACATAATTGGCGATTTTAAAAATGACACTGACTTTTGAATATTTTTTTGGGGCGCCACTACTGAAGTTTTAAATTGTCCTTCTTTCATTCGTGACACCCTGTCATTATTGACATTTATGTTTATATGTTTTTATAAATAGATTTTTTTACGTTTTATTTTATTTTAGGCTTTTAAACCACCTTTGAACTAGTAAGGGGAGGGTGTTGTATAGCTATTTTAGCCATATTTTAGACACATTATTTTAGAAAAATAGGCCTGCCGTTGTGCATTTTAGTCCAGTTACATTTTATTCAGAATCGCTTTATTTTTCTAGCAATAGCCACATTTGTTGTTTTAGGGTTGCCTGCAAAAGTGGTACACTGTGTCTCCCAACATTCACAGAAACATACACATCTTTACATGGGGACATGTTTCTCAGAACATTAGCTGTTTTATTATAAAAACACTCCTGTGTCATATACATGTTGAGGGAGATTCCAGCCAGATGACCATGACTGCATGCTGATTGCTGATTGCCTCGCTACAGCTGCTTGCTTAGACTGCTGGACCCCTGGCCTACATGGGGACGGTGTCTCTCTAGACTACAGGCTTCTTTGCTCAGGTATGAGGGATGATGTCTTCCCAGGGGGGAAACCTGAAGGGCGGATTAGTCTTATTATGATGTGCTCTAACATAGCTTAGGTAGGAGAACTGTATATCACTCCTAGTGACAGTATGGTGGGACTGTTTTTGTGTCTCTCTTTGTCACAATCTTGCCTTTATGTGTTTTATCATCCTAGTTATTGCTGCACATGCCATTTTATGTAAGATGCAGTTACTTCAATAAACCCTTATTGAACTATATTCTGCCTCTGTTTGTCTTTGCCTGTGTGAGACTAATGTGACTGAAAGGGTTCTGATCGACCACGATTCCCCAGAGGAGTTTTTCTTGTCATGCGCCCGGTTGCCACAATCATCCCTGCTCTTGGGTGGAGATGAGGCTCTGCTAGTTAGCCGGAACACCCGGATTAGGCTGACAGGCATCACATGGTGTGGAGTTGTACTTAGTACCCCACAATCTATGTGATTCTGCCGCCCAAATCCAGTAGCCTCATTAGGATAATGAGAACCTATGCAACAGTCCTACAACCATCAGGTTTGAAAGCGTCCCTTGTCTTTTTGTGAGCCCCGTCTGATATAGGGGCAGTCTCCCTCTTTCATGCGCCGATGCCTCTAGGTCTAGTAATATTACTTAACGTACTTATTGCATTAATTATTGTGTAATTGTTGAAATGTTTTATTTATTTTATTATATATTTTAGTTTTTATATGTTTACTAAACATGTATTTTTAACGTTGTGTTATTTTTTTATGTGAGTAGGTTACTAAGGAAATAAAAATATATTATATTTTTATGTTGATTTATGTGTATATGAAATTTTTATTATCATTTATTCAGTGGAAGGTGTTTGTGAGAACTTGTTGCTGAGATAATATTTGTTACTCAAAATCAATTAGATTTTATGTATTAATTGAAATTAAATAAATAGGTGATGATTTCATTGTGTTTTTTGTAGTTAGTGGAGTTGATATTATCTGTAATTTTATGTGTACTTTCTTTTTTAAGTTAACTTTTTAATAAATATATTTCTGAATACTGTAATTTAATAATGTTCAGTAGTAAGTGTTCAAAGTAAGTTAATCAAACTTGTATTTGTGTAGGTAATCCTTTTATGTCAGACACTTTCCATGCTGTTGCTTAGACTGGAGTGGGAAGTCCAACGCTTCCCTTACTGTTGCTTAGTCTGGAGCTGGAATAGTAAATCTAACCCCTCTGAAGTTCATCCCTTTCCCCACTGTTACTTAGACTGGAGTGGACACCCCCCTCTTTTTTTTTTTTAAAAAGGGCAAATATTTCAGCCATTTTTTTCTGCATGGAGCAATTATAAATACATCTTTCGGCACTTCTTAGAATACACATTTACATCTATTCATCAGGGCCACAGAATACACCAGCTATATTCAGTTAAGTGTCCTGCCAATGTTTTAAAGTTCTTTATGATAAAGTTATACCAGGCAGCATTTTCCCACAGCTGGCCACATGAATCCAGTGACGTATGCAAGCACACATAAGGTCTTGTACTGAGGTTAGGGGTGATTCAGGGGGGTACTGCTGTGAATTAGTCTGTGGAAGTGTTGTTTTTACACTTGCGAGCCTTGGCCTCGGGGCTGTCCACCAGTGGGGCGCGAGGTCATGCTACCCAAGCTAGGGTGGCGTGACCATCATTTGTTATCACTAGCTGCCCCCATGCTCAGCCAGACGTACCCCTGCACCTCTGGGCAGTGTTTTTTGGTTTCTAAAAGCAATCTCAAGCTTTGTGAGCTTGTTTTAAAAAAGAAAAAACTTTGCAGATTAGGAGCATCAAAAGTAATGCCTGTGTTGCTTCATATGTGATGTGCTCCATCACCAAAGCCTATATCAGGCTCTGGGGCTGTGAGAAGCTAAGTGCATTATCACTTAGAGGTTCTAAAGTTCAGGGTGTCAACATTGTTTTATTTACGCATCTCTGTGCTGCGGCAGGCAGTGGGTGAAACCTCACATGTGACACAATGATGGAACTGAAGGGAAATTACCTCATCTGTAGTGTCAGAAGATGGGTAGATGTGGGTTTTAGTGGTTCAGGTTAGGTTTTTAACCATACCAGTGATGCACTTCAAAGCATGTTAGCATCTGAGCTCTTGTTTTCTTGTTTGGGCTCCCAGCTGCAAACTGTGGGCCTGATTTAGAGTTTGGTGGAGGTGTACCCTGTCACAAACGTGACAGATATCCTATCTGCCGTATTACAAGTTCTATAGGCTATAATTGAATTGGCCCTATATCCTCAAGTAATAGCAGTGCACTAGTCCATGTAATGTATCACAGAAGCAGACAGTGCCCATGGGTGAACCCAGTACACACTGCAGTGTGGAGCTGACGGCAGGCACAGCAGCACAGTTTAATATTGGAGTTTGTCTAACCCTCTTCTTGACACATCTTGCATTTATTCAGCAGCTGGCTGATAATATGCAGTAAAATAGGTCACATGAAGGTACAACGCTCCTGGGTTTGTGCATTTAGAGTTGTTGGGGCGACAAGACAGCTTGCCACTGTGTGTTGGAACATGTATACACCAAAGTTACCGCATGCTTTTGTTTTGAAGACCTCTGAAGGTAGGGAATATGTATTTCAAAGAAAAGTACAATATACTATATTGAATTAGAGACGGCAAAATGATTCGCTTTGTAGTGAGTTATTCTCCCCATAGTGGCACTGCACCGGAAGCCCAGCCAACCAATAGTGTTACTGAGTCCACTGGTCTCAAAAAATGGTTTAACATGAATTATAAAGACTGGTTTCTCACGTACAGATGGGTTAATGTATTCATATTGGCTCAGCGTAAATTTTTACTTTACCCCTGACATCACAACTTCAACCTATATGTACTTGTAATATTTCATATAATGTGTATTCCAACATTATTAATTCAAAGGGTTGCGCTTGCATTTATAAATGGAGTGCATTCACTGTAGAGCTAGGGAATTGTATACCCTGTGCACCGTAACCTTATTAAATGAAATGTAAACATTTGAGTTGAATTAGAAACCATCCTTTTATTAATGAAGTGTATTTATTATAGAAACAAGACCTTCTGTAGACGTGTGCACTAATGTTTTACAGTTCCATGCAAAAAAGTAGTTCTCACTTGCATTTACATTTATGTATTCAATTGTATTGCATTTATTATAACTATAATATGAAGTCTATTTACGATCATGTAACCAACATTTACTTTTTTGGAGTTAAACATCAATAGAGTTAACATAAATTAAATGGGCACTGGTGAATTATTCCCTATTTGACATGAGTAGGCTTGTATTTCTTTCAACATGAGAAACGGTTTTCCATTTCTGCTTGCGTGCCTTTTCTTTGCAGGTGCATTCACATGAAATGTTAGTTTGGAAATAGATGTACTTTTGTGTTAGCAAAAGAGACTCTAGGAAAAAGACCTTGATGGAAGAACATGGAAAGACCAAGTATGAGCTGACAGTCCTTTATTAAGAAACTGTTGCAAGCAGTGTCCAGGTGACCAAGGACAGCATTGTTCTGAGGACTAGTCTGTGAGAATCCATGAATGTTACAATTTACAACTTGAGACTGGAAAAGACAATCATCCTGATGGCTTGATGATGGGTGTTACCTAATAGAGTTTTGTGGTATTAACTAGTGTTCTCGCAGATTGATTTCAGACCCTATCCCATTGAACTTTGATAGGTGCAGACCTCTGACTTCTTCCCTATACTTGCTGAGTGTGGCTTAGGCTAGAAGACTCGTGACTGAGCTTCTGAACTGCTGACACCATTTTTCTTTTTCTCGATATGCAAGCACATATAGTTTCCTTTTTGCCATAGTTGCCTAACTTTTTGAGATTTTTCCACATCATTTCAATAGACCAATTTAGATAGATGACCTTAGATTGTACCCATGTATAGGAGAGAAGACCGAAGACTTTTTTCTGAACATCAAATTGTATTGCTCATATTCTATATTGCTGTAACTAAATTCTTGGTTTTCCTTAGGCTAATGCCCCTAAACTTCTTCAGGAGGGTTGGTTATCCCATTGTTATTCTGTATCTTTATAACATGTATTTGAGATTTGTTTATACAGGGAGTGCAGAATTATTAGGCAAGTTGTATTTTTGAGGATTAATTTTATTATTGAACAACAACCATGTTCTCAATGAACCCAAAAAACTCATTAATATCAAAGCTGAATATTTTTGGAAGTAGTTTTTAGTTTGTTTTTAGTTTTAGCTATGTTAGGGGGATATCTGTGTGTGCAGGTGACTATCACTGTGCATAATTATTAGGCAACTTAACAAAAAAAAATATATACCCATTTCAATTATTTATTATTACCAGTGAAACCAATATAACATCTCAACATTCACAAATATACATTTCTGACATTCAAAAACAAAACAAAAACAAATCAGTGACCAATATAGCCACCTTTCTTTGCAAGGACACTCAAAAGCCTGCCATCCATGGATTCTGTCAGTGTTTTGATCTGTTCACCATCAACATTGCGTGCAGCAGCAACCACAGCCTCCCAGACACTGTTCAGAGAGGTGTACTGTTTTCCCTCCTTGTAAATCTCACATTTGATGATGGACCACAGGTTCTCAATGGGGTTCAGATCAGGTGAACAAGGAGGCCATGTCATTAGATTTCCTTCTTTTATACCCTTTCTTGCCAGCCACGCTGTCGAGTACTTGGACGCGTGTGATGGAGCATTGCCCTGCATGAAAATCATGTTTTTCTTGAAGGATGCAGACTTCTTCCTGTACCACTGCTTGAAGAAGGTGTCTTCCAGGAACTGGCAGTAGGACTGGGAGTTGAGCTTGACTCCATCCTCAACCCAAAAAGGCCCCACAAGCTCATCTTTGATGATACCAGCCCAAACCAGTACTCCACCTCCACCTTGCTGGCGTCTGAGTCGGACTGGAGCTCTCTGCCCTTTACCAATCCAGCCACGGGCCCATCCATCTGGCCCATCAAGACTCACTCTCATTTCATCAGTCCATAAAACCTTAGAAAAATCAGTCTTGAGATATTTCTTGGCCCAGTCTTGACGTTTCAGCTTGTGTGTCTTGTTCAGTGGTGGTCGTCTTTCAGCCTTTCTTACCTTGGCCATTTCTCTGAGTATTGCACACCTTGTGCTTTTGGGCACTCCAGTGAGGTTGCAGCTCTGAAATATGGGCAAACTGGTGGCAAGTGGCATCGTGGCAGCTGCACGCTTGACTTTTCTCAGTTCATGGGCAGTTATTTTGCGCCTTGGTTTTTCCACACGCTTCTTGCGACCCTGTTGACTATTTTGAATGAAACGCTTGATTGTTCGATGATCACGCTTCAGAAGCTTTGCAATTTTAAGAGTGCTGCATCCCTCTGCAAGATATCTCACTATTTTTGACTTTTCTGAGCCTGTCAAGTCCTTCTTTTGACCCATTTTGCCAAAGGAAAGGAAGTTGCCTAATAATTATGCACACCTGATATAGGGTGTTGATGTCATTAGACCACACCCCTTCTCATTACAGAGATGCACATCACCTAATATGCTTAATTGGTAGTAGGCTTTCGAGCCTATACAGCTTGGAGTAAGACAACATGCATAAAGAGGATGATGTGGTCAAAATACTCATTTGCCTAATAATTCTGCACTCCCTGTATTAATCTGACTGTTAACTTGTAGTAAAATACTTAACTTTATTACTTATTTGGGTCCTCATTGTGTGAACAAACTGGTTATGCTGAAATTAAATGTTGAGTTGGTTGAGAGCTAACTTTTTATATCTTTTCTTTCAACTAAATAAAAGACTCATCACCTAAGGATTTATGGAAGCCGGTCAAAATGCTCCATTAATTGCAAGGATTCACATTTGACTCCCATGATCATGGGTTCAAATGTGACTGATCTAATCGCACTTTTATTCTCATGAGGACAATAAAAGAAGGAACATTGAGTTGGCTTACAATAAACATCCTATATCTTATTCACTGCAAAGGAAACCCTGGGTGGATGGTCACCATACAAATGCACATTATGACACGGAATTAAGTACCGTATTCGAGGGACCTAAGTTTTAGACAGAAAAGTAGCGCTCAGAGAACCACCCTCTGAATTGTCTATGTGTGACCTTGCATTCTTCCTTTGTCCTCCCTTGCGTTGATGTTGTGGAGGAGGGGAAGAGCAGGACAAGGAGGCGCTACATGACATATACAGTGCCTACAGCCAGAGTTGAATCGACGTGTTGGTATGTATCTGGGCTTTTAACAACGCCCACCTCACGCCCATCACTATCACTTGTTTGTGGGCTTGCCCTTCACAAATCCTTTGATGACATTGGTAAATGGTTTACGTTTGTCTCTCCTTGGGGAGTTTTTGTTACCGCCTTAGCTGTCGCCCCTGTTACATGGCTAATTGCACTTTTGCCGATAAGTTTGATGGGAGCGAGGGGGGCGTGTCCAACATGGCGACCGGGTCGGACGCATAATTTGCGGCTCCGTCCCGGCCCAAAATAGATATCCTCAGCAAGACGCCTGGGTCCTCCGCGAGGACGGAAACCACCTTCCCCAATCGCGGGGACACCGAGTCGGGAGCGGCAGCGGGCGCAAAATTAAGGAGTTCGGCTGGAACGGCTGGTGTGCAGCCGCACCGCGGAGCGGCCGAGGCGCCCTTCCTCGAGGCGTCTTCGCGCTGAGAGACACCCGGGCACCGCCCGGGCGAAGGATACGACACAGCCTACACTGAGTTCGCGTGCAGGGCCCGGGGTCCAAACGGCGGTGAGTTGCGGCATGCCCGCACTGCTACTCTTTCTTGGGGGCCATGCCCTGTTGGTGTCGCGCCCGACCGGCGCTGTGTCCGACGATCCAGCTCGCACGCGCCCAATGAGCCCCTCGCGCCCCCCTGGTAGGCGCGGGGGCCGAAGACAAATAAAGCAGGAACCGGGGGGTGCTGAGTGGGCCCCCAAAGTCCGGGGGAAAGACACTTGTAAGCTGCTGGTCTACAATGTGGTAGCTACCAAACAGCAGAAGTCGTGGGGCAGCAAATGTGCTCAAGTTCTTTCAAACCCCGAGCAAAATATAATTCTCCAAATCACTCCATACCAAAGGAAGGAAAAGCAGCGCAGCTCTAAGCTGGCAGATTCGGGTAAAGAAACACTATATTAGCACAAAAAGTTAACAGATAAATCAAGAATAGCAAAAAGTATAATGCAGGGGTAGCTGGTCCAAATAGTGCCTGCCATACCACTTCCAAGAGTGTAACCTGTGGAAACCGTGTGCCGCACTTATGCACATTGAGCTCCTGTAATAATACTAAACCCAGCTGCCCAACACCCTCAGGAACTGGTACAAATTAAAGCCCCCTTTGCATCATCCTAAATACGCTACCAACATAAAAACGTCAAGCCAGGGCGATATAATCAATTAACACTGCGCAAGTCCCAACTACCAGCAATAGAACCGTACAGTAACCAACCAATGGGAAAACCATGGACCCTGGTACACCGCCTCCACCAATTGGGGCCTCAGACACATATCAAGCCCTACAGACAATGGGAGAAACACTGCAAACGCATTCAGCACAACTTGAAAGGGTGTTGCAAGCTATACTAGACACTAAAACAACCTTGGAGGTGAAAATAGGTTCAGTTATCGAGGATGTTAACCTGCTCCGTACAGACCAGCAAGTGCTAGCCGAAAAGGTTGCTGGGCTGGAAAAAGACACGTCGCACCTCACACCATCCATACTTGAAATTCAATCACAACTGGGAACTGTAACAGCAGAGGGGGAAGCACTAAAACGCAGAGCCGAAGAGGCCGAAGGCAGATCGCGCCGAAACAACATCCGGTTCGTGGGATTTCCTGAACGCGCCGAAGGCCCCAGCGCAGAACTTTTCATCGAACAATGGCTAACTGAGATGGTCTTGAGGAACAATGTTCCAAAGTTTTTTTCCATAGAACACGCCCATAGGGTCCCAGAAAGACCCCTGCTCAACCTCGCCCCCTAATAGCAAAATTACTGAACTACCAAGATAGAGACCTTATATTACAGTTATTCCGCAAAACAGGCCCAATGCACTTTGGGAATACGCCTACCCAGACTTCACAGCAGAGGTACAAAAAAGACGAAATTCATTTTATCTGGTCAAGGAGCGACTAAGAGAACACAATATCAAATACTCTCTGTTGTTCCCTGCCAAACTTCGAATACAAGACAATACCCGCACACTTTTCTTCTCTACTCCTGAAGACGCATGGACATGGCTCCACGCAAAAGGCCTAGCTGACCCGTCATCCTCCACGGATAAAAACCCAGCTCTGAAGGATAAACGCAGACCCTGCAGAAAACATGATAACAAACCCACCCCTGAACAATCGTGCGTAGAACGTTCACTATTGTTACAGACTACATCACGCTTCGCCAACGCATCCCCGACATCTTTGTACAATCGGAAGCAGACCCTGACCTAGAGATAAACTCCGACTCAACAGAATCTGCCCGCGGCCCCAGCCTCACTCCACGATCAGCGGACGACATCTGCTAGCTCTTCGACCCTACGCATGGGAAAGTGACTCGTCCGCTACTCTTATATGGATACTGCTGAGGCGGCGTGGTGCCGCATAACTATCTCCCCCAGCTGGTCTATTTGATTTGCTGTCACTCCCGGATGGCAAAGGCACCAACATGCGCAAAATGGGCCGGGCCACGACGTCCAGGAACTCGCGGTCTTGGATCACCCCACGCTCCATATGGACCGTTACTCCAGGATGGCAAGTCCTGTTTCTACCCTGTTCTTGCCACAATTACAGTTATTGTTAAGAATAGTTAACATTACAGTTATAATTGAATGGGACGTTTCCCTTTTATATGTATTGACATATATCATTTGCAGTGCGTCACACCACAATGCAAACCTAAAGTGCAAGTCACACATTCCAGAGGCAAAGAGGCTAGGCGAAATGAGCACGCATCACACCACTAACCAAAATGGGCTTGAGCATGCACAGGCGATACCCTTCCGCGCTGACCCACTTAAACTCTATGGCTTCTCAAAATCAGCGTTACACCTCGCACTATAAAATTCTCACATGGAACGTAAAGGGCATGGCATCCGTAAGCAAACGTCAACGGATCTATACATATCTCAGGAGGCACCAGATACACATAGCCATGCTGCAAGAAACACACTTAGCTGAGTCCTCGTTCGTAAATACCAAAGCAAAATGGAAGAGCCAACTATACGGCACCACCTCCTCAACATATGCCAGAGGAGTGGCAATCTGGATAGCCCCCGGGGTCCCATACACTATGTCCCATGCACAAAGTGACCCAAACGGACGGTACGTGATCCTAGAAGGTACATTAGACGGTGGCCCCTTACCCATGATAACATTATATACTTCCAACGTAAATCAACGTGATTTCCTCTGGACACTAAACAGCAGTATGCTTTGTGACCCTGAGGCAGATGCCATTTGGGGAGGAGATTTTAACTGCGTTCTAGATATTTTGAAAGACCGTTCCACCCCTCCATTAACCAACGCTCCAGCTAAACGAGCGTCGCTTGATTTGGCAGATTGGGCTTCCAATAATGGGCTAAACGAAATCTGGAGAACTACCCACCCCACATTACGCGAATATTCTTTTTATTCACCAGTACACAAACTTTACACCAGGTTAGATATGTTTTTCTCTTCATCCGGCATAATCCCAAAGATAACTACATCCGGCTATCTAGCCCGCACTATATCAGACCACAACCCACACTACGCCACACTGCTCTGGGGCTATATACACGCTCGTATCCCAACATGGCTCCTACAACCAGATGCCCTGACCGACCCTCCTTTTAATGCTGAGTTAGCCAAGTGTCTGTCGGATTATTTCTCTCTAAATAAAAACTCAACATCAACACGCGCCACTGAATGGGATGCCCACAAAGTCGTAATCAGGGGGCACTGCCTGGCAGCATCTGTAGGTATTAAAAAAATGCTTACTACAGAGCTATTAAAATTAGAAGCCAGCATACAGAGGGCGGAGATTGAGGTCTCAACAAGCAATGCCCCACCAGAAACACTAATTTCACTGAAAGCAAAATACAGAGAGACTGACAACAGTCTCAGCAGGCACGACTACAGACACTTAAAATCGAGACAACATACTGAACGGGACAGATCGGGCAAACTGTTAGCATGGCTGATTCGACAACCATCGCAATCATTGCCGATTGGTGCGATCAGACTACAAACAGGAGAAGTGGTTAACAATCAAGTCGATATCAACAGGGCTTTCTACATGTACTATTGTTCACTATACCGACCCTCTACCCCCCTAAAGAACAACAACTGATTGATTTACTAGCTCAGATGCCCCAAAACCCAAACATTACCAACAATGATGAAATACTAGACAGCCCCATTACTATTGAGGAACTCCGTTTGGCCCTTTCCCAGATGGCACGTGGCAAGACCCCTGATTCAGATGGACTGCCAGCAGAATACTGCAACTCACAAAGTACTCACCTCCTGCCACCCTTACTAGAGGTGTTTAACGAAGCGTGCAACAGGAAACAGCTGCCAGACTCTATGCGTGAAGCACTAATGGTGGTCCTACAAAAACCAGGCCATGACCCACTGGATGTCAAATCTTACAGGCCACTTTCCCTTTTGAACTCCGACTGCAAACTCTTAGGGAAGATCCTAGCAAATAGATTGCTCCCTCATTTACCGAACTTAATACACTCTGATCAATCAGGATTCATTCCGGGTAGAATTACCTTCTTAAATCTAAGACGTTTAATCCGTATCATGCATACCACCGCAGATTCAGGTAATGTGACCGTGTCTTTGGACATAGAGAAGGCGTTTGACACACTCGGTTGGGATTATTTCTTCCGTACCCTTAAAGCGTTTGGCTTCCAGAGTGGCTTTATTATCTGGATTGCTACACTATACTCCAAACCAACAGCCTGGGTCAAAACTAGTCAGGTAGTGTCAGAGGCCTTTCCTATTGGCAGAGGCACCAGGCAAGGCTGCCCGCTATCTCCGTTATTGTTTGCAATAGCTATGGAGCCACTCGCAGTTAAGCTCCGTGGCTATGCGCATAAATGGGGCATACAGGAATTTAATGCATATCATATAATATCCTTGTACGCAGACGATGCCCTGATATATCTGCGCAATCACTCTGCCTCCCTAACTCAGGTAATGCATATCCTGAACACGTTTGCTCTTGTCTCCGGCTTGCATGTGAACTGGACTAAATCCTGTATTTTCCCTCTCACCCGCATACCTGCTAAGCAGCAGGCGTCTCTTCCCAGGCACCAACTAACATGGGCACACCAGACCTTCAAATATTTGGGCGTTCAAGTATATCACTCTATGTCAGACCTAAGGGAAGGGAATTTAGACAGACTGCTCCGCTCCACCCGTGGCTCCTTGACATTTTGGAGTTCACTGCCTTTATCGCCTATGGGCCGGACAGCCATAGCCAAGATGCTAATACTACCGAGATTCTTATATTACTTCACCGCGCTCCCGGTGATCTTGCCGCGCTCGTTCTTCCACAAAGTTCATTCCTTATTGACTGACTTACTATGGGGTAGAGATAGACGCAGAGTAGCACTAACCATCACGCAATACCCACAAGTAGAAGGAGGTCTGGGCATGCCGAACCTCGAACTATATTACGCATCAGCCCAACTCCAATGGGTCACTAAGTGGCTCAACGAACTGACCACTCCAGAGTCTATAGCAATAACTGCTTACACAACACCAAAAACGATATTGGCATTTTTACTAGCAGGACCCCCTCACCCACTAAACAACTCACCCCTACTGGACACGGCTAGACACTGCTGGCGGAGATACGTACAGGGCAGAATGCTGACCCTCCCCTATTCTCCCTTACTTCCAATGTCACAGGTGCCGGGCATTCTCGCTCTATCCTCCTATCATGATGTACGGGTGGTTAACACCCTGAGCATGGGAGACCTCTACTCCGGCTCCAAAGCAATCAAGTTTGCGGATTTGGTGGCTGCGGAAGTAATGCAACCGGGGGCCTTCCTGACATTTAATGCCATAACTAATCTCCTACGCAATCTCTGGGGTTGTAGTCCCAACGAACCGAATGAATCCCACCTACTTACTGCAATACACTCTATGGGCGACGCAAAAGGCGTTGTCACCAAACTATATAAAATACTCCTAACAAGTAACTGCAAGGCCTTAACTCAAGTCAAACACCGCTGAGACACTGTCCTTGCCACACCAATTGCACAAAAATCCTGGGAAGCAGCCCTCATTTCGATTAAGTCTGTATCCTGCAACTCCAGACTAAGGTACACACAATTTAATTATGTACATCAAGCATATCTCTCCCCAGCCCGTATTCATAAAATATACCCAAGCTCTAGCCCAATGTGCCCAAGATGCGATACCCCTGCAGCTACTTTTTACCATATGGTTTGGAAATGCCACGCGATTAACACCGGCTGGAAACACATCGTCGATACCACTGCAGACGTGGTAGACCAATTGCTAACCCCAATCCAGAATCCTGCCTGCTTAGCCTACGCCACCGCACAAAAGGCGATAAACACATTCACAAGTTTGTAGATTTAGCATCTGTGTTATATAAACGCCTGATTGCCACACACTGAAGGGCCCCAAACGCCCCTCCCCATTCTCTTTGGCTACGAGACCTGCATAGTTACACATTGGCAGAGGCTCAAACATTAAGACAGCTACAACACAAGGGACAGATACAAGGCGGAACTGAAAGCTGGGACCTTTTTGTAGTTAGAATAGAATCCAGAGACGACAAGTACCCTCCGTGAGTTAGCCCTCTAGTACTATTTGGACATGATACCACCATACTTGCCCAAAGTAGTCAAGCAATAGTTAAATGTAGCTTTACCCAACTGTAATGCTGTGCCAAGCCCACATGCCATCAATACGCCCGCCCCTCCCTGATACTGATATCCACCCACACTAAACACACACTAAGCAACGTTGCCCTCAGTGCCTGTATAACCGAATGCTACCATTATGATATCTGACGCCAATACATATATTTAAGCACAATAACTGCTATGTCTAATGTCAATAGTTACACAATGTTAAGTTGTATGCCAGTACACTAAAACGTGTAGAGAAGTTGTGTGTTCTCTCACCAAGTTATACGGAATGTACTGCTGCTCTGGTACTATGTTTTGAATCACGTTGAATAAACAGATTTAAAAAAAAAAAAGTTTGATGGGAGCGAACTTCTTTTTCCTTTTGTGTCTCTCCTTATCGCTGATGCTCATGGCGGCCGTGGCGCTGTGAATCGACTCGCTTATGTGAAATTGTTTTACTTTTGATTTTCAAGTTATGTGGCAAGAAAAGTCCTGTTTACAGTTTACAATGCTAATAGCTCTAACTTGAGCAAATTCGAGACCCATTGCATTGCAAATGCTTGTTTTTGTTGGCAGCATAGGTGTCTCTATAATCACACACGTCATATTGAACATGCGTAGTACTACGCAAATAGGTTTCACTTGTTCATTTGAAGTTTGAAGGTGACCCTCTATGGCACTAATGGAATACCGGGGTGTGCGGGTCAGGTTCAGGGCCACAGGAACATCTCATTTGAGACCATATCATTTTTCTTGGGTGCTAGAAAAGCAATAGTCTGTCTGAAAACCCTCCAGTGGCAACTGAATTACTCACAAGCAAGCAGACTCCAAGGACATCACTTCCTTCAGCCAGGTGATCTCACACTTTCAGCATGCAAAGTGACAAACAGGCCTGAACAGTAAGCAGCACATCCCTGAATTTACAAATTCATCAAGCATTGGTGTAGGAAACTGCCCCTTTGTGTATGGTCACCCCCCCACCACTTTTTATCCCCAGTGTTGATGGTTATGACTCTGTTAGTGCACTGGAGCCTGCTCTTCAGGCCTCAGTGCTCGTGCTCTCTGCCAAAACTGATTTGTCAACTTGGTGATTCTCTAATTGGCAAAGATTTACCCCCATATAAGTCCACAGTAAATTGCACCTGTGGTCCCCAGGGTGTAGGTGGTAAAGGAGCCCCCAGGGCTGCAGCACAAGTTTGCGCCACCCTAAGTGACCCAAAGTAAACTACTGTTAGCAGGGCTACAATTGCAGACTGCAGGAGCATTGCAAACTGCTTGATCTCAACTGTGCTCTCACCATGTGCAGCATAGTCCCATGCACTGCCTTTCATATATGTCAGACACCCCTAAGGAAGGCCTCTGCAGTGCAGGAGGCAGGGTCCATTATATTTAAAGTGTAGGCATGTAAGCATGAGCTTATATGTCTCTATAGTTTCTTTACCATTAAAGTACACTATAAGTGATAGCCGGGCAATAGGTCAATAGGATAACATGAACTTGCACCCAGGTAGATCCGGGTTGCTAGCTCCATTATGACACTGTCAAGTTATGTCGGGTTTGGTGTCTCGCCTGACATGAATCTGGTGTAGCGGAATTGCTGGTATGTACTCAGGTGGCACCTTAGAGGTTACCCACCTGGTTGCCTCAGCTTCTTTGTGCTCTTACTGGTCAGCCCACACTTTCCTGTCACACCTTCCACCCTGTCACACCTTCCACCCCTAGCCGGGCTCTTTAATTGCCACTTCAGGGCGGTGAGCTTCAGAAGGCTCGACCGCCCCTGATAGCCATCTGTGCTGTCCTCCAGAGGAGAATACAGCCCTTCCCCTGCCCCAGGGACATCTGCTATGCAGGATAGTGCACACCCCCAGAAAGCTTACCACACCTCTAGGGTGAGCAGCCCGGTCTGTGTACAAAATTTTGTTTTCTGCCATCTTAGGAGTGGCAGAATAGAGGGTTCTGGGTAGGAAAAGTGACCTATCGACTGAATGTGGTCACCATGGGGGCGGATTAGCTGCAGGAGTTAGCTGCCCATTGGCCACTAGCCTCCACACCCATCACTCCCCTATATCCAGAGTTTAAAGGACACCCCTGGTACCAGAATCTCAGATCTGAACAACTTACTTCAAAGAAGGACCAAGAGGAGTCCTGTGTTGCCGACAACAGGACTTTGCCCACTGCACCAAAGCAAAAGAGGTATACTCTTTCCATGTGGCAACAGACCTTCAACCTTGGCTTAAACTCACCACTCCCTACGAGAGGGACCCCTGGGGATGCCAGAAGCACTTTGAGTCTCCCTAGGACTAGTGGCACTAGTCCTCCGCAAATTGCAGATAAAAACGATTCTAGGATGTGAAGATTCACTGACCATTGGGCCCTCCATGGGATCGCCGAACTCCAGTTGGTCCAGTGTCTTCTAGGAGTTGTAGAGTCACCTGCCCCAAAGTTTTAGGCCACTACATAATTCCCCCAGACACCATCAAGTTCCCAAAGCTTTTCTTTGAGTTTACCCCTGCTAAGGCTTCTTGGTTGCCAGTCTGGCAACTGACTCTGAGCACTTCACCTCCACACTTGACACTGCACCTGCAGGGCACACCGTGCACCCAACATCGACCACCCAGTCCCTGCTGTGTTTTTGCATCTTGTTTCTTGCAGCACAATGTAAGCGGTAAAATGAGCACCACCACAGGTCCCGTTCAGCACCCCGTACAGCCAGGCCATCTCTGCACCCAGACTCCACGGGCCAGGTAACATTGAATTGTCTGTCGTGGATTGGTCCTAGGGCCAGCATCACCAAACCGCTAAGGGTTCCATGCAACTCTACCTCGAAGTGGCCCATTGTCACTAATATTTAATTTGACTTCTAAAATCTATACCTCCTGTTGAACTGATGAAATTTTGTTCATTCTGGTATGTAAAATAAGATAAAAATCTCTATTTTTATAAATTGGTGACAGATTTTTTTTTAGTTGTGTCAATAAATTTTCATCCATGTTGGCTTTCTGAAATGCTTAACTGCTCTTTGACACTCTACCAGGACTGGGCTAAGGCTTTATTAGTGTGAATCCAAGGATCATCTTTGGGGTATTGTGAGAGTATTACATGGTGAGGTCCACATCACATAATACTCCACTTTCCTACATTGGTGTTACAACAGTGGGATCCTGAACTTGTGTTTCCCACTCGTTCATAAGTAAATTGACTTTAGCAACAAAAACAATTTTTTTTTTTAATGTTTTTGATTTTTCTAATTGGTTTGTAAGGGTTCTGTGTAGACACCTATTCCACTAGAATTCAAAAAGGCTTAGTAAGTTAGGAAAAAGTTTTCAAAGGTTTTTTCTAAATTTTTAGTAAGGTCTCAACTTCTAGTTTAAAAGGCACAGTGGATGCTGATAAGAGTCTTGACTTCCTTCCAGCCCTCAGGATCACTGACCTAAGAGCTTTGTACAAAGCAGGAGGCATTGGCTATAGAGCTCCAGCCAAAAAGGAGGACCTTGAGAAGGCCTTCAGCCTCTGTGAGCAAGAAGGGAAGAGAAGGAGGACACTTCCTCAGAGAGGGAACCTGTAGAGTTCGAGGGAGATGCCCAAGCCCAAATGCATGAAGGGGCAGGAGGTGAAGACCAAGACTATTCACCCTTCCCCAGTATCCCTTCACCAGTGGGAAGTGACAGAAGTCACTGTAACAGACTCCCCATTGGTAAGGTGGTAGGACTCCTAGGGGAAGAGTTGGATTTATTCTCTCTGGAGGAGAGAAAACTTGAGGAGAAGAGACTAGCCCTAGAGAAAAGGAGGGCTAAGCTGGGCCTTAGGCCCAAAGATGGTGGCAGAAATCAAAATAACAGGGAGAAGGAGGAATCCTTTGACCCTAAATTCCCCAAAGGGATTGTCCCTAAGTATAGTGATGGTGATGACATCGACAAATGGTTTGCAGCCTTTGAGAGGGCTTGAAGAATGAGGAAGGTACCATCCTAGCACTGGGGCTCTCTACTTTGGGAGTTATTCTCAGTCAAGGGCAGAGGTGAACTACTGACCCTTAATGAGGGGGTAGCTGAGTCCTACCAGCATATAAAGGAGACTTTGATAGAAGGATTTAGACTCAATACAGAAGAGTACAGGGTAAAGTTTAGAGACACCCAAAAAGATCAGAACCAGACTTGGGTGGACTTTGTGGACTCTTTAGTCAAAGCACGAGAAGGCTGGATCAAAGGCAATAAGGTGGACACTTATGATGGGCTGTATAGTTTAATTATGAAAGAGCACATGTGTTACTAATTGTACCACAGAGAAATTGCATCTGCATCTGGTGGATTCTGAGTTATTATCTCCCAGAGAGCTAGGAAAGATAGCTGACAAGTGGTCAGATCCAAGGTGTCCAAAAAGCCCATAGTGAGAGTGACCAGAAAAAGGGTTCACAGGCTTCCCTGCAGGAGAAAGAGGTGAACAACAAACAGGTTAAAAACAAGGGGTTCTCTAAGGGCCCCCAAAAGACTTCCCAGGAGGGTGGGTCCAAGACTTCTCACAATCCAAAGGAAAGGGGTATCAGGGTAAGAACTGGGACCCAAAGAAGGCTTCTAGGTTGTGTCATGCCTGTTATCAGCAGGTCATTAAGTAAGGAGATGCAGCATGCTACAAAAGTCCTCCTGTGGTGGACAGTCCACAGGATTGGCTAGCTTAGGAGTGAGTGCAGAAGTGTACTCTGCAGGGGCCAGATGTTACACAGAGGCTACTTTAGTTTCCCTGGGTGAGGTGGCTATTGAAGTCCTGGCTGTCTTAACTCCAAGCATGGAGAAGTCTGGATAAAGGCCAAAGATCAGTGGGACTGGGGTAGATGCTCTGAGGGATCAGGTGCCAGTGTTACTATGGTGGCAGCTAGACTGGTTTTCCCTGACCAAATAGTGCCTGGTGTCAGTCACTAGGTTACCAATGCTGACAACGTGACCTAAGCTCCATCCAGTCGCCTTGCTAAGCTTAGAATGGGGAGGGTTTACTTTCTCAAAAAGGTGGTTATGTCCCCTGCCATCCCTGTGGAGTGTCTGTTCGGAAATGACCTTCAGACTTCTGCATGGGCAGAAGTGGAGAGGAAGGCTCATGCAAAAATGCTGGGTCTCCCTGAGTGGGTGTGTGTTCCTACAAGAGCACAGGCAGCATGTCAGGGAAGTTAAGGGGACTTGGATCCTGAGAAAGTGGACTAAGTGGCCCCCAGCAACAGAAAGGGCAAGATGTCTGCTAAGGCAGCTCCTAAGAGGCCACAGGGCCAGGGAGAGAGTTCTCCTGAGGAAGATGCAGTGGTGCCTGAGGAGGGAACTGCAACTGAGGGAGCCTGGCCTGACCTGGAGGAGTGCCTAGGTGCAGGAGAACACTCCAGAGAGGACCTATGCCAATGGCAAAAGGAATGCCCTACTCATGAAGGCCTGAGGCAGCAAGCTGCAAGGCAAGGAGAAGATGCCAGTGGTACCCACAGGGTCTACAGGGGAGGATGGACTTCTGTACACTAAGGCCAGATATTCCAAACCAGGTGCAGCCAGTAGAGTAGTGGTCCCCCGAAAGTACAGGGAATTCATCTTCACTTTGGCCCATGACATCCCCCTAGCTGGACATCTGGGACAAACCAAAACTTGAGACAGGTTGGTTGCCCATTTTTATTGTCCCTAGATGTCTGAAAAAGTGAAGTAGTTTTGTCACTCTTGTGTGACTTGCCAGGCCAGTGGCAAGACAGGCACACAACCAAAGTCCCTCTTAATTCCACTACCTGTGGTTGGGACTCCCTTTGAGAGGGTAGGGATTAACATTGTTGTCCACTAAACCCTCAGACTGCATCTAAGAATAGATTTATCCTAGTGGCAGTGGACCACACCACTTGAAACCAAGAGGCCATTTCCCTCATGTTGGACCTGGCCCTTTTACAGCGTCAATCGCCAAACTTTTTGCCTTTTTCCTCCTTATTTTTCGGACCCTTTTTGGTTTACGTTATGACTCTGAGCACTTTACCACTGCTAATTAGTGCTAATGTGCAGGTGATCCCTGGTAAACTTGGTATGATTGGCTTATACTCAATTGGCATATTTAATTTACCTATACGTCCCTTGTAAAATGGTATCTCTATACCAGGGGGCTACAAATTAAATGCTACAAGTGGGCCTGCAGCGCTGCTTGTGCCACCCACTGATGTAGCCTTTCAAACTGTCTCAGGCCTGTTAGCGCAGGGCCTGTGTTCACAGTTGTCTGCCACAGGGACCAGGCATCTAAATTTATTTGCCAGGCCCAGAACTCCCCTTTTACTACATGTAAGTCACCCCTAAGCTAGGCCCTAGCTAGCCATCTATGTAGAAGGCAGGACATGTGCCTAGTAAGGTGGCCTATCCTGGTAGTGACATACAGCTTATTTGGTTTCTCACTGTTGTGAGTGCTGCTTCTCATATGATTGCATTGGAAATGCCCTGCCTTATTTGTAAGGGGGATTGTCTGATTTATGATGGGTAGCATAGGCATGTTTGGTATGGTTGTAATGGTAGTGAGAAAGGCTGCTTACTGTTGTAGGTGGATTTTTTATGATCATTACAGAAATGCCACTTCTAGAAAGTGAGCATTTCTCTGTGCTTATGACTCTGGTATTTTGCAGCTTGACTCCAATCCACGTCTGGGCAGAGTGACAGTTGGGCTTTGTGCATACTTTTTAGACAGCCCGTACACAGGGAGGGCAGAGGGGTCACAGAGGTACATCCAAATACTGAATAGTCTTCCTGGGCTGAGAGAAGGGAGGGGCGAGGCACACCTGCATTTGTAAAGAGTGTGCCCTGGCCTCACACAATAGGGTAGTTTACCCCCACTGATTTTTGGAGCCTTTGCTGGAGGAGAGAAGGGGGCACTCCCAGAACCAGTTGTAACTGGTTGGAATCTCCTCTCCCCCTCTTTGTGAAACCCTATAAAATTGAGTATAAGTACAGGAGAATTTTCCCCACAAGTTAGACATGAATTGGCATTTTGAGACTCCAGAGACTCTTCTGGAACTGGACACAGGACGCTGTTGAATGGACTCACCAGGACCTACCTTGGACTGCTGCTGCTATGCTGATCTGTGACCTGCCTGGTCACTAGGAGGAACTGCCACCGTCTGCATCCCTTGTGCTGGCCTGTTGTTGGGCCTGTTAGCCCTGTGCTTCCCTCTCCTCTTCTGTCTCCAGGGACAGGGTGCTGTGGCCCCTGACCCCTGCAACTATCCAACACTAGGAGTGTTGCAATTTGTTCATCATTTACAGTGCCTGAAGAGCGCTGTGCCCCCCTGTGCTCGAAGCGCATTGCCGTGCCAGACATTCACCGCCGCAACCCAGGGCTCATTAAAGTGTCCCCGCCTTAAAATTGCGCGTTGCTGATGCCTGAAATCACTGCTGTGACCCGGGTTTTAATTGCCCCTAGCGCCTTGGCAAGCGCATTGTTGAAGAAAACTCACCGCCGCAGCCCGGTCGGGCTGATTCTGCCGAGCGTGAGTGGAGCGCTGGGATCCCCAGGGCACCATCCATTGACGAAAAGGAGCGAGCGTGCTCCTAACGTGCCCCCAGGGTGAATCGCGCTCTGAGGAGCGCCCCCGGGGCACAAGCAGGCACCTGCTTCGGTGCCGCTTCACTGTCGCGGCCCGGGAGTGCTCTGGGGCGTTTGCAGAGCCGGGCGGGGAAGGAAGCCTCCTCGGAGGCTCCCTGCCCCACCGGGCCCCTTGTGTCTTTCGCAGTCGGACGGGTGGGGGGAAGGAAGCCTCATCGGAGGCTCCCCCTGCCGCAGGGAGCCTTCGGGCGTGCCGTTGGTGCTCCCTTTGTGGCCCTCAGAGATTGTGGGCCCAAGGAGGGGCCAGATACAAATATCTTTGCAGCAGGTGGGGCGGAAGCCTCATCGGAGGCTCCCCGCCCACCGTGCCCCCTATTGTGGTGTTTGGTGCTTTGGCCCTCCACCGGAGGGCCAGTTGAGGCCCGGAGGCCCCCAAAGATTGCGGACACCAGGAAGGGCCCTTTATAAAAACCAGAGGGGGGTGTGTGCCGTACCCCTCCCCCCACAGCATAGCAAACCCACCGTTTTCGCGCAGTGGAGCGCCGGGGCCCCTTAAGGAAAACTTGTGGCACTGGAAGTGCCCTTCATCATAAAACCAGGCACTCTCTAAAGGACGTACATATTTCTGATGGTCCTGGTGTGGACATTATTGATTTATATGTTACCTGCCTATTTTTATGATGTTACATATATGTGCTGATGTTCCTTTTATGGGCATAACATGCTAATATGTTTTCTTGAATTGCCATAGGTTTTTAAAATGCTCTTAGTATAGGCATTTATTATATTTCCATGACAAGTACATATATTTCTTTACTGTGATTCCTGCCTACTGCTTATGTTGCAGAATCCTAAGTACTTACGTGTTTTAATGCGACTACTGCTTATTCTTGCAGAGTATTAGTAACCTGTGTAACGTTCTGACAACTGCTAAAGTAGCAGGGTATTACTGGCATGTGATTTTTGGTCTAATTATGTTTTGTGCCATACAGTTTATTTTTACATAGCTCAGTGTTGTGTTTACTTTGTGGTGTACATATTGCGTCACATGTGTTGTGTGTGTTGTGCAAATGCTTTACATATTGCCTTCGGGTTAGGCCTGACTGCTCGTGCCAAGCTACAAAGGGGGTGAGCATGGGTTATCTTGGACGTGTAAAGCCCTTGACCTGACTAGAGTGGGAGGGTTTTGCCTGGCTTAGGTGCATACCATAGCCAACCAGAATCCCCAATTCTAACACCTCAGTACTGCAGCTGCTCCTTCAGAGACAAAGGCCCTCCAAGGCATCTTCACCAGGTTTTTGGTTTCCTAAAGAGGTGGTATCAGATACAGGGGCTAATTTCATGTCTCCATCCTTAACAGTTATGTGGGATGAATGTGGAGTCAGCTATATGTGCACAGCCCCCTACTACCCCCAGACAAATGTTTAGTTGAGAGATTGAGCAACACCATGAAAGGCATGATAATGGGTCTCCCTGACAAACTCAGGAGGTGGTGGGATGTCCTATTACCTTGCTTACTATTTGCATATGGCAGTATCACAAAAGGGGTCTGGGTTCAGCGCCTTTGAACTTTTGTTTGGTCATCTTGAAAGGGGTCCATTGAGTCTTGTGATAGAAGGATGGGAGAGGCCTCTCAAAGAGACCAAACTGGAAATAGTGGACTATGTAGCCCAAACTGGACATAGTAGACTATGTACTAGGCCTGCATTCCCTCATGGCAGAGTACATGCCGAGAACAAACAAAAACTTAGAAGCTTGCCAGGAGCTTATCAGGCACTGGTATGACCAGAGGTCAACACTGGTGGAGTACCCACCAGGACAGCTGGTGTGGGTGTTGAAGCCTGTAGCTCCCAGGGCCCGCCAGGAGACAAGTGGTCTGGGCCCTGTCCCCAAGAAGGGGGATGTTGCCTACTTGGTTGAGTTAGGCACCCCAAGGAGTCCTTACAGAGTCCTACATGTATAACGCCTAAACACCCACTGGGACATGCTTATGGTCATTGATGAAGGCCAGGAGGAGGAAAGTGACCACTCCCTGACCTTCTGTCAAACAACCCCCAGGATGGGTCAGTAAAGGGAGTGGCACTATCGGACAGTCTCACTGCCAAACAACACACCGACTGCAGACAAGTCCTAGGACAGTTTGCTGTGCTCTTTTCCTTGACCCCTGGTCAAACAACATGGTGCACCCATGATGTGGACACCATCCCTGTCAAAAACAAAATTTACAGATTGTCAGACCTTAGAAGTTAAGGCTTGCATTAAGACTGAGGTCAGAAATATGTAAGAACTTGGGGTTATTGAGCCTTCTGACAGCCCTTGGACTAGCCTAGTGGTGCTGGTCCCCAAACCTTACTCTAAAGGTGGGAAACCTGAGATGAGGTTCTGTGTGGATTATAGGGGCATGAATGCAGTTACAAAAACTGATGCTCATCCTATTCCTAGGGCAGATGAGCTAATTGACAGATTGGGTGCAGCCAAATTCCTGAATACCTTTGACTTAACATCAGGGTACTGGTAGATTGGACTCACCCAGAGAGTGAAAGAGAGGTCAGCAGTTTCGGCCCCAGAGGGCCACATCCAGTTCACAGTGATGCCCTTTGGGCTAAAAAAATGCACCTGCCACCTTCCAAAGGTTGATGAATTGAGTTATTTCAGTCCTGTAATACTTTAGTGCAGCATATCTAGATGGCATTGCTCTCTTTGGCAGCACCTGTGAGGATCCCCTGGTGTGGG
This sequence comes from Pleurodeles waltl, assembly GCF_031143425.1. NCBI lineage: Eukaryota > Metazoa > Chordata > Amphibia > Caudata > Salamandridae > Pleurodeles > Pleurodeles waltl. Next base: position 97,916,748 of record NC_090444.1, on the reverse strand, counting down.
AAACTAGCACTTTGTTGCAGTACTCCCCCTCCCACCACACACACTCTTTGCCTGGTTTCTGGATGCAACTTGGACTGGAATGCACTGGGATCCTGCTAACCAGGTTCCCAGTGCCAGTGTTCTTTCCCTAAAAATTGCAAAGGTAATTGGCAACACCTTTAACTGCCACTATAAGCCCCTGGTAAATGGTACTTAGGTACCCAGGGCATGGGATACCAAGGGTAGACCCCTGAGGGCAGCATCACTGATTGTGCCACTGTCTAGGGCCATGCATCCAGATGCACCCAGCACTGCCATTGTAGGCTGAGTGCTTTGGTGCAAACCTAAAATACAAACTCGACATGGCACCCTGCCTGTGTGCCCTGTCCACTATACACTGCATGCACTATGGGTAAGACACCCTTCTGGCAGGCCTTCCAGCCCTAAGGCATGGTGCACTAACCTGTATTTGAGGGCATAGCTGCATGAGCTGTATGTCAGGGCATAGCTGCATGAGCAGTATGCCCGCAATGTTGCCCTTTCCAAACCTGGGACATAGTGAGTGAACAGAACAGACATTTTAATACATGTACTGGACACTGGTCAATACGAGTTTCTCAGCTACACGATGGCCACTCTGAACCCTGGGTTGTTTGGTATCAAACAATTCTGAATAATAAATCAAAACTGGTACCAGTATTGGATTTATTACCAAATGTACCCTTAGAGGTGCCCCATGCAAAAGCTAACTAACCTGGCAGGTTGCCGGCTGGCCACATCCAGCCTGCCACCTCCAGACACAAGTCTGAACACCTGGGGTGAGAGCTCCTGCTCTCTGGGATTCAGAACAAAGCCCTTCCTTGGTGGAGGTGCTAACACCCCCTCACCCAAGAATGTGCACTGCCCTTCTGGTGAGTTTCACAGGGTTTACTGCCCTTGAAACTCGACCCCCAGGGCTGCTGCTAGCAGCAGATGGCTGCCCCTGCTGCAAACCCCCACATTTGGTGGGTGCAATGGCGAGAAAACCATACAAAGGACAGGAGGAGTGGCCCCACATAGCCTGCACCACCCCAAGGTGTTGCATGTGAGGTGACCTCTCCATTTCATTTTTCTCCATCTTGGATGGAAAGAAAATAGCCAATCAGATGTAGGGAAGTGACCTCTGCCCACAGGAAGTGGTTTCTTAGTGGGTGTAGCCACCCTATGGTAGATGACCCATTGGTCACTACAAGGGTCCCCCTAAAACTCCCACTAAATACAGTATTTAGTGGACATCCCTAGACCAAGAAATGAGATTCAACGGACAGAAGAAGACCAGCACCAAGAAGATCCAAGGCACGAGAACTGTGGGCCTGCTGCAACAAAGAAAAGGTGCCAAACCCTGCCTGCGGCACCCAGGACCAAACAATCGCTGCTGAGGAGCTGCTGGACAACTGGAAACACTCTAAGAAACCCCAGGGGACCTCCAGGCTTTGCAAATTGCCAGAGAACTCCCTCCAGAGTGGAGGTACCACTCTAAATCCAGAAGGAACAAACAAGCCAGTAAGGTCCACTTCACTGACTGGTCACTAACTTCGGAACCTAATGCCGCAGCCAGACCAAACTCCACAACAAAGACTGTGAGGACAACCCCTGCCAGTGTGCCATGTTGGCACAGTGCCCTCTAGAGGCTGAACCATACCAATACCCAGTGTATTGGTCACCTAATTTTGTACACCAAGAAAAACAATCCGCCCAGGACTGTAAAAGGACCAGAAGGAAGCCCCAGTCTAGGGACTCTAGAAACAACCTGAACCTCCCACCAGAGTGCCCCCGTTGTCCTGCAATCGAGCCTCAAAACAACCCTTCTCCTGCTTCTGAGGGCATCCTCACACACAGCTCCTGGTTCACAAACTTGCTCTGCACCCGGCCGCCCTGTGCCCTGCAACCTCGACACTCCAAGGGGACCATCAAGATCCACCTTTAAACTTACCTGTGCAGTGCCTTTCTAAGTGGTCCCCCCGAGGCCCTGCAACAGTTCCGGAGACTTTTCCCCGCTGCTCCTGCCAGAACCGGGAGCCGCCCGATCTTCTCCTGCTGGCACCGTGTGCCCACCAACAACCTTGACAAACCTGCAAAAGAAGAACTTGGTAAACCTACTGTACGATTTTATATGCATTTTAAAGTTTATCCTCCATTGATTCCTATGGTGCATAATTACCCACGAAAATAATATTTTTCTTAAACTTCAAAAATTCATATCGCAAAAGGTACTCAACCAATTTTGATGATCTTGGTTTTAATAATTACATACAAATCTGAAGTATTTTTATAAATTGGTCTCAAATTATTCCTTTTGAGTGAGTGAGTTGCAAGATTGATGCTGTGAGTACAACAAATGCTTTGCACTTCTCCAAGACTGGCCTAATTGCTCGACCAAGCTACCTTAAAGATTTGACAATTAGGTGATCTAGTTTTTACCCATGTAAACCATCATGTGTGTGCCTGGACCCCCTGCACAGTGTGCCTAGCTTTGCACACTACAAAGGGGGCCAGCCTCCTACACCTGGTCCACCTGAAGGAAGTGTTACAGGCCCTGCAGCAGGCAGGCCTTACTATCAGGGCCAATGAGTGCAGGATAGGGCAGAGTTCTGTTGTATACCTGGGCCACCTTGTAGGTGAAGGCTAAGTACCGCCTCTCCAACCCAAGATTCAGGTTATTCTGGACTGGGAGACTCCCAAGCCTAGACATGATTAGCCCCCAACTTTTTGCCTGGAAAATGATGTGGTTTCGAACTGTAAGTGCCCTGGGCGCCTGCTAAACAGTTTCCCAGGGACAGATCTCTTTCCCCTGTACTATTTTTGGTACTTCAGCCACCCTTGTAAGTCCCTTGTAAATGGTACGCCTTGTACCTAGGGCATGGGTACTGAAGAGGGTCCCCCAGATCTGCAGCACAAATTGTGCCACTCCGTGAAGCCCTACATGAGCCTCAAGCAGATTGCCATTGCAAGTGCATGACAAGGTGTACCCAAAGTTGCTAACTCGACTTGGCACTCACCAAGAGTGCCATGTACACTAATACTGCATTCAATATATGTATGTCACCCCTCTGGCAAGCCCTAAAGCCCTAAGGCAGGGTGCACTATAATGCATGTGAGGGCATATGTGTGCATGAGCAAATATGCCCCTACTGTGTCTTTGCCAATTCTTATTCACAGTAAGTGTACAAGGAAGCCATAGCAAATGCATGTGCTGGACACTGGTCATAACGAGTTCCCCAGCCACATGATGGCCTCTCTGAACCCTGGGTTGTTTGGTATCAAACAACTCAGAATAATAAACCCACACTGATGTCAGTGCAGGATTTATTATAAAATGTACCCAAAGGGCACCTTAGAGGTGTTCCATGCAAAACCTAACAGCCCTGGCATGATTGCTGACTGGTCCTAACCAGCCTGCCACCACCAGACACGATTCTGGACTCCTGGGGTAGGAGCCTTTGCTCTCAGGAGCCAGAACACAAAGCCTTTCTTGGGCGGAGGTGTCACACCTCCTCCCCCAGGCAGGCACCCTGCACCAATGGTCAGCTTTAAAGGCTTTGCTGCCTTCGAAATCTGACCCCCGCCTCTGCCGCTGGCAGCAGAAGGCAGCCCAATGGTTTTACCCTCACTTTGGGTGGGAAAACCGACTGGAAACTTAGCAAGAATAGGAGGAGTGGACACCCTCAGCCTGCACCACCTCTCAGGTGTAGCAGACAAGGTGACCACTCCATTTCCTCAATCATGGATGGCAGGAAAAATAGCCCATCAGGGATGTGTCCCCTTACCAGGGGAAGTGGTCACGTAGTGGGTGTAGCCACTCTAAGGTAGGTGGCCTATTGGCCACTACTAGGTACTCCCACTAACACCCCCTCAATACAATATTTAGAGTGCATCCCTAGGCCAAGACTTTAGATGAGACGGACACTAGAAAACAGGAATAAAGAAGACAAACCCCGCCTGCTACTCCAAGGACTCGACAGTCGTCGCTGCAGTGTCACCTGGAAACCTGAAGGACTCTACAAAACTCCAGAGCACCTCCAGCCTTCTGAAAATTACCAAGAACCTCCCTCTGAGTGAAGGTATCACTCTCCTGTCCCCCACAGGCCAGGAACCCATGAAGTCCGGTTTACTGTCTTTCTGCTGGCCAACGACCCGGACCCAGCAGTCAAGCCAAAACCTATACAACAGCTCCAGAAGACAAGACCTGCTACTGTTCCAAGTTTGGTGGCACTAGGCCTTTCTATGGCTGTGGTGTACCAGTACCCAGGGTACCGGATGCCCAACATCAAACACCCAGGAGCAGAGTTCACTCTGGACTCCCAAAAACACAGGAGCAAGCACCAGTCGAGGGACTTCAGGACACCCAAGATCCACCCCCTGAGTGGCCCTGCTGACCTGCAATCCACTCACAAAGCTGCCTGCCCCTGACGCGAGGACTCCAGGACGCAAGATACCTGGCTCACTTATCTGCCCTGCACCCAGCCTGCCTGGCCCCGCACCAATGGACCAGCTGTGCTGTCATGGTCTCCAAACCCTTGCGACCTCCACCCTCCATGGGCCCCCAGCAGACTTACTTCTAAGTCCCTCTGTGCAGTATGTTTCTAAAAGACCCCCTTCTCCTTTGCGTGTCAGCTCCAAGACCTACAGCTGCTGCTCCCACTTGAACCGGGAACCGCCCAAACTTCTTTGGCTGGACCACTGGACCTCTTGACGACCTTGACCTAAAATCAGAAAGGGACACTTGTGAGAACATTGCCTGATTTTATATGCATTTTAAAAGTTTTTTCCCATTGATTTCTATGGTGAGTAAATACGCACAAAACAGAACATTTTCTTATCTTTGAAAAATCATAACTAAAGAAGTACTTACTGTACATTGATCATCTTGGTCTTTTTGTAAATTGATCTCCAGTTATTCTTCTGAGTGTGTGTCCACATTTATTGATACTGTGAGTACAACAAATGCTTAGCACATCTCCTGGAGTAGCCTAACTACTCGACCTCACTACCACCAAAATAGAGCATTAAGTGATCTATTGTTGCCTCTCGATACCAAGGTGGATTTGCTGGGACTTTCTGCACAGTGGTCAACTTTTTCATACGCTATATTTAGAGCCAGCCTTCTACATGTACATATTCGCTAAAAAAAATGAAAGATTAGAGTGACGTTATAGTTAGGATATCGAATTTAACAAACCTTAGTAACTCACTAAAAAACAAAGGTTAAAGGGACATTATAGTTAGGTTCAGAGTTTACACACACAAAACCATAGAAATTCTGCAGTTATAGTTAGAATTATCTCAAGTAACTATGGATCGTTTCCTAAGGTAACTATAATTTGAGTCCCCGCTATGCAGTTTTCTCATCAATAATTTTACTGCAAATGTTGCAGTAATATTATCAGTGATGTCATAGGAGATGTCATGACTGATGTAACATGTGGGGTAATTAGCAGTGCACACACACACATACACTATCGATCTCTGCAGAGTTCCAAAAATTAGCTTTCTTTAGGAAGCTAAAGGTGTGCAGGTCCACTAGAATTATGTTGGAGCGAGGACCAGATTATGCAGCAGGGTTCACTAAAGTATGCAGCAAGGAAAATCAAATTATGTGGTGTAATGTAGCATTTTGTGACAGTACTACTTATTTTCCTATTGTTGCTTGTCTTAAGGTTGAGGCAAAAGTTTTCACCTCCTTAGTACCTGTTTAACATCCAAATATAGCAATAAGCAATTAAAAGGTGACCAGTCAACCTTTGGAAAGGGTCTTCCACTGTGTGGAAACACATGGCACCACTTTTTTAATACCTTTTGAACCATTCGAGCTAGAAACATTTTCTTTTAGTTCTGCAGATTATACATCAGATGATGGATTGTTTGGCAAATGGTCAAGTCCATAATTATGTGCAAAGTGCTGCAGCTGCAGAATCACATAATTCCAGTGGCCCTGAAGACATTTGTTCTTCCTGCTGCAGAGATTACCTTTACGAGAAATAGGACTACTCCTGGTTCATGATATGTGCCAAGGCGTGACTCGCAGATGAGCTCTGAGGTCTATTATTTTGGAAAAGCCACTGCTCCTCTACATCCTTAAACAAAAGTAAGGCCGTATATTTCACACTGCATTAAGTCAAGACTGGGGACTGGGAGAGTTTTGGGGTCAAATAAAGATTCTGGGCTACATGTACAAACAATAGTAGCAATGATTACCAAAAACAAATTTTGCCAATTTAACAAACAGCGATTTTTTGCGAATTGGTGTTTGGTAATCGCTATCACTAATGTACAAAGAGGTTATGCAACCCCTATTCCCTAAAAAGCGATTTGTAGTGGGTGGCAAATAGACCTACCTCATGAACATTGATGAGGTAGGTCGTAATTTGTGACCCACTAGGATTCGCTGTCATCACGGGGATGGCGGCCTGATGGGGTCAGAAGACCCCCATGTCTGTGATTGCTTTTTAATAAAGCATTTTTTTAAATGTAGAGCATTTTAGGTGAAGGAAAACAGGATGTATTTTTAAAAAAAATGAAATGTTTTATTTTTATTTTTTAAGAGAAGGCATTGGTCCGCGGGACCACTGGCTGTTCTCAATTTTTTTTTTTTTTAACATTCTCAAAGGGGAAGGGGTCCCACAAGGACTCTTTTCCATTGTTGAATGGTTTACCACAAACTTCAAATTGGCAGTAAAGTGCAAATGACCGCATTTCAGTCGCAAAACATTAGTGCATGCCATTCAGATTCCCAATTTGGAAGGGACACCCTGAATGAATAGCGATCCTGTTTTGGGTTGCAATCCAAAACTGCAATTCGGTTACAAGTTACCAAATCGCAGTTTGGTGTTTCTGCAGTCCCAAAAACATTTTTGGGTGGTCGCAAAGGGCCCAATTAGAAAAATTGCTTTGCACATCTACCCCTCTAGCTACCTGAGTCACTTTCTGTCAGACATAGTGTCGGCATAGTCACGGCTCACTGCTGTCTCAACCACTGAATCGAAATTAAGTGGGCACGTGAGGCGGGAGGAGACTTCCGGTAGTGGTAATTGTAGTGTCCTGGGCCACTAGGCCCACATGTGATATAAATGACTGACATTGACACCAGAGTGATAGTAATAAAACTGAGCGCTTGCACCCTTTTATTGGCAGGATCATCAGATCGGCGACACCTTTGTTGGAGGGGTCTGAGGTGGGAGTAAAATCTTAGCCTCTGGAAGTGGCTGGTAGAACCACTAGTCTGTGCAGATTCGGATACAGACAGTAGTAGTAACGACGGCGCCCTTCGGTCCCAGGGCTGCTGTTACCTCTGACCATTTCACTGGGCCTGGGCACCGATGTGCCCGCTAGTGGTAACGGCAGGATGCCCAGCGAACGCCGATCCTGGATGCATTGCAGGATTCCCTTTTAACATTGAATCCATAGGCTTAACCTTAACTTCCTGGACTGGTGTCTTCTGCTTTTGAAGTTTGTCAGAAGCTAACTGCAAATAAGACACAAGGTGGCAGCATTGCTCTGCCCAAGAAACATACACTTCAGTAAATTATATGTGTGCTGTACAAGGAAAGGCCTCCAGACGCAGTGATCTATTAATTGCCTCAAACAAATGTTAGTTTTAAGTGTTAGGTCCCCTCCGTCCGTACGACCCACCTCTTCGCAGTTTAATTTAAATATAATAGAAGAAATGCTGATGCTTGCGCTTAAGGAAAATGCGATTGATTAATGCCAAACGCTGTAAATTACATTAGAAAAACCGCAATAAATTGACAACGGCGAGAATTAATAATGTGAGCTGGAGATTAGTGGCTGAGTTCATTTATTCTTCCAGTCTTGTCACAGCCAGCACGTCGCCTTCCGCCCCCATGTGGCACGCAGGCCTGCGGCTCTTCCAAAGCGTTCACAACAGAGGAAGGCCCTGATGTCGTGAATGCATCTATTAATGTTGTCCTTGGATGCTCGTGCTCGACGATGTAGCAAGAACTAAAGGGATTGAACGTAGAGGTGTGCGAGCCAGTACGTTTGCAGGAAAGCCGAGGCAGAGCCGAACCAAGGATCTGGCTTGGGTCTTAGACATGGATGTGAATTCACCAAAATGCCAGGGCTAGCGGAAGTGACATCACACGCCCTTTGACCTCCACTTTCACTCACACATACTTATACGTACAAATTCGCACTTTCATACATAAACACTCTCACCAGTAAGCACTTTTTTACTTACCTCAGCTGCCATGGAGGAGCATATTCCAGCTAATTGTACCCCATTTTTATTACACTAATAGTAAATGATACATTATTATTCACAGTTAGTGTAATAACAATTGACAGAAAACAAAGAGACTGAAGCCCCAACTGGCATCCATAAGGACAAGTTGCCCCTGTGTTCCTGGCACTGAATTTGCCACCTCTGAAGCCTGGGTCACAGAGGCAGTGCAATACCAAAGGGCATGCCAGGGGTTGCAGCTGCGACCTCTGGTGACCCGTAAATGACATCCATGACCTTAGAGCCCCTGCAGGGGCCCAGTCCTGTAAATGTTTGCCATGTAAATCACACAAGAAACATCAGGTCAAATATGAAAAAGTCACTTAGGAATTCAAAAATGTGTAGTTCTGTAACGTTATGTTTTGGCATTAATCCGTCACCTTGTAGCACTGCACTGATCAGTACTTACTAAAAAATAACAGTTTTTAAACAATAACAATAAGTGTAGTAAGAGGCAAGATAATTGTCATGTAAACCCTCTATGTTGCCCAAATTATTACAGAGCAACATTACAGTCTATTAAATCAAGCACAAAAGGTTTTTGTACAACTGCCATTCCAAACACATATTTGGAGGTCCCATCATACACCACAATGATAAAAAAAGAGTGTTGGTGAAATAAAATATTTGCCCAAGATCACACAATTTAAGCAGGGCGTCGCGATTTATCCAGTTTGTCTGGTTTCACTTTGTACAGATCAACCAGGATGCATTGCACCACAATGTAAATTTGGCGCAGCGATTTTGGCCTCGGGCCACATTAGCGAAAATAAAATGACGCTAATATGGCGAAAGGAGGTGCTAGGGGCTCTTAAATCTACCCCAAAGTGTCAATGCGTGGCTTCATAAATCTGACATATGATTTGCGTCGCCCTTGCACCACAGTGCGTGGTTCCTGAGCGATGCAAACCATTTCATAATAAGCCCCAAGTCTGTACTGGATACAATAGGCCTGTTGCTGATAGGCAACCAAAGCTGTTGAGACCGTAAGAGGTGCACTAGAGAAAAACACTATTTCTCAAACGATGCCATGTTTTTGCAATGTAGAAATCTTCCAACACGCCTAGAGTTAACGGTGGGCCAGTGATCCAGTGTATCAAATGCAATCTCTTGTTCAAATATTAAGGGCCAGGTGTACTAATAACTGATCGCAAAATACTGATTGCAGAACACAACTAGTATTTTTCCGACCAGTAAAGACTTTTAAGGACCGACCAAAGTAATTAGGTCAGTTCTTCAAGGTCTGAATTGTAGTGAGACAGAACCCGACCTACCTCATGCATATCAATAACATAGGTCTCTAATTGTGACTCACAGGGGTGATGGTCTGCACCTGTGATCTAATTTATTTTTAAATGGAGCCCATTTTCCTTAAAGAAAACTGGGATACGTTTCAAAAGAAAATATTTACTTTTTCAAATTTGTTTTAGACAAGGCATTGGTCCCATAGACCACTATCTCCTTTTAACAAAACCTTTTTCAGGAAAACACATGCACGACCTGTGGCTTGTAGTAGGCTCCCTTTTTCTGAAATCTGCTCGTTTTTCAAAATGCTTTGGAATAACAGCACCCCACCTTTGATAACATATAGCCTTACTTAGAAGACTGGTCAGTAACGGAGCACAACACACAGAAGGTAGAGCAGGACTTTCAGAGGACAAATTCACTATTACTCAGTCATGGTCTACAAATACATTTTTAAAAGTCGATCACATTCCCTGTTCGGATTCTATCTTATCTGGTAGCAGTCCTCGACACAGTAAAGGAAATGTTTCCTTTGGAAGACAGTGCCATGAATTTGGTAAAAATTTCATCTCCTCCCTTCTAGAATCAATGGCTTCTGGCCTTTCCATTATCTCGAATGCAAGACCACACGAGGCCCTACCAGCAATGTATGGAAGATCAGTGGTCTCAGAAGGGACACAGTTTGGATAATAAAATCCACATGTAGATGTCTGCAAGGCAATCTCTCTTGTGGTGATGCAACAGAGCAAACCTACATCAAGACTCCCTTTCCAACAGGAATCTTCAACTCAAGCTTTTGTGACAGATGTGTGTCTTCCAAAATGGAGAGGTCATATGCGAGGTCTGTCCGTGCAAGGTCATGGGTCAGAAGAGAACACATATCACATTAGTTGCCTATAGCAGGGGACAGTCCATCCAGCTCTCAAGGCCTTCCTGCCACCTCTGACATGAACAAGATTCTTATTTAAACAGATAACACTGTGATCATGAACTACCCACACAAGAATGGGGGCATTGGATCAAAAAGTTACTCATTGGAGTTTGAGAAAATCTGGTTGAGGGCACTGGCTAAGGGTTTATCATGAAGGCAATATACTTACCATATGAGGGTGCACTTTCCCTGTTTGTGCCCTGGCTCATCTTAAAACAGGTGTGCAGAGCACAAACGGGGAACATGTGCCCTAATATGGTGAATGAGCTGTCCTCGCCAGCTGTGACGTCACACTGCCCTAGGGGCATCGCCTTATAGTGAGATGTGAAGCGGCTGTTTCAAAGCTGCTCCGTGTTTCACAGTTCAGGCGGCAACCTACCTACACTTTCAAGAGATGATAAAGATCCCCTTGCAGGCAGGTGCAGCGAGTGACTGCACCCGCCTGCAAGAGGATGTCTGGGGGATTCCATAGGACCCCCTTTTGTCCGCTCAAGAGGGCTGCGTTTTGGAGGCGCACTGAATGTGTGCCACTTTTATGTGGCACATTTCAGTGTGCATTCTAAAGGCATGTTTGTCTCTGAGCCGCCACTTTCCATAATAAAGAGCAGACACAGAGGTAAAGGGATTCCCTCATTTGCATGGTGCCAAGCCCCTATGCAAATGAGGGAATACCCTTTTATGACAACGCTGGCGCTACATGTGCGCCAGTGCTATCTGTATTACAGAAGGGGATGCCCAAGCGTCTGGGGCCTCTTCTTTACTACCAGAGTGCCCTGGATGCACACAAAGCGGGCACATAAGCATATTGCATCCCTGGAACACTCTGTAATATGGCCCCTAGAATCCTAAACCTTCAAGCAGATTTCCCGAGCCTATTTTATAAGGAAAATCACAAATTGGTCCTGGACGACAACATACTCGATGGAATTTTGAGGCTATACAGAGATAGATCTCTTCGCAACATCTTAAAAACAACCATCGCTCAGACTTTGCACCCAGACTACTGGGGCCAGGGTCGTTGGGCAATGCCCTTTTGATGAACAGATTGAGAATATTACTTTCCACCTTTCGATTCCGTTTATACTCGCTGTCATACTGAAACTCCGGAATTGTCAAGCAACAATGATCTTGATTACTGTGGACTGGCCAAGACAATGGTGGGATTCGAATCTAATGTGTCTGCCAAGCGGCACAAGAGGGTGCCATGAAAATGAAACCTATTGACCATATCTCAGAATCAGCTGTTTGCTTCTGAATCTGACATCCTTGAATTTGACAATATGGCTGTTGTGCTCAGACAGCACAGACATCTACATCTGCTTCCATCATCAATGAATAGTCTTAGGATATCCAAATGCCCTTCGACTAGGACTTGCTTTTCATTTGAATAGAAGAGGTTTGCTAATGGTGCCAACTGCCAGGCTACAATACTCTAACCTGCCAGGGGGATTGCATTCTTCCATTTCTCTTACATCCAGCCCAATCAAAACTGCAGTGCTCTTCCAATAAAGTTGACCTTGCTGCAACTACAGCTTACAGAAAACCCCCAAATTATGCAACCTTTTGTGAATTCATGTAATTACAAGTTTTAGAAGGCCTGAACAAAGTCTGCCCTCCCATACTAACATGTCTACTCCTTGAGAGATCAACATGTATAGCAATGAATGGGCCCATCCTTTGAACATGCCTCAGGTCTTCAATGCATCATCTGTCTTGGACAATTGCTTTTCTTATATCCATCACCTGTCCCTGGGGCTACTGAAGCTCAAGAGCTCTTGGTGGTGGAAGTTTATGCAGTGTTTCATGCAAATGTGGTGATGTTGAGAACTCATTTGTCCTTTCTCCCAAACCATCACCCGGGCAGTGCTCTTTGCCAATCCATTCTCTCCAGCTGAGTGTTCCTTACACTCTCGACATCTTAGAAGGCTTCTTTTGTTCTACCTAGATAAAACCAAGCCCTTATGCAAATCAAACCTACCCTTTGGTACTACGATCACATTTGCCAAGGTCTAGCCAGCTCAAAGCAGCCCATTTCTCACTGGAACCATTTCCTGTGAGTTTGGGGACAATACTATAACATGAGAACTAGTGCTACATGGAAGTAACACTTCCTTTTAATATGTTTTTGTTTCAGATAGTATATCTACTGCTCCTCTTTTTTGCACAGCCTCAGTGACACTTTGAGTTTATAGATTCTTCATGCGCAGTTAAGTGGTCCTGGGATTAATCTATGCTCCCTTTACTGTTTTTCTTTATACGTTTCCCTCCTAATCTTCCAACCTTAATTTTCTCATTAGTAAAATTGATTAAAGTTATAGACATAATTACAGGAAACAAATATGTATTGTGTTTTGTAGTTCTTGGATGCAGGTCTGAATCTAAGGAGACAGGGCTAAGAAGTGACAGTGAGGAGTCCCTGTGCTCATCAGTGGTGCAGCGTGCTGGATAGCACCAGGACCAGACCTGGAACAAAATACAGTGCTCTTGAGGACACCCCATAATCCTGCATGTCAGTATCTGTCACTGATGAACTGTAACTATCAGTCACTTTCTCTTTGTATGAGCACATGGAGCAGAAAGCAAAACGTGTAATGTAGTACATGCAGTGTAGACTTGTACCCAACGTAGAAGGAAGACCTGGATTATTTTCTGGAAAGTGTAGCAGCAGATGGTAAACTGAAGTTATTTAGTTCTCCTTACACCTTTGTTTTTTAATCTGTATCTAAAACTCCATTTGAGTTTCCTTATTGCCTTTTTAGGTTTAGAATGTTTAAGTAAGTGTATCTTTATATTCTTCCCACACCATGAGAAAAAACAGCTTCTCTGTTTTTTTTCAGATCTGACTACTGCCATTTTTGTGTAATGCAGTCATGTGCTAAATGTGTACAGCAGATGCACATACTTGTCCCGAGTGAAAGTGGCCCATGTGAGAAAGGCATTCTGAAGGTATCTTATAAAATGGCAATGTGTAAACTCTGCAAATAAAATACATTTTTGTTTTAAGTGTTGTTACTTGAAAGAATGTTTTTTCAACATAACACAGGCTTAATTTGTCAAATCGAAGAATGCTTCTCCCAGAAAGCATATCATTTAAAACATGTTGATATGTTCCTTGTCTAAAAATGCCTCTTTGTAAGACGCAGAAAAATATTATTTGCTAAAAACTTCTGAAATGGAACCGAAATCATCAGTAACAAATAAACCCAGGACTGTGCCATCACACATGGAAGCAGACAGAGCAGAGAGTAGCGCGTGCAGTCAGCAGTGTTAAGTGCCACTAAGTGATAACAAAGGTCGCGTAAACAAGCATCATCCTCCACATTACTCTTCTTTTTGCTTAGGCTGACAGGGGTCCTCTCTGCATCCAAGCGCTGTTGACCATGGTCCCTGGTCCCTTGGGATCTCTTCTGGCTTTAGTTCCCCTCATCACTTGCTGGGCTTTACTGGTTTCAGGGACAGAAGCTGGCTTTGCCTTCCTTTGCTTTTCTGTTGCATCATAGGGCTCAGGCTTTAGCAACATTTGCTCTTTTGTAATTTTGTCTCTGAACACCGGGGGCAGTATTACAGAAAGTGCTCTGAGGGTGCACCAGCCATGTGCACCTGCTTTCTGTGCCTCCAATGCACTTTAGGTGCACTTTACAAGTGCATGTGCAGCCCCTTCTGCAATACTGATGGCACTGGTGCACATGTAGTCCCAGCGCTATAATGAGAGGGTGTTCGCTCACTTGCATGGGAGCGTGGCACTAAGCGAATGAGGGGCTCTTTGACTCTGCACCTGCGGCGTAATACTGACACTGGCGCAGACGCAAACATGCCCTTAGGAGATGCACATATTTTGTAACTCGACTATAACTTTTCTGGCTAGATACCTTGGTGGCAGATTAATGCAGGCAACTCCTACTATGGTAAATTTTTATGATATAAGGACTAGCTCCAAGAAGTGATGAGGATATTATGCTTTGATTATTAGTAGTCTTGTTAGAAATGGGGTCTCTGGTTGGCAGCCAGTTTGCACTCTGTCCAAGCAGGGACCCTCACTCTAGTCAGGGTAAGGGAGTTACACTCCTAAGACAACTCCTGCTCACCCTCTTGGTGGCTTGGCACAAGCAGTCAGGCTTATCTCAAAGGCAATGTGTAAAGTATTTGTACCAACACACACAGTAATACAGTGAATACACTACAAAATAGACACCACACCAGTTTAGATAAATAGGCAATATTTATCTAAATCAATCAAGACCAGAACAACAAAAATCCAACATATACACATCAAGATATGAATTTTTAAAGTAACAAGTCTTTCTCCATTGAAAACAATGGAAACTTTGTTGTTAAACAAAGTACCTGGTTTGTGTAAAACAATAAAGCCTCACGGGCGAGCGTGCGTCGAAAAACTCAGCAATGCGTTGATTCCTTACTCGCAAGTGAGGCCGTTTGTCATTTCTTCTTCGGTTAGGTAGGCGACGCTTAGGTTTTTCTCTCCCGCAAGAGAGCGATGCGTCTATTTCCGGACGGGGCACATCGGATCCGCGCAGCTTCACGATGACTTTGGGGCCCAGTGACGATGCGTAAGAAATCTGGTCGCACAGTGAAGAAAAACTGCGCTGCGTGGCGGGTGTTGCATCGTTTTTCAGCAGCATTGCAGGTGGTGTGTCGAAATTGTGCCCGCACGGCTTCCTGTGCATGGATTTCAGTCCTTATTTACCAGCTTCACCTTCAAGGGCCCAAGGACTGGATATGGCACCACTTGGAAGGGCAGGATCTCAGCAGAGAGTCCAGGTGCTGGCAGAGGAAGTCTTTGATGGCCCTGAGACTTCAAAACAGGAAGCAAGCTCAGTCCAAGCCCTTGGAGATTCTTCACAAGCAGGAATATACCACAAAGTCCAGTGTTTGTCCCCCTTTCACAGTCAGAAGCAGCAACTGCAGGATAGCCGAACAAAGCACAGTCACAGGCAGGGACAGCACTTTTCATCAGCTCTTCAGCTCTTCTCCTTGGCAGAGGTTCCTCTTGGTTCCAGAAGCAAATCTGAAAATCTTGGGGTTTGGGTCCACTACTTATACCTCTTTCTGCCTTTGAAGTAGGCAAACTTCAAAGTAAAGTCTCTGTTGTTCACAAGATCCTGCCTTGCCCAGGCCTGGCCCCAGACACACGCCAGGGGGTTGGAGACTGCATTGTGTTGGGGCAGGCACAGCCCATTCAGGTGTAAGTGACCACTCCTCCCTCCACTCTAGCCCAAATGGCTGATCAGGATATGCAGGCTACACCCCAGCTCCCTTTGTGTCACTGTTTAGAGGGGATTCACAAACAGCCCAACTGTCAGACTGACCAAGACAGGGAATACACAAGAAGGCAGAGTCACGGAATGGTTTAAGCAAGAAAATGCCCACTTTCTAAAAGTGGCATTTTCAAACAGACAATTTAAAAACCAACTTCACCAAATGATGTATTTTTAAATTGTGAGTCCAGAGACCTCAAACTCCACATCCCTATCTGCTCCCAAAGGGAAACTTTACTTAAGAGGTATTTAAAGGCAGCCCCCATGTTAACCTATGAGAGGGATAGGCCTTGCAACAGTGAAAACCGAATATGGGAGTATTTCTCTGTTAGGACATGTAAAACACATGAGTACATGTCCCACCTTTAACATAAACAAGGTTTGGCTCTGGCAAGTGGGTACACTTGCCAGGTCGAATTGGCAGTTCAAGACTGCACACACAGACACTTCAGTGGCAGGTCTGAGCCATGTTTACAGGGCTACTCATGTGGGTGGCACAATCAGTGCTGCAGGCCCACTACTAGCATTTGATTTGCAGGCCCTGGGCACCTCTACTGCACTGTACTAGGAACTTACTAGTAAATCAAATATGCCAATCATGGAAAAGCCAATTACAAATGCAATTTACACAGGGAGCACTTGAACGTCAGCAGTGGTAAAGTGCCCAGAGTAATAAAAACAGCAAAAACAGAGTCCAGCACACAGTTAAAACATGGGAAGCAGAGGCAAAAAAGACAGGGGAGGCTATGCCAAGGATGCCAGGTCTAGCAAATCTCATTACCCAAAGTGTCCTCCACATCCCAGTCCTTAAGCCCCCACCCAACCCCTCCAACTCTAGGCATGACTTTGATCAGAGCTTTGTGACATGCTTTGGTGGGCAGTGCAGGAGGATGGTCGGTATAGCCAGTCTTTTATAAGCCCTGGAGGGAAAGGAGTTTCATTGTTTTCTTGTAGGTAGGCAGTTGAGTACCCACCACCAGAGTGTGGACACATCTCATGGCGCAAGGATTGAGACAAGGGATAAGAATCAGAGTAATGGAATTACTGGAAAGTAATTAACGCTATGTGGTAGTTGTATGTGGAAGATCTATTTTTTTCTGGTGTCTTTCCCAGTATTGTAACATTGTTTACATGTTAGTGCTACTACTATGCATTTGTTAATTCGCTTTGTACTACAACCTCATAATTTTTACCTGAGGTATTAACATTACCTGTATGCTATTACACTATGTAGCATTATCCCATACAAGGGTTAAGAGTTGGGGTAGATGTAATTGTAAGCTTTAATTGCTCTCCCCTTTCTGGAAGGCAGACCATGTGATGACTTAATGGCAGATGAGGAAGTAGACAAAAAAGTAGTGACCTGTGAAAACTCAGTTTTATAAAAGCTTCTAATACTATTAAAACCTTTGCATTTTTACACACAATACACATTTTAAATGTAGGGCCATCTTGTGTTGCGGAGGTGTTCATTGCACATTTAGCCTGACTGTTCAGTTAAGTGCGGTCTCCTTTTGGAGCCGGCATCAACAAAGAAGAAGCCACAGATGTACTAAAGCCGGCTTTCTACCACACCCCTCTGTATCTCCTTCTCAAGGACTTGTCACATTCTTCCCACAAGAAGAGCTAGGCACCTACTTCTTAGCAGCTATCTTGAGTTTCTGTTTGATATCGTGTTTGCACCCACTTACTACTTTATAGAAACTGTTAAAAAGAAAGTCTGTTCTCCAGTGGCTGAGAGAAGGGCTACTTCAATGAAAATGTGATTTTGCACTTAGAATATGTTGCTGCTTACAATTGTGTTAGTATTAAAATAGTATTGGGCTTCAATGGGCTTCTCCAAATGTTTTTTACCCCTGCATGATTGAATTATAGCCCTACCTGATCCACATCTTACTCTGTGATTTGGGTTAGCTTGGTTAGATTTTTCAGTTTTGTTGACACCTGATCTTGCTGTAGTGTTACCAGTAGGTTATGAGAATGGTCACCATGCATTGTGTTGTGCAGTGCATGCCTGCATTTCAGGATCAGGCCTTCCTTCTCAATGAAGCAGTGAAGTTTTTTGGGAGATATGTGCAGGTTTGTTGCCACTCTCCCTAAAACCAATGTAAACCTCAAGACATTTCTCCATGTCTGCTTTACATTATCCATAATGCACTGGTCCCCAGCACCGAAGTTCCGCCAGATTTTCCATGGCGGTGTCCCTGCCATGGAAATGCTGGCGGAAACAGGAGTTGTGATCAGCACAAAGGCGCTGAGTTCAGTGTTGCCGTGGCTGACCACAAGTCTGCCTGCCGTCAACCAGCCTGGAACCTTGTTCCCGGTGGTGACGGCGGTCCCCTGGTGGCTGAACCGTCACGGTCATAATGTGGCAGTCGGAGCACTTGCAGTGTGGCAGTCAGACCGTCACCACGGGGCTGGCGGTCTCAAAACCACCAGCCTCATAATGAGGGCTTAAGTGCCGGTACAAGGTCACTAAAATGTACACTAACTGGTCTTGAGGCAGGTGCGACGTAGGATGAAATTTCTCCAAATGATTCAGACTTTGTATCTGTACTGCATTGTACAACACACAAACACAACAGGAAGTTTTAAAGCTTTTCTAAGCATATTATTCCCAGTACAAAAACTATGCTACCATCACACAGACACAGACACACTATTGCACTGTTGAGCAAAGGGGTGTGTGTGGTACAAAACTGCTTTATTTTATGACTGCACTTGGAAAGAAAGCAGCAGTGTCATATGTTACTAGATATGGCTCTGTCCTGCTCTCTCCCTCTCATGCAACACAGCGCAGAAACTTTGATTGCTGCAATGCAGCAAATATTTGTAAATCTGCCCCGTATGTGCCATATGTGCAACAATTAGGCAGACAACAATACACTGAAGAATTAAAGTGCTAAAACGAGACAAACAAAAACACAGAAAATCAAACGTTATGAAGAGATCAAAACCATTCCTTATGGAGAGGACTGGGAAAAACATTCAATAATATTTTATGGAAATTCACCATAAAAATGTGAAAGTATTTTCTATGTGATTGACCGGGAACTATTCACCTTATGTGGTCCATCTATGAAGGAACCAGGCAATCTAAAAGCTGGTGGTTGCTTCTGCTGGCATTTTTGCATTAGGACATAGAAACCTTTTTTAAAATTTTAAATTCTCAGCAGGGCGAGCCTGGAAGCTTTAGCTAGTGAAAGCGCTCTGCATGGTAACATGTGTTGAATTAGCTGTCCCATTGTAACCTTGAAAAGCCTCCCAGAAAGCTCTTAGTGGGAAGCTGTGTCATGATGAAGCCATTATTCAAAGCATCACATGCTGTTTTAGTGGTAGGTATCTGTGCCACATGCAGTTGTTTAGAGGTCTCGTCCACACACTATTATCTTACCACAGTGACAGTTTTGGTTGTTTGGAAAGGCAAACAGCAGTCAGTTTACAGAAAGCAATTGTAGCTGAGCTCATTTACCAGGCTCCAGACACTAGAGAGATCAAAACACGAGCTTCCCAGAGCAAATAAAGGGGAGCACAGCTAAAAAGATGGCGTTCTATACAGTTAGTTTAGCCATTGGTCTGGCACTCGCAACATCAGTGGGATTAACTAGAGATTTGTTTAAGGTTTTGGATGTGTCCTGTTGTCAGAGATGAACAAAAGTTACCTTGGGACAAAAGCAGTTAGGAATTTGGTAATTGCTGATGGAGGTAGATTTTAATGAGTTTGGCAGAGATGGTGTTATAATTGAAAAGGCTTTTCATTTTCCAAGGATTACATTGGGTTATATGAACCAGACTGGATCCTAAGAATTTTCTTCAGCAATTGCCTCGCACTTTAGTAAGTGGTGTTGTGCAGCTCCATGTTGGATTCACACTCTGACGTCTGTTCCTTTTCTTCTGCATCTTCCAATGTGGATCCAGAGCCCACGCCCTCGAATTCTGTCAGGCTTGACAGGCAGTATTTTCTAACTTTTTCTCCAGTATTGAAGAGGCATACCGCCCCCGGCAAAAGCAAAAGGGTTCAAAACTTGTAAGGACTGCCACAAACAAATGCCTTTGATAGATCTCCATGAGGTCTATCTTTGGTGTTTGGGCTTCTCACATGACTCGCCATCGTGCAACGAATGCAGTCAGATGAATCCAAAGGCCATTTGGGACGGTGAAGCCAAAATCGAACTCGCAGAACATGAAAGGCCCAGTCCAACTCAAAGTCGAGGATGAGTTCTATGAGAAAGTAGCCTCTTTCTAGCCTTGTTACCCCCACTTTAGGCCTGTTTGTGAGTGTATGTCAGGGTGTTTTCACTGTCTCACTGGGATCCTGCCAGCCAGGGCCCAGTGCTCATAGTGAAAACCCTATGTTTTCAGTATGTTTGTTATGTCTCACTGGGACCCTGCTAGTCAGGACCCCAGTGCTCATAAGATTGTGACCTATAGGTATGTGTTCCCTGTGTGATGACTAACTGTCTCACTGAGGCTCTGCTAACCAGAACCACAGTGGTTATGCTCTCTCATTTCTTTCAAATAGTCACTAACAGGCTAGTGACCAATTTTACCAATTTATATTGGCTTACTGGAACACCCTTATAATTCCCTAGTATATGGTACTGAGGTACCCAGGGAATTGGGGTTCCAGGAGATCCCTATGGGCTGCAGCATTTCTTTTGCCACCCATAGGGAGCTCTGACAATTCTTACACAGGCCTCCCACTGCAGCCTGAGTGAAATAACGTCCACGTTATTTCACAGCCATTTTACACTGCACTTAAGTAACTTATAAGTCACCTATATGTCTAACCTTTACCTGGTAAAGGTTGGGTGCTAAGTTACTTAGTGTGAGGGCACCCTGGCACTAGCCAAGGTGCCCCCACATTGTTCAGGGCCAATTCCTCGGACTTTGTGAGTGCGGGGACACCATTACACGCGTGCACTACATATAGGTCACTACCTATATGTAGCTTCACAATGGTAACTCCGAATATGGCCATGTAACATGTCTATGATCATGGAATTGCCCCCTCTATACCATCCTGGCATAGTTGGCACAATCCCATGATCCCAGTGGTCTGTAGCACAGACCCTGGTACTGCCAAACTGCCTTTCCCGGGGTTTCACTGCAGCTACTGCTGCTGCCAACCCCTCAGACAGGCTTCTGCCTTCCTGGGGTCCAGCCAGGCCTAGCCCAGGATGGCAGAACAAAGGACTTCCTCTGAGAGAGGGTGTTACACCCTCTCCCTTTGGAAAATGGTGTGAAGGCAGGGGAGGAGTAGCCTCCCCCAGCCTCTGGAAATGCTTTCATGGCCACACATGGTGCCCATTTCTGCATAAGCCAGTCTACACCGGTTCAGGGACCCCTTAGCCCTGCTCTGGCGCGAAACTGGACAAAGGAAAGGGGAGTGACCACTCCCCTGACCTGTACCTCCCCTGGGAGGTGCCCAGAGCTCCTCCAGTGTGCTCCAGACCTCTGCCATCTTGGAAACAGAGGTGCTGCTGGCACACTGGACTGCTCTGAGTGGCCAGTGCCATCAGGTGACGACAGAGACTCCTTCTGATAGGCTCCTTCAGGTGTTGCTAGCCTATCCTCTCTCCTAGGTAGCCAAACCCTCTTTTCAGGCTATTTAGGGTCTCTGTCTCTTGGGATTCCTTAGATAACGAATGCAAGAGCTCATCCGAGTTCCTCTGCATCTCTCTCTTCAGCTTCTGCCAAGGAATCGACTGCTGACCGTGCTGGAAGCCTGCAAAACTGCAACATAGTAGCAAAGACGACTACTACAACTCTGTAACGCTGATCCAGCCGCCTTCTCGACTGCTTTCCTGGTGGTGCATGCTGTGGGGGTAGTCTGCCTCCTCTCTGCACTAGAAGCTCTGAAGAAATCTCCCGTGGGTCGACGGAATCGTCCCCCTGCAACCGCAGGCACCAAAGAACTGCATCACCGGTACCTTGGGTCTCCTCTCAGCACAACGAGTGAGGTCCCTTGAATCCAGCAACTCTGTCCAAGTGACTGCCACAGTCCAGTGACTCTTCAGTCCAAGTTTGGTGGAGGTAAGTCCTTGCCTCCCCACGCCAGACTGCATTGCTGGGAACCGCGACTTTTGCAGCTACTCCGGCCTCCGTGCACTTCCGGCGGAAATCCTTTATGCACAGTCCAGCCTGGGTCCACGGCACTCTAACCTGCATTGCACGACCTCCTAAGTTGTTCTCCGGCGACGTGGGACTCCTTTGTGCGACTTCCAGTGAGCACCGTTTCACGCATCCTCGTAGTGCCTGTTTCTGGCACTTCTGCGGGTGCTGCCTGCTGCTGAGAGAGCTCCTTGTCTTGCTCGACGCCCCCTCTATCCCCTGACCCAATTGGCGACATCCTGGTCCTTCCTGGGCCACAGCAGTATCCAAAAACACTAACTGCACAATTTGCAGCTAGCAAGGCTTGTTGGCGGTCTTTCGGCGGGAAAACACTTCTGCACGACTATCCACGGCGTGAGGGATCCGTCCTCCAAAGGGGAAGTCTCTAGCCCTTGTCGTTCCTGCAGAAACCTAAGCTTCTACTGTCCAGTAGCAGCTTCTTTGCACCCACAGCTGGCATTTCCTGGGCATCTGCCCATCTCCGACTTGCTTGTGACTCTTGGACTTGGTCCCCTTGTTCCACAGGTACCCTTGACTGGAAATCCATCGTTGTTGCATTGCTGGTTTGTGTCTTTCCTGCAGAATTCCCCTATCACGACTTCTATGTCCTTTGGGGAACTTTAGTGCACTTTGCACTCACTTTTTAGGGTCTTGGGGTGGGCTATTTTTCTAACCCTTACTATTTTCTAATAGTCCCAGCGACCCTCTACAAGGTCACATAGGTTTGGGGTCCATTTGTGGTTCGCATTCCACTTTTGGAGTATATGGTTTGTGTTGCCCCTATCCCTATGTGTCCCCATTGCATCCTATTGTAACTATACAGTGTTTGCACTGTTTTCTAATACTATTACTGCATATTTTGGTATTGTGTACATATATCTTGTGTATATTTGCTATCCTCATACTGAGGGTACTCACTGAGATACTTTTGGCATATTGTCATAAAAATAAAGTACCTTTATTTTTAGTATATCTGTGTATTGTGTTTTCTTATGATATTGTGCATATGACATTAGTGGTACTGTAGGAGCTTCACTCGTCTCCTAGTTCAGCCTAAGCTGCTCTGCTAAGCTACCATTATCTATCAGCCTATGCTGCTAGACACCCTATAACCTAATAAGGGATAACTGGGCCTGGTGCAAGGTGTAAGTACCCCTTGGTACTCACTACAAGCCAGTCCAGCCTCATACAAGTTCTCATCCCTGAAGTCGTTATTCCTACAGATCAAAATGATTAGGTGAGTCTAAAAAGAAGAAACATCAGAGGTCGAAACATGGCTCCTTTTTATCCCGTCACTCACGCCATGAGGAGTCATGTGATCCCCAGGGTACCCACCAGCTGTGGACTCAGCATCTGACCTCAGAAATGATCCTGGCCCATAGTTCCCAGGTCTGTCAGCGACTCTGCAGCAAAACCACCCTACTGGATACCTTTGGAACACCTTCTGGCCCTAAGGATCCGAGAAGATCTCCGGTTTGTCCACCACTGGCAGATCCATCCTGATGCCGACTGTGCACCTCAACTTCATTCCAGGGTCAGCCCCAACTCTGGGTTTGGCACCAACCCGATACCTCTTACACCACCGCAACTGACACTGCCAGTGCTCGAGGGGGAGCTGACAGTCTTATCTGATAGAGCCTTCTAGCTGCAGATTCCTTACCTCTGAATTTCTCCAGGCACCAGACTGGATCCGGAAGATTTTGTTGAGCAGTAACCCTGCACGCTGGTAGGTGGCATCGATCAGCTCTAGGAGCCAGTCAACACAGATCCAGAGAGAGCTAACCTTTGTCACTTTTTGACAAGCTTTTTTTTGACGTTTTGTCAACCCCATTTTTGAGTTTTTTTTTCCTCCTGGTGTGTTGAGGGAATGTCTTCGAGGTAGACAGGTTTTAAACCTTGTGGCGCCTGTCACCACGCCATGTTTGTTACAGACCCACACCTTGTGTGTCTGTGGTGTCTGGAGCGTGATCACGACTCCAAGTCGTGCTCCAATTGCTGGGCCATGAGGGAATCAGACCAGTGCCGGTTGTGTCAATGCAACCTTCCCCGAATCCAGTCCCGACGCCAAAGCCTCCGATGCTGCCAATGCCCACCGACAGCTCCAGCCCCATCGGGATCCCCGAATGTGACATGGAGCCGGAGCAGAGTTAACCAACGCCGACTCTGGCGCCGACAGGACCTGTGTGTCCTAGGTCGGTGTCTCAGCCCTATTCTGAAGGGCTAGGCCTTGGGGAAGAATGGGAGGGTTCACTGGACCCTTAAGAATACCAGGATGAAGGTCAGAACATAGACTGGGTTGAGGAACTGGATGCAGCCAGTAGTTTCCAGATACCAGCATGCTTTCTTCCCCTACCGAGGCCACGAAGAAGGGAGCTATATACGCTATGGTGGTGAAGAGGGCAGCTGAGGTGCTAGACCTCGAGTTTCCCTCGGGGGCAATCAAAACTAACATCTTGACAGAAGTTCTACAACCAGGAGCTTCCTCTTCTGAACCCCTGCTCCTTTTCAACGAAGCACTTACAGATGTCCTACTGGGAACCTGGCCCAAGTCCAGCACAGGGGCTCCTGTGAACAGGACAATGGCCCACTGCCATCGCATCGCACTAGGAACCAAAATGTCCTCACCCAACACTCCACCAAGGAAAGTGTGGTGGTCCATGCTTCCACTTCCATTGGCGTGTTCCCTGGCGTACCCCTGGACAGGGAATCCAAGAGGCTGGATAATATTGGAAATAAAATGTTTTCTTCCAACACCCTTGCATTGCGGTCAGTGACCTCTGCATGCTTATTGGGCTGCTATTTCCACAACTGTGGGATATGGTTGTGCAGGTGCTGCCACAGGTCCCGGGGGAGACCCGGGCCATTCTCTCCCAAGCGGTCAAGGACAGGAGAGATTCAGCCTTGTTAACTATTCGCTGTGGTTTAGACACAACTGACTTGCCGGGCAGGGCAGCTTCCACGATGGTGATGCTCAGACAAGACACCTGTCTGAGAACATCTGGTTTCTCAGGGGATGTCCAGGCTACCCTCATGGACATGCCCTTTGATGGCAGCTGTCTCTTCGGAGACAAGGCAGACTCAGCGCTGGAGTGCCTTAAGAGCTCGCAGACTACGGCCAACTCCTTTGGCCTTTCAGCTTTTCCGCGTCAACCCCAGTCTGCCTTTCGCTCCTTTCATGGCTACGGAAGGGGCATTCAACTGTACCAACCCTGTCTTATCCACCGTCCGGTGCACGCTTTCCAGCCTATGCATGAAGGAGGACCCTGCTATTCTTCATGGGTCGGGAAGCTAGCCGTCTGCTACAACCTCAACCTCCCCCCACCCTCCCTCTGTGGTAGCTGCAGCCTCTAAGCACTCCAAATCTTTCCCTTCAAGATCATGGGCATCCAGTTGGTGGCAGACTCTGCCATCATCACCGCCACTGGCAGTCCATAACATCGGACAGGTGGGTCTTACAGATCATGCTCCATGCAATTCGACTGGCATTTAGAGCCTTTCTACCCTCCATTAAGGGAAGGCTAGTGCAGGTGTTCACGGACAACACCACCGCCATATGGTACTGCAACCAACAGGACAGGGTGGGGTTGCAGACCCTCTGTCAGGAGGCTTTGTGCCTCTGGACATGGCTGGAAGAGCAGAGCATATCCCTGGTGGTTCTACATCTGGCAGGTTGCCCGAACACCAGAGCTGACAAACTCAGCCATCGATGTCTAACGGATCATGAGTGGTATCTCTACACAGAGGTGGTGCAAGGTCACTTTCAGCAGTGGGGAGAACCTGGGTTAGATCTGTTCACCGCCGCCGAGAATGCACAATGTCAGCAGTTTTACACACTGGAGTTTCCAAGGTGGCTCTCGCTCAGAGACACTTTTCATCTAGATTGGAGCTCATACCTCCTGTACGCTCATACCACTCCTGTCCAGAGTTCTCAAGAAGATCAGGAGTGACCAGGCCCAAGTCATCCTCGTGGCTCCGGACTGGGCACGAAGAGTCTGGTATCCCGAGCTTCTGAACATGAGCATCGATCCTCCAATCCGGCTGCACTTTTGGGAGGATCTACTGTCACAGCAGCAGGGGAAGGTCCTCCACCCGAACCTGTCATTTCTACGCCTTCTTGCATGGAGATTGAGCATGGACAGTTGACCGCTTTCAACCTTTCTCCGGAAGTCTGCAATGTTGTTCTGGCAGCCAGGTGTCCCTCTACCTAGATGGTACATGCCTTCCGATGGAAGAAATTTGTAATATAGTGTACAGAAAAGTCCATTGATCTGCTTTCTGCTTCCGTTTCTGATGTTCTTTTTTTTATTCTCACCTTCTCACCCTTGCCCAGCACGGCTCTGCTTTGGGCATCCTAGAGGCTTACCTTTCGTCTCTGTCTGCCTTCTTGTGGCTGCCTGACCAAACCTCTTTAAGTCCTCTATTATAAATAGATTTCTTAAGGGTCTTGTACATATCATTTCCCCTTCTCCTTTTATTATGCCTCATTGCATCCTTAAGTTGGTCCTCACATTCTTGATGTGTGCTTCTTTCAAGCCTCTTCATAATAGTCCCCTCCGGTTGCTCATGATCTAAATCGCATTTCTCGTGGCAATTACATCTGCCCGTTCTACCTTGACTGCACAAAAGAGTTCTGGGTGGATGACCAACTCTTCATGGGGTATATTGATATGATTAAAGGTCGGGCAGTTCAAAAACAGACCATCTCCCAATGGGTCATTCTTTGCATCAAATTGTGCTACGCATTGGGCAACAACCAACCCTCTGTGGGCTTGCGGGCTCATTCTACCAGAGCCAAAGTTGAGACCACAGCATTAGCACATTTTAGGTAGTTGGCTCTGTATGTACTATTTCAAAGTAAGAAATAGCATGCACAGAGTCCAAGGGTTCCCCTTAGAGGTAAGATAGTGGCAAAAAGAGATAATTCTAATGCTCTATTTTGTGGTAGTGTGGTCGAGCAGTAGGCTTATCAGAGGGTAGTGTTAAGCATTTGTTGTACACACACAAGCAATAAATGAGGAACACACACTCAGAGACAATTCCAGGCCAATAGGTTTTTGTATAGAAAAATATATTTTCTTAGTTTATTTTAAGAACCACAGGTTCAAGATTTACAAGTAATACTTCAAATGAAAGGTATTTCAGGTAGGTACTTTAGGAACTTTGAATTAGCAAAATAGCATATACAGTTTTCACATAAATGACATATAGCTATTTTAAAACTAGACACTGCAATTTTCAACAGTTCCTGGGGGAGGTAAGTGTTTGTTAGTTTTTGCAGGTAAGTAAACCACCTACGGGGTTCAAGTTTGGGTCCAAGGTAGCCCACCGTTGGGGGTTCAGAGCAACCCCAAAGTTACCACACTAGCAGCTCAGGGCCGGTCAGGTGCAGAGGTCAAAGTGGTGCCCAAAACGCATAGGCTTCAATGGAGAAGGGGGTGCCCCGGTTCCAGTCTGCCAGCAGGTAAGTACCCGCGTCTTCGGAGGGCAGACCAGGGGGGTTTTGTAGGGCACTGGGGGGGACACAAGTCCACACAGAAAGTACACCCTCAGCAACACGGGGGCGGCCGGGTGCAGTGTGCAAAAAAGCATTGGGTTCGCAATAGAAATCAATGGGAGACCAAGGGGTCTCTTCAGCGATGCAGGCAGGCAAGGGGGGGTGCTCCTCGGGGTAGCCACCACCTGGGCAAGGGAGAGGGCCACCTGGGGGTCGCTCCTGCACTGGAGGTTGGATCCTTCAGGTCCTGGGGGCTGCGGGTGCAGTGTCTTTACCAGGCGTCGGGTCTTTGAAGCTGCCAGTCGTGGTCAGGGGGAGCCTCGGGATTCCCTCTGCAGGCGTCGCTGTGGGGGCTCAGGGGGGTCAACTCTGGCTACTCACGGTCTCGTAGCCGCCGTGGAGTCCTCACTGTCGTGTTGGTTCTCCACAAGTCGAGCCGGGGGCGTCGGGTGCAGAGTGCAAAGTCTCACGCTTCCGGCGGGAAACGTGTGTTGTTTAAAGTTGCTCCTTTGTTGCAAAGTCGCAGTCTTTGGGGAAAAGAGCCGCTGTCCTCTGGAGTTCTTGGTCCTTCTAGATGCAGGGTAGTCCTCTGAGGCTTCAGAGGTTGCTGGACCCTGTGAACGCGTCGCTGGAGCAGTGTCTTTAGAAGTGGGGAGACAGGCCGGTAGAGCTGGGGCCAAAGCAGTTGGTGTCTCCGTCTTCTCTGCAGGTTTTTCAGTTCAGCAGTCCTCTTCTTCTTAGGTTGCAGGAATCTATCTTGCTGTGTTCTGGCAGCCCCTAAATACTCGATTTAGGGGTGTGTTTAGGTCTGGGGGGTTAGTAGCCAATGGCTACTAGCCCTGAGGGTGGCTACACCCTCTTTGTGCCTCCTCCCTGAGGGGAGGGGGGCACATCCCTATCCCTATTGGGGGAATCCTCCATCTGCAAGATGGAGGATTTCTAAAAGTCAGAGTCACCTCAGTTCAGGACACCTTAGGGGCTGTCCTGACTGGCCAGTGACTCCTCCTTGTTTTTCTCATTATCTCTCCTGGACTTGCCGCCAAAAGTGGGGGCTGTGTCCAGGGGGCGGGCATCTCCACTAGCTGGAGTGCCCTGGGGCATTGTAACATGAAGCCTGAGCCTTTGAGGCTCACTGCTAGGTGTTACAGTTCCTGCAGGGGGGAGGTGTGAAGCATCTCCACCCAGAGCAGGCTTTTGTTTCTGTCCTCAGAGAGCACAAAGGCCCTCACCACATGGGGTCAGAAACTCGTCTCTCAGCAGCAGGCTGGCACAGACCAGTCATTTCTGCACTGAACAATTGGGTAAAATACAGGAGGCATCTCTAAGATGCCCTCTGTGTGCATTTTTTAATAAATCCAACACTGGAATCAGTGTGGGTTTATTTTTCTGAGAAGTTTGATACCAAACTTCCCAGTATTCAGTGTAGCCACTATGGAGCTGTGGAGTTCGTTTTTGACAGACTCCCAGACCATATACTCTTATGGCTACCATGCACTTACAATGTCTAAGGTTTTGCTTAGACACTGTAGGGGCATAGTGCTCATGCACCTATGCCCTCACCTGTGGTATAGTGCACCCTGCCTTAGGGCTGTAAGGCCTGTTAGAGGGGTGACTTACCTATGCCATAGGCAGTGTGAGGTTGGCATGGCACCCTGAGGGGAGTGCCATGTCGACTTAGTCATTTTCTCCCCACCAGCACACACAAGCTGGCAAGCAGTGTGTCTGTGCTGAGTGAGGGGTCCCTAGGGTCGCATAAGACATGCTGCAGCCCTTAGAGACCTTCCCTGGCATCAGGGCCCTTGGTACCAGGGGTACCAGTTACAAGGGAGTTACCTGGGTGCCAGGGTTGTGCCAATTGTGGAGACAATGGTACATTTTAGGTGAAAGAACACTGGTACTGGGGCCTGCTTAGCAGGGTCCCAGCACAATTCTCGGTCAAGTCAGCATCAGTATCAGGCAAAAAGTAGGGGGTAACTGCAACAGGGAGCCATTTCTTTACACACATGGAGTCCTGGTCCTGGATATCTTGCAGGCAGCAATGTGGTCTTTCCTGCACAAACATTACTGCCTGGACAGTCAGGTCTGCAGGGATGGGCATTTCACCCATACGGGCCTGCAAGACTTCCTAGTTTAAATTTGTCTGCAGTCCCACCACCGGGGTTGTTATTGCTTGGGCATCTATTCAAAGGTAAGGAATCTGCAGCTATAAGTCTCTATCACATCAACAAGTTACTTGCCTTCTGTAATGCCTTATCTGGTAGAGACAATATCTGGTTGCAGATTCCTTACTGACCCACCCATCCTCCCAGCTCTGCAGACAGATTTCTAGGGTTAGGGATGATCCCTTTCAGGGCCCTAGTTTGGACACACCAGTGTGGACTTCATGGCTCTGCGCTCACGGCGTGGAATGTTGTGAAAAGTAACTGACGTCTTTGCACCGAGGTGGCGCCTATATAGGTGATGCGGGCACCACTTCCGGCGCGGACAACCCCAATAATGCCGCATGGATGCCACCGACTGGCGCACAGGGGTACTGCTTAAGAAAATCTTCCAGATCCAGTCTGACGCCTGGGGAAATTCAAAGGTAAGAAATCTGCAGCTAGATATTGTCTCTACCAGATAGGGTGTTACTGAAGGTAAGTAACTTGTTCTTCTGACATAGAAGCAAATCCACCGTAACCCAGACCAAAGTCGCAACTTACTCACCCCTCACATTATTCAGATTCTGAGATGCTTTCTTTATCCTGCAGACTGCCTCACACCGTTGATGATAAATCACAGTTTATGATGGGGAGAATCTCATTCTGGACCCTCAGGATGTCAGTGGCCTGGATACCTCCCCTGTTACTGGCCTCCATTTACTCACTCTTGGCCCATCAATGGAAGAGTCTGCCTCTTTCACCATGGTCATTCAGGGAGCAGCAGAAGTCCTAGACCTACAGTTGCCTACCACTGAGTTCAAGACAAATGTAGTAACACAGGTCCTGCAACTTAGGCAGACCTTACAGGAACCCCTCCTGCCTTTTGACGAGGCCTTACGTTACACACCGCTGGGCAGCCAGGCGACACAGGCCTGTCTCTGGAGACACAGCCTTTCTTCTGCAACATCCATCAACAGAGAGTATGGTGGTCCTTGCCTGTACCAGCATACTGAACACCAACGTGTTTCCGATACCCCACCAAATAAAGTCAAAATGTATGAATACATTTGACAAACGTATGTTCTCCTCTGACAGCCTCGCCTTACTCTTTGAGAAGTCCAGCTGCTTCCTGGGACTATATTTGCATGTTTTGTGGGACATGGTTGTGAAAATCTTGCTCATTGTCCTGGATAACCTCAGATCTCATCTTTAGCAAATCATTCGTGGACCACCTCCAGACGATGGCCAATCTGTTGACGCTACTGTGGTTTTCCATCAACTTGCAGGCTCTCTTTCATTGGAGTCGTCTCGGATATGGAGCTTTTCCAAGCCTTCCCTTAGTCTGAATGAATCAAGGACATTCGGCTTTGATCAAGATGTTTCAACCCTCGGCATGGGTCTCAGTGAAATTGGCTCAGAGCCTGCCTCCTGCCTGTGGACCACCCCAAGTGGCACATGTGGACTCTGTAGTGGGATCTGAAGTTTCATTAGGCCCAGCACAAAGGGAACCAATCAGATTCCATCAATGCATCATTGCTGGGCCCCGGAGGTCACCTGAGAGAAGTTGAGATCAGAGGCATCTGGTCTCCAGTGGGAGACATATCAACGTTTTGGAGTTGTGAGTGACTTCTTTGGCATTGAAAGTGGTCCTCCTGTCTGTCATGGTGAAATAGGTGCAGGTATTCATGAACAACACTTCTGCCATGTGGTACTGTAACAAACAGGGTGGATTGGGAGTGTTGGGCCTGTGCCAGGTGGCTCTGTGCCTCTGGAAATGGCTATATATCAGGGCATTTCCCTGATAATACAGCACCTATCAGGATCTTTAAATGCCATGGCAGACAAACTCAGCTGATGCTGCCTAGTGGATCATGAATGGCAATTGCACTCAGAGGTGGCACCGGGAATCTTCCAAAAATGGTGAGAACTCTGGCCTGTTCTTTTCCATACCACAGAGAATGTACAATGTCCAAACTTTTCCGTGTTGGAGTTCCCAAGACGGTTTTCACAGGGGGAGTCCTTTCTCTTGAATTGGAGCTTTGGGATTTTGTACCCCTTCCTGCTTCTACCTTTCCTATCCAAAGGTATGAAGAAGATCAGGAATGACCTGACCCAAGTCATCCTAATGGGACCTGCCTGGGTGACGAATGCGGTACCCAGAACATCGGGCCATGAGCATCCAGCTACCCCTTCTGGTGGACTTCTGTTACAGCAGCAGGGCACAGTCCTGCACTGGAGTCTGCACAACCTACACCTTCTTGCTTGGAGGTTGAGCAGTGACCACTAATGGCTTTTGAACTCCCTAGTGAAGTAGTGAGTGTTATCTTGGCATCCAAGCATTCCTCGATTAAAACAATTTATGCTGGAATAAGTTTGTTGTCTGGTGGTCTTCCCGAAAAAGCCAACCTTTACAGGCACAGTTGTTTGACATATTACTCTTTCATTTATCCTTAGCTCTGCAAGATCTTGCTGTGGTGACAGTTAAAGATTATTTTTCAGCTCTTAAAGCCTTTTTACTTTTACCCGATCAGCCATCTCTATTCAAATCAAGTTATGTAGTTTCTAAAAGGGCTGACTCATTTATTCCCTCCCACACCATTTGCGATACTTTAGTGGGACCTTAATCTGCTTCTCTCTTTTCTCGTGTGAACTCCATTTGAGCCAATGTACAGATGCTATCTCTAATTGCTCACCCTAATGACAGCCTTCCTCATATAAATAACTTAGGAGAGTTGCATGAATGAACTACAAGCACTATATGTCAAGCAAACATATATTACCTTCTTCCCAGACAAAATAGTTCTCAGGACTAAAGCAGAATTTCTCCCCTAAAGTTGTCACACTATTCCACATAGGGCAGTCCATTACTCTGCCAGCTTCTTCATCCTCCCTGATCCATCTAAAGCGGAAGAGAGACTTCACCAGCTAGATCCAAAGAGAGTTCTGAGTTTTTACATTGATCGCACAAAGGACCATCAGGTGAATGATCAGCTCTTTGTGGGGTTCTCTGGGCTGAAGAGGAGAAAAGCTGTTCAGAAGAGAACCATATCTATATGAATTGTATTGTGTATCAAAATCTGCTACTGACTGGCTGGGAGAAACAGTGTACAGAAGGCCTGAGCACTCATTCCCCCAGAGCAAAGGCTGCTACTATTCCGCTAGTGCATGGTGTGCCAGTCTGCTAGACTGTTATCTGAGCGTAAGTTCACACATTCACAAAGCACTACTGCCTTAATAGCCATGTCCATTGGGAGGGGTTTTGCCCAATCTGTCCTGCAGGATTTCCTAGTCTGAGCCATTCCACAGACCCACCTGCAAAGGTACTGTTTTGGTATCTATTCACAAGGTAAGGAACCTGCTGCTAAAAGTTTCCATCAGTAGAACAAGTTACTTACCTTTGTTAATGTTCTTTCTGGTGGATACTCCATCTCTCTGCAGATTCCTCCCTGTGAAACGGACTCTTCAAGTCTTTGCTAAAAAAAATCCATCTTAGAGATTTGCAAACCAGCACAATATGATTACTAAGGCACACCATCTGACAGCACGGAGAGATATCAGAAAGAAATTGACATCAGCATGTGGTAGTGGCAGCTATGTTGAGGTCCCAGCATCACATCCAGGGTGGGTCAGATCTGGCACAATGACGCACAACATCACCTACCAATGTGTGAGGGAATTGTGAAGAAAGTTCTCTAGATCCAGTCTGGTGCCTGGGGGTTTTCACAAGGTAAATAACCTGTGGTTAGAAAAAGACCTACTGAAGGTAAGTCATTTGTTCATCTAAAATGAAGGATTTGTCAGCTTTCCTTTACGTTTCAGATCTTCATCTGCTTTTTCTCAAATTGCCATAATAAACTGAGCATGACAGCTAAAAGAGTCAGAAGACAAAGTTTGCCATTTTGATGACTTGATGTGCCAGTTGTTTTTTCTTGTGTATGGAATGCAAAGGAATTTTTGGGTATGACAAGTGTAGGAAAGTAGCCTCTTTTTAGCATGGTTACTCCCACTTTTTACCTGTTTGTCAGTGTGTTTGACTGTGTTCACTGAGATCCTGCTAACGAGGACCCCAGTGACTATTCTCTCTCCTTTTAAATGTGGTTACTTGAACCACATACACCCCACATTTGGCATGCTGGTGCCCCCATGTATGTCCCTAGTATATGATACCCAGGTACCCAGGGCATTAGGGTACCAGGGGATCCCCATGGGCTGCAGCATGTATTATGCCACCCATGGGGAGCCCATGCAAAGTGTCTCTGCAGGTGTGCCGTTGCAGCCTGTGTGAAAGGGTGCATGCACCCGTTTTCACTACAGGTCACTGCACCAGGTCACTGTAAGTCATCCTTATTGTAGGGCATCCTAGCCCAGAGGGCAGGGTGTGCGCGAGGGCACCCCTGCCCTAGTGGAATTGCCCCCACGAACTCCAGTTCCAGTTCCCTGGACTTCGTGAGTGCGAGATGCCATTTTACGCGTGTATTGAACATAGGTCACTACCTTTATCCAGTTACATAATGGTAACTCCGAACTTGGGCATGTTTGGTATCAAACATGTCGGACTCATACCCCAATACTGTTGCCAATATTGGAAGTATGATTCCATGCACTCTTGTGGCTCCTTAGAGGACCCCCAGCATTGCTCCTACCAGCCTTCTGGGGTTTTCGGGGCAGCCCAAGCTGCTGCCAACCCTTAGACGGGTTTCTGCCCTCCTGCTGCTTGAACAGCTCAAGCCCAGGAAGGCAGAACAAAGGATTTCCTTTGGGAGAGGGGAGGGGGAGTAACACCATCTTTCTTTGGAAATAGGTGTTACATGGCTTGGGAGGGGTAGCCTCCCCAAGCCACTGGTATGCTTTTAAGGGCATTTGGTGTCCTCCATGCATAAACCAGTCTACACCAGTTCAGGGACACCCAGTCCCTGCTCTGGCATGAAAATGGACAATGGAAAGGGGAGTGACTACTCCCCTGTCCATCACCACCCTAGGGGTGGTGCCCAGAGCTCCTCCAGAGGTTCCCTGGATTCTGTCATCTTGAATCCAAGGTTGGCAGCAACCTATGGGAGCATCTTAGTGGCCAAGTCAGACAGGTGACGTCAGATCCCTTTCCTGATAGGTGGTCACTTGGCTAGGTGACCAATCCCCCTTTCAGGGCTATTTATGGTCTCTCTCTTGGGTGGGTCCTCAGATTCGGCTTGCAAGATTCCAGCAGGACTCTTCTACAACCTCGACTTTGACTTCTAGCCACTGGAACCGCAACTGGACCCTCCAGGACCCGACAATCTGCATCCACGACGAAGACTCTGCTTGCAACATTGTTTCCATGGCTCCTCCCAGCTTCTGCAACATTTTCCCGGCTGTGCATCCTCTGAGGGCAGCAAGTCTTCAGTCTGCATGAGAAGGAAGAAGGAATCACCCTTGGAGTGAAGGAGTCCCTCCCCTGCCTCTGCAGGCACCAACTGCATTGACTTCTGGCTGCGTGGATCTCTTCTCATCCTGAGCTGTGTGGATCCTGCATCACGAGGGGTAGTCCGGAGTAGTCCTCTTGGTCCTCTCTGCCAGCTGTCCAACTTTAGTGGAGGTAAGCCTTTGCCTTCCCACGCAGGACAGTACCACTGTGCACCGCATCTCTTACAGCTACCAAGGCTTGTTGGCATCTCCTCCAAGGGATCATCAGGCTCTGTGTAGCCCCAGAGCCCAGCACTCCTTCCTGCAATGCACAGCCCTCTGTGTGATTCTTCTGTGGGGTGGGACCCATCTCCAGTTGTGCTGCGTGGGCTCCTCTGCGACTCCTGGTTCCTTTTCCAGGGGTCTCCTGTGGAGGCTGCCTCTTCTCCTGTGGACTCTCTGCCTTGCTGAGGGTCCCCCTAGGACTCCCCCCATGGGTTGCGTCCTCCTGGGTCGTGCTGGTCCCCGGCAGCTCCACTTTTGCTTCACTGCGACTTCTGCCTTTGCCAAGGTTTGTTGATGGCTTTTCCACGCCACTGACCGACTGCAATCATCCATCCAGCATGGGACGTCGACTGCATCCTACAGGAACTCTTCACCTGCTCCAGGGCTGCATTCATGACTGCCTTTGTTCCATCGTT
This sequence comes from Pleurodeles waltl, assembly GCF_031143425.1. NCBI lineage: Eukaryota > Metazoa > Chordata > Amphibia > Caudata > Salamandridae > Pleurodeles > Pleurodeles waltl. Next base: position 97,881,210 of record NC_090444.1, on the reverse strand, counting down.
GACCAACTCCTGCAACCACAGTTGGGTGGGTAGTGGCTCCTGCCCCCACTGGACTCTTTTATGACTTCTGGAGTTGGTCCACCTTCTTTAACAGGTCTTCCTCTTCAGGGATACACTGCTGGTTTCTTGCAGTCTTGTCTGGGTGTTGCATTTTCTTCTTTTTCTTCCTTTTGTGTGGTTTGGGGAAAATCCAGTAACTTACTCTTTTCTTTCTGGTTGCTGGGGGGCGCACTGTGGTACTTACCTTCGGGGTTTCCTAGTTCTTCCAGCTCCCCTCTACTCATTCCACTTACCTAGGTGGGGGTCCTGCATTCGCATTCCATGTTTTTAGTATATTGTTTGGGCTCCCCTTAGGGTCACTATTGTCTATTTGCATTTGCACTGTTTTCTATCACTTTTTATGCCTTTTACTGATTACTAGTGTACATATCTAGTGTGTTACTTACCTCCTATTGGAGGGTTGCCTCTCTAGTACTTTTTGGTAATTGCGTCACTAAAATAAAGAACCTTTTTTTGTAACACTGAGTGTTTTCTTTCATGTGTGTAAGTGCTGTGTGACTACAGTGGTATTGCATGGGCTTTGCATGTCTCCTAGGTAAGCCTTGGCTGCTCATCCATAGCTACCTCTAGAGAGCCTGGCTTCCAGACACTGCCTACACTACACTAATAAGGGATACCTGGAACTCGACCTTAGGCACCCACCGCACACCAGGCCAGCTTCCTACAACAAGTCAGACAAGTGTTGCTTAAGTAATCACATACAAGCATTAAACATTAAAGTCACCTAGTAATGGGTGTAATAAATTCCCATGCCAGGGGAGATCCATTTATTGCACAGCAGCTGCTGCTGTTGTGACTTTTAAATCTGCTCTGTGATTTCCTGCCCTGATGGAGAGATTGGCAAGAAGATGTAGACACTTTAGGGTATGCATGTCTGCCTCTGATGTGAGCTAGGACATACAGAGGGAAGTGGGGCAAAAATAGTGACAAGTTGCCCTCAGTATCTTCTTGGGAAGGTGAAACGTAGCTAGGCATCAGCACTGGCAGACAAGGAGGTACCAACTCCTTGTGCACCAGGTGAACTGTAGGTGGATGAGCAGGTTATTGCAGTTCAGGGCAGTCTTTTACAGTGCTCCACCCTGACACAGAGTCAGCAATGACAGCTAGTAACACCAGCCCCCCAAAGCCACTTAGATGCTACAGGGGAAGGGGCATTCCCTTACGACCCACAAAGGTCAGTCCATTAAACCAGAAGAATCTCAGTGCAGTCCAGTTGTGTTATTTCAGTTATGGAAAGCACTGCTGCTAGGAAGACCAGAAAGAAATGTAAATACCTGTGATGGCTGTATACGTCCAGCAGAACACTTTACTGATGTTCTTTCCCAGTTACATCTGTGGAATAAACATGTGTCTAATATGTGATGTTGCATAACATCTTTGCCACTGTCTTCTTGGAACACTTTCAAACACAACCTCCACTCTCCAACCCTATGATTTCCTTTACTAGTGCACAGGTGTTTCCCAGTAACCAGCACATTACTGGTTAACTGAACGTGATAACTCCAGATCAATCCATGTATATATTTGACCCTGATTGAATTTTGATCTGGGAATTCCAAGAATCATATGGTCCTTTTGCAGCCAACAATCTCTCATCTCTGCTACGCCTGTATGGACCCCATGTCCCCAATGTTTACTAATGTGTGTATCGGCTCAAATGTAGCATATGAACCACAGGCTCCCCACACCAAAGGCAGTATTAAATGATTTAACAAGTATTTGGAGGTCAGTGTGCTGCCCTTTCCAAGGTTATCATGGGCCTGAGTATGTCCTAGTCTGCCTGGGAAGGGAAGAGTTCTCTCAGAAGAAACTTTGGGGCATATTTACAAGAATGTGGTGCATCATAGATGATAGGCCACTTTTCTTCCGCCCCATTGCCCTCTGCTAACGACACCATGTGTGCAACATATTTACAATATGGCACACCATAGCGCACGTGAGACCAATAGCGTCAAAAATGTTGATGCTATTGTGGTGCTTCGGTAGATTAGCGCCCTAACTTATGGCACCAATCCACCAGTCAAGGGAGGCCCATTGAATGCCTGCCTAAGGCAGACGTTCAAAAATTACACTAAAAGTGGCGCAGGGAAATCTTGTAGATTTCACTGCACCATTTTCTGGGCCTCCTAACGGGGGAACGCCCCCTTGCATACATTATGCCTGGTGCAGGCATAATGCGGCGCAAGGGGTTACAAAGTGGCCCAATGCTTACATTGTGCCACTTTGTGCATACGGGTCGACAAAAATGCCTTCTTAACGCCACATTAGCATAAAAAAATGACACTAATGTGGCACAAGGAGGCGCCAGGGGCTTGTAATTATGCCCCAGTGTCCCAGATAACTCCCAGTGGTGCTTATGAAGTGCAGTTTGCTTGGACGAGGGGGAATTTCATTGAGAGACAATGGGGCAGTCAATACCCTAAGACATGCAAGAGGGTTAGGGCTTTGGACGGAGCATTTATTCCTTAGTAAGGTTGCCCCCATGAAAAGATTTATGGTGGGTTACCAGTGGCAGAGGTATGTTACCCATGGCAGAGGTCACCGCAAAGTGGAAGAGTATCATCACCACACAATTCACCAAATTTAGAGATGTTAACAACTGTGCCCAGATTGCAGGTTGTGTCTCAGGAATTCTGAGTTGTGAACTCCTTGATTTGGGAAGAGGAACCTTTGCAGAACTGAGATGGTCAAGGGTGACCTTTGCTTGGTGTCTGCACAGGTCCTCTGGAGTGGACCTCCTGATTCCCCATGGGTAACTCTAACCAGAGACTCCTCAGCGCTCGGTACATCACAGTGTTTTCAGTAGCCATCTTAGAATGGGCATCTTGCTTTAGGAGACACATGTGGCTTGTTAGTGGCTCATAAGCATTTAGATGCTGGCAATTGAATGTGACCGCACTGCTTGATTCTTTAAGGACAGAATTTTATTAAAGGCAGTCACCTCTCTAGGCTTGTTCTAGCCAAATAAACTAAAGGGTATGGCAGGCTGCCTGTTTCTAACTTAATTGGCCTTTTAATATTGTATTGATCTGGCTTCTGAATAAATCATTGTATAAATGATGTGCTTTCAGGTTTCAGCACAAAATATTTGTATAGCTCAGCGAGGGAGACTTTCCACTCCTAGCTCCAGAGAGCAGGGTCATCATGCATGTCATTGTATTACATCCAATGACAATTCCTCTGCCCACGTTTCAAAAGTCAGGCACTTTGATATTTTAGTAACATTTCTAATAGGGACTTTACTCTTTGGCTCTTTCTGATGAGGCGCCCCCTCTTACTGTTGTATTTCATTTGGACAAATCCTCATAGTGTTGGTCATCTCTTTAGCGTGTACATATCCCATTATTGTGATGTATTATTGTGACTTCTTGGCGCAAGAAGTATTATTCCTTAGGTCCCTCTAATGTCATCTTAATATAGTCGTTGCCGGTATTAAAACACAAGGCTACTGTGGGTTTAGCTACAGTGATCCTGCGTCTTTGTAGATCTTTTTGCTGTTCTTTTCTTTTATTGTCTGCTACTTAAAGCAGGGGTATCTTATGTTATGCTGCAGTTCTCTGGCTGTAAGCTGTGCATATTTTGTAATATTTACTCTTTAAGCAGATGGTACGCATAAGGTCTGCATCTTCTGCTTGAGTAAAGTTGACTAGTGCACGCATGTGCTCTGGGTGCCACTGTCAATGTGCAGTCCCTTTGGAACAGCCTGGTTTGCAAGTAGAGTACCAGTCCCCTAAGCCATATAGAAAGATTGCATTTTAAAATTAGGAAAGAGAGTAAGTTATAAGTATGGGGTCTTGGCCACCAGGCATGTTTTTGAGCACTTATTCTTATGTGAGGTATTGAGGCTTGACCCAGGGACCCTCCTCTTCCAACATGGAGGTCACCCTCACTGGTCTTACACAAGTGTTTCAAGTAACCCTGAGGTGTGTATAGGCACCAAGTCACAATACCATTGTTGGGAGGCAAAAGTCCTCTGTATGGTGATGGACGTGCACCCCTGCCCTGAGTGCCCCAGTGATATCGGGATCCTAAATACCGATTTCTTATCATAGGCAAAGACAGACCATGTGTGTGTGCCATGACTTGGCCTGTCTTATGCATTGTGCTAATGGCAGATCAGGAGAGTCACACAAAGTGTGACCCTTCTAATGGTGCAGTGCTATTGCCTTTATTCAGAGCTACATAGTTACATAGCACCAGCACAGTGGTGGTAACATACTGTTTTTGTAATAGTAATCAGACAAATGAACAGGCTGTTTTGCCAGTTCACTGGAGTGAGGCCTAATGGCCTACTCACATGAAGTTCCACTGCTATGTACCAAGCTCATCCTTGGCCTACATCATGTTAGTAGGTAGCATTGTGTAACGCACATGTGGTTGTGTATGCATGCTGTAATGAATGTGACTGTGTGGTACAGTACATGGAGGTCCGTGAGTTCCATATTGGAAGGGAAACCCCAAGGGCCTTGCAAAGACCTTTGGAGTTTGTGGAGCCATCCCAGACAGATTTGTGGATAGCCTGCATTCCTGAGAACTGGGTGAGACTCACTCACTGGAGGGGATGAGAGACAGGTTCTCTTGTGCACTTCAAAAGGGCTCTTTGCTTCTGAAAAGGTTCTCGTCAGTGGGGCCTTGTCCCATCTCAGGAAGGATAATGGGGCTGATAAGGCAATCATGACGAATAGAGCTGGGGGACGTGGTAATTTTTTAATAGGCGAATTCAGTGAGGCTGACATCCAGGTGTGATCCTCTAGTCACTCCTATGGCCTGTGTGTGGGGTCATCAAGTTTGGAGGTGCTCTTGCTGTGACAGACTGCTTCCTGGACAAAAGGGCAGGACAGAGGGGTGGGCACTTCAAAAGTGGCAACCACCACAACACCAACTTTAAAGAGTTAGGGTGTGATTTACGTTTTGGTGGGTGGATTGTTTCTCCATTGGGGAGACAGAATAAATTACTCTGACGGAGGTGCCGCCTGCCAAATTTAGAAATGACCGCCAAGCAGGTGGTCATTTCTAAAGCATTGCCCGGAACCGCCGTCACAGTTACAGCAGTTCTTTTCAATGCTATTTACAGTTTGGTGCACAGCTCTGTCAACATGACGGAGCCTTGCACCAACGTTTTTCTTTTCAAAAAGAAAACACCCAAAGTGGGATTTTCTTTTTGAAAATAAAAAAATGCTCCCCTCGCCATGGGAGCCCTCTCCCATGGTGAGGGGTGCATTTGGTAGTTTTCACTGCCCCTTACCGTTTTTCTGGTGGAGACGGGCAGTGAAAACTGACCTCTAATTCTGCCCATCTAATTAGGTGGGCAGAATTAGAGGTCTGCCTCAGACTGCCCTTACTCTGCAGGGGCGTCAGAGAGGTTTAGTCACCGCAGAGACAGAGTAGTCTTGCAAAGGGATATCTTCACCACCAAAATTTAAATCAGGCACAAATACAGTAAATAGCATCTCTGTCTAGAAATAGATTATAAAAGGGGGAGCTTGAGGCTCCCAAAATTATCAAATTGGAACTATACGTCATCATGGAGAAGCTTAGCATGACTTCTGCCTGTTGTGATCAGGACTGTGGACTAAGGTCTGATAATTTCCCTGCTGGGTGAGAGGACATCACCCAGGAGAATCAAGACTATTCACTGGAGCCTGGAAGACCAGCATCTGTCTGCCTGTCGAATTCAAAAGTGGGGAAGAATGCCTGCATGGAACGAGGTCCAGTGGGGAATCTGACAAGTGGATCCCAGAAGCAGAGTGTGAGATCTGGGTCCTTGTTGATGGTTGTTGCACTGATTATGCCATCCATCCAAGTTTGCTGTTCATGACTCCGATGTGTCAGATGGGGGTCATGATGACGATTGAGGCCCTTACCATGATAGGACCATCCATCTGAGTGCTGTTTTTCACTAGCCCCTTATGTTAGGTGGGGCCGTGATGAAGAGTGAGGACCATTGCACAGATCTGGCTATCCTCCCTAATGCTGCTGTTTGCAACCCCAGATTGACAGGTGGGGGCCGTAGTGAAAATTAAAGGCCGTGGACCTGGTGCATTGAATTATCGGGCCTTCATCCCATGGTGTACTGTGACCCAGAGAGACTGTTGCCCTGTATGTGCTGTTTGCAAGCCCCGTAAGCCAGGTGGGGGGCTGTGGTGAAGAGAGAGGGTTGTCGGCCTGAAGCAGCACATGCAAAAGTTAAATGTAGCGGGTTCTGACCCTTGGAGGTAGAGCATTGATTCAATCACCCAAACCTAGAAGCACCCAAGATCTGCTGTCGGACTCAGGAAGACTTTCCGCGCGATTGGAGGAGTGTGGTGGGCACCTGGCACCTTCCCGCAGCATCCAGGCTTCTGCTAACCACTGGTCCGCCGATGTGTGCCTGAACCTGCCGAACCGCAGCTCCAGCGAGAGCAGGTATGGCTGTTTGCTGTGCAAATGGGCCTCTGAGGGAACTTGCAGTGGCTAAAGGCTGTACAGTACTGAGACACTTTGAGGCAGATTTATCATTATTTCACAGCGCGCAGCACAGAAAGCCACGTTGCTTTGCTGCGCTGCTGAAATGGAAACAGCAGGAATGTGCTCTATTTAACATGATACGGCGCATCCCTGTCCTTTCCTTGCACTGGTGCACAATGTGCTGCAGTGCACCAACGCAGGCACCCTTGCACCATGGTGCATAGCATTTTGATGTGTTGCCAGTTTTACCAGTGTTGGTAATTCTGGGAATGCGCCAAAATCCATGGGTGGTTGCATAGGAATACCCACTTTCTTTTTTTTTTTAATTAAGTTTTTAGTAAGGAAGAATATAGGATGGTACAAAGTATACATGAGCATATTTTCAACGTTCCCCTTTACAACAAATAATTTCACAATTAATATATGAGTGTGTACGATCTGATGGATATTCTGGATAGTAGGTGTTAAGATAATGGGTAGGGAAGTGGGGAGTAAATAAGGAAAGAGGGTGGGGGATTTGGGGGAGAGTAGCCATGGGAGAGGGAAGCAGGGGGGAGGAGGGAGGGTGGAAAGAAGAAATAAATAAAGGGGGGGAAAGGGAGGGTTAACTAGGATTGAGGGAGGGGAGGGGGGCCCTAAATTCATTATTTGAATTATTGAGTAAATGTTCCGGTTGGTGTCTATCTGATGTGGTTTATCGTGTAATATTGTGTAAAATGATGTGCGTGTTTAGATAGGTTTGATATGGGGTATTGATTCCTACGGATGGGTAAGGATAGTGCTGGGGAAAGGTGGGCAGAAGGGTGTCGGTATGGACATAGGTTTGAGTGTATAAGAAGTCAAAATCTTTCTAAGTGCATTTAGATGTGACGGAACTAGTCGAAAGGGATGAGAGGGAGTAAATCGTCTAGTGCGTAGGTAAACGGGCCGAGGTGAAGGGCGCTTATCAAAACAGGCGGTCTAGCAGATATAGGAAAGGGATAAAAGGTCGGGAGGGAGGGGAAAGGAGGAGGGGGTCCTGGAGTGTCGACTGCTGGCCGCCAGCCCTCCACCAGCTGCCTCATGGTCCTGTCAGGAAGGGGCTCCAAATTTCCGTGAATAGAGCCGCTTGATCTTGCAGGTTATAGATTACTCGCTCATGGGTGGCAGTTTGGAACATGGCTGTCATCCATTCTTCTGGCGTTGGGACGATGCTAGACCTCCAATGCCGGAGTATGCTAATTTTGGCTGTGGTGATTGCCGTATGGAGTAGCCGTTTATGGGGTCGTGATAGAGAGGGGTACGGGCACATGTTGTGTAGAAGAATGAGTGCTGGCGGTGTCTGGTCTGGTATCAGTATGGAGTCCGCAAGTGTATGGCGCACTGCGTCCCATAGAGGTTGTACCGTTGGGCAGTGGCATAGAATATGAAGTAGGTCACAGTGAAGGTCTGTGCATCGCCAGCATTTCGTATGTGGTATCAAGCCCGCCCTGCGGAGCTTCATGGGGGTCCAGTACCAATCTTGAAGGATTTTGAATAGACAGAATTTCAGGCAAGCCTCGCGGACTCCCCTGTCAAGGGCCTCAATTATGTCCAGCCATTCTTCTTCAGTATAAGCTATCTCTAGTCGTTCTTGCCATTTTAGACGCAGTCGCTCTAGGAGGGGTTGCGAGTAAAGGTGATTCGTTATCTCTGTGTATAGGCCGGCCATGACGCCTTTGTGTCGACCCCACGTCTGCAGGTAAGTGACAATGGGTGAGCTCTTGATCGTCCACGGAGGGGTTCCTAGGGCCTTGCGCATACAGTGCTTAAGCTGTATATATCGCCACTCTTGATTGGCACTGAAGCCGAATTCTTCCCGTAGGGAGTCAAAGGTTCGAAGGCAGTCACCTTCCGTTATTTGGGATATGTTGTGAATTCCAGCGGTGCTCCATTGGGGCCACTTAAGAATATTTCCTCCTATTTTTATACATTTATTTCCCGCTATACGGGCCTGGGCATGTAGGAAGGGAGGTATGCCCAATAGGCGGTGAACTCTGCGCCATGCTGCGTTTGTGGCCATGAGGATAGGGTTAGACGACCGGGGATAATCAGTGTATATCCCTCCGAGCTCTGTGTGCTGTCCCCGCAGGAGATTCTCCGTAGTTACCCATTGTGGGGGCTCTGGGGTACCTGGTAGTGTGTAGGCTAGTTGCGATAGTTGTAAAGCTAAAGAATATTGCTCTACTGAGGGTAGGCCTAATCCTCAATAGGGTCGCCGTGCTAATATTATTGCAGGCTTCAGTCTTGGGCGTGTAGTGCCCCAGACAAAATACCTTATTGAGGTATCGATCATTCGGAGGAGGGAGAGAGGTACCTGCAAGGGGATCATACCTATTACATATGTAAAACGCGGCAGGGTGACCATCCTGACTGCCTGCGTCCTGCCCCACATGGATAAGCCGAGTAGTGACCACTTGGCGAAGTCCTGTTTCATCCGATATATAAGAGGGTCAAGATTGTCCCTGACCATGTGTTCCAAGCCTCGGTTAATGTATGTTCCTAGGTATTTAAGGCGGGTCAGGGTGCATTTAAATGGGAGGTCATGGATTGCGGCCCTCGTTGTTACACGAGATAGAGGCAGCGATTCGCTCTTGTCCCAGTTTACCCGGTATCCGGATAGATGCGCAAAGTCCTCTATGATAGAGAGCAGTGATGGCAAGGATCTTTCCAGGTAAGACAGGGTTAGTAGGATATCATCCACGTAAAGGTAGATTTTGGAGGAGCCCCCTGGTAGAGGAATTCCTTTTATTTGTTGGGAGTTCCGTATAGTTGCTGCCAGAGGTTTCATTGCTAGCAAAAATAAGATCAGTGAAAGGGGGCAACCTTGTCGGGTGCCCCTTCCTTCCAATAGGGAATGGGTCTGACAAAAAGCCCCCGCAGTTAACTTGTGCCGTGGGATGGTCATCCAGTAGTCGAACTTTAGAGATAAATTGGTCTCAGAGGCCGAAATGTTTCATGGTGGAAAATAGGTAGGGCCACTCAATACGGTCGAATGCTTTCTCCGCGTTGAGGGATAGGGCCAAGGCTTCCTCTGGGAGGTGCAAAGATTTGAGTAATGTATGACACAGAGTGAGCATATGATTCCTGGAGGTGCGACCTGGTACAAATCCCACCTGGGTGTTATGGATCAAAGCGGTATCACTTTACGTAGACGTGCTGCCAAGACGCTGGTCAGTAGTTTGACATCTCCATTCAGGAGTGAGATAGGATGATAGCTGCTACAGAGTAGGGGGTCTCTCCCTGGTTTAGGTAGGAGGACAATCGTGGCTCTGTTGGATAAGGCGCCCAAAGAACCCTCCAGGCATGCCTCCGTAAGCACCTCGTGTACTGCCGTGATTGCCTCTTCTCCTGCCCATCTATAAAATTCCGCTGGGAATCCGTCTTCTCCCTGTGATTTATGATAGGGAAGGTTTGCGATGACTTGCGTTATTTCTTCCCTGCTTATATTGCCCTCTAATAGAGCTCAGCCGGTCTCCGATAGGCAGGGTATTTTGGCCGCGGTGAGGAATGCCTCAGTCCGCGTATGGTCGGGCAATATTTCAGGGGTGTAAAGATGCTGATAGTATATAGCAAATTCGTTCACAATGTCTTGCGGGCGGGTCAGTACCGCTCCTGAGGAGGACGTTATGGCCAAGATAGCGGAGGCTGCATCTCTTTGCCGGAGTTGTGCCGCAAGGAGGCGTCCAGCCTTCTCTCCTTGCTCGTAATGGCGACCGCGCAGTCTTTGCAGTGCGTACTCTGCCTGTGTTGTGTAAAGCTTGTTATGTGCCATTCGGGCCTGTTCGAGTGAGCGGCATAGCTCGGGGGATGGCTGGGCGGTATATTGTTTGTGAGGCTCTGAATCTTATTTTCTAGGGTGCATTGGCGGGTCTTCCTGTCTCTATTAGCTAGTGCCGCATCACGCATCATGTTCCCCCTCAGAGTAGCCTTTGCCGCTGCCCATAACACCCATTTGGAAGCCACAGTACCCGTGTTCTCGGTCATATATGTAGATATGTGGGCCTTAATGTGTTCTTTTCCTTGGGGAGAGCGATATCTATGTAAAGCAAAGCGCCACGATTTGCGGCCGGGAGAGGCTAGACCTGCTTGGATCAAAAGTAGGATCGGGGAATGGTCTGAGAGTCCACTGTCTAGGATACTAGTATTTTGTATTTAAAGGGTTATGGTGTGTGATACGAAAAAGTAATCCAGGGGTGATTGAGTGCCGTGAACAGCTGATAAGAAGGTATAATCCTTGTCCTTTGGATGTGTTAATCTCCAACAGTTGACTAGACCTGCGTCTGTGGTTAGGTCCGTCAGTAGTGCCCTATCGTGGTTGTTACCCACGTCTATGGGGCCTGTTCTGTCCAGTATGGTGTCTCAAGCGAGGTTCCAGTCTCCCCCTATAATGTAGCGGGCAGTTCCGATTTCGGTCAGTAGACGATTTAGTTGTAGGAAGAAGGGGCGCTTTGTGCCAGTTGGTGGATAAACAGAGCCCGCGCATAGGATGGTATTTCCTATTTTTAATTTAGCAAATATATATCTCCCTTCCGTGTCGTTCCATGGTTTAATGATTGTGACTGGGAGGGATTTGCGTACTAGGATCGCTACCCCGCATTTGCGAGGCGTGCTACTCCCGGTTTCTCGGCTCACTGGGCAGCAGCTAAAGGCGACCCTTCCCACCCAGTCACGTCTGAGTTCACAGGATTCTGGATTGTCAAGATGCGTCTCTTGTATCAGGGCTATGTCCGCTTTCTTGGATTAAAGATAGGACAGAACCTTTTTTTGTTTAATGTAACTCGTCATGCCGTGGACATTCCAGGAAAGGATTCGTAGCGGGTGTGTCACGTGAGAGGCGTTCCCTGACATGCCAAATAATAGAGCGGAGTCGCAACGATCCTGTAGGCAGCGGGCACAAGATGAAGGGGAGAGGTGCTTCAGCCGTCGGGATGGGGGCTATGCTCGCTGTGATATGGTAGGTTGGAAGGGGGGGAGTAGGGGCAGCCGGTGGGGGTCGGACACTCCAGCAGGAGGTAGGGGGGAGCGAATCAAAATAAAAAGAAAGAAAGATTAGGTAACGGAGAAAAGATAAAAAAGGAGTGATATGGGGGGAAGGGAGAAGGGTGTTAACGTTGATATATAGGGTGAGGTAGGATAGAATAATAGGAGGGATCGAAGAGAAGAGAAGGAGGAAGGGATAAGTAAAGGCTAGGGGTCAGATGCCTCCTGTGGGTAGGTCTGTAGACGGCGAGTCCGGTTCCTATCGGAGCTCCCAGTGCCGTCAGTGCGATCTCTATCAGGGAGGCGATGGAAGGGCAAAAGGCAGCCGCAGTTGATTTAGGACCGAAGGATATAGGGGCTCCAGGTTTCAAAGGGGAGGGGAGGGGGAGCCGTGGGTGTACCGCAGAGGGAGCCTGAGGAGGGGCAACAGTCATGTTAGTGGTGATGATGATGGTCGGGATTTACTTTCCTAAGTGGTGAGCGGGGGGGGAGGGACAGCGTGCAAGCAGCGGGAAAAGCTGGGTATATATAAATCCTTATGTTACTGGAGATTCAACATTATGATTAGCATCAGGGTGGTAGGGAAAAGACTCACCCTGATGTGTGGAGGAAGGCCTGTCTGGTGTCCGGCGGCGTCTAGTGTAGTGGCTCACACGGTTGGCATACTCACAAATGTGAAGTAGTAGGTGGCCTCTATGCTCAATTAGTGCCGTCATGTTGGATTCCGTGTTATGAAGGTGCTGTGGTAAAAAGGGGGGGTAGGGGCAGGGGCTCAGATTCATAGGAGGGAAGGGTTGTAGAGGTAGAAGGAAGGGGCAAGGACCAGGGGGTTGAGAGAGAGGGGGGGGAGGCCGGGGGAGGCAGTGGTACAGGACAGCGCGGTGTGGGACCAGGGAAAAATTATGGGATATATTTACACTTTGCAATTTAAATAGTTCCATACTTAGATAACATCACTGTAACATACAACATAGTATCACTGCAATCTGGTAATTCTTATAACATAATATAACACAATAGAACCAAGTTCCCTGCTATACGATCGAATCATTGTCTATTAGATTGTGTATCATAGAGCATATCTTAGAGTAGATAGCAAGGGCGAATGAGTCCTGATCTATATGTATCCAGTGCAGGCTTCTTGCTGTGACATATGTGCCTTATACCGTATTATTACATCATAATACTGTAAAGTACGTTGAGGAGTTGTCAGTTTGTTGGCTAATCAGGTGATACAGCCATGATCGTGCAATACCTCATGTTGCGTGCGGGTTGCATGTGTCAGCTAGGGCGCATCTAAGTACAAATATGTGCGTTCGACAGAAGCTATTGATAGTTTATATTATGATGCTGCGATTTGCTGCATTGCATTATGAGGGGTAGGGGTGTGTTTGTCGGCTATCAGAATGCCAACGGTTATAAGAGGGGCATCGGAAGAGAGTTTTGAGATGTACTCGTATGTGTTAGTTTATTTGTCGTATTTCCGGCGTCGTGTAGTATCTTTGTGGAGGGTAGTAGCTTGTCTCTGTGTTCTGATATCCCCTATGACAATTTGTCCACGCCATTCTGTTGCCCTGTTGGGTGTTGGGATTTGTGCCCCTGTGTATATCTTAGTTTGTTTTTATTAGGTTTCTGTACGAAAGCTGGAAGTTGGCGGGGTCTTGCGGGACAGTTCAGTAATGGATTACATGTTAAGTTAAGTGTGGCTGTGTTGTGTTATTACTGCGGGTGTTCTGTAGCTTGGTAAGGGGAGTGCCAACCTGTTTAGTGGAAATGTGATTACGTGCTTATAGAGCGGGGTCCTGACTTATGTGCCACCTATGGAAGTCAATAAGATCTAGTCTGTGCACTGATGCGTGTACCTTGTGTCATATAACAGACAGCCTGCACCATATTGTTACAGTATGGAGCCTCATGTCACTTAGTGGGGAATATAAGCATATTAAACGTCTATTACTGAAAACGATATTAATAACCATAAGGTAAGAGCTAATGCAAAATCCGAATGTGTACTCATCCGTCCATGGGGTTGCCGCCGATCGTGTGTTTCAGTGTTGTCATAATTGTCTCATACATGCACTGCAATGGGCCACCTTCTCAGGGGGATACGGTCGTAGGTTTCAAGGGTGAGCAGGATTTATCTCTCTCCGACAACTGGGTGTGAACTGCCACAGCATGTAGAACTTGGCCCCTGTCATCGTGCGATCTGGCTAGTCTTTCTAAATCCCTGCCCCTTTGACCGGTGTCAGTGTCGTGGTGAGGTGTGCTTTCTTTCTCCAGGCCTAGGGATAAAGTTCAGTTGCCCTCGTTGGCCCCTGAGACATCCAGAGGGCGGCTTGTGCTGGTAGAGTCCGTGGGTTGATGTTGGAAAGAGTCAAGGAATAGTTTCAGTTCTTCGGGGTTGTAAAAGTCCCTGGAAACTCCGTTTTTGGTGACCCACATTCTTGCGGGATCGAAGGGGCCATATTTAATCTCTAGTTGGCGAAGTCAGGGTCTTAAAGCTAGAAAGGCTTTCCTGTGTTCGTTAGTGTCTTTAGACTAATTGGCTGTTATTCGAATGTCATGTTGGCCTATCCGAAAAGGTCCATGGTTCCACGCTGCTTGTAGTATTTTTCGAGTCTGGTTATGACGTAGTAAACAAGCGATGATCGGGTGGGGTCTAAGAGATGGGTCAGAGCGTTTCGGGCCTACTGTATGTGCTCGTTGGAGTTCTAGAGGTGGGTCAAAGTCCAATGATGTCAATTTGGAAAGGGTAGAACTCAAAAAGGCCTGTATGGCTGTGCCTTCTTCATTTTCCAGGATTCCAAGTAAGCGAATGTTGTCTCTCCGGCTCCTGTCCTCCAAATCTGTGAGTTTACTCTTGAGGTAGAGAAGGTCCTGGTCTCTGTCCTGGGATGTGGCTATCTGCGTTTCCAGTGATTCCATACGATGTTCCAAGCCTGTCACTCTAGCTTGAAAACTTGCAATGTCTGATCGCATGGATTTGGTTTCTAGGGTCAGTGAGGATATGGAAGCATCTATTCCCTCTATTCGGCAGCCGACGGCGTTGATCTCGTGTAGTATCCGTTCCATAGTTGTGGGCTGTTCCTTGTCGGATATTGTGGTGGGCTGGATAGAGGGTGGTGATGCGTGGGTCTCTGTTGCCATGCAAGTTGATCGCTTCTGGTGGGGCGCCTCTGAAAATAGTAGCTGTCGCGCCGGCATACCAGTGGTTTTGTGGTTTGGTTTGCTACCGGGCATCGCCTTGCTAGCCTGTGAAGGTTACCCGGTTGGGCCCGAGGTCGTCTTCAGGATTCAATGGGGGTAGAGGTTTACGAGATTGTTGGTCCTCTCTTCTGTTTCTTCACCTTTCTGCTTTTTGTTTGGTGTGGCTTATTTTCTTATTTTCCTTCTGGTTTCCTTTCTTTCCCCTCTTTGTCCCCACTTTAATTATACTGTTTTAGAAGCCGTTGCGGAGTGTGGCAGGTCGCTGGTGTCGATAGGTAAGAGGGTTATAGCAATCAGGATACCAAGACTGTTAGGCGAGTGTTGGACTTTTTGCCTTACGCAGGGTCATCCCCAGTCTTTTTGCCTCCTTCCTCCTGGTTTTTCTGACCTCTCGCTGTTGGCTCTAGGACTCTGAGCACTTTATCACTGCTGACCAGTGCTAAAGTGCAGGTGCTCTCCCATCTAAAGTTGGTATGATTGGCTTATACCTAATTGGCATATTTAATTTACCTATAAGTCCCTTGTACAGTGGTATCTCTATACCCAGGGCCTGTAAATTAAATACTACTAGTGGGCCTGCAGCGCTGCTTGCGCCACCCACTGAGGTAGCCTTTCAAATCTGTCTCAGGCCTGCTAGCGCAGGACCTGTGTGTGCAGTTTCCTGCCACAGGGACCTGGCATCTAAACTTACTTGCCAGGCCCAGAACTCCCCTTTTACTACATGTAAGTCACCCCTAAGGTACGCCGTAGCTAGCCCTGTGGGCAGGGTGCCATGTAAGTAGAAGGAAGGACATGTGCCATATTGCATGGCCTGTCCTGGTAGTGACAAACAGCCTAACTTGGTGTCTCACTGCTGTGAGTGCTGCCTTCTCATAGGATTGCATTAGAAATGCCCTGCCTTATGTGTAAGGGGTATTGTCTGATTTATGAGGGGCAGCGTAGGCATGTTTGGTATGGTTGTGATGGTGATAATAAATGCTGCTTACTGGTGTAGGTGTATTTTTTATTACTATCACAGAAATGCCACTTCTAGAAAGTGCGCATTTATCTGTGCTTATGACTTTGGTGTTTTGCAGCTTGTCTCCAATCCACGTCTGGGCAGAGTGACAGTTGGGGCTTTGTGCATACTTCTCAGACAGCCTGAACACAGGGAGGGTGGAGGTGTCACAGAGGTGCATCTACATATTGTAAAGCCTTCCTGGGCTGAGAGAAGGGAGAGGCAGGGCACACCTGCATTTGTAAAGACTGTGCCCTGGCCTCACACAATAGGGTCGTTAACCCCCCACTGATGTTTGGAGCCTGTGCTGAAAGGAGAGAGGGGGCACTCCCAGAACCAGTTGTAACTGAATGGAACCTCCTCTCCCTACCATTGTAAAACACTGTAAGAACTGACTATAGGTACAGGGGAATTTTCCCCACAATTTGGAGACTCTTGGAATCATCTTGGAACTGGACACCAAAGGCTGAAAGGACTCACCAGGAACCGCCATGGACTGCTGCTGTTGTGCTGACCTGTGACCTGCCTGGTCACTGTGAAGGACTTGCCACTTGCTGCCTTTCCCTTGTGCTGGCCTGTAGCTGGGCCCTCCACCTGCGGACCTTGTCTTAAGATTCTGCTCCCCAGAGGCAGGGTGCTGTGGCCCCTGACCCCTGCATCCATTTCTTCACGAGGGGTGCTTCTCCGTGGTTGCGGCTGCCATAGCGCTGATTGCAGCACGTTTATGGAGCCTTGGGAGCTCGTAGGCTACTTGCTGCATTGTGCCCCTTTAAATAAGATCACCGCGGCGGGCCGGGAAGCAGGAAGAACACTTGCGCACTGCATCTGGTGCAGGCGAGTGTCTGCTCGGGCCCCAGGAGGGGTCTGATCTTCTTGTGGCTTCAAGGCAGGACCAGGGGAAGGCGCGGGTAGTGCCCCTTACCCCTGGCCTCTGCGTTAGGAGCAGGACGCTCCTTTTCTGCTGTTAGGTAAAACGGGCATTATTGTGGGCCCCCCCCTTGGTGGAAGTGCCAGTGGAGGCCCGGGGGGGCCCCCAGAGATAGCGGGTCCCGGGAGGGGCCTGTCATTAAACCAGAGGGGGTGCGTGGTGCCCCCCTTCTGCCCTAAGTTGTTTTTGCTGGCTTTGGCCCCCCTCGTGAGGGCCAGTTGAGGCCCTGGGGGGCCCCCAGTAATCACGGTCCCCGGAGGGGCCTGTCTATAAAAGAGAGGAGGTGCATGCACCCTCCTCTGACCCCAGAGTATAAGGGAGGCCCCCGTTTTGCGCATAGGAGCGCCGGGGGCCCCATTGTTCGCCTACTAGGCACTGGAGGTGCCTTCATCCAACCAGGTACTGTTTAAAGGACCAATATAGTTGCAATCCAAAGTTCTTTCTACAGACTTTTGTTTGATTCATATATTACCTACCTGCGTTTGATGTTTTTACATATGTGTATGCAAATGTTCCTTTTATGGACATGCTTGTTAATATGTTTTTCTAACTTGCCATATGTTTTCTAATGTTCCTACTATGGGCATTTTATGATATTCTTATGACAAGTGCTGTAATAACGTGTTTTCCTGACTACTGCTTATGTTGCAGAATTCTGAGTAACCTGTGTGTTATGTGTGGCTACTGCTAGGTTGCAGAGTAACTAATGTGTAACGTTCTGACAACTGCTAAGGTAGCAGGATAGTACTGATATGTGATGTTTGGTCTGATAATTGCGTTGTGTACAATACAGTATATTTTCATATAATCTGGTGTTGTGTTTCCTTTGTGGTGGGGATATTGCGTCACATGTGTTGTGTGTGTTGTGCAAACGCTTTACACATTGCCTCTGGGTTAAGCCTGACTGCTCGTGCCAAGCTACCAAGGGGGTGAGCAGGGGTTATCTTGGACGTGTAACTCCCTTGCCCTGACTAGAGTGGGTAAGTTCTGCCTGGCTGAGGTGCATACCCTAGCCAACCAGAAACCCCATTTCTAACAGCGAGTATGAGATTCGTAGTGATCCGGGGTATTGTAGTAAAAGCAGTGCCGGCTATTTGATGTTGTTAGTCGGCTTCGTTACAGTTCTTTCCACCTGTTAGAGGACACTTCTCCGGTTAGGGTTGTCCTTTATTCCAGAACATTAAGGACACAGAAGTCTTTGCAGGTTGCTCTTGACTGCTTGGCATGTTTGCCTTATTTCATCTTGATGGCATGTCCTATCAGAAATGATAACTTTAAAAGGATAGACACAGCACAGTGAATGTACCAACATCACAAATAGTGCAATGTGCTTCTTGTAGGTTATTCTATCATACACACCACATCTTAGTGAAATAGTGCATTGAACAAATCAGTTTACGGTAGCATTCATATTAATGTGACCAGAAGGCACCGGAGCAGGTGTACATGGCCAAAACAACAAAGTGATGGATGGAATGCTTGGAACAGGATGACAGGGAATATGTTGAGGGAGCCCTCTTTAAGCTGCTTTGCCACTGGTCCGTTGTAATTGGTAGTGCATATTTCTGGGTTCCTTTGCTGTTGCCGCCGGGACCCCACTGAATTCTGAAGGTGGTGACGGGGACACTTGCTCCTGTCCCGATGTTCGAATAGCTTGGGGGGAGGAACGGAGATAGGCAGTGTATAGTCTGCTTTTTTATTCTCTTTTTTTTTTCTTCTCCCCACCAGCTGTCCCCCCCCCCTTCTCCTCCCCTTCCTTTTTTCTATGCTTCCTTCTCGTTAGTCTTCTGCTTTCCCCTTCTCTGTGCGTGGTTATTTGTTTACTCCTTCTTTTATATTTGTATATATTTATTTATTTGTTCGATGCTTCGTTGCTGCAGGTCCTTCCATTCCACTACTGCATCATACTACATTGCTTAATTACATTATGTTGTGTTGTGTGGTTTTGCCCCCTCCTCATCCTCTTCTTTCTTGTTCCATGAGGGGGGGAGGGCGGCGCAGGGTACCTCAGTTGCTGGCTGTTTGACCTGTGGTCCTCGTCATTTCTCCACCTTTGCCGTCCTCCGCCTCTCCCCACCTCTCTCCCGCCTCTCCCCCAGGGAAGGGAGGGGAAAGCGCGGTATCCGGGCGAGGGGGCCAAAGGGCAAGTCGGTACGGCGTCTCTTACCGATGTGGGGGCGCGGAGAGCCTCCCCCACGGCTTCGGGCACCAGGGGAGCCGCTCCGCCTCAAAACTCGAGGTCGTGACTCCACTCCCTCAGCAGGGCCTCAGTCGTCGAGGCGCGTCACGGGTCCTCCGGGGCTCTTCGTCAGGTCCCTCCTCGGGGTCTGGGGATCCAGGATGTTAGAAGGGTCTCCGGGGCCCTTCGCGTGGCGTTCCTTCTGTTCCTCTTTGTCGGAGGGCCGATCGCGGGTCCGGAGTAACGCGACTCCGCCCTCCCAATAGGCCTCTCCCTTTCACAGCGGCTGCGGGCCTTCAGGGTCTCAGCTGGTGGTTGTTTCCCTCATGGATCGGAGGCTCGTTAGCATCAGGGGAGCTCCTGTGTAGGCTATGATGTTTGCCTCGACCGCCATCTTCCTTCGTGGCCCGGCCACGCCCCCAAGGGATACCCACTCTCAACCTATAGAATGCCTCCTGGGGTAGAGTAACACAAGGCAACGATTTGTGCTGCTTTGCATTACTCTAGATGTATCAAGCCACTCAGGCCCACACAAGGTGGCCTTATGTGGCTTGATAAATCTGACTTAGGTTTTGTGTCACCCTTGCGGCCCCTTCCGTGGCACAAGGGTGATGCAAAACCATGATAAATATGCCCCTTTGACTTTTAAGACATTATTGTGGAACGTCTAAGACTTGTGCTTATAAGCAAGCCTAACCTGAATGTTGCCTCGCATGACTAAGGGAAAATCGCAATCCGTAGACAGGAAAGTGGGACTCAGGGACTTACCCAGATACCACTAGAGTTCCAGCCTTACAAAGACTGTGTGTATTATTTATTGTGTGCCGTATTTCACTTTGTGTTCGTATATAAATGCTACTTTTTTCATATAAGGAAATATCTGACTGGACATACCTTTATTTGAGTTGTTGAGTGTGTTTTTGAGTTGTGAGTCTCTGTCCAGTCTGTCTTCCCGGATTTTACCCCTCCTTAGAGGGCACTTGTCTGATAATCCAGCCTACTAGGCAGAGGAAAATATCTCCAGCAAAGAGTCCTCATGAGGAACCCATTGTGTATTGCAGTGCCAGCCTGACGAGGAGCAGGACCTGATGATAAAGCATGCCAACTCAGTGGGTGAGGATCTGTGCTTCATATAAAGGATGCTGTTGCTGAGCTGAACTCGTCCAATAAACATAATTTGGTCCAGTGGACAATCATTACGAAACTGCACACCCATTTGTGGGTGTTCACTGTAAGGGATGATGTGTTCTGGTCCGAAATTCCTCTCATCCCCTCTCCCTTTTTTACTGCAGCTACTCTTAACCCCTAGTATGGTACCCTTCCACTAACCACTCGCTTCTATCTGTTGGTGGGTTTGTTTACTCTTTTAAATAACCTTGTAGCTGTGCCAGGACCTTCAGACTTCCTGTTTCTTTTATAATGTATCTATGGATTTGTTCGCCTCATGTATGGGATTGGTACAAGGTTAATAAAATTGGCCCAAGAATATAGAGACCATTAATGTTACTGGATGCTTGGCTTGGTTGCATCCTGCTGAGGGTTGTCCTTTATTCCAGAACATTAAGGACACAGAAGTCTTTGCAGGTTGCACTTGACTGCTTGGCATGTTCGCCTTATTTCATCTTGATGGCATGTCCTATCAGAAATGATAACTTTAAAAGGATAGACACAGCACAGTGAATGTACCAACATCACAAATAGTGCAATGTGCTTCTTGTAGGTTATTCTATCATACACACCACATCTTAGTGAAATAGTGCATTGAACAAATCAGTTTACGGTAGCATTCATATTAATGTGACCAGAAGGCACCGGAGCAGGTGTACATGGCCAAAACAACAAAGTGATGGATGGAATGCTTGGGCCGGATCCCAATCCATTGCTTTTCGTCCATAATGCCACCTCAGTTTGGACCCAGACATATGCAAATCAGTTTTGACCCTGCTCCAAAGGGAACAGTCCAGCCCGAACTGCCATGCCAGGTCCATTCTGATCCAGAGCACAAGCAAACTAGGACCGGTTTCACCCTGACTAGGGCTTATCAGCCAGGTATAGCTTGGTTTCAGTGACACAGTGTGCATGGGACCCATGCCCATACTCATCCCACTTAGGGCAGGCTGGACTGCTCCCACTGGAGAAGCTCAAGACTGAAGCCCTGAGCGATTGCCAGTGGCGAGATTAATTCAAGCATTCTATCCATCATTTGTTGATGCCCTAAGTGCAACAGGTATACCCAGATATGGGTCCGTGCTCACTGTGCCACTAGAACAAAGCTCTACCTGACTGATAAGCCCTAATCATGGCAAAACCAGTTGTAGTTTGCTTGTTCTCTGGTTCAGGAAGAACCTGGCATGGCAGTTCGGACTGGACTGTTGTTTGGAGCAGCGTCAAGACTGATTTGTAAATGGCTGGCTCCAAACTTAGGTAGCATGGCAGGCGTAAAACAATGGATTGGGATGCGGCCTGAGTGATTGCCAGTGGCTGAGATGAATTCTAGCATTTTATCCATCACTTTGTTGTTTTGCCATGTACAGTGCTCTGGTGCCTTCTATCTAGGTGTGCACTATTGAAATACCACATCAATTGACTGTGTTTAGTATTACTAGCCACCTTTGGCAAAGTGTCTAGAACTTTACTCTGGGAAAAACTCCACACATATTAATTGCCCGTGGTATTGAAGGGAACTACGTGGGTAAAAGTCCAATTGGAAATCACAGTGCATCACTTGGGCTGCATCCCAGTCCATTGTTATTTGGTGCATCATGCCACCTTAGTTTGGACACATCCATATAAAAATCATTCCTGGCCCTGGTCCAGTGGGAACAGTCCAGCCTGAACTGCCAGGCCAGGTCCTCCCTGAACCAGAACACAAGCAGCACAGGGCCAGTTTCTTCCCAGTTAAGGCTCATCAGCCAGGTATAGCCTGCACCCCTTTAAAGACTACAAAGCAGAAATGATGGTAGTGTGGTCAACAGTGTCGTCTGAGAAGTCCAGCAATATCAGGAGGAAGAGGTCATCTTTATCAGTGGTCAGGAGGGCATCATCTCCAATTTATAAGGGAGCTGTCTCTGTTTCAGCAGCATGTGAAGCCAGATTGGTAGTTGTGCAGGGGATGGTTAGTGTTGATTTGAGCTTGGATTTGAGTGCAAACTCTCTTTTTGATGATCTTGCCGATGAAAGGCAGGTGATGAAAGGTAGAGGAGTGATGGGACTGTTACTGGTGAGGACATAAGGGATGTGTGTGGGTTTCTTCAGACGAAGGAGAATCTGGTTGGTCCTGAGACCTGGAAAAATGCCTTGAGTGAGGGGGGCATTCACAGTGGTGACCAGGGGTAAGATTGCTTCTCCAGAGAAGGCTTTGATGAAGGAGAAGGGTAAGACATCATCTTCATATGAGGTGGCTTCAAGGGAGTTGAGTATGTTCGCAAGATCTATGAGCGACAAGGCTTGGAAAAATTAACATTGTGGGATGGTATGATAAGGGCTCAGTCTAAAAAGAGAGACAGGCTTGGTGTTGTTAATGTGCTGATGGATCTTGTATATTTTTTCACTGAAGAAGTGGTTGAAGGAATTGCACTTGTCTGTGGAGAGGGGATAGCAGTGTCAGGCATTGAGTTGATGCAGTATTGTCGTGAGTGTTCTGCTTCTGGTGCCAGCTTCATAGGGGTAACCAAGGTATATGATGACATGTGAAAAATACTGGTACTAGCATGCTGGGGGCAATTCTTGACATAATGAGAACTCATGACACAATACTGTCACACAGTGAAATTATTGACATTTTGGGCACCCATGGCACAATACTGGCAGTAGCTCATTGGAGATACTTATTGGCTTAAGGGAGGAAATCCATGGCTTTTGGGAAGGGAGCAACCATGACAACATTCTGGCCCTGATGTACTAGAGGTATTTTTGACATAAGGGTAACCAAGGTATATGATGACATTAATTGCAAGCTTCTGACACTGGGATATTGTAGATCATTTTTCACATAAGGAGGCATGCATTGCATATTAGGGGCACCCATGACAAAATGCTGGCCCTGGCACAATGGAGGTGTTCTTTTGATGTAAGGGGGCATCCATAGCACATTCTGAAAACAACGGAGTGAACTTCTTGAGAGTGTCAAGTTTCATCGGCTTGGCACACATTGAAATTACTTGATTGTGAATGAGTGCTTTTTCAGAACCTTTGGCTTTTTCGAAAAACTGTGAAAATTGTGCTTTTTAATACACTATTTGCTGCCATTTTTGAAAAATGTTTTTGGTGGGAGAACCCCACCGAGCCCATGAAGAAGAGGATACACTACAATTCAGGGTAAGTATTACATCCCACCACTTACAATGATCATGTCACCACCCTAATATAGGTGGTTTTTAAAGTCGCCATTTATCTGTGTTGTGTTACACTAATCATGCAGTTGGGTATAGTACTTGTATCAGGCACATGTGATTTGTCTACATGTGACATGGCATGACTTCTGTAGTGTGAAGTCATCCGAGTTTCTGTTTTTTTTCCACTTTCTTTCCTGTCTTCAGATGCAATGTTTGTTGTTGATGAGGTCTTGAAATTACACAGGTGCTGTACGTTTTGGCTTGCACCTCTGTGTTTTAATTGGAGTGGGGTGTTCGCGTGGGTTTCCAAAAAAGCTTTGAAATAGTTTTGAAGGTTGTTGATCGTGGACATGGAGTGGCAGGTGATAGAGGAGTTTGAGGTTTGAGTTATTGACACGGTCATCATTTAGGGGTCGTAGCTGCTTTTGCGACCCCTATCTTCAGAGATAGTAAAATCAGTGCCAAGAAGATAGAAGCAGCTCATGCCTATGGGCGTTGCGCGCCATCTTCGTTGTCTGTCAATTTTTTATTACACTCACGGTGAATAATAGTCACTATTTATTGTTCACTATTAGTGTAATGAAAAAAAATGGAGCACCAAGTTGTATAGTGCTTCATTTGGCTGAATGAACAGGTTTGCATTATTGTGCTTTTTACATAAATGACCACAATGAGTAATTTATTAGCGTGGCATTTGGATACCCTTGATAGGATCAATGTTACAACTAGTTCTCAAACCAGTTCTCAAAATATCTTTATTCGGTTAAGAATAATTATAAAGGAAAGAAAAATATACTTTAAAAACATTGATAAAAACATCCCATGAGTCAATAAAACAGTGCACATTTTCTAAAGATGCCCTGTGCAGCAGAAAATCTCAGTCAAACTTGATTAAAACTTTAAAAATGCCTCAAAAAATTATCTGAATCCAGTATAACATTCTCATCATACAATTACGTGCAAATAGCACCTTTACGCATGAACAAGCAACGTCAGCAGACATAGGATCATAATATTCTCTTAGATTGATCAAATGTTGGATGTATTTTTTCATCATTAACAAATAGGATTAGAAGGAAAAGGCTGAATATATAGCATACTGTCACTGCACTGTCTAAATCCTGCGTACCTCAAAATTGACATAAAAAAAAGATTTCCTAAGAGACACACACAAAAAAAAGCATAAAGTGAATTATTGTTTGCAGTGATCACGAATCTGAGGGTCACAGGAACAACTGGACAGAATACCAAAGAGGTTCCAGAAAAGCAACCAACTTGTGTAAGTTCTTGAAACTGAGCTGTGTAAGTATCTGTGTTGAATGTTAGTGACCCACGTTAGATAAGGTTGCAGTCCAGGAGATGTAGTAACTCTTACGACCAGTTTAATTTCAGTGAGTATTTGAAAGCTAGAGTGAGACCTTCGGTGGCACATGCTGTAAGTAAAAAAAAAAAGTTTTTGAATGTCTGGGTGATAATGTGTTTGCCTGCAAGAGGATGTGTGTCTGTGAGCCTGTGTCTTTGTGTGTGTGTGTGCGTGAGTGTCTGTGAGTGAAAGTGAGTGACAGCTAGTGACATGGCGTGAGTGAGAGCAGATGAGTGTGAATGAGAATGTGATGGTATGCTTGCCAGTCTGCCATTGGCTGTGACATACTGAAGGTAATTCTTGGCTTATAGAAGCACCCATTGTAAAATTCTGCTACTGGCATTCTGGAGGCAATTGTTAGCATGACGAGCAACTGCGACAAATACTGGTGCTGGCATGCTTGGGGCAATTCTTGACATAATGAGCACCCATGGAAAAACACTGTCAGACTAGTAAATTCTTGACATTTGGGCACCCATGGCACAATACTGGCAGTAGCTCATTGGAGATGCTTCTTGGCTTAAGGGAGGAACCCAGGGCATTTGGGAAGGGAGCAACCATGACAACATTCTGGCCCTGATGTACTAGAGGTATTTTTGAAATAGGGGTAACCAAGGTATATTATGACATTAATTGCAAGCTTCTGACACTGGGATATTGTAGATCATTTTTTACATAAGGAGGCACGCATTGCATACTAGGGGCACCCATTACACAATGCTGGCCCTGGCACAATGGAGGTGTTCTTTTGATGTAAGGGGGCATCCATAGCACATTCTGAAAACAACGGAGTGAACTTCTTGAGAGTGCCATGTTTCATTGGCTGGGCACACATTGAAATTACTTGATTATGAATGAGTGCCTTTTCAGAACCTTTGGCTTTTTCGAAAAACTGTGAAAATTGTGCTTTTTAATACACTATTCGCTGCCATTTAAAAAAAAATGTTTTGGTGGGAGAACCCCGCCGAGCCCATGAAGAAGAGGATACACTGCAATTCATGGTAAATATTACATCCCAGCACTTACAATGATCATGTCACCACCCTAGTATAGGTGTTTTTTAAGGTCGCCATTTATCTGTGTTGTGTTACACTAATCATGCAGTTGTTACAAAATTTCAGTGATGCTAATTGTTGCAATGTCTGCAGGTTTAAGATCATCTCACATACCTGCCTGTGCACATTTAGGGTCAAAGGTCATATGATATAACTCCCTGTGACGTCATTAAGGTAAAGCGTGTGTGACGTTACTTCGGCTACCCTTGGCATTCGGCTGAATTGACAGCCATAGTTATTGCCAGAGAATTCTTCGAATGGTCTGTAGGTTTGTTGCTCCCTTCTGGATTGACCCCAGTGTGTTCGTTGGACTATAAGCAGCGAGATATAAAGGCAGGGTGGTCACTTAAGTCCAAGGGGCATATGCTTTGCTTTGAATGGCTGGTGATGTCAGGAAGACGAGGTTGAGGATGTGGCCATTTGGAGTGTGTTGGGTTTGTCACGTGCTGTACAATATTAAGGTTTTCAATGAGGCTGAGAAGGATGTTAGTTGTTTCTTGCATTGTGTGGAGCATTGAAACCACCCAGAACATTGGTGTGGGTTTGTTGAATGCATGAAGTGATGTCTGAGAATTCATCAATCAAATACTTGTTCTGTCCGGGAGGTCTGAAGAAGAGGTCAAAGCGATGGACTGAGTTACAGAGATGTGAAAGTGGCCTATGGGGAGCTCCATTGAGATAGCATCTCTTATAAGCCTAGGGTGCAAGGCCTTATCCCTTTCTAATATGTATGCTATTTGCATGCTGAATTCTGTGGCCTTTGGGAACGAGGACTAGAATATATGAGAAAAGGAACATTACAACCACTGGAATGTAAAATGGCATGAACACAAACATTTACAGTATGAAATTGCAAATAAGCACAATGATGAAAAGTAATGTAAGGTAAAATTCATTTATTGAGTGAGTGTCTCAAAAGCATTCGTTTTTTTAGAACCTTTCTGACTGCAGCATTTCCTAATTCCCCTGGCCTCAAAGCATTATCATTTATTCATCCATGTATTCATCCATTTATTCTTTTGTAAGTAATTCCATATATAAACCAGACATTAACTGATGTGAGGTTAAGCGCAATTAATCATGGGAATATAAAAACTGCAAACAATGTAATATATTGCATGTCTGACTGTATCATACTTAACATTAGTCATTGAAGGATTTCTGTTGTAGTCGTGGTGTGGTCGAGAAGGAGGAAGGTGGACTGAACTAGGAATGGAGTTTTCAGGAGAATAGCAAAAGAGTGATGTTTTTTTAACATCACAAAACTCATGATGTATGTGAGCTTGTTAATCATGAGTGTTGGGTTAACATGAAGATATTCTTAGTTTAACAGATGTTTCTATATCACTAGGGATTCTACTGTGGCAGTTCTGAACTTTTGTTTTACAAATACATCCATTCTGGGCATTGTTGACTTGGTTTGCTTCTGTTGCCCTTCATGAAATGATGTAGTAGTTCACAATCAACTAAAAAACAAAGACTGAAAAAATGATGCCTCAGTACCTGGAACCACTTGGTTACCCAAAAACAGCAGGCCAGGCCAATTTCAGCGTAGGGAACCTTCTAGTAAATTAACGATTTTCAGATGACATCTCTGAATCACATGATTGGGTTCCATATTATTTGTGACTTTCCGTGAGTGGGGTGGGGTCAAAATAAGAAGTAAAACTCTGACAAAGCCAATGACAGATTGCAATGTGTGGGTTGAAAATTGACCTGTTCATCAGTGTTGGCCCTGTATCTCAATAATTTGTGTACTGGGCAGAAGGGTGGGGGAGAAAAAAATATCAAATGAAATAAAAGCACTTCTGGCAGAGAGTTGGGTGGCAGAGAGAGATTGCCACTGAGGCAGCAGGAACGATGACTAGGGAAGTGGAGGAGAGAGACTGGGAGAACAGGCAGAATAAACAACGATCAAGGAAACAGAAGCAAGAGGCTTAAAAACACAATGGGAAAGGAAGGGGCATGCAATCCACTGAGTGCTGAAATTAAAATGCTATAGAAACATGCACAGAGGACATAAATAGGTGCCTGAAAGCAGCAGTAGGTTGATACACTCATCAAACAAAAAACAACAGGATGAAAGCAATGTGCTCCAGAGACATGGCAAACACAAGAACAAGGAGGACAGACATCAATCACATCACGAAAGGAGAATGGAGATGGGCAAGAATGCCATATAATCATGTGCAAGGGTCAAAATCAAAATACAGTGTAAGTGGATGTTTAAGTACTGAGTGCAGGGCTGTCTGTGAGGTAAAGCTGTTTGTAATGAGCCTATAACACAGTTTGTTTCTAACCCAACATTTTACTACTGTAGCCAAGATATGAACTAAAAAGTGGTGCATTTTGAAGTCAGATCTCTAGATCATGTATATCTGCATGGTAGAAGGACTATGTATGACTGTAGCTCCTAGAATTATGTCTCTTACAACATTGTTGTACCTAATCGATCCCTGTGTGCAAGTTGAAACCAACATAAAGATCTTTGTGACTCCAGAGGGCAAAATTGTTTCAGTCTTCTAAATTAATGTTTTCTGTTCCTTCGGAATTATGTTTGCTCAACAGAACCCTACTTATATGGATTTTGACCTGGGCCATTCCAGGGGTAGAGTGTGGGGACCCAGCAGCAGGTCTCCTGGAATACCAACATCTGCAGAGGTCTGACATTTGACCCATTGCCGGTGGTGGGTGGCTAGTTGTTCCTCCAACTTAGCTGCCAAAGTCTGTTCTCCATCCACAGATAGCTTTACTCAGAAACCAGTGCATGTCAGAAACACACAGCACCTGTAGCCCAACAATGCTACCACCACACACCTTTGAACTATGCTGTAACCATGTGGTTTTAATAAAGAAGGATACTTTTGCACTGTGTTCAAGAAGAGTGTTTCCAAATATAGTGGGTGTAGGTTGTCCATGGCTCAGTACATCTTGGTAGCTCCTGTTTGGAGACAGCCATCTTATCTAGGAGATAACATCACTGATTGCTATCCTCTGTATTCAAAATACAGGCTTCTGGCAGTTCTGTCCATCTGCGGTATCTTCCTTCCGGACTCCAGCGCTTGGTGGGGCTTCGCCTTCTTGTGGGGGTACCCCTGGCAGAGGCTCTTCTGAATCTGAGTCAGTGGAAAACTACAAAAAACAGGCAGTTTGTGAGAGCCACACTCAACCTGAACCCTGTAATTAACCTGCTCTATTCCTAAGCGGGGTTCACTTGTCTTGTGTTGGGCTTAGGGCAGACATCAGTTGTTCCCTGGTAAGGCTACTTAATTTTATACTCTGCATAAGGAAGGGGTGAGGTTTTGGGGGTTCATACAGATAAATTGTCATCTAACCTAATTTCACTGCTACTTTCCAAGACAGCAAGTCTTCTTACATCACGAGGACCCCAAAGGCCTGTTCTCTGCCTCTGTTAAGTGTCTGAGCAGTATTGTGAACAGGCTTAAACCCACAGGCCTAGATTTAAGAGGGCCTAGCGCCATATATCGCCACATTAGCGTAATTTTTTTATGCTCATGTGGCAATATTATGGCAAAAACACTGCGCCATATTTACAAAGTGGTGCAATCCATGAATTGCACCACTTTGTAACCCCTTGAGCCACATTATGCCTGCGACAGGCATAATGTATGCAAGGGGGCCTTCCCCCAATAGGGGGGGGGGGTGAAAAAATGGCGCAAAGAAATCTAAAAGAATTCTTTGCACCATTTTTCGCAGCATTTTTAACACCTGCACAGAGCAGGCATTAGAAGGAGACACACCATTATTTATAATGGGCCTCAATGTGCTTTGCAGCATAAGCGCCGCAATTTTTGACGGAATCCAAATAGGACTCCAAATATAGCGGTCAGCAGACCGCCAGCAGTGGCGGTCTGTTACTGCAGTGGCTTCAGCAGTCTGCTTAAAAGACCGTCAAAGCCGTAATGAGGCCCTTAATGATTATAGTAACTACCTGCTCCTGCTAATTAAAGTGGTATAATTATGGAGATCTGTTTACCATTTACTAACACACAGACAGCGCAAAGTGAGAGAATGTCTAAAACTTCAGGATTTTATATCTTGCCTAGAACTCCTGAACAAGATACCCCCCATCACCTGGTTAACCCCATGGTACTAACCAGCATAGCTATGTAGATTTGTTTCCTTTTTTCTAGTTATGCCAACGTGTTTCTTTTGGGAATGATTAGACAACCTTCTCACATAAGAAGCAATGCAGAAATTCTTTAAAAAATCAACAAGGTCACATATAATTCAGATAGTGACCAGCTAGTTACACGTGCCACAGAGGCACTCTATATGAGTATTTCCAGCCTGAAACCTTGATGGCAGTTGAGATGGCATAGCAGAACACTGAATGATGTTATGATACATCTCAAACATCTTTCCTTCAGTGTGTGGAATCAGTCTTCATAAGTTTTTTTTCAGGATTGCTGACCAACTGCCTTGACAGGCAGGTATGTCGATGAGTCTCACATTCACTACAATACTAGCCATTTCGTACGTGTGTCAATTTAAAGAACGTACTTTGCACAGTGACACTAATTTCTTTAAATCCAATAAAGTACTCTGGTGGACATTTATAGATAGTACATTGGCTGTGGCTCTGAAGACCTCTAAAAGGCTCTTGACCTGGTTGGAGATCACCTATCCACAGTTGACCTATACATGGAGTTATAGTTTAACTGAGTTGACATTTTTAGATCTGTGTATCAGGGAAGATCATGATTCATTGACCAGTATGCTCTAGAGAGACAAATGACAAAATTATTTACATCGTTTTAAGTCATATCTTCCTCAAGCCTTTTGGAATAATGTCCCCTTGAAGCAATTTTCTGGCAACAAGAGAAACTGTACAATATACATTGAAAGAAAAAAGATGCCCAGGTAGTGTGATTAGAAAGACATATAAACGTGCCCTTAATACCCCTAGGGATGCTTTTTAGAAGGACAAAAAAGGCAGAATATAAGAATATGGTGGGCACTACCTAAGATCTTCTACAAACAAAATTAAGAGAAAACATTAGGCGATTGTACTTCAGTGGCAGGGCTGGATCTCTCCTCCACCTTGCTATCAAAAGGGGCAAGAAAATGAGGGACTTTTTACTACATACTTGTCCCCTGAACATCTCTAGAGAGGTTGTTCCAACTCGGTGGATCAGTGTGCCGTTATTCCCGCAAATAAAGTAGCACACAGAGGTTGTATTGCAGGACAAAGAAATATGGGCACAAAAATCACACCAATTATAATTATTTACTTTTAATGTCTAAATTTGTCTTTGTGCTCCAGTATGTGTAGGAATGACAGCACAGAAGATCAAAACACGATTACAAGAACATAGCAGTACACTGAGATATCAAAACATCATAACTAAATTGGTGATACATTTTTGTGAGGGTATACGCAAAAATATTGACTACATATGGCTGATTCCAAATTAAGTCTCCCATAATCTACTGGATAGGAAATGTATTCTTCTTAGAAAATAAAATTGCTGGATGTTTGCACAATTTTTAAATTCTAATGGCCTCAATGAGATTTTGGAATGCAATTCCTCTATCTAAATGAGTAGATATTGAATCACTTTATACCTTTTTACTGTACTCTGCTTATTTGTGGTTTGGAGTTGATGCAGTCTTTCAAGCAGCTCTTCTTTTACATCTAAATTTGTTAATTACTAATAATACAGCGCCTTCACTACATCAAGAGGTGCAATTTAAGGAAACGTTTAATTCCAGACAATAGTTTATTTACATCCAAGATCTAGAATTATGCACAGGTATGAGTTTCCTTTAGATACAATGTGTATGGATGACCATATTCACATTTGATGTTCTCAGAATGGTATGCATTACAGTACCAACACTGCTGTGGGTCAAACATATACATGTATTGCTCCTTTATACACTGCCCAGTAGGCTGTGCACTGCAGGATAGTCTTGACTTTGACCTTTGTTATATCAATGGGCCTGATTTAGACCGTCAGCGGACAGGTTACTCCATCACAACGTTGATGGATGTCCCATCCACTGAAATCTAAATCCCATTGGATATAATGGGATTTAGATGTCGACAAACGGGACATCTACCACTATTGTGATGGAGTAACCCATCCGCCAAGTTCTAAATCAGACCCTATGTCTGATATGATGTGACATCATACAGTCGATTTATGTCCCTGTGTGGGGTGTGGTGCAGATACATGTAACAGCCTATCTTAAATTAGCCTGTCTTTTTAGACCCCGGGCCTCATTAAAAGTTAGTTGGTCTTATTGTAAGACCGCCGCTGTGGCAGACACCAAAAGACCGCCATGTTGGCGGTCATCAAACCGCTGTATTAAGAGTCACACCGCACAGACCGCCAAAATACAACTAAAATTCAGAGACGGACAAAACACAGGAGGACGGAAAAAAGGCAGTTGCACCACCACCACTGCCAGCCTAACAGTATCCCACCCAAAACATTTTGAGCCACAAATCACTAAAGCAGTCCTTTCATGGTGGAAAACCATTGGTGGAGCGAACCGCTGCATCCAAAAACTTCACTTCAGACAGAACACAACACCACATTGGACAGTTCGAATATCCCACACCTCACACACATACACACACCAGACACACCTACTCACTGCACTATATAACACACCCCCAACAACACACAATCCTTTGCTACTAAAACGACTTTCACTGACACCGAGGAGCCAAAAGACAACGATTTTGCACTTGTACACCATAAGCACATTTACACTTCACACTCAGCACACACCACACAGCTGCACGAACAACACAACACACATCAAAACTACACACAAACACCGCAACCATCACACACAACCAAACACCCCCACCCCACAAAGCACCCTACGCCGCACCCTTACACACACAGCACCCACCCCCAACTACAACACAACCACCACCATGTCCCGTCAAAAGCACCCACGCTTCACAGACGATGAGTTGAGGGTCATGGTCGATGAAATCATCAGGGAAGAGCCACAACTGTTTGGAGCACAGATCCAGCAAAACATCCATTGCCAGGAAAATGGAGTTATGGCAGAGAATTGTCGACAGAGTCTACTCAGTAGGCAACCATCCACGCACAAGGGAAGACATCAGGAAGAGGTGGAATGACCTATGGGGGAAGGTGCGTTCCATGACATCGAGACACCAAATTTCCATGCAGAAAACTGGCGGTGGGCCCCTACCTCCTCCCCCAGATTTCACATTGTGGGAGGAGATGGTCTTGGACATCCTGCATCCTGAGTGCCTGAATGGAATACCCAGAGGACTGGACTCTGCTAAATAACTACTAGTCCCCTGGCACAATTTACTCCTGTCCAGCATGCTTACTCACCACTCAAACACTCCCTAAGTGCATGGATAGCAGTGGCAATAACAAGTACGACGACTCCCACAATGCACTAGCCCAGCGACAGCAAAAGCTGCTCTGTCGACTTCACAGCACAACTCTTGCATTTATGACTATTTGCACTAGCTACACCAACTGGATGCTTCGACTGAGGACCACTACATGGCAATGACAGCAGTGCAGTGGCACCACACAATGCCAAACAAGGCCAAACACAGCCACAGCACTGCGCCATACAAATGGCCACCTATCTGGATCTACAACCCTGAAATAGACTTAGCATGAACTAGAAAGTAAGAAGATAAACCCCAGGCACCAAATGCACACACAGGACAAGTTACCATGCATACACACATACCCTCCTCCTACTTGCGACACCATACTGCAATGAACAGCCATCCCCACTCACATCTAGCCAGCCTGATTTACCATGAGCAAACAGGGCACACCTGCTACATGAACCATCACACAGGACCTGATCCCACCCACCCACCAAAAGTTACCTATCCAGATTGACACCAATCCACAATGGAGCATGGTACACATGTCACAATCCAGTATCCACAATGTTTGCAGTGCTGCATCTGTCATTACCATTGCTGGGAATAATGTCAAGCCACTGTATGCATCAGACAAAGAGACAACCAATCAACCCACCACCATGTAACTCTCTCTCACTCCATCCACAGGTACCCCTGCCACAGCCACCATGGAGAGGATGCCAGAGACAGACAGCCCTCCTCAGGATGAAGGCCCCAGTGAGGACAACGCCTCTAGTTGTCTGGACATTGACGACTTACCTGGCCCATCTGGGACACCTCGTCAGTCCACCACTCCCTGCCTGACCCTGCCCACATCAAACCCCCCACCCTGTGGCATCAACAGCACAGCCAACCCTTTGTCCCCAAACCTGTGTCCCAGGGACAGTTCAATTAATAGTGTGCCCCAAAGTACAGGGACCTGAGTCAGCCTCTCACACCAAAGACAATGAAGGTTCTGGTGACACTGGGAGTGGGCACACCGTGCCAGGGGCACAGGCACAGGGGGGCAGGGGGCATGGGAAGAAACCTGTGGGCCAGAGCAGGGGGCCCCCAAGGGACTCAACTGACCAGGAAACCATCTCCCAGGTCCTAGGAGCATACCAACAATCCCAGGACAGGATGGGCTTGATCTTTACCATGTTGGGGGAAAACCAAAGGCTGCAGAGGGAATACCACCAGGAGGTCATGCAGCAGTGGCAGGCCCACAATGCCACCATGGCCTCCATTGCAGGGGTGCTCAGGGAACTCACCACCATCCTGTGTGCTTCCTCCACCAACCAGCACTTCCACTAGCCACATTACAACTGAGTCATCCACATCTGCTGCAGCTAGTGGATTGGAGGCCCTGCCAGGGGAACCACAGGCCTCTGGCCCCCCTCCCTCTGTAGCTGATGAACCCCCCGCAAACGTGGATGTCCATCCAGACATCCGGCTGGAGCAGATGCCAAGACAAAACCCACTGCCAGGAAGATAAGCTCTCCTTATTTCTCTCCCTTGTATGCCACTGAGACACACTGTTGACCTTTTAATGACATTACTCCATTTTCCCATGGCCCTTGGACACTGGACCTGTGCTACCTACGGATGTGCCATCTGCTCCAATGATTACAACTACCATGACCCCAGTCATCGCCTGTTTGTCACTACATGCACCATAGATTGTTTGTTAACATATCGGCGGTCATTCTGACCGCGGCGTGCGGCGGTCGCCGCCCGCCATGCGGTTACTGCCGAATGACCGCGGCGGCCATTCCAACTTTCCCGCTGGGCCGGCGGGCGACCGCCAAAAGGCCGCCCGCCGGCCCAGCGGGAAAGCCCCTGCAACGAGGAAGCCGGCTCCGAATGGAGCCGGCGGAGTTGCAGGGATGCGACGGGTGCAGTGGCACCCGTCGCGATTTTCACTGTCTGCAAAGCAGACAGTGAAAATCTGTATGGGGCCCTGTGAGGGGGCCCCTGCACTGCCCATGCCAGTGGCATGGGCAATGCAGGGGCCCCCAGGGGCCCCACGACACCCGTTCCCGCCATCCTGGTTCTGGCGGTGAAAACTGCCAGAAACAGGCTGGCGGGAAGGGGGTCGGAATCCCTATGGCGGCGCTGCAAGCAGCGCCGCCATGGAGGATTCCCTGGGCCAGGGGAAAACCGGCGGGAAACCGCCGGTTCCCCTTTTCTGACCGCGGCTTTACTGCCGCGGTCAGAATAGCCCAGGAAGCACCGCCAGCCTGTTGGCGGTGCTTCCGTAGTCCCCGGCCCTGTGACCCCCATCACCTGTATGCCCAATAAACACTATTGATCACAGCAACTGCATATGTGTCTTTATTTGAACATGTACAAATGTTTTGTCAGCAAAATGTGATTTAGGTATGCCCCCCTAAACCAACAGGCAGTGTAATGAATGAACCACAGAATGAGGCATCCTCTGCAGGAGACACAGTACAACAGATATGTCCCAGGGCAGATGTAAGGAAGTTACCAGTCCAGGCACACACTACAGTGAATTCACTCTGCAAAAGAGACCATGACGCAGAGTTACATCAGGATAGAAGGTATTGTGCCACACAAAGCACATATGCTGTACACAGTTGTCTAGCCCAGTGTAGATTGCCACTGAAGCAGGGCACAACAGATATTACTTCTACATCCCCAGTCACTGGAAATACATGACAATACACTATAACTGCCATCTGTTATGTGCAAAACTCCATTCTGTATGCAGTTACCAATGGCTAATGAGCATAAATGCCTCAAGCCATAGGTAGCAGAGGCAATGATTTGCAGAACACAGTCAGTGGGTGGAATAACATGAGAACAGGAGATTGCAAGACACATAGCTCAACACAGGTCTGACCATAGGACACGTGACCCTAGCAACCTGAAGTGAGTACACGCTGGATAAGATATATGTAAACTCAGCACCTTACTTTCAAGCACTCACCTCCACCAACACACGCATAGGGAAAGGAACACATTACAACACCACTGATGAAACTAATCAAGTGGACCATTGTCAGCAAACAATGTGGATACACATCACTTGCAAATACACAGTGAGCATACCTGTATGTCACTGGAAGTACTGGTTGATGAGCTCAGTCCTAGAGTCAACTGCACCATCCTCATCTGCCTCCTCGTCACTTTCCATATCTGCATCACCAGCCACTGGTCCAGCTGCCTCCTCATCATCAGCCTGCAATGGTATCTGACGTCTCTGGGCAAGATTGTGGAGCATGCAACAGGCAACTATGATCTGGCACACCTTTTGGGGAGTGTAGAGGTGGGCACCTCCAGACACATCCAGGCATCTGAACCTGGCTCTCAGAAGTCCAAATGTTCTTTCAGTTACATGCCTCATCCTGCTGTAGGCCTCATTGAAACGGAGTTCCCCTTCCGTGGTAGGATACCTCACTGGTGTCAACAGCCAGGGAATGTTAGGATAGCCAGAGTCACCTGTGTGCATAATGGTAGGATCTGTTACAGTGCAGGTATAGCCACAGGGAATAATGTGATGAGAGGTGCTATAACAGAGACACACATCCAAATGCATACATACCAATGAGCCAAGCCCTCTCTCTGTGTAGTCTTGCCATCATGTGTGGGACATTGTTGTTCCTCAGAATATAGGAGTCAGGGCACAGATCCTGGAAACTTGGCTGTCACCTGTGCGATGTATTGGTCTGCCTGACACACCACCTGGACATTGATCGAGTGGTAGTTTTTCCTGTTCCTGTACACTTGTTCATTGGCACTGAAAGGTACCAAGGCTATATGGGTGCCATCTATGGCCCCTATCACATAAGGGATGTGTCCCACATCATAGAAGTCTGCCTTCACATAGGCCAAATCTGCACATTGGGGGAACCTGATGTAGCTGTCCAAGCAAGACCTCCATGAGCTGAACTGCTGTGTCCTGTCTGTGGGAGCCATAATGCCACAT
The DNA here is from genome assembly GCF_031143425.1 of Pleurodeles waltl. Classification (NCBI taxonomy): domain Eukaryota; kingdom Metazoa; phylum Chordata; class Amphibia; order Caudata; family Salamandridae; genus Pleurodeles; species Pleurodeles waltl. Next base: position 97,844,300 of record NC_090444.1, on the reverse strand, counting down.
CCTGCAGGTGATAGGGCCCCAGCCTTCACCCCAGAAGAGCTGGTGAAACTTGTGGACGGGGTCCTACCCCTGTAGGAACAGAGTAACAGGTGAGGCCCAATGCCATAGTCATGTGTGAGAGGGGTGTGTGATGGTGTAAAGGGTAAGTGTACTGGGGAGAGAGTACTTGCATGCAGGGGGCATGGAGTAGAGGCGCGTGAGCTGAGAGGAAGGGTATGTGTGGGCACTTGGTGCATCAGATAAGTACTGTACACTGCTGTTGGTATGGGGCATGTGTACCTGACTTTCTCCGTCTGTGTCATCCATGCAGGTGAAGGCCCATCTGAAAAAAGGGATCTGGCGTGCCATCGCCAAGCAAGTGTGGACCCTGGGGTTCCACAGCCACCAGAGCACCCACTGCAGAAAGCAGTAGGAGGGCGTGAGACGCTGGGCCCGGAAGTCTGCAGAGGCTCAGCTGGGGATGTCCTCCCAATGAGGGAGGGGTGCCCGTCTGACCCAGACCTCCTCCCAATGGCCCGCATTTTGGCAGTAGCCTACCCTGAGGTGGATGGGTATTTGAGGGCAGCACAGCAGCCACAAGGGTGTGAGTGCAGACTGGATCCTGGCACTTGGGTGGCCTAAATAGGGATATTGTGCCTCAATGCAGACAAAATGACATAGTTGTATTGACATACTGTGTATCATCTATTGGGAATGGGTATTATGCACCCTGGCTGAGTATAGATAGTAGATGTGTTGGCATGCATTACTGTAAGTGGATGTGCATCTCCAATTGAAATACCTCTCCATGTCTGGAATGTGGAGATGTTCATATGACACTGCCACATGTGTGAGAACATCCTGCCTATGCAAAGGATGTCTGTATTAGTATCACTCTAAGCATCGAGTATGACAAGCTCCATCCATCTACATTTGTGGCTCTGAGGCGTCAGTCCACTCCCATCTGTGCAGCATACCTGTATATGCTACTGTGTGACTGTAGTTTTATCATTGGGACTGAATACATCATGCACTGGTAATGTTTTTGACTAAATGTGGGGCTGCCATCAAAGTTACTCTACAGATGTGGCCTTCATGGGACTGGATCATTGATTTGATAGCTGTATTGTCATATATATGTGATTAGCTGACTTTTGGGTATGTGAAGGTAGGCTAAATGGTAAACTGTTACAATTGATGAGGTCTGGTTGCAGACATTATGCATTTCTAGGTGCAATACTTGTGGGGATTTTACCCTTAAACCTATGGAATGGTACTAGATATGGTAGGTGCCTTGACAGGTTTGTATATGTCACCATGGTATGTATATGGGATGTATGACAATGGCCTAGCAATTGATGTGCTACATTGCAGTGTTACTGGCAATATCATGTCCCAATGGTAAGTTTGGGGCACATCTGATGGGCTGGGGCTTTTCTGCTTGTCTTGGCCAAGCTGAAGTGGCAGAATAGGAGAGGCTGGCCTATTGCATGTCACATGGTATGTAGATGTGATTCTAATATTTCATTTAGACTCCCCTGGCTGGCTCCTGTAGTAGTGGGATGTGTACATTGTATACAGGCAGTGGTGTTGGTCCATTTTTGCCTAATGCATTCTGACATTTACCATCTGAGATATGTGTTGTCTGACCTCTGTGACAGGTATTGTCATTACTGGATTGGTGTTTGAGGGTGGAGTTGCCATGTGGCGCAGTCTGGCAGGTGTGACTGCATGTGTGGTTGCATTGTAAGTGGACCATGATGTATTTTGTGTTTTCTTGAAGTACATCTGGTGTGACACTGCATTCAGTGATTGGGTATGGATGTGTCATAGGTGCTATATGGGATTTTATAGATGCACTTAGCAGTATGGTCAGTTGTAATATATATGTGTTTAGTGTCTGCTAATCTGGCTCTATGATTGGGTCAGACTATTCTAATGGCTATACCACAGACTCCCAAATTATACATCAGATGTCAACAGTTTGGGTGTGTGACTTCTAATGGCCAAATCAGTGTTGACTTTCATATTGGCATCTCTGTACTGAGTGTTAGGTCTGGTATGTAATGTGACATGCACGTGCAATGTGGAATGATTGGAGTTGTCTTCAGTGTTATGGATCTGTTTCAGAGGGCATGGTCTGATCATGTGTTGTTGCAGTAGTGGCCAGTAGTGTTTTGTTTAGTCAGCTGGACAGCCAATGGCTGATAGGGGCATGGAGAGGTATGTTGTGTATTCAGGCATACAATTTATACTGCATCCAGGGCATGCTGTGCCAGCAGAAATGTGGATGACTCCTGTTGTGATGTACGAGTGAGGGTTGCAATACAGGTGTGGGTACTAGGGACACGTTGTGACATGATGTAGGTAATGTATGATGGAACCTGCAATGGCCTAGCCAGGATAAGTATTGTCACAGATGTGCTTGTCAACCAGGGTGTATGAGAGCTATATGTTAACCCATTTTCGCCCTATCTCTCTCCTAGTCTCTCCCCTCTCTCTCTCTCTCTATTTGTGTGCATCAGCATCATCAGGCAAAGGAGAAGGGGCACAGGCGGGTGGGGATGCAGCAGCCATTGAGACCCAAGAAGCTGGAACCAGTGAGGGCGAGGGACCTAGTGGGACAGAGGGTGAGGGGAGTGCCACGGGGGAGACTGGGTCTACCACCTCTTCTTCGGAATCCTCCTCCAGTGGACACTCCCTGATGGTGCCGGACCTATCTGGGACCACTTCAGCAGCATCAGTGTCTGCAACCCCCTTTACTAGCACTGCCCTCCCTGTAGCTCCCCACCCAGTTGCCTGTGCCCGCTCACCCACTCCTTTGCTGCAGGGTCACCTCTGCCCCTGCCCCAGTCAGCCCTGCTGCCTGCATTGAGGAGGCTATTGACCTCCTGAGGTCCATCTCAGTGGGTCAGTCCACCATTGTGAATGCCATCGAGGGGCTGGCAGCTCAAGTCCAACAGAGCAATGTGTTCCTGGAAGGCATTCACAGTGCCCTGGTTGGCCTCCAGAGATCCTTTCAGGCTTTGTCCTCCTCACTGACAGCAGCCAGTGTCCCTTTGTCTACCATCCCCCCCTCCACCTACCTCTTCTCAATCCCAAACCCCTATCCCCAAGCCCATTCAAAGCACACATACAGACAAGGTTAGCACTGACAAGCACAATAACCACAAGACCCACCACTGGCATGCACATAAACAGCACCCACCTGCAGACACAACAACATCCACTACCTAAACTGACTCCCCCACCACCCCCACACTACACCTGACACATCTGCAGCCACTACACCATAATTCACGGATCCAGCCACAACACCTGTCTTACCCAGAGTCAGGACAATGTCAGACCCGCAGACATCCACTCCCGTCACCACATCCACACCCACCACAACCTCTGGAACACCCACATGCAGCACATGTACCATACCTGCAGACACCACCCCAACAGACAGTCACCCATCCAGCATGGCATCTCCCTGCACCTCCCCCCCACCACCTCCCAAGACACCTAAACGCCCGCACTCACCCACCCAACATACAGCCAGCACCCACAAGCATTCTATGCACGCACTTGCAACCAAAACATCCAAACCAACACATCTTACTACCACTCCCTCTCAAACCCTTTTGCCATGACCACCCCCTTGTGTCAAAAAACATTTCCTCTCTGAGTTTTCCTTGTTCCCTACTCTTCTCCCACCCCATGATACCCCCCAAGCGTTCTTCCTCCCTCCCCAAGTCTGGCCCTTCAACCTCTAAGTCCACCCCTGCTCCCCCTGCAAATGCCCATGCCCCTCCCCCTGCCAAGAAGTGTACCCGTCCCAAGCCCAGGCCCAAGGACCCCCCTCCCAAATCCAAACCCAAGCCCAAGGACTCCCTCACAAAACCAAACCCAAACCCCCTCCACCCCCCTTAATCCCTGAGGTGCCTGCCTGCCCCCTTGATGCCCCCCCTACCATGTGGAGGTCATTTTGCAGTCAGGAATCAAGTCTGGGGCTATACAAGGTGTCATTAGTGCCTTTGGCAAATCGGACTGGCCATTGGCCGTTTATTTGTACATAGTTTTTCTTATTATATTTTTATTTATTAATACATCAGGACCAACATTGGTTTCGATGTTGACATACTTGTCCTGGCTTCCTTTCTACATGGCAGTTTAGTGTTTGTGGGCTTTGGTTTTTGTGTGTATGACGTGTGTGTGTTGGTTGTGCCAGCTGTTATGCCTGGGCTGCATGTGTGGGTGTGGCCCTGCCATTTGTCCCACTGTAATTGCTGTGTAATGTGTGCACGATATGATTGTGTTATTATATGCACGTATGTAGCAAAACTGTGTATTGTTTGTGTAGAGATGTGTAATGGTGGTGTGGTGGGCTCTTTTGTAGTTGTAGTGTGTGTGTCCAGGTGTGTGGTGATGGCTATGTCATATGCGTTGCGTGTGGTGTTAGCATGTTGTGACGTCTGCCTCGTATGGCAGTGTGAATGTGCTTATTGGTTGTCTGGTGTTGTTACGTGTTGTTATCAGTATGTGTTGTCATGTGGCGGTGTGCAATGACATTGCTTGGTGTAGCGTCTGTGTAGTTGCGGTTGTGTTGTCATTGTGTGTATTGGTGCTGTTGTGGATGGTTGTGTGAGAAAGTAGCGGTGCTGTGTCTGCGGATTGGTATGTGTATGGCACTAGTGTGTTGGCCGTGGTGTGTGTAGTATATGTGTGCATGTGTGTAGTATGGGTGTGGTGTGTATGTCGGTTTGTGTGTATGTGCGTACGGATATGTAGTTACGTGTATGTGTCGCCGTCGCCTGCCGTCCCGGATGTGTATGTTGTGTGTGCAGTTTGGGTTTTCCCTCCAGTGTGAGGTAGGTGTGTGTACTCACGGTTGTTGTCTTTGTCGCTGGTTCCGGAGTCATCCCAGTTAAGGTTCCATGGCGGCTTCAGTCAGGTATGTTTTCCTGAAGGTGAGTGTCTCCTTTTTTAGAGTTGGTTTCCGCCAGGGTTTTCGTGGTAGTGCAACCTTGGCAGAAACCTTGGTGGTGTGCAACCTCGTAATATGTCCGGTGGGAACATGGTTCCCGCCGGCCTGAAGGTGGCTACCGCCATCCGTGGCAGCATGTCTGCACTGGCGATACTCGCGGTTGTTTGGCTGTGTTCTGTTGGGAAGACTGTCATGATCATAATATGGCGGTCTTCACCGCTGGACCGTGGGCAGTACGACCGCCGTCACCATCATGGTGGTCCTGAGACCGCCAGACTAGTAATGACCCCCTTTATCTGTGGTACGTGTTTTCAAGCCCTTGAGATACCTGAATAATCCATTGTAGGCAGGGTAAATATTGGCTGGGTCCTTATGAGTAACTTGTTGTCTAGCAGTGAAACATGTTGACTTTCCACTAACATGTACTTTTTAGTTTTTCAATGGTGCCAGCACATACTGAAATAAAATTAAATAGCGGCCCACACTTTTTATTGCAACACAGTCCTCTGCTTCATTGGGAGTATATAATATGATCCCTGTTTCCCACCGTTCTAGGTCTAAGGACGGGAAAGCGGGGTAAGATAGTCATAGGTTGGACCTCTGTCATTTATTTATTATCAGGGTAGGCTAAAAAGAATTGATTAGTTTCACAGAAAGTGAACCTGTCTTGCCTCAGAACCTTCCTGTTCTCTTTTCGTCCTCTGTTCTCCCATTACGGTCTTGATTGGATACACCACTGATAGGTTGTCGCTTTCTCAGAAGACTCGGATTGTTGTTGTGATTCACTGGTTTCTGATATATTTTTTTTTTTAATTCCAAACTTTTTTCCCATTGTACACGACTTGTAGCACTTGTTACACTAATAAAATGTGATCCTCTTCACCCATCAGTTTCAATCATTTGTGAACTTTGTCTTGCCATATTTCTGCATCTCAAACTGTCTTCTGTACAGCCACAGTTCATGTTAGCATTTTTTTTGGATTAGTTTGGCATATGACACATTTTTCTTTGTTGATGGAGTCGTTAGATTTTGCAATTAGCAACACTCTGTCAGGACATACAGATCCTCTGCTACCACCTGCTTCCCTCATGTTTACGAATTTGAACCAAAAGCAACTGAAAACCTTAAACAAAAACAATATCAAAATAAATTACTAATATGATGGCTAAAACACATCATTGTAGAGCTGCCATTTTGGAAAATGGCAGATGGGTTGCTCTGAGGAGTTATTTTCTTTCTCTATAAGACTACTTGACCCCCAAAATGAAGTATATAGGTCTCATGGGTCCTGAAATATTACATCATCACTTCAACATATCTGCCATTTTAAAAAATGTCGTCCAGAAAAATTAGGCCCAGATCAGCAATGTCTACCCAAGCTGAATTACTTCTCTTATGATCTAAAAACACAAATCAAAAATGAAAATCTATGGACAACATTTTTTTTACGGAGGTATATCAGGGGGCCGGGATTATTAAGCGGAGATGATGTACCTGATGCACCAATTTAAAATGGATTAGGTGTAGTCAGCTATTTGGAACCAGGTATCCAATCTAACTGCAACAATACAACCACTCCTTACCTGAAATAGAACACCCTAAACATGTCTCCCAATGGAGCGTGGCCCTTGGTATGATAATAGAAGCTTCTGTTTGGGTGAAGCATACTGATCCATAACCAGGGTTTTAGTTGTCGGGAGGGTGATGAGCAGAGCTAGTGTTTTAGAAGCGACTGGTTTCTGTGGGAATGGCAGGTAGTGCTCTCAGCACAGTGCACAGAGTTGAAAATATGTGAAGGTGTCTAAGATGCTGAAGTCCTAGCTCCCTGAAACACGTGAGCTTTCCAGTAACAGATCCTCGGGAACCATATCCCTGATTTTATTCAATCCCAATCTCTGCAGTCTCTGCAGCATTGATTTCTCTTCAGGGCAATGTGTGGTATACAATATTGAGGGGATTGTGCCTGAGCACAAGTATAATATAGTTCACAATCGGATGCTGCCAGCACATCCCGCTCACAGGGTAATGTTATTATCTCCCTACAGTGTCTGGGTTTCTTGCCTGCTCGTGCGAAGGTGACAATGTTTGATCTCAGCATCCTGAAGAGCTGTTGATTTAGAGGAATCTGAATGTTATAAAACAATCTGAATGTTATAAAACAGATATGGCAATTTAGCAGAATGATAATTTTCATCAGGGCAATTCCTCCCTTCCTTGAAGTGGGGGGGGGGCACACCATCCTTTTTGTTAATTCTTCAATCTTAGTCATTACCTACCCACAACTGTCTATTAGAACTGGATCTTTCATCACTGCTGACCCAAACCCCAATACACATGACTGATGTTTGGCACCATGGCAGTGGGAAGTCAAGTGCTAATACATGTGTGCCTAGTGTTAGTGGAAATATTGTTGACTTGTTCCAATTAATTGTTAATTCTGATAGGGCCTTGAGCAATGTGAATTCTCTGATGCCTGGAGTAAGGTTTTGAGTGGGGTTGTTTATGTTTAAGGTATTGCTGTCAGCATATACTGATACGATTGGTTAATGTGATGCAAAGTTTAATTCTCTTTGGATGGCAATCTGTCCTAAGTGCACATGGCAACGGCTCTGATTCCAGGGCATACAATGGAGTCACAAGCAGGCAGCTCTCACCAGTTCCCCTCCCATTGGCAATGGATTCAGAGAGGAGACCATTTAGCTTTATCCTGGTCTCGGGTTCAGTGTATAGCAGTGGGATCCATTTAATTTAGTAAAACTTATTTGAAGTCCCAGTTTCTTTAGCACTGCAAATAGAAAATCCCATTCAATAGAATCAAATGCATTGGTGTTCCAGATGAAAAGACCAACAGGGCTTTCATGTCAAGATGTGTGCTTCTGATTAAGAATTTCATGTCAACCTTAGAGACCGCATTTAGGGCCTCATTTACAAGAAACTGTCGCATCTGCCCGATGTGTCAGATTTCTTGCGCTGCCTAACAATTCTCTAACAACACCCTGGATGCCCTGTATTTACTATACAGAGCTCCATGGCACACGTTTCCACAGAGGCATCAGAAATTCTGCCTCATCTGTGGTGCTAAACTGATGCATTGCTAGATTAGCGACAAAAAAATTACGCCACTCCAGCAATGCGTGGAAGGCTCCCATAGACAAAGGCCCTGCATCAGTTTAACGCTTGCTCTGATCAGGAGTCAAAATTTTGACGCAGTGAAGTCGCAGAATGACACAGTGAAATGGTGTAAATTTCACTGCGTCAGTTCTGTGTGGCTTTTGGCCCAGAAACACCTCACTTGCATACATTATACCTTGCACAGGCATAATGTGGCGCAAGGCTTTACAAACTGATGCATTGGGCCCAATGCCAGTTTGTAAATATGGAACAGTGTAAAACACTGCTTAGTCCCACCACTGTGTCAAAAAAAAGGGACGCAACGGTGGCACAGAGGCCTTGTAAGTGAGGCCCTTAGTGTGGCTTAATAAGGTACACTCGTTTCCTGGAGCATCCAATAAAGATATTTATATATTTTTTGCATTGCTTGTTAGTTTCATGTTTCATTTTCACACAGTTACTAAGGGCCCGATCTGTGACCTTTTGTTTTGCGACTTGCAATTTGTGATCCGTTTGCGAATCGCAAATTGTGAGTCGCAAAACAAAACTCACAAAGTCTGAACCACACTGTTGTGATTCCCAAATGGGTCGAAAGGGACCTTCCGCATTAATATTCATGAGGCATGTCGCAATTTGTGACCCTTTTGGGAATGGCCGCTCCTGCTGGGATGGTGGCCTGCTGGGCCCAGCAAACCACTATGGGGGTCATTCCAACCCCGGCGGTCAAGGACCGCCGGGGCCGGGGATGCGGGAGCACCGCCAACAGGCTGGCGGTGCCCCGCAGGGCATTCTGACCGCGGCGGTTTGGCCGCGGTCAGACCAGGAAAACCGGCGGTCTCCCGCCGGTTTTCCGCTGCCCTGGGAATCCCCCATGGCGGCGCAGCTTGCTGCGCCGCCATGGGGGATTCCGACCCCCTCACTGCCATCCTGTTCCTGGCGGTTCCGACCGCCAGGAACAGGATGGCGGTGAGGGGTGTCGTGGGGCCCCTGGGGGCCCCTGCAGTGCCCATGCCAATGGCATGGGCACTGCAGGGGCCCCCGTAAGAGGGCCCTACTTTGAATTCCAGTGTCTGCTTTGCAGACACTGGAATTCGCGATGGGTGCCACTGCACCCGTCGCACATCCTCCACTCCGCCGGCTCCATTCGGAGCCGGCTTCCTCGTGGGGAGGGGTTTCCCGCTGGGCTGGCGGGCGGCCTTCTGGCGGTCGCCAGCCCAGCGGGAAAGCCAGAATGGCCTCCGCGGTCTTTCGACCGCGGAGCGCCCATATGGCGGCTCCCTCCAGGTGGGCGGCTCCTGCCGCCCGCCGGGGTCAGAATGACCCCCTATGTCTGTGACTGCTTTTCAATAAAGCATTTTTTTTTAAATGTAGCCTGTTTTTCTTAAAGGAAAACAGGATGCATTTCAGTGGTCCGTGGGAAAATATATTTTTGCATGCATTCACATAGAGGGCAGGGGCCCCGTGGGCACCCTTCCCATTTGCGAATGGGATAACACCAATTTGAAATTGGTGTTAACTGCGATTGCTTTCCGACTGCATTCGCGGTCAAAAAACAATCTTATATACCACTGTGACTGGCAATTAGGAAGGGACGCCCTCGGGAAGCCTCGGGGTGCCCCTTCCTAATTGCGAGTCGCAATCCCTATTTAACTGCGTACCGAGGCGCAAAATAGGGATGGTACATCGTACCTGGCCATTTTGCAGTTGCAAACGGCGATTTTCGCCTTTTGCAACTGCAAAAAGGCATCGTACATTGGGCCCTAAGTATTTTCAATTGCTGTTTACAATAAACATGTCTTCAATATTTAAAAAGAGTTTTATTTTCCCATTTTTATAAAAATCATCAAGTTCCAGCGTTTTCCCCAACATGTTTTCTTAATCGACATGATGGTCTGTGGTGCATTACAGAGTGTGATGAGGTTCATAACATCTGGACTTCAAACACAGGAATGGCAGGGGCTGCTCACTGGTCACACGTGGTCTTTATCAGGTGATATGAGTAGCCATCTTGAGGTGTGGTTCTGCTGATCGTGCCCAAATTTGCAGGAACTGAGAAGGGCCTTGAAGAATAGAGCTGCTACTGATTCATACACATTCTGTTACATTCCCTTCTATGCAGCAGTTCCAAGTTTAAGATGTTTCACAAGATTTTTTATTGCCAGTTATGTATTATCAGTTGTTTCTAAAAAGGTCACTTTCTTCAAAATTCAGCCAGCTATGGTAAATTACGTCTTGGACTAAGGGCCTGATTTGGTTGAGTTGAAATGGAAAATCCTCAGATTTCTGGATAGACTGCTACATCCAGAGGAGAATTCACCAGTGGAGATATATGCCTCGACTGTAAGCATGGCATGATAGATGGAATTTCTTTTTTGAATACTTCTATTTAGGCTGAAGACCATGAGCATGCTTTGGACTGTTGTACACATCAGGACTGGCCCTGCTGAAATTCTGAATAGACATAACCTTGACAGCGAATTACTGATATACATTCCACAAACGCCAGTACAGTTGTTTCTTACCAGACTGTCCCACTCTAATCTTTTTAGGTCTTACCTACTGATACCTTCAGCTGTCTGTTATAGAATACTTAATGTGTACAATACAATATACATTGACTCACCCCCTTGCTCAAGAATGGATGGCTTTCTTGTCTGTGTCAGCACTGTACTCCTTATTGGATGGTTTTCCTTCTTTTTCTTTTGTGTGTCCTGCCGCTGGGGCAGAGCCAGCTTTAGGGTGGTGCGACCAGTGCATCCGCACCTGGCACTGAGCTGTGCCTTATGTGTCCAACACTTTACAGGAACAATACAAATTGCAAGATATCTCTGGTGATTAATGTTCCTGCCGGAGAGAGATCGGAGTTTTGTCTACTGGTGGTTTTGGCTCACTGACTCATCATAAAATAGAGCAGAGGATCAATGTGCCTGCTGTAAAGAACGTGTGCCATGCAGACCACAGAACTGTATTTTATGAGGATAGCTCAGTGGGTTCCTGCTTTTGTCACAGGGATTCTTTTGTTACTTGCAGTTCATAAATTACATTCCTAATATAGGAGAGTGACCTACGAACTGTCAACAAAGAGCTGCTCCCAAACTGCAAGATACAGATTAGAAGTTATGTTCTTTTCCCCAGTCTTTTGTTATCCTATTTTTACTTTAAAAGTGCTTGTTTTGGTAGAAATGCATTGTTATTAGTAAAGCCAACACCAGCCACTGTGGTACGCCTTAAACCCAGAGTTTGTATGGTTGATGTAAAGTGCTCTGACATCCCGACACTGGTATGAGTGCGCTGTAATGAAAATGAAACACTTGTCAGAGAGATGCAGCGGGGAGATGAGGGGCACTGTTGGAGCACAGTAGTGACAGAATCCATAGAGAAAGAGGTCATTGAGGGGCGCCAAAAAAGATTGTTCCACCGGGTGCCACCAGCGCTAAAGTCGCCCCTGCCGCGGAGCACTGCTGCTTTACATTGTTTCAGTTTGGATTGGCTGTATGCTTCTACAGCCGATGTGAGAGAACTATTTTTTATTTGAGTTTTAGGAGTGCATTGGTGTTATATGTTAACGTGCTTTAAGGTTAAGTCATTTAGGAATGCTAGTGTTGTAGAACTATTATTAGAGGATTCTGGGATGGAATGTGGAATGAGTAGGGAGGTGAAGAATTCATTGCTGGAGAAGACTTGGATGAGGGAGTACCTTGCTGGAAGAGAATAAAGACTTTGGCCCTCATTATGACCCTGGCTGTTGGTGTTAAAGCGGTGTTAATACCGCCAAAAGGCGGCAGTAAAAAAAAAAGGAATTATGACCACGGCGGTAACCGCCAACACAGACAGCCACTTTAACACACCGACCGCCAGGGTGGTAACTGCGGCTGGGCTGGAGACTTCGGTCTCCAGCCTGGCGACCGTCACAATCCCACCCTCGGGATTACGACCCGGCCTACCGCCATGGTTTTCGTGCCAATCTTACTGCCACGAAAACCATGGCAATAGCCACTATCAGTGCCAGGGAATCCCTTTCCTGGCACTGATAGAGGTCTCCCCCACCCCCTTCCAATCCCCAAATTCCCCCCCACCCTCTCCTGCCCCCCACACATTTACACACCCACATGCGCACCCATATACACACATGCACACACGAATACCCACATCCACCCACGCATGCACACATACATACCCACACACCACAACACACACAAACATACTTTGTCGCACACATGCATTCACAACACACAACATACACGGACACTCACATTCAGTCATTCACGCACACATACCAACGACTCACACCCGCATGCACGCATACCAAAACATACACACCCACACCCCGCACACAACACCATCACACACGCACCCCCTCTCCTGTCAGAGAACCCGACTTACCTGCTTGCAGGGGGTCCTCCGGCTGGAGACGGGACACGGCGCTGCTGTCAGCAGCAGCGTCCGCAGCAAAAACATCGCCAGCCGGTATCATTGCTTCTGGCGCAATACCGTCGACTGTCACAATATGCGTGGACGGTTGGTAGCCACGACGGTGGTATGTTGGCGCCCGTCGCCGTGGCGGTAGGCGGCAGTTACCACCAATGTCATAATGAGGGCCTTTGTATCTTACATCCTAAGAGCGTATGGGATATCATTACAATTACCTTTCTCCGAGTGCCTTTAATCGTATGGCCAATTTCATATGTAGTACATTTTATCACACACATACGTGTTTGGCACACTCACACTTCGTGCCCACACTCAGGCTTTACTCCACCAGGTTATTTCTGGTCAATATGGTCGCCAATGTATTTCTAGGCTTTTGAATAATACTTCCCAGGAGCTCCACTAGCCCATAGGAAGTGTCAGGCAGGCAGAACTCCCATGTCACACTTACTCCATAGGATTCTCCTTCCACCGTACCTAGTGTAGGTCCCCTAACTCCTGCATGCAGCCTTTGGAGATTACTGTGATTATGGTTTAGTTAAAGATGGCGCCTAGATGAAGCAATAAAAACATGCCCTTTCCCTTGTCGATCAGGAAACATATGACTTGAGATGGGGTTGCCACAATGTGAATTATATATATTGTTTGAAACTCAAACTTCCAATTTTGAGGGAAAGATGCAGAGATGGTGCTCAGGGTATACTACACAAGAGGGGGACTCTGGAGAAATATCGTTGACACAGACCTTTGTACAATGTATATGGTATATTGGTATTTGTTGAATTATGAGAACCATGCCACATTTTTTTGTGACCCCATGGGGTTCGCTTTGAGGTTGTCTAGGGACTTGATTATTTTTCTTGGTTCCAGCAATACAACTTATAAGATGTGGGATGATAAGCGGACCAGATATATATGGTAAAATGTTGGTCATATTGCTCTCTTCTCTTATCTGGATGAATATGGCAATCAATAATATGGCAATCAATTTGCTAACTTTATTAAATGTACTTAGATTTTAGCCTCTTATATAGATATAGATTGTTGTCTATTATGTTTATTTTATGTGTTGCAAGTAGTGTATCATAATATGTTGTGTATATATATTTATGTAGTTATATGTATTATATATTTTCTATGTGTTACATTTGCAGCCCTGAAGAAGTTCAATAGAACGAAACACGGCTGTCGCTGGAATCATTTTATGCAAAAAGAAGAAACCCCCTTAGGAATTGAATAAAGAAGAAACTACAAAACAATTGAATGTATTTGACTTAATAGTTTCATATTTATTTTGGGTGCACCCTGCTCTGCTTATTAGGTATCTTTCTGTTGTGCCATTAGCAGTTTGCATTGCACAGAGTGCACGCCAGTATTGACAATGAGGGACAGTCTTGGATGTAATACTTCTGTAACCCAGCTTATATGTTAGTAGTTTGACAGCTGTGTGGCTGTGTCTGGGTGTCCTGCAGCAGTCAGTTGTTATTTGGCTGTTCCTTGGTGGGTAGTGTCACTTACCACTGTTGCCCCAGGTCTGCAAGTAGGATACTCTCCAGTAGTACTGTCATATTATTCTATTCATAAGCTTGACACTTAAGGAGCAACAATATACAGAAATCAGGGTTCACTCTAGGAGACTGTAGTTGGTTAGAAACATTGTAAAAAATGCAGAAATGTCAAGTAATGCTGTTACTCCTAAAAGATATAGGCATTTAAAGCTAAAAGGGCAGTTAGAGTTAGGTTGCACACAAAAAATAGAAGTTGCTTCCACCTTCCGGAGATGACTATTCAACCTAAAGGCCTACATAGAGGACATGCTCTAGGCGATAGATTTGTTTATACCATAGGTCCCTAAGGTCATTTTGATCCTCAGAGGGAAACAACTAGTGTTCTCTGGCGTCTTTCTAAGTCCTTGACTTTATTACAGTCTTTTTACTAGCGGCCTGCCCATGGGGCCGATGTGCTAGAAGGAGTACAGCAATGTATGAAAGTTTGTTTCGATACTTCTGCCATCTGCCCTTGTTTTTGGTATCACCGGGTGCTAGGCAGGATAATGTAGTGGCTCGAACCATTGTCAAAAGAAGGTTAGTAGTTCTCATTACTCCTCACCCACGCTCACAAAGCATTGCATAACACCGGACCAGAATACCTCAACAGACGACTCTCCTTCTACACCCCGACCCGGCATCTCCGCTCCGCCGACCTCGCAACCGTCCCACGCGTCCGCAGAACTACAACCGGCGGTAGATCATTCTCGCACCTCACGACCAAAACATGGAACACTCTTCCCACCCACCTGTGCCACACCAGAGACCTCCTTACCTTCAGGAAACTTTTCAATACCTGGCTGTTCGAACAGTAGCAGCACCTTCCCCCCCACTGTCTCATCCCTCCCCTCCTCAGCGCCTTGAGACCCTCACAGGTGAGTAGTGTGCTTTACAAATCCCTGATTGATTGATTGATTGATTATCCCATCAGCCAGACTTGAACAGGGTTTACATCCATGTCAAAAGATAGTTTAGGGTGCCAGAGGCAAGCTCTCCCAAAAGAACCTCAAGTTCCTGGTCTAACCAGGTAACCAGTAGCATGGGGAGTCATTGTGCAGGGCACAAACACAGAGGGAGACCAGCTGGGTAACTAACAACTGCCCTTCATAAAGGGGGAAACAGTATTTAATGCCTATACAGGACACAACAATCGCTCCTTAGGAATTGTGTATCTGAACAGTTTCCCATTGATGTGGCCACCCACAGCACTGGTGACACACAATAGACTACAGGCTTGAGCAGCTAGGAAAAGGACCTTGGATTTAAAGTTAGTGGCCAATCAGAATAACTGGAAGGAGGACTGTACACATGCTTCTGGACTCAGAGTGAAGGTCTCATCGAACTACACACTCTACATCAACTAGCGCTCACAGGAAAACCCTTTTTGGGTCTGGGAGTCTAGATCTAGCCTCATATAGGTCTAGGCTCTTACCACTGAAGCACTTCCAGGTGAACCTACAGATTGTCGGGTGTCCTGTGGGGCAACCAATCAGCAATCCAAAAGAACTCACACAGGAAGGATGGTATGGCTTTCCTATGGCTTGGCTCTACACTGGGGTTTAAGTTAGGGGGGCCTTAGGTTAAGAGTGAACATAGGGGCAGATTTACAAGAAAGTGGTGCATAGGTCCTGATGTGCCACTTTTCTTGTGCTCCCATTACCCCGCCTAATGACACCATGGTTACGCAATATTTACAATACGGCACACCACAGCGGTCGTTACAACAGCGCCAACATTTTTTATGTTGTTGTGGCGCTTTGCTGCACTAGCGTCAAACATTTTGACACTAGTGCAGCAAAGCACAGGGAGGCCCAGAGATTACCATGAGTGTGTCACTTTTATGCCTGCCCTAACCAGGCATTTAAAATTACCTAAAAAATGGTGTAGTGAAATCTTGCAAATTTCACTGTGCCATTTTGCGGGCTTCCCTGCGTGGGAATGCCCCCCTTGCATTTGTTATGTCTGACGCAGGCACAATGTGGCACAAGGGGTTGCAATGTTGCGCAATGCATGCATTGTACCACTTTGTAAATATAGTGCGGGGGAATGAGCACCTTAACACCGCCTTAGCGTCATAAAAATGATGCTAAGGCAGCGTTAAGGCGGCACTAGGGGCTTGTAAATCTGCCCCATAGATTGTAATGTAAAATGATTGTAGTGTCTTTATTTCCTAGTGCCATATAACTGAGGCCATGTCTGTGCTATGAGAAGGAGCTAAAACGTTGTGTTTTCTTTCATTATTCTGTACATTTTTTATAACCTAACGGACTGAACCTTTATTTTACGTGATTAGTTGTTCATACTTTGCATATATTCCAAGCCTGTACCATCCCATAGGGTTAGCCTAGTTGTTCAGGTTGGAGAGTCCAGTGTTTAAATGAAATATTGGATATTCCAGGTGTAGTGCAGCAGTATCCCATGGCACACTAGTTGTAAGCAGCACTGCATACCAAGGATGGCAGCCATCTAGTAACCATGCACTGGCCCGGATATCTTGGCATGGCAGCTGACCTGGGTAGGCACATTAAACCAATATGATGAGAGCCAGACATTAACATTATTGTGAGACCAATCCAAGGCTGTACAACATTTCATACTACTTAAGTGCTTTTCTGTTTACACAAGCCTCTGCAAAAAGCTCTAATGGTTTGGGGAAGAATAAAGGCCTTCTGGCTTGGGCCATAACTCAACCCTTGGAGACAGGAGTATACAGGTCATCAGAAAGCTTGCATGGTTTCCCTTTATTATGTAACAAAGAACATGTTTAAAATCAACTATTTGAGACAGTGTCATACAGCTGCTCAGAAAACTTTTCTGGTCTCAGTTTTGTTTGCAACAAAGAAAATATTTAAGTCTGAGGCTGGCTTCAACTCTGATGCTGTTTTTGCCCTTTCCTTGCAGTTTGCAGATTTCAGGTGCTGGGCTTCAGTTGTGAAGGAAAACAGGAAGAGCAAGGCCTGGACATAGTTACATATGTAACTGAAATCAGAAAAGATGTCAAATGAACTGCACAGCCCTCTCTCCAAGTGTTGATTTATGGCCAGGGAGGGAGGCCTCTTGTCTTCCCCAAACCATCAGGACTTTCCACAGAGGCCAGTTAAAACAGAAAACCCTTAAAACAAAATGTTGTACAGCCTTGGATTCACAGGATGCTAACACCAGCTACATTTCCTCTACTCGGTCCTCTATCAGCTTTTGCAATGAGAAGGCTGTTTTTATCAGTGGCTAGACCAATAGAATGCAGCACTCTATCTTAACTCTGATTGGCTGTTGTCGACCAATCAGTTTGAAATGGTATTTCACAACATTAAAAGTAGTTTGGTATGACTGAGGGATGAGGAATGAAAAGTAAGGATGAAGGATATGAAGTAAGGCTGATGGATAAGAATTAGGGATGTAGAGGCAGGGGTGATGGATGAGACATAGGAATGATGAATGATGTATGAGAAGAAGGGCTAATGGATGAAAAATAGGAATGATGGATGTAGGAAGGTAGCCTCTTTCTAGCCTTGTTACCCCCTACTTTTGGCCTGTTTGTGAGTATATGTCAGGGTGTTTTTACTGTCTCACTGAGATCCTGCTAGCCAGGACCCCAGTGCTCATAGTGGAAACCCTATGTTGTCAGTGTGTTTGATATGTGTCACTGGGATCCTGCTAGCCAGGACCCCAGTGCTCATAAGTTTGTGGCCTATATGTGTTCCCTGTGTGGTGCCTAACTGTATCACTGAGGCTCTGCTACCCAGAACCTCCGTGTTTATGCTCTCTCTGCTTTTAAAATTGTCACTGCAGACTAGTGACTAATTTTAACAATTCTGATTGGTACACTAGAACACCCTTATAATTCCCTAGTATATGGTACCTAGGTACCCAGGGTATTGGGGTTCCAGGAGATCCCTATGGGCTACAGCATTTCTTTTGCCACCCATAGGGAGCTCAGACAATTCTTACACAGGACTGCCACTGCAGCCTGAGTGAAATAACGTCCATGTTATTTCACAGCCATTTTACACTGCACTTAAGTAACTTATAAGTCACCTATATGCCTAACCCTCACTTGGTGAAGGTTAGGTGCAAAGTTACTAAGTGTGAGGGCACCCTGGCACTAGCCAAGGTGCCCCCACGTCGTTCAGGGCAATTTCCCCGGACTTTGTGAGTGCGGGGACACCATTACACGCATGCACTACATATAGGTCAATGCCTATGTGTAGCGTCACAATGGTACCTCCGAACATGGCCATGTAACATGTCTAAGATCATGGAATTGTCCCCCCACGCCAAATCTGGTATTGGGGTGCCAATCCCATGCACCCTGGGTGCTCCAGCATGGACCCCGGGTACTGCCAAACTAGCTCTCTGGGGTTTTCTCTGCAGCTACCGCTGCTGCCAACCCTCAGGCAGCCCAGTCCCAGGAAGGCAGAACAAAGCATTTCCTCTGAGAGAGGGTGTTACACCCTCTCCCTTTGGAAATAGGTGTAAAGGGCTGGGGAGGAGTAGCCTCCCCCAGCCTCTGGAAATGCTTTGAAGGGCACAGATGGTGCCGTCCTTGCATAAGCCAGTCTACACCGGTTCAGGGAGCCCCCCCAGAGGTGTGAGGGCACAATGGAGACCTCTGAGTGGCCAGTGCCAGCAGGTGACGTCAGATACCCCTCCTGATAGGCTTTTACCTGGTTAGGTAGCTAATCCTCCTCTGAGGGCTATTTAGGGCCTCTCCTGTGGGTTTCTCTTCAGATAACGAATGCAAGAGCTCACCAGAGTTTCTCTGCACTTCTCTCTTCGACTTCTGCCAAGGATCGACCGCTGACTGCTTCAAGACGCCTGCAAAACCGCAACAAAGAAGCAAGAAGACTACCAGCAACATTGTAGCGCCTAATCCTGCAGGCTTTCTCGACTGCTTCCTGGTGGTGCATGCTCTGAGGGCTGTCTGCCTTCACCCTGCACTGGAAATCCCGAAGAAATCTCCCGTGGGTTGACGGAGTCTTCCCCCTGCTACCGCAGGCACCAAACTTCCGCTTCACCAGTCCTCTGGGTCCCCTCTCATCTCAACGAGCATTGGTCCCTGGAACACAGGAGCTGGATCCAAGTGACCCCCACAGTCCAGTGGTCCTTCTGTCTGAATTTGGTGGAGGTAAGTCCTTGCCTCTCCACGCCAGACAGTAATCCTGTGTACTGCGTGAACTGCAGCTGCTAGGGCTTCTGTGCACTCTTGCAAGGATTCCTTCGTGCACAGCACAGCCCAGGTCCCCAGCACTCCATCCTGCATTGCCCAACTCGCTGAGTTGACCTCCGGCTTCGTGGGACCCTCTTTTGTGTTGCTGAGTCGACCGTCGTGCTCAGATTTCTTGGATGTCTGTTCAAGTGCTTCTGCTGGTGCTGCCTGCTTCTGCATGGGCTCCCCGTGTTGCTGGGCGCCCCCTCTGTCTCCTCTTCCAAATGGCGACCTCCTGGTCCTTCCTGGGCCCGGACAGCATCCTTTATCCTCAACCGCAACTCTTTCAGCTAGCAAGGCTTGTTTGCGGTCCTTCTCCATAGAAACAACCCTGCATCCTCCAACACTTTGTGGGACATCTTCTGACCAAAGAAGAAGTTCCTGGCACCTTCCGTTGTTGCAGAATCTTTTGCTTCTTCCACCCGGGGGCAGCCCTTTTGCACCTTCATCTGGGGTTTAGTGGGCTCCTGCCCCCCCTGGACACTTTTGTGACTTTTGGACTTGGTCCCCTTCCTTTACAGGTCCTCAGATCCAGGAATCCGTCTTCAGTGCTTTGCAGTCGGTTGTTGTCTTTGCAGAATCCCCTATCTCGACTTTACTGTCTTTCTGGGGTAGTAGGGTAACTTTACTCCTACGTTTCAGGGTCTTGGGGTGGGGTATCTTGGACACCCTTAGTGTTTCCTTACACTCCCGGCGACCCTCTACACACTACACTAGGCTTGGGGTCTCTTCGTGGTTCGCATTCCACTTTCAGAGTATATGGTTTGTGTTGCCCCTATGCCTATTGTCTCCTATTGCATTATATTGTATTCTACAGTGTTTGCTCTATTTTTCTAAGTGTTTTACTTACCTGATTTTGGTCTGTGTGTATATTTTGTGTATTTTACTTACCTCCTAAGGGAGTATATCCTCTGAGATACTTTTGGCATATTGTCACTAAAATAAAGTACCTTTATTTTTAGTCACTCTGAGTATTGTGTTTCTTATGATATAGTACCTATATGATATAAGTGGTATTGTAGGAGCTTTGCATGTCTCCTAGTTCAGCCTAAGCTGCTCTGCTATAGCTACCTCTATCAGCCTAAGCTGCTAGAACACCTCTAATCTACTAATAAGGGATAACTGGACCTGGCACAAGGTGTAAGTACCATCAGGTACCCACTATAAGCCAGGCCAGCCTCCTACAATGGACGAGCAAGACGTAGGGATGACGAATGATGGATGAGAAGTAGGGGTGATGGATGAGACATAGGGATGATGGATGAGAAACAGGGATAAAAAGTAGGGATGATGGATGA
The DNA here is from genome assembly GCF_031143425.1 of Pleurodeles waltl. Lineage (NCBI taxonomy): Eukaryota > Metazoa > Chordata > Amphibia > Caudata > Salamandridae > Pleurodeles > Pleurodeles waltl. The sequence continues at coordinate 97,823,758 of NC_090444.1, read as the reverse complement.
GAAGTAGGGATGAAAAGTAGGGATGAGAAGCAGGGATAAAAAGTAGGGATGATGGATGTAAAGTAAGATTCAGAAGTAGGGATGGTGGATGAGAAATGGGGATGAGGATTGAGGAATTAGGATGGCCTAAAATGGATGCTATACCATGCACGTATGGTAGTGACTTGCACACTGTGATGGACGGACTGTCATGAGCGGGCTGGCCCAGTGGTTGCTCCAACGTACTAACAATGGTTCTGTGACTGCATGGAGGTAGGACAGAGGCCTAATGTAGTGACCTCAGTTCGTGGTCACAAAGCCTCGGAGCCACAGTGCTCAATTTGTAAATTGAAACGTGCCGGTGCCCAAAGCCCGCCTTAAACATGGGGCTGCTGCAATTAAATGTGGGAACACAGAATACTGAGCTTTCTGCCTTCTCCCTTTGTGATGCTTTTTCATTTTTCCCTTCTCCATCTTTCCCATACGTGTCTTTTGCTCGCAGTAAATGCTTGAGGCAGAAGAATAAGCCCCGGTCCTCCAAAATAAGTGCCGGTGCTCAGCACCGGAAACAACAAGCACAACTTAACTGCGGAGCCCCACCTTGCAAAAGCGTTCTTCTTGTTTTTTTTATCTGTTGTGGAGCTTCGTCACACTGAAGCAGAAACACACAGGAGCTCGGTTGGACCGGCTGAATGTGCACGGACTGTCGCCTCAGAGGATGCACCGTCAGGAGAGACAGGGAGCCGCCGAACAGGCAGAGGCATCCTGTGAATTGGGGCACCGTCTACCTCAGTGCGATTGTTCCACCGATACATGCATGGACTGGGATTAAATGTTGTGCTCTGTACTGTATGTCAAATGTTTGTACTATCCCCAAATGTTGGCGTTGATAGCCGCAAATTCGTCTATTGGTTTTGACAGTGAAATCAAACTACAGACAGCTTTTATTGGCCGCTAGATGGCAGCGGTGTAACACAATACATGGGCGTTATTTATTCGTAGAGGTTCTGTAGTCTGCACACCAGAAACTGCTACATGAGAGTACAACAATAATACAGACTTGGAGGTACGTTATTGTGTCAGCAGCCAGAATGTTGGAAGCGCATGCGCTGCTGTACACATTATTAGCATATAGCAATAGAAAGAATGAAAAGTGGCACGCGATACCTGTCTCTCATGTTGCAGGTTGACTGCCTCGGGTTTCACAGGGTCAGGTGTTCCCAGTTAAAAGGCTCATCTCGAAAAGCAGCCCCACGCTTGGGGTCAGTGCCGCATTATGGGTGGAAACTGATGACGCAGAAAAAGAAGGTCCGACATATATTCATTCATATCGTATAATCAAAACATGTAATGTAGTGTGATTTTAGTAAAGAAAATAATGTACGAGGGAAATTGTGCCCTCGGGGTAGTTCGCCATCATTGTAAACGAGCTTTATTAATCATGAAGTATTGAAAATGTAGGAATCTGTCATAATCGCAAATGTATGCCATGATTTCTTGTTTGAAAACTGTTTTGCTTAGCTTAAATTTAGTACAGGCTTTGGCCTAGTTGCCTGGTTTCAAATTCTAACTGCATGTTTTTTTCCTTGAACTAATGAAACATATATTCTTGCTTGAAGTTGTATTTTTCCAGTAGAGCTGACGTACACTTATCTCCAAGGTTTCGTGCTAGGCCGGTTTCATCCCCTTTGATACAAGGTCAGTCTCTGCAGGTGCGGACAATGAAGGTACAGATAGTAAAATAATTGGCAAACCATGTTACAATTTGTGTTCCAAGGCTCCAAGGACAGTGTATGCATAAATGAGTGCTAGTAAAAGACAATTTTGATTGGACAATTTGAAGCCAACCTATGAACCCTCCAATGGAAGACCCTGCAGAATTTGGAATGTTGCTTACTTAAACCCACCGGACAAAGAGAAGTCAGCCATTTTCCTCGATGCCAGTTTGAAGCCTGATGTCAGACTCCATTTTGGACGACACCCTGATGCCCTTTTTCTCTATCTGAGAGAAAGAGACTTTAAGAATTCTCACCCTAGAGACTTTAACTTTGATTTGCCCCCGTCTTGCCCATGCAGTAACTTTGCCCCATTCTCCTTGCCGCTGCAAGTAAGCTTGCCCTTAACTTTGCCCCTTTGAAACTTGCCCCATGCTGATCAACCGGTACCTGAAGGACGAAGACTTTTCTTGAATGCTGATTGTATTTGGTAAATATGAAAGGATAAATGTATTACGCATTGTGTTTTTCCTTTTAGGTACCAACTGCTATTTTGATAGGGTCCTAGCTAGAAGTTTTCCAAATTTGTGTTGACTAAATTCGTTTTGCATGAAGCCCCACATGCCGATGCTAATTAGAGGTTAGTCGAGGTATTCATTCACTGTACCATGCTAAATTGAAATCTTGTTATGCTGACCAATGTATGCAATTAGTCAAATACAGTTAGTCATATTGGTGATTTGCATTGCGATAACAGAGTGTATCATTATTCAGATTTTACGTAGATTGCGTTTCTTCCGCCGTTATGGACAGCTAGTAATGTTCATATACATATATCAATTGGTTTTGAGACATATATATATCGTGCTAGCTTTGTTAATATAGGGAAATAAATTCACTAACTTTTAATAAACTGGTGTGGTTATTCATGACTGAAAGCTCATGGTGCGCCGAAATACCAACTGTTATTGATTTCTGATGTGCTATATTGATCCATTAATTGAGTATTGATTACCGACTACAATAGTTATTGATTATTGATCTGAGTGACTCGACTATTTTAGGATGAGGAGAGCCCGACTCGGTTAAAAGATTCACCGACCTCCAACGTGTCCAGGTACAGGTAATTTATAAGGGCTGGACGCGTTATCAGTAGATGGTAGCAGAGGATGGTTTAGCCCTTTGGGACCCCATCCGAACGATAGACAGAATCAAGTTAGAATTTTCTTTGATAAAACAAATTGGAGAGATGATGATGCCCTAAGTCCCCAATGACTTTCCCGGAATCTCAGAGCTTGCGAATGAGGAACATGGAGGTATGAGAATGGTCTCAGCGTTTCTAGTGACGGTATGAGTGAAGTTAGGGTTTTGCGCTTGCACAGCTTATCGCCGCAGATTAATTGAGAAGTTTGTGAGGATTTTAGGGGGGTTAAAAGATATTAGAGGAGTGTTACTCCAAAGGTGTGAGAGTAGGGAAGTCGTCGAACTTCACGTGTGTGTAGCGCTTTGAGCAGAAAAATTGTCCACATGGTTGTTGATGTTGAGACGGGCCCTGCGAGGTCAAGAGACTCCGGAGTATGTTGAAAAGTGTATGTGACACTTGTTTGATGTTGTGATCTGGTCAGGTTTAATAGGTTGATCGGGCGTGGTCAACAAGTCGGTATGAATGTTGCAGAGTGAAAGAAAACTTCGACTTTGAGATTTGACGAATTCTAAAGTGCACTAGAATAGTTCATTGATCAGTTGAGAGTAAAGTTTGCGGGTCAAATTTTGCTTGCGAAAGTGGGAAACCGAGAAAGATAGAATAACTGCCGAGGCTAGTGAAAAATCCCTAAGGTTTCTGAAGCGATTGTATTACCTTTCCTGTAGTAAACCGACAGATCTGTTTTATTCTTTTGGTTAAGTGCTCGCGTTATATTGCAGAAATTAGTTTATGAGTGAAGCCGAATGAAAAGAGGACAAGCCGCGGGACTTTGTCAGCCGCAGTGTGTGAGTCGGACGTCACTAGGAGCCGCGCTGAGATAGGTCGGTTGGTGAGAAGGGTCGCGCACGGATTGGACGCAGTCCGTGAAGCGCAATTGGAAGGGGAAAGGCAAGCGAAGAGTATTCCGGGAATTAAAGTCACTTATTGATTACATATTTTTAGAAAAACAAAAGACGGAAAGATGAAATTTTTCAAAGCATTTAAGAGTGCCATGAGGGGAGATGTTTATATTAAAGCAAATGTAGGAGAAGAAACACCGCCTGAGGGTACACCAGCCTACATCGTCATTGAAGAAAAGGGTGTAGCGCCATGTCTTTGGTTAAAACAATGGTGCAAATTAACAGAGAAACATGGAAGTGTAGCGTTCCCTATCCACGGGTCGTTTAATCTAAGAGTTTTAGAAAATCTGAGATTTGCGCTATACGACATGAAAGTACCTCCAAGACCAGCACAGTTTGAGGCACTAGCAATTTGGGAGCTAATAGCTAGAAACCAACAACAAAAGAAATTTGAGACGAGAATAAGGAAAGTAGAAAAGACACTAGCGGATGCTAGATGGGACAGCACACAAAAGGTTTGGAGATCAGACGTATTGCAGGGGATTAAATTGTTTCCAGCGATTACTGATGAAGCGGAGACGGAAGGAAGGAAAGCCACCTATAAGACAAACAGGAGTCAGTCCAGAGAGAGAGAGAGCAATAGAAACTCGAAAAGGGGAGACGAGTCAGATGATGAGGAGTTCATTATACAATTGCTGAATGATCGCCCACCACCATATGTGGAAAGCGAAAAAGGCTCAAGCATTAGTACTGCCCCTCCAGAACCAATAAAGGGTAATGTAACACCAAATTTGAGAATATCACAGAGGCCGAGCAGCTCCGACATGCCTTTCTCACCACAAATACCACAGATTCAGAGAGTATACCCAGACGTGCCTACATTGAAACCTGCTGATAACTATCAGCCACAGGTTCAAAGGCACTGTTGCGATGAGCATAATATGGGAATGACTTCTGATTCAATGGCACAGGGAGGACAAAACTATCAGAGACCGACATTGATTCAAGCTGAATCAACACAGTTCTCGATGCCTCAAAAGCAGACACAAGAAGTGCGAGTAGTAGAAAGCCAGTTAGGTATGCCAACAATGATGAACCACAATGTGGGGATTAACATGCCACAGAATTCGGGGAACAGACAGAATCCAGACGCAATATCTCTACCTATCACTGTAGGTCCACCAGTACCACTGTACATACAGGCAAATTCAAGCACAAGCGACCAAGGGTTAATGATACAGAATGGGACAGGGAGAAGATGCATAGAAACCACTCCAGAGACAACTCCGATAACGGCACTGCCAAATGGATCTGGGTCCTTGTCGGAATTTAGTCCAATTCCAATTTGTGCTCCGTCAACCGTGGTAAGGTCACATCCACCACTATTAGTACCGTTAACCTCAGAGACTGAAACATTACAGAAACCGTCAATGGCAGTTGATGTAACTGCTACACTGATGGGACTGAACGCGCAACAGTTAACACAATGGTTCAACAGCCTGAACTCCCCACAGAGTACATCTAGCGGGAAGGGAGAAGAATACTTGAATAAAATAAGGTTGGTATGGAGGCAGATGAACTGGTAGAGGGAACAATGGGTTTGAACAGATTAGAATCATACACAGAGGAAGAACTAAGATATATGTGCCCTAGGATTACAAGAGAAGTAAGCAGCATACATAAGAAGTTACAAGAAATTGCAGACAGAAACGAGATCGATATAAGTAAGACTAAACACCTGAGCAGAAGTTACAGGTTAGACTTTAAGACAAAAGATTTTGAACACATGAGATCCGCAGGGATGAAAACACACCTTAAGGAGATACTGCAGAGTGCACAGGTCTGGAGATGTCTAGACAAGTGGGAAAGCAGGTGGGTTAAGAAAAAGGACAAAAAGAAAGAAAATACTCCAGAGCGGAATGAGAAAAAACAACAGAATGACGATCTGATAACCATGTTACCAATGAGAGAGACAGCAGGGGGAAAACTTGTACATGTACCATGGCACAGGTGCGATATTCAATCCTTTACGGATGACTTTCCCAAATTAAGAGAGAAGCCGATTGAGTGGTATCAACAAACGGATAGATTTGTGAAACTCGCGAAGTGTCTCTGGGAAGACCTGAATACTTTATTTGAAATTGTGGTTCCGGCAGATTTGTGGGAAGATTGTAAAAGGGCTGTAGGTTGGCCGACGAGTGAACCAGAGAGAGATAGGGACACAGGTGCGCCATCACCTACGGTAATGAGTTTGTACCACAAGGTGATCGAGCACTTGAAAACCAAGGTTGCGTCGAAAAATGTGGATTGGCAAAGGATTGACAGGACCGCCCAAGAGGTTAAAGAATCTATACATGCGTATTATGAGAGGTTGTTGAAAGCGTTTAAAAATTACAGTGGCACGGAAACGATTGAGCCAAAGGACATGCTCCATTTTGTGTTCAGGTTTGTGGAAGGGCTGAGACCCGAAATTAGCCAGATGATTAAATCGCATTTGATTTGTTGGCAGTCAAAGTCGATCGATGAAGTGTTGAATTATGCGAAATACTGCAGTGATGAGATTGAGACAAAGCAGAAAAGATTGAAAGAAAAGGTGATGGTGATGCAGCTCAGAGCAGCTCAGACAGGTTTACAAGGTTTGCAAGGTTTTCAACAACAGATGCCGCAGCAGCAGCAGGGAAATGCTATGTTTCAGCCGCAGATGAGAGGCAGAGGCCGAGGAGGTTTTGTGAATAATGGTCCTGATTTGAATACCGTTATGATTCCAAATGGTATACAGGCAATGAAGAAGGTGATGCCATGTCACACGTGCGGAATTGTCGGGCATTGGAAACGGGAGTGCCCAATGATGGTGCAGGAAGGTGTAGGTCAGCAAAACAATGATGTCAATGCATTTCAGACTATGAGAGGACAAAAATTGAGAGGTCCGAACCCAAATTTTCAAAACAATATAAACCAGATACAGGGTTTACAACCCATGCAACAGCAACAGGTGCAAATGCCTTGTGTGCAAATGACACAATTGCAGCCAATGCAACAGCAGTTTCCTATGGTACCTAATCAGCAAATGCAAATACCCTTAGCACCAATGAATCAGCAGCAAGCAATGCTTCCTCAACAGGTCACGGGTCAGGGAATGAGTCAAAATGACACAGTACACCAATTCCCACTACACAGCGAGAATGGAATAAACGATGTATGGATGTATGGGAGAGTGGAAGTTCAGATGAGGAGGGAAATTGTGTGCTTGCAGCATCTTTGGAAGTTGATCAAAAGGGTCCGTATGTGGAGGGAAGAGTTATGGGTCATCGCGTTTCATTCTTGGTTGACACAGGAGGTACACGTTCCACTGTCAGGAGCATTGAAGTACCAAATTTGCCACTTTCAGGGAGAACAGTTCAAGTAGTAGGAGTAGCAAACAGGTACCTGACGAACCCAATCACAGATCCAGTACAAGTCAGAATTGGTAACTATCAAGGGACACATAGGGGGTTATTTTAACTTTGGAGGAGTGTTAATCCGTCCCAAAAGTGACGGTAAAGTGACGGATATACCACCAGCCGTATTACGAGTTCCATAGGATATAATGGACTCATAATACGGCTGGTGGTAAATCCGTCACTTTTCCGTCACTTTTGGGACGGATTAACACCTCCTCCAAAGTTAGAATAACCCCCATAATTTTGTGGTATGTGACTCAAGCCCGATATCACTGTTAGGTAGAGACCTATTGTGCAAATTGGGATGTTCGATTATGTGTTCGAACGATGGAATTAGAATTCAGACGAGCAGTGATGGGGAAGAAGAGGACAGTGTAGGAGGGGATGAGATGGAGACTGTCGATGAAGAGTATCCCCTGATTACCCTTTATCAGATGATCACTGAAGCAGATATTCCTGCTGAGTTACAGGAAACAGTGGGAAAAGAAGTGTGGGATATGACAGGGAAAGAGGTGGGATTGGTGAAAGGAGTGGAACCAGGGAAAGTGACTGTAAAACCCAATGTAACCTTTCCCCAGACCCCACAGTACCATATGGCACAAGACACCCTCATGAAAGTCGCCCAACTCATTGATGAGTTTGTAAAACAGGGAGTACTGAAAGAAGTGTTAAGCAGTCCATGTAATTCACCAATTATGGGACTAATAAAGCCAAGTGGAAAGGTCCGAATTGTGCAGGACTTGAGGAAAATAAATGACATAATAATAAAATGTTGCCCTGTAGTACCAAATCCAGCTGTGATAATGTTTCAAGTCCCTTGTGATGCTGAGTGGTTCTCAGTCATCGACTTGTCACAAGCATTCTTTTCGGTGCCTCTTCATGAGGACAGCTAATTTCTCTTTTGTTTCAAATTCTTAGACAGAGTTTACAGTTGGGGTCGAATTCCTCAAGGGTTTTCGGAGTCACCGTCAATTTTCAATCAGATTCTAAAGAAAGATTTGGAAGCGTTGGAATTGCCATTCGAGTCAACCCTAGTACAGTACATTGACGACTTACTGATTGCATCCAAGACAGAAAGTGACTGCACAGCCGACACCATTGCCCTATTGAACCATTTGGGAAGGAATGGACACAAGGTGTCTCCTTCAAAATTACAGTTCTGTCAGAAGAAAGTGAAATATTTGGGTCACCAAATAGAGAAAGGGTCACGGAGAATAATGAAGGAAAGAATAACAAGTGTACTTCAAATGAGTCCCCCAAAGACGAGGAGAGAGGTGAGGAAGTTTTTGGGAATGGTGAGCTACTGTCGCCAATGGATTCCCAACTTCTCAACTCTAGCAAAGCCTTTACTGAAACTGACCCAGAAGGATGCATTGGATGAAATTGAACTGAAAGGAGAGGAGATGGATGCTTTTATTGAATTGAAAGAATGCATGTGCAGGGCTCCAGCTTTAGGTATGCCTGACTACACAAAGCCTTTCACATTGTTTTGACATGAATGTGATGCATGTTCCTTGTCTGTCTTGACCCAAGCCCATGGTGGCGTAAACAGACCAGTAGCATATTTTTCAGCTACTTTGGATCCGGTCGCAGCAGCACTGCCAGGGTGTTTGCGCGCAGTAGCCGCAGTTGGTATCAGCCTCACTCAGAGTGAAGGAATAGTGATGGGACACCCTTTAACAGTCATGGTCCCTCACTCAGTTGAGATACTTTTGACACGTTCCCGAACACAGCACATGACGGGTGCTAGACTCACAAGGTACGAAACAATAATTCTGGGATCACCTAATGTGCAGCTGAAAAGGTGCACTACGTTGAATCCAGCAACCTTGTTTCCCAGTGAAAATGCTGAAATTGAGAATGCTGAAGACATCCAACATGACTGTCTTCAGGTGACTGAATTTTGCACCAAACCAAGACCTGATATCAAAGATACCCGATTGGAAGAAAATGATCAAATTATTTTTGTTGATGGTTCATGTTTAAGAGATGCACTGGGTATATTGAAAGCAGGGTACGCTGTGTGTACAGTAACAGGTGTTTTGGAAGCATCTTGGCTTCAAGGAGTTTACTCTGCACAGGTAGCAGAATTGGTAGCCCTTACTAGAGCTTGCCAACTCTCTGCATTAATGAAAGTTACCATTTACACTGACAGCCAGTACGGGTTTGGAATAGTGCATGATTTCGGACAATTGTGGTCACAGAGAGGCTTCATGACCTCTTCAGGATCACCAGTGAAAAATGGAGAGAGAATAAGAGAATTGTTACATGCCATTCAACTACCAGGAGAAGTAGCAGTGGTGAAATGCAGTGCACACTCGAAGGGACAAGACTATGTTTCCCTGGGAAATGGATATGCGGCTCAAGTCACAAGGTTTTGCGCATTGAACTGTATATTGCTTAGGGATGAATGGAATTTGATAAGTGAACCAGAACTCGAACCAAGCGAAATATTTGCTCTAAAGGTGGTAGATACGATAGACGAATTGAAATCCTTACAGAATGATGTCAGTGAGGATGAGAAACTCTCGTGGACCAAATCACAATGTGTAAAGAGACTAGATGAATTATGGGTTTCAAGTGAAGGGAAGTTCGTTCTTCCAAACAGCCTTTTGACACAGATAGCCAGATTTTACCATGGACAAGCTCATCTTGGGAGGGATGCCATGATTAGGTTGTTTAAAACTGATTGGTTTAACCCCAAATTCCGTCAAGTTGCTGAAGCAGTTTGCCACCGTTGCGTCATTTGCCAACAGATGAACGCAGGGAAGGGAACCATAGTAAATTTGAGCCACATTGGAAGAGCAGGGGGTCCATTCAGCAGGATGCAAATGGACTTCATTGAGATGCCTGTGCATGGAGGCTTGAAGTATGTGTTGGTGGTTGTGTGCATTTTTAGTCACTGGATTGAAGCATACCCTACATGCAGAAATGACAGTCTCACAGTTGCAAAACTACTCTTGAGAGAGCTAATACCACGTTTTGGATTCCCGATCTCTTTAGAATCAGATAGGGGAAGTCACTTCAATAATGAAGTAATAAAATTGCTTTGTGCAGCACTGAACATTGAGCAAAAGCTGCATTGTAGCTACCGCCCTGAAGCATCAGGTCTAGTGGAGCAAATGAATGGCACATTGAAATCAAGAATGGCGAAAATATGCGCATCAACAAACTTGAAATGGCCTGACGCATTGCCTTTGGTACTAATGTCAATGAGAAACACTCCTGACAGAAAGACTGGACTGTCCCCACACGAGATTCTCATGGGCAGAGCTACGAGACTTCTGGCAGTTCCTGCAAATGCGCTTTTGAATATTACAGATGATATGGTGTTGGACTACTGCAAAGGTCTAGCTGATGTGGTTCGCTCTTTCTCTCATCAGGTGGAGGCAACCACCTTGCCACCGATCCAAGGTCCAGGACACGCCCTGAAAGCAGGTGACTGGGTCGTGATAAAGAAGCACGTGAGGAAGTCGTGTTTGGAACCCCGTTGGAAAGGACCTTTTCAAGTGATTTTGACGACTACCACTGCTGTGAAGTGAGCGGGAGTTCCCAACTGGATTCACGCCAGTCATACAAAGAGGGTATTGTGTCCCACAGAGGAGGAAGTTGAAGCGCTGAAGTTGCCAGCACCTGATAACAAAGTACCAAGCGCTGAGACAAAGCGAAAAAGAACTAGAAGCGAACAGGCAGAAATAGAAGAGGGAGAAATATTTTCTGAGGACGAAGCAACTGATTCACTTGGGGAAGACCAAGGAGGAGCCTCAGAAAGCGACGAAGCAGCTGAAGGTAACAAAGAGCCTGAAGCAGCTGAAAGTGACAAAGAGCCTGAAGAAAGTAACGGTGACAAAGGGCTCTAAACAGGTGAAGAAGCAGGAGAGCCTGATCAAAGGAGGGCTTTCCCAGAAGCAGACGATACAGAAAAAGAAAAGGAAAACCTGATTGACTCCCCAGAAGGAGGGGACAAGGCAGAACAGAACGAAACTGCTCAAACTCTTTCAGAAGAGACTGCAGGTCCATCAAGTGGACCCAGTGCGAAAAGGAGACCAAGCATATCACCAGTAAAATTAAGAACTAGAGAAACGTTGAATGACAGTGAAGGGCCAAGAGTGAAAGAGAAAAGAAAGGAAGTGTCTGTCGTAGTACCAACACCAAGTGAAGAAAAGGACTTGGCCAAAGAGGAAAGTACCAGTGAGAAAGAATCAAAGAGAGATGCAAAATTGAAAAGAAAAAGGATACCGAGCAGGAGGTATTCCGGTCCGGAGTGGGCATACGTAGCCAATAACGATTGGTCAGACGAATTTGTATCCCTCAGTCTTGAGAGCGAAGAGGCAGAACTTCATTTTGGAAATAAAAACTTTATGGACTCTGTTGATTGAAAACATTGATCACCTGATTGACTTTTCAACCGGCTAAGACATTGCTAACTTGATTGACTTTGAAACCGATTTTGAGACAACGCTGCTAACCGATAAGAGACTAAGCTGCTAAAGAAACTGTGTGAACATTGAACTCGTTCAGCTTTGTAAATATTTGCAAATACGCTGTGATAAAGTGTCTTCAGCTTTCTGATTCTATACAGATCATGACTAGCTTCACTACACAGGGGCGTAAGATGAAGTGTTGTAAATACATGTGTATAGGCTTAATAACTGTATGCGTACTAATAATTGTGGCAATCGTTTTTGGAATGCATGGTAAAAATGAGAGTGAGACGAATGATGCTTCTACTTCTAAACATATTATCGTTACTGAACTAACAGCTCTGAAAAGACTAGAACAAGATGAGAGACACTTGCATGATAAGAAGGAACTTTCGTATAACGTTTTCTATCGCTTGCTGAGTGAGTATGTTGAGACCATGGATGCGAAAGATTGTTATATGTGTACACAAATACCTACCTCAGTAGTGGAAGGGGTAACGTATCACAGCATGCCTCTTACGTATGGAATTACATGTAGTATAATAGCTTCCAGATTTTATGGTCAAAAGGACATTCATTATTTCTACACTAATTACGATGTTACATTTGCATATGTCCCCATAATTGAGTACCTGAGTAAAATCGCTAGAGATTATTATTTCAAATTAATGAGAGAATTCTTTGAGCCGTTGTCACCTTTTCACACCGCTCACGCACATAGAGAGAACCTTACATGCTTGCTTTCACAAGTAGAAATAGAATTTTTAGACCGCACTGATGATAGGAAGAATGAAATGAAGGAGAAATTAGAGAGGGAATTACACGAAAGAACATCTGTAGATAATTATGCTTTTGCTGCAATAAAGACACAAGGGAAAATAGCTTTAGATACATTGCATGTAGGGAGATTTTGTATACATAGACATAAATCATACTATGACACAGTTTTTGTGGGAACGAGTGAATGCAAACATACGTTTTTGTTTCAACCTAAGTGGACGTTTATGCGGAATGGACAAGACCCAGTGATTCCAGGGGTATATTATATTTGTGGACTTAACGCCTATTATCGTCTTCCTAAAGGATGGTATGGGAGGTGTTATTTGGGAATAGTATTCCCAAAAGTTTACCAACTAGACGACTTAAAGAAATTTCCAAGGCTGTCTGAAACACATCATGTTCAGAAAAGGGAGACAGCTTCTGGTGTGGTAAGAGATATATTTGGAGCATTGATTCCTTCAGTAGGAGTCACATTGAATTCAATCAAAATACGAAAGTTGTCTACTATTGTGGATAACATGCTGACAAAGTTTTCAGGAGCTATAATCCTGATGGATGCTGAACTTGCTGCAGAAAGAGCTATGACTCTTCAAAATCGGCTTGCCTTAGACGTTCTTTTAGCAAAGGATGGCGGCGTTTGCAAAATGCTTGGTACGCGTCACTGTTGTACATATATACCAGACAGCAGTGGGAAAATTAGAACGATGCTTACAAATTTAACTAAAGAAAGTGTAGATTTAAAGGAATTGAAAGAACCCGGAGTTTGGGAGAAAGTTGGAAAAGGATTTGCTTCTGTGGGAAATTGGCTCAGCAACGTTTGGAACGGATTGTTACTAAAAATAGTAAAGGGAATAATAATAATATTAATTTGTCTATTAGGTTCTTGGGGAACATGGAAAGCTTTCAAAATGTTAAAAGCAAGGAACAAAAGAAAAAGAGAAGAGAAAATAGAGAACAAAATGGTGGAAATATATCAAGAAAAGTCAAAAGGGACTAAAAGAAAAAGGGAATTGACTGAAGTGCCAAATTACTATACAGAATTTTAATGGAATAAAATTTGTGGGTAGATTTGATGTGATGACATAATTAGTCATCAGAGGAGGGATTGATGACGCAGAAAAAGAAGGTCCGACATATATTCATACATATCGTATAATCAAAACATGTAATGTAGTGTGATTTTAGTAAAGAAAATAATGTACGAGGGAAATTGTGCCCTCGGGGTAGTTCGCCATCATTGTAAACGAGCTTTATTAATCATGAAGTATTGAAAATGTAGTAATCCGTCATAATCGCAAATGTATGCCATGATTTCTTGTTTGAAAACTGTTTTGCTTAGCTTAAATTTAGTACAGGCTTTGGCCTAGTTGCCTGGTTTCAAATTCTAACTGCGTGTTTTTTTTCCTTGAACTAATGAAACATATATTCTTGCTTGAAGTTGTATTTTTCCAGTAGAGCTGACTGGTACACTTATCTCCAAGGTTTCGTGCTAGGCCGGTTTCATCCCCTTTGATACAAGATCAGTCTCTGCAGGTGCGGACAATGAAGGTACAGATAGTAAAATAATTGGCAAACCATGTTACAATTTGTGTTCCAAGGCTCCAAGGACAGTGTATGCATAAATGAGCGCTAGTAAAAGACAATTTTGATTGGACAATTTGAAGCCAACCTATGAACCCTCCAATGGAAGACCCTGCAGAATTTGGAATGTTGCTTACTTAAACCCACCGGACAAAGAGAAGTCAGCCATTTTCCTCGATGCCAGTTTGAAGCCTGATGTCAGACTCCATTTTGGACGACACCCTGATGCCCTTTTTCTCTATCTGAGAGAAAGAGACTTTAAGAATTCTCACCCTAGAGACTTTAACTTTGATTTGCCCCCGTCTTGCCCATGCAGTAACTTTGCCCCATTCTCCTTGCCGCTGCAAGGAAGCTTGCCCTTAACTTTGCCCCTTTGAAACTTGCCCCATGCTGATCAACCGGTACCTGAAGGACGAAGACTTTTCTTGAATGCTGATTGTATTTGGTAAATATGAAAGGATAAATGTATTACGCATTGTGTTTTTCCTTTTAGGTACCAACTGCTATTTTGATAGGGTCCTAGCTAGAAGTTTTCCAAATTTGTGTTGACTAAATTCGTTTTGCATGAAGCCCCACATGCCGATGCTAATTAGAGGTTAGTCGAGGTATTCATTCAATGTACCATGCTAAATTGAAATCTTGTTATGCTGACCAATGTATGCAATTAGTCAAATACAGTTAGTCATATTGGTGATTTGCATTGCGATAACAGAGTGTATCATTATTCAGATTTTACGTAGGTTGCGTTTCTTCCGCCGTTATGGACAGCTAGTAATGTTCATATACATATATCAATTGGTTTTGAGACATATATATATCGTGCTAGCTTTGTTAATATAGGGAAATAAATTCACTAACTTTTAATAAACTGGTGTGGTTATTCATGACTGAAAGGTCATGGTGCGCCGAAATACCAACTGTTATTGATTTCTGATGTGCTATATTGATCCATTAATTGAGTATTGATTACCGACTACAATAGTTATTGATTATTGATCTGAGTGACTCGACTATTTTAGGATGAGGAGAGCCCGACTCGGTTAAAAGATTCACCGACCTCCAACGTGTCCAGGTGCAGGTAATTTATAAGGGCTGGACGCGTTATCAAAACTGACAGTGATGAAGAGGCCAGTGCCTTTGTTTGTTGTGACACCAGTTCACTCTGAGGGGTGCATTTTGGGGTTGAAGACAACCTGCAGGGGAAGCAGACCACATCCCTGTGACTCCGTTCCTAAAATTAAACCTTTGTAGGCCGAGCGCGCAAGCGCGTTAACCTGTTGTTAGTATTGTGGTCTTTTAACCACGTCCATCTTACGCCCATCACTTTCACTCGTTCGTGGGCTTGCCTTTCAAAAATCCTTTGTTATTATTGGGAAATGCTTTACTTTTGTTTCTCCTTGGGGTGGTTTGATACCGTTTTCGACATCAACCCTGTTACATGGATAATTGCACTGTTGCTGATACGTTTGACTCCGAGCAAACTTCTTTTTCCTTTTGTGTCTCTCCTTCGCACTTATGCTCATGGCGGCCATGGTGCTTTGAATCGGCTCTTTTATGTCAACTGTTTTACTTTTCATTTCCAATTTATGTGGCAAGAAAAGCCCAGCTAGGAATTTACAATGCTAATAGCTGTAACTCGAGCAAACGCGAGCCCCATTGCGTTGCAAATCCTTGTTTTACTGAAGCAACCGCAGTTCCGTTAAGGAACTGGTACTGCTTAAAAAATAAGGCCACCAGATTTGGAAAACTTCAGTCAAGGCACGCACAGCCTGCTCCCCTCTCCTTCCACCGAGGCTGTCACCCTGATTTACAAAGGGTAAGGGCTCCAATGAGAACCTATGGTTGCAAACATTTTCTTACCATACTGACTCAGGATTTGGAAGGCACATCCCTTCCATGCCTGTTCCAAATCGGGTTTCGGTATGGGTCAGCAACCCCACTTTACAATTCAGGAAAACTTTTCCAAATCATAAAATAGGATCAATACCATAAAAGGAGATTTTGTTGCAACAAACCTTGTGATCACAAAATTCCTTATTACATGTGGCCGAGATACTTTGTCACATGCTATAATACCTAGTTTAATTGAGAAACAGAGGCTGTACTAGAATGATTAAAAGCCAAAGATTTTTGCAAATTGCAGATGACTCACAATCTCTGACCTTCAGGATAACTCTGACCATATACTTCAGTGTCTGTATTTAATTTATAACTCCTTACAATCCAGGCGCTATAAAACTGCGTGTGGTTGTGTCGCTGACCTTGGAGGTTCTTGTGCCTGTCCCAATTCTTGTTGTTCTATGGTTGCCAATGTAAACAGAGACCTATGGTGGGGATTTCTGTACTAAACACATTAACTGCAATTTACATTTGTTAATGTTTAGGTACTTACTGGAAAGGGCAATGAGGCAGCTATTAGGTTTTCCCGATGGCCTCTGTTGAGTCTTGCCACTGTTGGGCCCGATTCACAAACTGTGCTTTGTAACACATTAACTAGTACACTGGACTATTTACTACAAAATGCAATTCACAAACCTGCAAGTGTAAATCTCCTCCTATATTTTTTATGGGGAGATTCTCACACATGTAAGTTTACTACTTAGTTGTAAATGTGGGAGGGACCGGGGAGAGGCTGTAAAAAGGATTATTCATGAGTAGGAGATACAGTAGTATCAACACATCACATCCAGTGGCATCTAAAATGTAAGGTGACCCTCAGTGAGGCGTGACAGATATCTCGTCCGTCGTACTATGCTCCCATTCTATCCTATGGGGATCGTGATACAGTGGACGGGATATCCGTCATGTTTGTGATGGAGTATTCCCTCCTCTTACATCTAAATCAGGCCTTAGGCAATCGCATTTAAAATGACTGAACTGTGAACAAAATTATGAACATATAGCTGCTATTTTCCTTTAATTAAATAAAGAAAAACAAACATGTCTCTGGAACTACACAACAGAAAATGAAGTGGTGGAAGAAAATGTAAAAACAGTGAACCTACATGTACCATAATGGCACATGAGAAAGAACTAGGACAGCATCTAGAGCACACCTGAGAAAACAAAGGAGAAGAAAGCTGATTTGTTTGAGTGCAGTCCCTCAGTTTTCATGCAAGTTGTCTTCATCTTTGGTGAGTTAAAGCACAAGCTGTATTAAGATAGTGGCCTACACAGAGTGTAGCTGGGTAATCAAAATAACTATGATTTAGGCAGGAATGCTCACACCTAAGATTGACACTGATGGGCGGACATTGTACCCACATATTTCCAAAGACCTTTACTTAGCAGTCAGATACGTCTTAAAGAGAAATGTTGAGTGATGTCAGGGGCAAACACCCTCTTCAGCCGGGGAAGAGTTGGGGTATTTTCTCAGAAACATTGCTCCAGGGTTTGCTGCTCTCTGAGCCTTGGGATTTGAAGCTGCATGATGTCCTCAGGGAGGATCAGCTTTTAACCAAGACAAACAAGGGGCAATTTGATGTATAGACTAGTTAAACATGACACCGTAATGGCAGATTTGCTCCCCAGTGGCAATCAAGGAACTACAGATGCAGTGTTCACACCTGTGCTAAGAGCAGTGTCAAGAACTTACCAAAGACTAGACATGTTCAAGAAAGGATAAATAAAGACAAGGAATCTTAATAGTTCTAGTTTGGAACTTATACATATTTTAGAAAAACCACCTGTGAAACTTCTGTTCAGGCCAGACCTGATGTTGTCCTTGAACAACAGTCTGAGCTCCAAAACATGTGCCCCTGGCAGGGCATCCAGTGGGCGTCCAGCAGCGGAGGAGCTGCCATGTGTGCTGGCTCTACACAGCAGCCTGGCAGCCGCTCGCCGAAGCTGCTGGGCTCACTGAATGTCTATTTCAAATCAAGCAGGTGGCACCAGAAGAGTGGCCATCGGCCATGTACAATCTCATCTTCAGTCCAGCTACAGCGTCATGGGAGCCATGGGGTACAAGGAATTGCTGTTTCAGAAGGGGCCCGGAGCCAGAAACAAGGGAGTGATTGGGCACACTGAATGTCACCAGGGCCTGGTGGCACTGTCAAAGGAGATGCCGGGTGCTGAATGCTGGCAGCTGCCTGGCGGCAACATTAAAGGAGTCACTAGACATGCTTAATTGCACCAGTTGCCAAGCAGCAGTAGCATAGGATCCGCCAGGCATGCATAACATTGGTGGCCATTTAGTGACCACATCACAGGTGCCCCTGGAGTTGCTGAATATGGCAGCAGGGAGACACCAGCGCCCGGATCAACAAAACTGTCATGCAACGCAACACAGCAGGCAAGAATGCTGCAATGCGTTGAGTGACAGGGAGCGAGAGCACCGTATCTACAGAGATATGGCACTCTCCTCCCCTCTCCCTCATGTCGGCGCAGATTTCTGCTGCCGAGCGCCACACACACACCTTTGCGTCATAGTATGTGCGAGAGTCTAGCATAGGTTTTGTATTGGAAGGGTACCCTTCCATTACAAAATACCGTGCTTAGACACACTTTAAGACTTTTCATACATTGTATGTGTGCTGTACAGTGCAGCAAGCATGCAAAGTTGGAAAAGAAAAGAGAAATGAAAACAATTTGACCTTTTAATGTCTCCTTTTAAATGGCGTTAACATCTGGCGCTAAACCCTGTCTACGATTGTTTGTAGATACAGTTTTGCATCAAAAGACATGGGTGGTTGCATGGGAACTTCCATGTACGATCCAGGTAATGCTGATTTGTGTTACTTTCACTTACAAACCAACGCAAATACAAATTTCCGTTGGTCTGTGAATCCCAATAAAGGTTTTGCATTGGGTTTCCGTTACAAAAGTAACGCAAACCCATCGCAAATTCTTTGTTCATCTTGGCCCATGTCTGCTGAATGTTTCAGGAATGGTTTGGCAACACTCCTGATTTTGACTGGAATAGCCCGGTGGCAACAGCAGGGGAGTCACCAGGCACTGTCAGTCGTTGCCCCTTCCTGTACGACAACCATTATGTTACAAGCCATCTTAGAAAACGCATGCCTCTGCGGGACTCATTTTTTGTCATAAACACCAATGCAAAATAGAAAGGAATAGATGCAAATATCTTTGAAATACTGTGGGCTGTTACTGAACTGTGACAGGTAACCCAGTGGAGCAATGCCCGATTAGAGTTCACTGAAAGCCCCTCCTACCTGCAGTATTTACTGAGTTTTGTGCTGACATGAGATCTGTCATCAGCTAAAACTGCAGCCAGATATGAAGAGTTGGCAGAAAAGGCGATGGATACCAAGTATGAGGGTAGTAGGACCCCAGTCCCTTTCCATGGATGGGCAGGCCTGGCATGGCTTTCACAATAAAAAAAGACACATTTCTGTTGCTGACCCCATGCAGAAAAATGTAAACTAGGAAAGGAGTTAACCTCAGTCAGACACTCTTGTGTGGTGGAGGAGTGATCTTCTCTAAGGAGCAGAGATCAGCCATCTTATAGTGGGTTGAGTACAACTTGATGGAGGAAGAGGGCTTGGAGAGGGTGGTAACTAACTCGTTGATCTCATGGGCTCTCTGGTCCGGGGCGACACTGTGAGGCAGTCCTTACTTTTATACCAACAGTACGTAGCCGGCTACAACTTTTAAGACCATAATTGTGATGAGAGAAAACCATGCATGCAGCATGCAGAGTGCCTTTGGCCAAATAGTCAGGGACTGGTTCGTGTTGTCAGACTTGATATGGTGCACACTTGGCAACCATGATAATTACCACATACAAAATATACTAAAATGGAGTGAAGCAGTAGTTTGTGTGCAGTGCAGAGTGAAGGGGCAGAGGGGGAAGGAAGCAAAAGGAGTGGCAGAGGTAAAAGGCTAAAGGAAAAAGGGACACCTGGCACGAGCAATATCTACACCTAGAACCTTCTTTAAACAGTGACCGGGAGAGCATGCGTATGTGAAGCACAATTGTGTGATGCACGCTGCTGTGATGCACGCTCATGTGAAGTATGCTGGTGTGAAGCATGCATGCATGAAGCACGCTTGCGTGAACCATACTGGTGTAAACTAAGCTTGTGTGATGCACGCTGCTGTGATGCACGCTCGTGTGAAGTATGCTGGTGTGAAGCATGCATGCATGAAGCACGCTTGCGTGAACCATACCGGTGTAAACTAAGCTTGTGTGATGCACGCTGCTGTGATGCACGCTCATGTGAAGTATGCTGGTGTGAAGCATGCTTGCGTGAACCATGCCTGTGTAAACTAGGTTTGTGTGAAGGACATTTATGTGATGCACGCTACTGTGACGCACCCTTGTGTAAGTATGCTTGTGTGAAGCATGCTTGCAAGAACCACCCTTGAGTGAACCATGCCTTTGTAAACTAGGCTTGTGTGATGCACCCTGCTGTAATGCACGCTCGTGTGAAGTATGCTGGTGTGAAGGATGCCTGCATGGAGCACGCTTGCATGACCCATGCCTGTGTAAACTAGTCTTGTGTGAAGCACACTTGTGTGATACACGCTATTGTGACGCACCCTTGTGTGAAGTATGCTGGTGTGAAACATGCTTGCAAGAAGCACGCTTGAGTGAACCATGCCTGTGAAAAATAGGCTTGTGTGATGCAGGCTGCTGTGATGCACGCTTGTGTGAAGTATGCTGGTGTGAATCATGCTTGCATGAAGCACGCTTGCGTGAACCATGCCTGTGTAAACTAGGCTTGTGTGAAGCACATTTATGTGATGCACGCTACTGTGACGCACCCTTGTGTGAAGTATGCTGGTGTGAAGTATGCTTGCAAGAAGCACGTTTGAGTGAACCACGCCTGTAAAAACTAGGCTTGTGTAATGCACGCTGCTGTGATGCACGCTGGTGTGAAGTATGCTGGTGTGAAGCATGCTTGCGTGACCCATGCCTGTGTAAACTAGGCTTGTGAGAAGCACACTTGTGTGATACACGCTACTGTGACGCACGCTCATGTGAAAGTTGCTGGTGTGAAGCATGCTTGCATGAAGCACGGTTGCATGAACCATGCTTGTGTAAACTATGCTTGTGTGAGGCACATTGTGAGACACAGGCTTGTGTGACGCACTCTCTTGTGATGTATGCTGGTGTGAAGCATGCTTGCATGAAGGACGCGTGCGTGAACCATGCTGGTATCAACTACGCTTGTGTGAGGCACACTTGTGTGATGCACGCTACTGTGACACACTCTCGTGTGAAGTATGCTGATGTGAAGCATGCTTGCATGAAACACACTTGCATGAACCATGCCTGTGTAAACTAGGCTTGTGTGAGGCACATTGTGAGACACAGGCTTGTGTGACGCACTCTTATGTGAAGTATGCTGGTGTGAAGCATACTTGCGTGAAAGACGCTTGCATGAACCATGCTCGTGTAAACTATTCTTGTGTAAGGCACACTTGTGTGATGCACCTTTGTGTGAAGTATGCTGGTGTGAAGCATGCTTGCGTGAAGCACGCTTGCGTGAACCATGCCTGTGTAAACTATGCTCGTGTGAGGCACACTTGTGTGATGCACGCTTGTGTGAAGTATGCTGGTGCGAAGCATGCTTACGTGAAGCATTCTAACGTGAACCATGGCTAACTATGCATGTGTGAAGCACAATGCTGGATTGAAATACTGCTACTCCCCTACTGCTTAGCGAAACTGAAAGTTGTTTACCGGCTGCAGCGGATCTGCATTTCCGCTTCCGCCCCTGGGGAGGGACTGTTGATGTTTGTGGCCACTGGATAAAACGTTCTCGGCTGAAGAATTCACAAGCCCTTAAACAAGCAGAAAAGCTGTCAATAGTGCAGGCTGTTGGCTGCTCATGATGGCTCCTGCGGTTTACCGATCAGAAAGACATTTCAGAAGAGTAGCATTATGTTACTGCTTCGTGAAAGCATCCCTACGCCAAGATCCATCCCCTTGGACTGAAACTGGGCCATAATTCTTCTTTTAGCAGAACATATTTCTCGGTTTCAGAGACAGGCTTGAGCCGGTGTTTACTACACATATGAGAAGTGAATAACCCATTGGAACAGAAGAAAAACTCAACGGACAGCCACAGAGTAGAAATCAATACTACATCATCCCTGATAAATCACCCGCTGGAACTGATGAAAAGGGACGGAGGGATGCACTAAAACCTTCAGATGGCTGATGTGGCACACAAAGAATTATTTAGGTGTGGGTCTTGTAACTAGCGGGAGACAGGCAACACTGACCAGAAGAACAATAAGGGAGTCAATGTAACTCCCATTATTTCATTTGCGGTGACTGCTGAATCCGCACAGACTTCTATGACTTTATTTTCACGCTTAGAGCTGACCAAAGGTGCCTATGAGCATCTAAGATTTTGGTCTGTTTCATCTATTATCGGTTGGGTACAGGGGAGACCATTTAACATAAAATCTATGTAAACTAGTGGTGGGCTCATTTTCATAATGCACTCGTAGTTGGGCAGAATCGAGAAAATTCAGCGTTCATGCAGCTGACTGAAGGTTCCTGATTTCACCCAAGTCATGTGGGGCTTCAAGGATGCAAGCAGAGCTGCTACACAGGAAAAGAAGAGTGAGTTTACGAGGGTGCAAAGCAAACTGCAGCAGCAGTTCAGACTTGAGCTTAGGGGTAGGGATGTGGGTGATAACCTAGAGGACACCTGAAAAGAGTTTGCCGAACATTTCAGGGAAGAATCTGGGAAAATCTTCTTCTGGACCTGAATCGAGAACCTTGAGAATGATGAGAAATACACCTCATACGTCTTTAGAAATCTTCACCAAGCCCACACACCACTGGTAGAGCTTCAGGACTTGGAGGGAATCCTTCAAAGTGAGAAAGAGCAAGTTGTGAGAGTTGTTACTGACTTTTATGGGGAAGTTGTCTGAGAGACACTAAGTAAACAGATCCCTGAAGGGCATCTCAAAGAAACTGAGTTCAGAAGAGAGAGAGGGCCTAAACACACCCTTTACACTGGATGAGCTGCTTGACAGCCACATCCTCCAAGTGAGGCAAGACCCAGGCCAGTGATGGCTATATGTCATATTGTGGGACCTTATCAGCCTGGACCTGCTGGAGCTTTATGGAGAAATGGTGAAAAGGCAATATGCCACAATCCCTGCAATAAGGAATATGGCTTTTATACAAGCCACAGAAAAATGAGAGAAGACCTTAACAAATTGGGGCTAATTGTGCTCCTTAATGTGGACTACAAATCTTTGTGAAAGTAATGGCCAGTGATCTAAAGATAGTTCACCCTGCCAAACCTGGGGGATACTGGGATGACAAATTGCAGACAGTCGTGCCCTGGTCAGGGACACAACCGAGTATGTCAGAGGCCAAAAGGTCCAGACAGGCTTGGTCATTCTTGATCAGGAAAAGGTATTCAACCGTGTTTCTCATGAGTACATGGACTTGATACTCACAACACTCGGTTTGGGGGACTTTTTCTATTACATAGTGGCCACAATGTATGGCGATTTCTCTAGCACAGCTCTGGTAAATGGTTGGAAAACAGACCCATTTGCAGTCTTGTCAGTGGTTAGGCAAGACAGCTCGCTTTCGCCTCTTCTGTTTGTTTGAGTCATAGAACTCCTCACTGATGAAACAGAACAAGAACATCAAGAGTGTGAAGGTGCCAGGCAGCAGCAGAGGAAGTGAAGGTCTCCCACTAAATGCACAATGTCTCGTTCTTCTGCGTGGATGGGCACCGAGTGAAGGCACTGGAGAAGACATGCATGGTGTTTGGCAACCCTGTGGAGCAAAGGTCAACAGCTCAAAGTCAGAAGCCCTGCTCTCAGCCACTGGACCCCCAGTCAAGTCCCATCCTCCATTCTCCAACAAGCCAGATTTCATGAAGATTCTTAGGGGCATATTCACAAGCCCCATGGTGCAAGGCAGGCAGTATGTGCCTTGCTCGGCTGCCCTGCGCCACTGGGAAAGGACAGCAATGTGCTGTATCTACAAGATACGGCGCATTTCTGTCCTCTCCCCCTGCACTGGCACCGTGGTGCAAGGGTGTCTGCGTTGTGGGGATGATTATTTTTGTGCAGGAAGGGACACGTTCCTGC
The DNA here is from genome assembly GCF_031143425.1 of Pleurodeles waltl. NCBI lineage: Eukaryota > Metazoa > Chordata > Amphibia > Caudata > Salamandridae > Pleurodeles > Pleurodeles waltl. Next base: position 97,799,761 of record NC_090444.1, on the reverse strand, counting down.
ACAAAAACAATCAATGGGAGGCAATGTCCTCCTTCTATATGGCCTGCAGAATGCAGCGCACACAGAAAGAGGAAAAAACAGGGAGAAATAATGTTATTTCTCCTCATTTCACGTCCCTTATGCCTCCCCTGGGGAGGCGTAGGCTTTTGACGCATTTCTAGGTTTACAAAATCTTGTAAATCTGGGAATGCGTCAAAATCTGTTGCGTGGGAACACCCATGGAAAGCGTCTTTGACTTATGCTGTGTTGCCTTATCTCATATCTACAAGGCCATGAAAAGTCACGGAAAGTGGCTTTGCGTGGCCTTCTAGATATGGGCTTGCAGTTTGCATTGCTGGTGTGTCACAAAAAGTGACGCATCAGAGGCACAAGCCGCTTGTAAATAAGCCCCTTAGAGTCTAGGTCGGAGGAGATGGCAAGGCAGAGAAGACGCGATAAGTGACTGGCAAAGATGAAGCAGAAACTGGGGCCAAGATTCTGAAAGGTGTCACGCAGTGCAGTGCAACAGCCAAAAAAGCTGTGCTGCATGACAAGGCGAGAGCAGGAGAGCGCCATATTCACATAGTTAATGCACTCTCCTCCCCTCTCTCTAGCAATGGTGCTGATTTCAGCTGCAGTGCGCCATGCACACACCTTAGCGCCATAGTGCGAGGGTGTGTTTGTGAGTCTAGCATAGGTTTTGCACAGGAAAGGTACCCTTTCTGTACAAAATACTATGCCTAGACAAGTGTAAATGCTTTTCCTACTTTGTAGTGTGCTGTACAGTGCAGCACACATGCAAAGTCAAAAAAGCAGGGAGAAATAAATACATTTCTCCATTTAGCACCTGCTTTTCAAAGGTGTTAATTTTTGGAGCTAAACCCTTTCTTGTGATTAGAATTGTATAAGACCTTCTGCCCACTGCTTCTCCCGATTATGGTAGAGCTCTTTTTGCAAGTATAACAGGGAACAGGGTGAAAGGCCTCCAGTGTCCTGGAAAGTCATCAATATAGTGATATTTTTAAAAAAAGGTAAGGTCCCCTCCTAACCAGAGTCTTATCGACCCATAGCTCTAATAAACAATGATTCAAAGATTTATTATAAAGTCCTTGCCTCTAGATTGTGCAGAATTATTGCCAAATTAGTATCTGCTAACCAACATGGCTTCATTACTTGAAGGGACACCAATGATCATATCCGATGGTTTATAACACTGTTCGACGCTGCCAAGGTTGTAGACGAGCCCATGGCAATGGCCCGGTTGGATGCGGAGAAGGCATTTAACAGGGTCAGTTGGCAATATCTTTGGAAGGTCATGGGCTTGCTGGGACTGGGGATGCGATACATCAAGACAGTTCAAGCCATCTATTATAAACTGGTGGCCAGGATACAGTTGATGAGAGGCCAGTCAGGGCTTATACGGGTAGAAAGAGGATCTTGACAGGGGTGTCCCTGCTCCCCTTTGCTATTTGCACTCTATATTGATCCCTTCTTTTGTAGACTAGTTACAAAACAAGCTGCACCGCTAATGGAAAGATTTGGTTGAAATACGAACATTTTAGCATATGCCAACAACGTGGAAGTTGTTACTACAGATCCTGCCTTAGCCCTACGGGTAATAGAGGAAGAAACCATTAAATTTGGAGAGATCTCAGGATACTTGCTGAACAGTAGAAAAACGCAACTTAGAGTGAATCACTGAATTAACTCTCAAGATGCTCGGGCGGTTGCGCACGTGGTGTATCGGGGGATCCACATTAGTGCTGACGTAGATCAGCTGGTCAAGTGGAACCTGGCTCCAATAGTTGGCAAAACAAGGCTTTGGGAGATGGAACAACTTTCAGCTGTTTATTATGTGTCGCTGTAATTTGGTCAAAATGATATTTCTGACGAAGGTTTTGGATGTCTTCCGTGCGATTCCAGTTCAATTTGGGAGCCCATGGTTTACAATGACGGATGATGTGATTTCCAGATTCATATGGTCTTATGGCAAAACCAGGAGGACAATTAAATATCTATCTCTGCCCAGAGAACGGGGTGGCGGGGCACTCTGGAATTTAAAGCTGTATCAGTTGGCCACCGCCCTCCAATATATGAGGCCCTTATCTATAACAATCATGATGGTATGGGCTTAATGAGCATGTACCAGGTATCTATCAGCTGTTAATCGAATCAGAGGCTAAGGGTTTCCTTTTGAGGGCAGTAGAACCTAGCTACAACAAAAAGATCTGATTCAAGGTGCTGGGTGCAGCCTTTGCGATTTGGGAAGCCTGGCATCTAGCAGGGGGGCCGGGTGGGCCAGACCCACCCAAACATGACCGTTGGCCACTTAGAGGCCACAGAGAAGGCACCTGTTAAGTGCTTCCTCTATCTCAACATCCAAACGTTGTAAAGTTTTTTTCACTGTCTTTAAAGTGCAATTTGGCCGTGTCTTTTGGGAGTAGAGATGGGTGAGCCAACAAGTTAACAGGGAGAGCTGAGGCAGAGCTGAGCTAAGGGTCTGGCTTGGCTCTTAGAGCCTGTGCATTAACCAAGCCCTGAAAATGATCACTATATAAAACATACAACAAACATCACATAAACTATGATAAAGTCTCTTCAAAATTCAAAAAAGTGTATTTTATTAACACATAGAAGCTGTGCCATTAATATGTCACAATACAGCGTTACAAGCGGAAGTACTTATTAAAGGTTATTGTTTTTAAACATGAGCTTAGAGTCATCCCTGCCCTGTCCTCATGCCGGTGCTGATGCCATTAGTGAACCAACAGGCAAGACAGTTGTCACGTGAATCCTGTATGTGGCTCAGATTATTACAGAGCAACATTAGTCTATTAAATGAAACACAATATTGTTCTGTATAGTTCGTTTTTAATTCACGAATTTGGACATGATTTCATGTACAAATAGGATGAAAAACGAGTTTTGGTTAAATAAAATATTTGCCTAAGATCACACAATTTAAGCGGGGAAGCTGCAATTTTTCCAGGTTTTATGTTTTCACTTTGAACAAATGAGCCACTAAATGGCTATATTTTTGTCTCTTCTTTTTATGTTAATGCCTTGTTTTTACCTCTTTGTGCAGTATTCTGCCCTTTTTATATTGTGCGAATTCGACCTGGACGTATTGAAGTGCTTTACATGAGCACCAGTTACATTATGCAAGGTCTCAGTCATTTCTTTTAGGCACTGGAGATTTGCCCAGAATCACTGAATGTTGAGGTATTGTTGTGACTCAAACCTAGTTTGTTCAGTTCCAGAGTTGGAAGCTCTTGCCGTAACGCCACATCCTGGGTAGCTTGAGGGTGACAGGCAGAAGGTACATGAAAGCTTGGCTCATTATGGGCTCGAAGTTTCAACAGGACCTCAAGCTGAGCCAGAGCCAAGCTTCAGGCTCAAGCCCAGAACAAGCTCACAGTGTGTCCCCCCTCTCTAGCTGGGAGAGTGGGAATAGAAGTTTACCTGGCAATGATGCAGGAGGTACATTGACACCAGGGCCTAGGTCTGTGAACTGCCTTCTGTACTTCAGTTATGGTCCGTGTGGGGGTTCTGAGAGTGTTTACGTATTTTAGCTTTTCTAAGATGCACGCAGTAATATACTGCAGGATGGGGCATGCGTTATACTATTTAGATAGCAGCAGTGCATGGCTCATTGGGTGAGCAGCCTCCAGGCTGAGAGAATCATAAATGTTTCCTAAGAATTAATGTGAAATTACAATGTCTATTAACGCAACAACTTGATTCACAGTGGTTAACTTACACTTGTGTGTATGCTGACAAATATTTTTGTATTCACAAACTACAAGTTTATTTTTACTAACAGTAATTTTACAACTCCGGAGATGCTGCAGTTGGGTGGAAAGCTTTGCACAGGAACATAAAAAACACAGTCCTAACTTTTTATGTGCAGAGTCTCTGCCACGAGTGCAGAGTCTCCCCAGTCATAAAATGACTGTTCATAAAATTAAACGTACTTTATGAATACCAAAAAAGCTAGTAAACATTTTTACACAAAAGTTTACGTTTACCTTTGTGAATCAGATGCTCAGAGTTTCTGTCTGTTTTGTACCAGATGCTGAGGTGAAGTAAATACCTGTGTTATCTCAATTAAGATATTGAGTTGGGATGAATTTGTTCTCACCAGTATGGCAGAGTTAGAAATGTGAGCATTTGTTATTCTGATATCTCATTACAGTTCATTGCACATTCCCAGGTTAAAGTCAGTGCCACTGGATTTATGCAATTTTACCGCTGTTGTGTTTACTGGAAAATTATGGATTTGCCGCACTTGTCACATAGTCTACTGCATAATCTGCAGATTTAAAAATAACTTTTTCTAGCTCAAAGGGATCAAACTTTACAAAAAATGGTCTATTACATGCGCAGTTGATGACCCTTTGCAAAGGTTGACTGTTCACCTTTCAGTCGCTTTTTCCTATACTTGCATGTTCAACTAGTACTAATGAGGTGCAACCTAGGGGCTGATAGTTTTAACAAGTGTAAAATAATGACAAAATAATGAAGTAATAGTATCACAAAATGTCGCCGCATTACACCACATAATTTGCCTTTTCTTGCTGCATAATTTAGTCAACTCTGTCACATAATTTTGTCCTCCTCCACCGCATAAATTCAGTGGCCCTGGTGATACTCTCTGTCTAACCACATCCACTTGCAATGGAACGAATCATAATTCAGTTCAATAAAAGGCTACCATGGTTATGTAATGTGGGATTATATACACACAGTGGCATTAATGCTAATTATCTAAACTTATCTCAGAACTAATTTAAACTAAGAACCTTCAGATCATCCTCAACCATAAACTCAAAATCACAGTTCAAGTCAATGCCTTCGTTGCCTTATGCTTCCACATATTGAAGATGCTGAGAAAGATTTTCAAATAGCTCCCAGTCATCACATGAAAAATAATCACCCACACTCTTGCCACCAACAAGCTAGACTACAAGAACACCCTGTACGCCAGGGTAGACAAGCATCTCATCAGGAAGATGCAGAAAATACAGAACTCGACAGCCAGAATGACTCCCAACCTCCCACAACACTCATACATCTCACCTCAAGGAGCTACACAGGCAACCCAGACCCAAATGAGCACATTTCAAACTCCTCACCCAAACTTTCAAGACACTCTGGCCCAGCGTACCTCAACAATACCATCTGCTTTCACAAACCTTCCATACACCTTAGCTAGGCAAGACTCCTATTTGCATACATCCCACATATACCTAAAACGAAATCCGGCGGTTAGGCGCTCTCCTACACCGCTCCTAAGCCATGAAATGACTCAAGCCGGTATAAGTCAATTTAACTGATATACCCAGTGTGTGTATGAATTCATCTTTGCCAGATATTTTTCATGATACTTGTCTGGCAGGATGGCGAGGCAGTGATTTTCAAAGCTTGGCGATTTTGATCAAGGGTCTACTTTGGCAACATTTGACGAACTCCGGGAGATATATATTTTTTAATATTTGCAAATATGACTTTTTATATAGGGAACTCAGGGGACGGCTGCCGGATTTTCAAGGAATTGGCTTTTGGATCTATTGCTGGGTCCTGAGAAGTGTTTGGTTAGCCAAGTGTATCAGAGTCTTCGCTCTGGTGTGCCGGATGACCTTGAGAAGCATAATGGTGAGTGGCAGCAGAGATGGGATTCTGGGGATCTCTGCTTTTACGAATCCCTAGCACTCAGCTGCACCACATTGTGCTCCTCGGGGCTCCAGGCGCAGCACTACAAAACTTTATTTGGTTTGTTTTTCACTCGCGCAAGGATTGCCAAGCGGGTCGATACAGAGGGGATACTGTTAGAAATGGGGTTTTTGGTTGGCAGTTAGGTTGCCCTCTGTCCAAGCAAGAACCCTCACTCTAGTCAGGGTAAGTCACACACAATCCAAAATCAGCCTGTGCTCACCCTCCGGTAGCTTGGCACGAGCAGTCAGGCTTAACTTAGAAGGCAATGTGTAAAGCATTTGTGCAATAAATCATACAACACCATAGTATAACACCACAAAAATACACCACACAGTGTTTAGAAAAATATAGAATATTTATCTGGGTATTTGTAGGTCAAAACGATCAAAGTTGCAATACGAATTTGTAAAGATATCACTGAAAAGTGATATTAAGTGTCTTTAAGTCTTTTAAAAAGCAATAAAGTGTCTTTCAAGCACAGAGTACCTGGTTTCTGGTGGGAAATCTCCTCAGAGGGCCACAGGAGAAGAGATGCGTGGAAAAAGGGGTGTGTGCGTCGATTTCTCCTCAGCACACACAGACTTGCGTCGTTCTTTTCCACGCGGGGAAGTCGGGCGTCGTTTTCTGGCGCGCAGACAGTCTCTTTTTGTGGATCGCGGGGATTACCAGATGTCCCGGGTCTGTGCGTGGATTCTCCTGCTTCTTTTCCGGCTGCGCGTCGTTCTGCGGGGCTGCGCGTCGAAGTTTCGATCTCACGGTAGGCGTCGCGTCGATTTCTCCTTGGAAGTCGGGCGGCGTTGTCCTTGCGAGGCCGTGCGTCGAAATTTTGGTCTCACGGCAGGCGTCGCGTCGATTTCTCCTGGGAAGTCGGGCGGCGTTGTCCTTGCGAGGCCGTGCGTCAAAGTTTCGCACTCACGGTAGGCGTCGCGTCGATTTCTCCTTGGAAGTCGGGCGGCTTTGTCCTCGCGAGGTTGTGCGTCGAAGTCTCGATCGTCCCGAGGGCGTCGCGTTGATCAGCGTCGGTGTGCGGCGTTTTTCTCGCCGCGAAACAAGCTGTGCGTCGAAATTTTCGGCGCACGGAGCGTCCACGTGAAAGGAAGAAGTCTTTTTGGTCCTGAGACTTCAAGGAACAGGAGGCAAGCTCTATCCAAGCCCTTGGAGAGCACTTTCACAGCCAGACAAGAGTTCAGCAAGGCAGCAGGGCAACAGCAAGACAGCAGTCCTTTGGAGAAAGCAGACAGGTGAGTCCTTTGAGCAGCCAGGCAGTTCTTCTTGGCAGGATGTAGTTTCTGGTTCAGGTTTCTTCTCCAGCAAGTGTCTGATGAGGTAGGGCAGAGGCCCTGTTTTATACTAAGTTGTGCCTTTGAAGTGGGGGTGATTTCAAAGAGTCTCTAAGAAATGCACCAAGTTCCCTTTCAGCTCAATCCTGTCTGCCAGAGTCCCAGTAGGGGGTGTGGCAGTCCTTTGTGTGAGGGCAGGCCCTCCACCCTCCCAGCCCAGGAAGACCCATTCAAAATGCAGATGTATGCAAGTGAGGCTGAGTACCCTGTGTTTGGGGTGTGTCTGAGTGAATGCACAAGGAGCTGTCAACTAAACCTAGCCAGACGTGGATTGAAGGGCACAACAAGATTTTAGTGCAAAGAAATGCTCACTTTCTAAAAGTGGCATTTCTAGAATAGTAATATTAAATCCGACTTCACCAGTCAGCAGGATTTTGTATTACCATTCTGGCCATACTAAATATGACCTTCCTGCTCCTTTCAGATCAGCAGCTGCCACTTCAACAGTGTATGAGGGCAGCCCCAATGTTAGCCTATGAAGGGAGCAGGCCTCACAGTAGTGTAAAAACGAATTTAGGAGTTTTACACTACCAGGACATATAACTACACAGGTACATGTCCTGCCTTTTACCTACACAGCACCCTGCTCTAGGGGTTACCTAGGGCACACATTAGGGATGACTTATATGTAGAAAAAAAGGGGAGTTCTAGGCTTGGCAAGTACTTTTAAATGCCAAGTCGAAGTGGCAGTGAAACTGCACACACAGGCCTTGCAATGGCAGGCCTGAGACAAGGTTAAGGGGCTACTGAGGTGGGCGGCACAACCAGTGCTGCAGGCCCACTAGTAGCATTTAATCTACATGCCCCAGGCACATGTAGTGCACTCTACTAGGGACTTACAGGTAAATTAAATAGTCAATCATGGATAAACCAATCAATAGTACAATTTACACAGAGAGCATATGCACTTTAGCACTGGTTAGCAGTGGTAAAGTGCTCAGAGGTCAAAAGCCAACAACAACAGGTCAGAAAAAAATAGGAGGAAGGAGGCAAAAAGTTTGGGGATGTCCCTGTCAAAAAGCCAGGTCCAACATGACCCCCCACCAGCCTAAAGCCAGGGGAGAACAATCACTATCCTGATGTACTTCCCTGTTTGAGGCGACAGAACAAGGACCCAGGCCCACAACAGCAGGGGCATGCTCCAGTTCTTCGCCTTCCTGACTCCCATTGGATCCCTCTGTCCATACTCTCAGGGCCCACTAAGCCCATCCATGGGGAACCTTTCTCCTTTCCTGCGGATCCCATCTGTGTAGCACCTAACCTTACTTTGCTCACAGATGTATCCCAGGAGCAGGATAGTACCACCATGACCAACATAGTGGTGTTGCCCACTCTACCCCTGGGGTGTGACACTTGTCCCTTCCCCAGGGATAACTCTGTCCACCCGGACAGCAAGCCACAGTGATTACTGACAGCTGCCAGGGATGAGAGCCAGGCCCCAGGCCTCTCAAAGCTCTCCAACCACTGTGGCTGTGGAGAGTGGGGGGCGGTAGCCCCAGGTGCTGGGCACCCTTTAACCACTCTCCCTTCCACCAGGTCAGGGATGACAGCCTGAACCTGGTCCTCCCCTCTGGGGCTTTGTACCCTCCCTCCTGGAGCGGTACCCCCAGGGTCCAACATGGTCAGGGTGCTTACAGAAGTCACCCTGTACCATTCCTCCACCAGTGCAGGGCTGTTAACCTGCCACTGGCCCTCCAACCTGGGGCCTGTACCTTCAGGTTGGACTAGGGCCCGGGGTGAGGCTTCCCTCCCCCTGCCCTCCCTTCTGGGGTCCAGCACCCTCCAACTAGGAGTGGCCTCCTCAGAAGACAACATGGTAGGGGCACTGTTATCAGTAGCCCCTCCCTCCAGGTCCGGGGGGACACCCTGAACCTGGTCTTCCAGCCCAGGGTCTGTACCCTCAGACTGGATCACTGCCTGGCAAACCAGGACTTCCTGGGAGGCACACCTACCCCCCACCAGGTCAGAGTTTAACCTCTGCACCTGCTCATTCAACTCAGAGTCACCACCCTGAAGTTGAACAATTGCCTGGCACGCCAGGACTTCCTGGAGGGCACCCTGACCCTCCACCAGGTCAGAGTTTAACCTCTGCACCTGACCATTCAACTCAGAGTCACCACCCTGAAGTTGAACAATTGCCTGGCACACCAGGACTTCCTGGAGGGCACACTGACCCTCCACCAGGTCAGAGTTTAACCTCTGCACCTGACCATTCAACTCAGAGTCACCACCCTGAAGTTGAACAATGGCCTGGCGCACCAGGACTTTCTGGGAGGCACACCTACCTCCCACCAGGTCAGAGTTTAACCTCTGAGCCTGGTTCCCCAACCCAGGGTCACCACCCTGAGGTTGGGCAATTGCCTGGCACGCCAGGACTTTCTGGGGGGCACACCTACCCCCCACCAGGTCAGAGTTTAACCTCTGAACCTGGTCATCCAACCCAGAATCAACACCCTGAGGTTGGACAATTGCCTGGCACAGCAGGGCTTCTTGGGAGGCACACCTACCTCCCACCAGGTCAGAGTTTAACCTCTGAACCTGGGTATCCAACCCAGAGTCACCGCCCTGAGGTTGAACAATTGCCTGGCACGCCAGGACTTTCTGGGGGACACACCTACCCCCCACCAGGTCAGAGTTTAACCTCTGAACCCGGTTATCCAACCCAGAGTCAGCACTCTGAGGTTGAACAATTGCCTGGCACGCCAGGACTTCCTGGAGGGCACACTGACCCTCCACCAGGTCAGAGTTTAACCTCTGAACCTGGTTCTCCAACCTAGGGTCACCATCCTGAGGTTGGACAACTGCCTGGTACACCAGGGCTTTCTGGGGGGCACACCTACCCCCCACCAGGTCAGAGGTTAACCTCTGAACCGGGATATCCAACCCAGAGTCACCACCCTGAGGTTGAACCATTGCCTGGCAGGCCAGGACTTTCAGGGAGGCACACCTACCTCCCACCAGGTCAGAGTTTAACCTCTGAGCCTGGTTCTCCAACCCAGGGTCACCACCCTGAGGTTGAACCATTGCCTGGTATACCAGGACTTTCTGGGGGGCACACCTACCCCCCACCAGGTCAGAGTTTGACCTCTGAACCCGGTTATCCAACCCAGAGTCACCACCCTGAGGTTGAATCTTTGCCTGGCATGCCAGGACTTCCTGGGGGGCACTCTCACCCCCCACAAGGGACACGCCGTCCCCAAGGGCCACACAAGAGTCTGGTTGGCGCAGGTCTCCCGACCTCTGCCCATCCGGCAGAGTCTGGGTTTCCCCCAAACCAGAAACGGTTTCACCTGGGTCATTCCTGGGGGGCTCTGCTCTCAGAGCTGACCCCTGACTTTCAAGATCCTCCACTGGGGTCGGCCACCCCCTCTCAACCCTATGTCTGGACTTCTGCACCCCCTCACTAGGAGTGGTACTGCCAGACACCAGAACTGTTGGGATGCTGTCTACAGTCATCCCCCCAAGTTCTTCTGACACTGCGGGGCTTCCCTCAAAAGGTAGCCCTACGGTACAGGTTAGGCTCTGAGACCTACCTGGGACACTACAATCCTCTCCCACCTCACTTGGTCGGGAACCACCTAGACCACTCCCTTCAGGAGCGCCCCCAAATGCCTCTTCAGACTCTCTGGTACTCACCCAAAAGTCTGCCTCCACTGTAAGTTCCCTGGGGTCAGAGAACTCACACTCCACCTGGTGTTGGCGTAGCTCTGGAAAATAAGGACCAGACATATGCTCTCCAGCAATTACATCACTCTGCCCTTCACATGTATTAACCACAGTACCCTTCACCCAACCACCCAGTAACTCAACCTTGGAAAAGCACTCTACTTCACCCTCCTGAGACTGGTGAGACAGTATCTGTCTGTCCCTGACACTCAACCCAAACTCTTCTGGGATGTCTCTACACTCTATATCCAGGACGTCCACCAGGGGGGAACCCTTTTCTCTGTCACTCTCTGCTAGAGTCAGTAAAGTGTCCCTCCCCCCAGTAGGAATATGACTCCCTGTGCCAGTTCCCCAATCCTTCTCAGGGACCCTGTGCATAACGGGAACTACCTCATACCCTTGAACCGCCTGGGGTGTGTCAACTCTCTTCTTCAAGTTGGGTACCACATCTCTGGGCTTGTGCCCTTCTTCAGCAGTACTAGATGCAAGATTTTTGCTGCCACCATCTGAACTGGACTCAGCCCTTCCGGCCTCCAGTTTCAGCTCTTTACAGCTCAGCTCTTGAGCTGCAATCTTTTCTTCTTCCAGGGCTAAGAGACTTGCTGCCTCAGCCCTTTCAATAAACTCATCTAGCTCTTCCATCCACCGTGCTTGAGCCATGAGCCATTCTTTTTTCACTGGGTCTCTTTCCTCATCTGAGTCGTCCTCCTCCTCCTCTGAGGGGTACTTAGTCATTTGGTTTCTTGCTGCCTCTCTCTCTGCCCATCTGTCTTCCTCCCAGACTATGTAGGCATGTAGCATCTCTGCTTTAGTAGATCTCTTTGCTACAGGAAGGCCACATTCTCTGCAAAGCTTCCTTAGGTCAGCCTTAGTGAGGTGGTCAGTAGGCAAAAAGAATAAGTAGGTAAGCGATCCCATTCTGATAGGATCTTACCAGCAAAAACCAAAATCCAAAGTCCAAAATATCAATAGTATATCCAGGAGGACATCAGAGACCAAAAGTCAAAAAAGAGATAAAAAATCAAGTTGACCTTCAACTGTGGGTAGGTAGTGAAATACTTAGCTACTGTATGTCACTGCACAAACACAAGTCCTATCCTCACCGCTGATCACCAATGTTAGAAATGGGGTTTTTGGTTGGCAGTTAGGTTGCCCTCTGTCCAAGCAAGAACCCTCACTCTAGTCAGGGTAAGTCACACACAATCCAAAATCAGCCTGTGCTCACCCTCCGGTAGCTTGGCACGAGCAGTCAGGCTTAACTTAGAAGGCAATGTGTAAAGCATTTGTGCAATAAATCATACAACACCATAGTATAACACCACAAAAATACACCACACAGTGTTTAGAAAAATATAGAATATTTATCTGGGTATTTGTAGGTCAAAACGATCAAAGTTGCAATACGAATTTGTAAAGATATCACTGAAAAGTGATATTAAGTGTCTTTAAGTCTTTTAAAAAGCAATAAAGTGTCTTTCAAGCACAGAGTACCTGGTTTCTGGTGGGAAATCTCCTCAGAGGGCCACAGGAGAAGAGATGCGTGGAAAAAGGGGTGTGTGCTTCGATTTCTCCTCAGCACACACAGACTTGCGTCGTTCTTTTCCACGCGGGGAAGTCGGGCGTCGTTTTCCGGCGTGCAGACAGTCTCTTTTTGTGGATCGCGGGGATTACCAGATGTCCCGGGTCTGTGCGTGGATTCTCCTGCTTCTTTTCCGGCTGCGCGTCGTTCTGCGGGGCTGCGCGGCGAAGTTTCGATCTCACGGTAGGCGTCGCGTCGATTTCTCCTTGGAAGTCGGGCGGCGTTGTCCTTGCGAGGCCGTGCGTCGAAATTTTGGTCTCACGGCAGGCGTTGCGTCGATTTCTCCTGGGAAGTCGGGCGGCGTTGTCCTTGCGAGGCCGTGCGTCAAAGTTTCGCACTCACGGTAGGCGTCGCGTCGATTTCTCCTTGGAAGTCGGGCGGCTTTGTCCTTGCGAGGTTGTGCGTCGAAGTCTCGATCGTCCCGAGGGCGTCGCGTTGATCAGCGTCGGTGTGCGGCGTTTTTCTCGCCGCGAAACAAGCTGTGCGTCGAAATTTTCGGCGCACGGAGCGTCCACGTGAAAGGAAGAAGTCTTTTTGGTCCTGAGACTTCAAGGAACAGGAGGCAAGCTCTATCCAAGCCCTTGGAGAGCACTTTCACAGCCAGACAAGAGTTCAGCAAGGCAGCAGGGCAACAGCAAGACAGCAGTCCTTTGGAGAAAGCAGACAGGTGAGTCCTTTGAGCAGCCAGGCAGTTCTTCTTGGCAGGATGTAGTTTCTGGTTCAGGTTTCTTCTCCAGCAAGTGTCTGATGAGGTAGGGCAGAGGCCCTGTTTTATACTAAGTTGTGCCTTTGAAGTGGGGGTGATTTCAAAGAGTCTCTAAGAAATGCACCAAGTTCCCTTTCAGCTCAATCCTGTCTGCCAGAGTCCCAGTAGGGGGTGTGGCAGTCCTTTGTGTGAGGGCAGGCCCTCCACCCTCCCAGCCCAGGAAGACCCATTCAAAATACAGATGTATGCAAGTGAGGCTGAGTACCCTGTGTTTGGGGTGTGTCTGAGTGAATGCACAAGGAGCTGTCAACTAAACCTAGCCAGACGTGGATTGAAGGGCACAACAAGATTTTAGTGCAAAGAAATGCTCACTTTCTAAAAGTGGCATTTCTAGAATAGTAATATTAAATCCGACTTCACCAGTCAGCAGGATTTTGTATTACCATTCTGGCCATACTAAATATGACCTTCCTGCTCCTTTCAGATCAGCAGCTGCCACTTCAACAGTGTATGAGGGCAGCCCCAATGTTAGCCTATGAAGGGAGCAGGCCTCACAGTAGTGTAAAAACGAATTTAGGAGTTTTACACTACCAGGACATATAACTACACAGGTACATGTCCTGCCTTTTACCTACACAGCACCCTGCTCTAGGGGTTACCTAGGGCACACATTAGGGATGACTTATATGTAGAAAAAAAGGGGAGTTCTAGGCTTGGCAAGTACTTTTAAATGCCAAGTCGAAGTGGCAGTGAAACTGCACACACAGGCCTTGCAATGGCAGGCCTGAGACAAGGTTAAGGGGCTACTGAGGTGGGCGGCACAACCAGTGCTGCAGGCCCACTAGTAGCATTTAATCTACATGCCCCAGGCACATGTAGTGCACTCTACTAGGGACTTACAGGTAAATTAAATAGTCAATCATGGATAAACCAATCAATAGTACAATTTACACAGAGAGCATATGCACTTTAGCACTGGTTAGCAGTGGTAAAGTGCTCAGAGGTCAAAAGCCAACAACAACAGGTCAGAAAAAAATAGGAGGAAGGAGGCAAAAAGTTTGGGGATGTCCCTGTCAAAAAGCCAGGTCCAACAGATACGCTGCCTGCGCTGTCAAGCCAGGAAAGCGAATTTGTTGCATATGTTTGCTACCTGCTCTAAGCTGGACCCGCTTAAATCAGAAGACCCCAAAATTCTGGGGGATATTCTAAATACTGCTTTGGTCTTGACACCTCAAATTATGTCCCTGCGGGTAACAGAGGCAATAGGTGATACTTTGGGGAAGTCCTTATTATTAATCGCTATGGCAGTGTTAAGTATTTGTGCTGCTTCAGCTTGGCTCGATCACTAGCCCCCAACTTTCCATCAATGGCAAGGATGCTTTTTCTCAGTATTTAACTTGGAGATTGCACTTTATGAGCACAAGGGAAAGAAGGCATCGTGGAAGGGAAAAATAATTTGGGGACCACTCTTAGAGTGGGTGCGCCATCCAACTGGATAATTTCTCATCCATTTAGTCACTTCCACTTAGACGTTTAAGAAGGGGTCTTCTGTTAGATCATAGGATGGTGGACTGACGTTCTTAGCGCTTCTATGCACATTAAATACTCTCATTAATACATGCATTTTAAGCCCTGAAGTGGTGGATGCTAGCCAGGGGTAGCATTGGTACTGTATTTTCATGTGGTATCGGAGAAATGTGGTTAGCGACTGGATATTGATGAGAGCCCTTTTCGCCCACCAAGCTTATCTGGATATAGAAACCTATTGAAGATTAGGTTTTGGAAATATTGAACCCAATCCATCCAGTCATTTAGTGGATTTCTTTAAGTACTTTATTAGCTGTGCAGCTGCATTTATTTGATATTCATAGATGAATTTATGTATTTGAGCTATTTAATGGTGATTCACTCATCGCATTGCTTTGAATGAATTGTTGAAAGAGGACTTGAAATAATCAAATGATGTATTTTAGGATTGTGCAGTGATCGCTTTTATTACCTTGTACCGTCTATTGTTTTTTCTTTAATGTTTGTGTTGATATTTGTGTGGCATATTTAAAAAGCATTATTAAAAATATTTAAAAAAAAGAAAGTTGGTGTCTTACTGTACACAAATGCCAGTCAAAAAATCAAAGTAGTTTTATGCAAATCCTCTCTTGAAGCAGGAATTGTCGGAGTGCCTGTTTCTTCTTAAACTTAACTAGAGCTTGCGCTGAGCCGGAGACAGCAAGTGTGGTTAAAAGGAGTGGAGCATAGCTGAGATGCTCTCCCACAGAGATAGATGTATACCTCTGGAGCATCCAGGCAGAACCAAGCACTTGTGGATGCTCCCACAGAGATAGATGTATACCTCTGGAGCATCCGGGCAGAACCAAGCACTTGTGCATGCTCCCGTCCCCTACCCTCTATTACTAAAGTGCATCCAGGATATCAGGCAACTTTGCTGTGAACACCTGTCTTCAGCTCCTCATCAGATGAAAGATACTCTTACCTCAGGGCTCCAGCTGTCTTGAACTCTTCCTCAGGTGAAGAGGTGCACTTACCTCATAGCTCCAACTACCTTCTGCAGTCCCTCAGATGAAGAAATCCACTTACCTCACATCTCCAACTATCTTCAGCACCTCCTCGGATGAAGGAGTAAACTAACCTCAGGGCTCAAACTGTTTTCCGTCCCTCCTTTGATGAAGAAATGTAGTTACCTCACGGCTCCAGCTGTCTTCAGTTCCTCCTCGGATGAAGAAGCAAACTTACGTTGCAACTATCTTAAGTAAGTTGTAAAGCACACAGCTGCTTCTAACTAAGCCTCCTGGCGCTCCTGTAAGAATCTTAATGTAGCAGGATTCCACTGAAAAGGAATGTTTTCAATCTTCTTTAAAGTTACTTTTGGAGGTGGATTTCCTTTGTTGAGTTCCTTAGTTAGTTCTGATGATTCACAGCGAATTAAGAGAAAGACCGTCCACCCTTCTAGCTCTTTGGATCCGAGGGATTGATAACAGTCTCTGGTTTGCACACCAAAGAGACCTGGTTGGCACATAAGCCAAGAACCTATCTCTCAGGTAGCAAGGACCCTTTATGGATTGTTGTACGCGTGATCACTAGGGCCTTGAATGGGATGTGTTTTTCCACTCAGAGCCACTGTAGGTTTTGTTAGATGTGAAGAGATGGAGTGCCTTCTCGGAATGTAGAGGGGCTTACTTGTGGCCTCACTCTTGACCATCTGAAGTTTACAGATAAGGACCTCTGGTAACCTGAGATAAAGTGCATTCACATAATCAAGTTTTGAAGTAAACACTGAATGTTTTATAATTCTTCAAGGGGCGTGGCCAAGCACTAGTTTAAAAAAATGTTTAAGTGATATGAATAAACAACCATTGGGCTGTGATGGAGCGAATCTGAGGACTGAATGAGAGCTCCTTATCAAATTCCATCCCCAAATTAATGACATTGGAGGTGGGGAAGGTTGTTCCCCTAATTCTTTAGGCCTCCAACTACGTAACACGGACGGTGGCATGTTGTCCTAGAATAACATTTCTCCTGCTTTGAGGCAACCATGAAAGTTCCTAAGACTTCATCACTGACCTGCTGGAAGGAGAGAATTAATTGAGCCTCATCCGCATACGACCCAACAGATGAAGAAGAGCCCTTAGCTCACAGCCCCAACTACCTTAAGCTTCTCCTCACATGACCGAGTGCACTTACCTCATTGCCTCATTTTTAGTTCCTCCTCAGGTGAAGGAGGCTACTTCATAGCTCCAACTATCTTCAACTCCTCCTCAGATGTAGGAGTGCCTTTACATGGGGGCTCCAAGCGTCCAGCTCCTTCGCAGCTGAAGAAGTGCCTCATGCCTCCAACTATCATCAGCTGTTCTTCAGATGAAGGAGCATACTTACCTCTCAGCTCCTCTCTCTTCCACACCACTCTCTGTCAGTCAGTTATGGCCTTGCCAGAGTCTCGCTCTGAGTGCCAGTGCTAATTACCAGGTGCCCCAAGGCTGGGTTATTGCCAGGGAGGCAGAAGCATTGATAGAGTAAATCTTCCATAAGAGAGATCAAAGCAGGTAGCAAAGTGCGGCCATCTTGCTGTGTTGTGGAGTTGAACATCTTTCCAGAGGGCCACCAGCCAGGGGTAAGCGATGAGGTTCCAGTATCCCAATGTCAAAATTTCATACCCCGTAAGACCCAATGACCACCAGAAGTATTTGGTTCCGCGCCCCACTGTGCATTCAAAACAATGCTTCCAAGGAGCTGGAATGTGAGGGACGTCTATTTGGAATCACGTGCAACAGACATTAAAAGTATTAAAGTAAAACAAAACTTAAATCTGCCTTGTGTAAGGGGGTGTGCATGTTTTGAAAAAAATAAATAAAACATAGCCTACCAGCCCTGGCACTGGAGTGGACTACTTTGTAAGCAGAGAAAACGTGGCATCAATCACACTTAAGCAAACCAGTGGCTGAGGTGGGCAGAGCCATGACTCCATGCTCTAGGCTGTAGTGAGTGTATGTAAATTGTGAATGGCACATGAATAGACCAATTGGTGAAGAAGGCTGACCGGAAGTCCTTGTAGGTATATACAAAGGTCTGATTATTCTTGAACACTCTAGGCAAGACTTGGAAATCAGAGCTTCAGAACAGGATGGAAGGTATATGGAACTATTTATTTAATTTGTTTATATTGTATTTAACTAATACTTTTATACAAGGAAGAAGAGAGAGCAGCTGTAGTAGGCGAGTGAAAGTGGTGGGGAGTAATGAACAGACAGACATTGAGTCTGCGAGGCAGTAAGACAAACTGAAGAGGCAGAACGGAGAGAAAGCAAAGGCTGATAAGACCTAAGTAGAGATTGGTGATAAGGAGTGCAAGAGAACGCACTTAAAAACAGGACGATTAAATTGAAACCAAGAAGGAATACCGAGTCACTGAAGATGCGAAAGATACCGATAAATTAATTTATGTACAGACTACAACAGACCACAAAAGACCGTCCATCTGAGTATAGAAGTAATTAAAATGGAAAAAAATATGCATGATACCTGTGCAAAACATGTTTACTTCATGGCATTACAAGGTGCTGTGATGCTTCGAAGAGCTGTTTAAATGCAGAAATGATAACTGAGCTATGTCGCGGTGCCAAATTCCTGTATTTTTTAATGTCTCCTAATTTACTTTAAGTGTCCCAATGTATATGAATTATTTTAGAGATGCAGTATTGCTTACAAAAATTCTGGTAGGGATCACAAAAAAATGGTTTTAAAGAAAGTTATGTTTTTTGTTTATTATATCTTGTATTTACTGAGGTTTGGGACTACTTGTAGCACTTAGCACACAAAGGACATTCTGTAATACCTGGTTAAGTCTCTCGAGTAATGTTTCCACTGTTTTGTAGCTGGCCGCATCCGGGTTAACTTACAAAGCTATGTATGTAATCGGTTTTATTATATTTAAGTTCGTAATGATTTTAAATATCGTGTAAAGTAAAAATTATTTTTATTTACTAGAGATGCTACCGGAGCCTTTCATCGCACCCCCTGGTGCAGCTGCTGCTGGTACCAGTATCTCCCAGGTAAGCCACAGGTGAGTGGTGGCACCAACCCTTCCCTCTCTCCAAAGGCATCCACAGACCAGGGGCTACTAACGTGACAAAGGGGAGGATGCTGTTGCTGCCTCCCCATGCCTTAGCATGACTTCTCCAGGTTGTAGAGACCCTAAGGAGGCAGATGGAAGGAGGACTCTACTGACAAGAGTCATGCCTACTAGCACCTAGCTCTGTGGGAAGGAGCTGCCAGTAGAGGGTAGCAGGGGGTAGAGAGGATGGTAGGCCAGTAGGTTAGAGATAGTGGGACAGATGTATCAAAGTTCCATTTTGCATTTGCTAAATAGCGAATTTTAGGTCATCGCTAGTCAGGAAATACAAAATGGAATGTAACAAAATAGTGATTCCTTAACAGGGATTCCTACAGAGTCGCAATCGCTATTAGGGAATCGCTATTAAGAAATGTGACTCCATTTGTTTCTATGGGCCTTCAGGCCTATAGGTGAGAATGGTGTTGCATTTCCTAATTTGCGATTCCTTATTAGGGAATCGCAAATGAGGAAATGCAAAATCAAGGGTGCCGAGGGCCAAAGGCCCCCTTTGATGCACCCCAAAAATTAAATGTGCACATGTGAAGTGCACACATGCCCTAGGGCATGTGTGCGCTGCATGGCACTTTTTAAAAATGCATTTTTAATGCATTTTTCAAAATTGCACATGGTTACCATCAATTTGGAGTTGATGGTAATAGCATTAGGGAATGCTCATTTTGCATTTAGGAAATGCTTGATACATGTGTTTATGAAATCGCAAATAGGTAATCCTTATTTGTGATTTCATATTAAGAGAATTGCAAATTGCGATTTGGAGTCGCAATTTTAGGGAATCGCAAAAAAATTGTGATTCCCTAAAATGGGACTGCCAATGCCTTTCATACATTCGGAAAGCTTTTTTGCATTCGCAAACGGTGGAATTTTGTGATTCGCACCGTTTGCGAATGCAAAATACTTTGATACATCTGACCCATTGTGTGTTGTTCCACTGTGATGAGCGGGGGCAGGCAGATACGGAGGGAGGCAGAGGAGAGCAGAACAACTCCAGGTACGCTCTTTTAAACAAGTGGAGGAGGTGTAAGGCTGGGTTACCTTCTTTTGTGTGTGTTAGAAATGGGGTCTTTGGTTGGCAGTCAGGTTATTCCCCTGTCCAAGCAAGGTCCCTCATTCTAGACAGGGCAAAGGAGAAACACACCTGGTTAACCTGATCCCCTTGGTAGCTTGGCATGAGCAGAAAGGCTTAACTCAGAAGCAATGTATAAAGTATCTGGACCAACACACACAGTAACACAGTGAAAACACTACAAAAAGGACACCACACCAGTTTAGAAAAATAGGTAATATTTATCTAAATCAAACAAGACCAAAACTATAAAAATCTAAAATACTCAAGTCAAGATATGAATTTTCAAAAGAATAAGGGCCAGATGTAGCAAGTCGGCAATTTGCGACTTGCAAATTGCGAGTCCCTGCGACTCGCAATTTGCAAGTCGCAAATTGCTATGCAGTACGGTGTCTCAGACACCGACTGCGACTCGCAATGGGGTCGCAATGACCCACCTCATGAATATTCATGAGGTGGGTCGCAAATTGCGGCCCCATTGCGAGTATAGGCACTCGCAAACATGGAGGCCTGCTGTCGTCAGCAGACCTCCATGTTTGCGACCTGCTTTTCAATAAAGCAGTTTTTTTTTTTTTTAAGTGTAGCCCGTTTTCCTAACAGGAAAACGAGCTGCACTTCAAAAAAACCGAAACCTTTAGTTTCGGTTTTTTTTTCAGAGCAGGGAGTGGTCCTTTGGACCACTCCCTGCCCTGAAAAAATATTTTGGGGTCCAGTCACAAACTGGAAGGGGTCCCATGGGGACCCCTTCCAATTTGCGATTGGGTTACCATCAACTTGAAGTGGATGGTAACTGCGATGCCATTTGCGACCGCATATGCGGTCGCAAATGGTATTGCATCCCAATGCGACTCGCAAATAGGAAGGGAACACCCCTTCCTATTTGCGAGTCTGAAATGCATTTTGCGAGTCGGTAACGACTCGCAAAATGCATTTCTGCATTGGGATACGCGTTTAGCGAGTCGCAAACAGCAAATTTTGCCGTTTGCGACTCGCTAAACGTTTGCTACATCTGGCCCTAAGAGTCTTAATCCATAGAAAACAATGGAAATGTTTGTTTTACACAAAGTACCTGGTCTGTGTCAAAAATAAAGCCGCATGGACGAGCGTGCATCGGAAAAATCAGCGATGCATCGATTCCTTACTCACAAGTGAGGCCGTGCTTCATTTCTCCTCTGGTCGGGCCGCCAATGCGTTGTTTTTCTCCCGCGCAAGAGAGCAATGCGTTGATTTCCAGACAGGACACCTCGGATCCACGTAGGTTCACGATGAGTTTGACGCCCAGCAACGATGCATGTGAAATTCGGTTCCACGGTGTTAGAAAACCGCGCTTCGTGGCGTTTGGTTGTTATCAGCAGCCGCAAGTGGATGTTGCGTCATTTCTCCAGCTACGATGCGTCGATCTCCCAGCCGCAATGCAGGTGGAGCGTTGATCCTTGCCGCGAAGCGGGTGGCGTGTCATTTATCAGCCACGTTGCAGATGATGCGTCAAAAAGTTCCCCTCACGGTGTTCTGTGCGTGGATTTCAGTTATTGTTCTGCCAACTTCACCTTTCAAGGGCCCAGGAACTAGATGGGGTACCACTTGGCAGGGCAGGAGTCTCAGTAGAGAGTCCAGGTGCTGGCAGAGGAAGTCTTTGATGGCTCTGAGACTTCAAAACTGGAGGCAAGCTCAATTCAAGCCCTTGGAGAATCTTCACAAGCAGGAATGCACAACAAAGTCCAGTCTTTGTCCCCTTTCACAGGCAGAACCAGCAACTGCATCATAGCCCAGCAAAGCACAGTCACAGGCAGGGGCAGCACTTCTCCTCAGCTCTTCTCCTTGGCCTCAGAAACGCACCAAGGGGGTGGAGGATGCATTGTGTGAGGGCAGGCATAGCCCATTCATGTGCAAGTGACCACTCCTCCCTCAACTCTAGCTCAGATGGCTCATCGGGATATGCAGGCTACACCCCAGCTCCCTTTGTGTCACTGTCTAGCGGAGATTCACAAACAGCCCAACTGTCAGCCTGACCCAGACAGGGAATCCACAAACAGGCAGAGTCACAGAATGGTTTAAGCAAGAAAATGGATACTTTCTAAAAGTGGCATTTTCAAACAAATTATCTAAAAACCAAATGCACTAACAGATGTATTTTTAAATTGTGAGTTGAGAGACTCCAAACTTAATATTTCTATCTGCTCTCAAAGGGAAACTGCACTTTAATAATATTTAAAGGCAGCCCCCATGTTAACCTATGAGAGAGATATGTCTTGCACAGTGAAAACCGAATTTGGCAGTATTTCACTGTTAGGACATGTAAAACACACCAATACATGTCCCACCTTTAACATACACTGCACTCTGCCCATAGGGCTACCCAGGGCCTACCTTAGGGGTGCCTTACATGTTTGAAAAGGAAAGGATTAGGCCTGGCATGTGGGTACACTTGCCAAGTCGAATTGGCAGCTTAAAACTGCACACACAGACACTGCAGTGGCAGGTCTGAGCCATGTTTACAAGGCTACTCATGTAGGTGGCACAACCAGTACTGCAGGCCCACTAGTAGTATTTGATTTATAGGCCCTGGGCACCCCTGGTGCACTTTACTAGGGACTTAGTAGTAAATCAAATATGCCAATCATGGAAAGCCAATTACACATACAATTTCATATAGGGAGCACTTGCACTTTAGCACTGGTCAGCAGTGGTAAAGTGTCCAGAGCAACAAGAACAGCAAAAACAGAGTCCAGCACATAGTCAACAACCTGGGAAGAAGAGGCAAAAGTTAGGGGAGACCATGCCAAGGATGCCAGGTCTAACAGTATGAATGGACCAGGCAGGAGGTGGGGAAGGAGGGAGTGGTATAAGATGAGTTATTTTATGGGACAGCGCAAGAGTGGTGGGACACAAAGAGCAGGTTAGGTGGGTAACAGAGGTGTGAGTGTGGTATTTATGGGTGAACCACGGGACACTTCTTCATCCCTTCTTCATGATAGCAGATCAGCGGAGTGGGATGGATGTGAGGCCATATAGAACATACAACGCCCCGCAGTTATGTATCAATCAGGGTAGGATTTCTCTGTCAGGGTTCTGAGGGACATCATATAGAAGTCATGCTTTACTCTCATTGTCTATGACTTCACTTTGTACCTCTCAGTGGAAAACATCCCTTTTGTGATACTTACCAATTTACAGTTCTATATAATCTATGATAATAACAGTATTTCGGCGAGGTTGGGTAGAGGAAGTAACAATGGGTAGGTATGGATGAAAGTAAAGTTGGAGACATGTATATGAAAGCATTCAGTAAGTACAGATTTTCATGTAGGGACAGTATGCACCTCTTAAAGGTACTCGAAGGTAGTCGATAAGAGCCCATCATATCTACCACAGCCTCCATACACAATGAGATTATGAATACTTTCTCTACAGGTTCAAAAAACTTGAAACGGGTGAGATCATTGAAGCAATGTGTGTGTGCGTCAAAAGATGAGATTATAGAGGTATAAAGAGTAAAGGAGAGTGATGATCATGGCAAGGTGATAGGTCCCTCATGAAACTGACATTAGTACGTTAAGAACTTTTTCAATAACAGAGAGAAACTCAAACTATAAGAATGGAATACAGTGGGATAGATATTCCAATAGAGGAGCATGAGGAAGAGAGCTATGCAAAAAAACGGAATCAAACTCAGTCCTAGACTGAGGAGACAATGAGATGAAGGACATTTTAAGTCTCCAACTTGCTGTACTCAGTGAGGTGGGGCACACACTGAGAAGAAAGGAAGTCATCAGAAAGAAGAAACTGTAACAACTGTTTTAAATATTGGTAAGGTTAAGAAATGATACCTAAGTGGGGGATAAGCTTAATAAAAGTTTGGATGACAAAGGAATGTAGAGAAGGTGTTCGTGATGAGAGAGGTATGTATGGTTACTGTAGGAGAAAAACAGTGTTTGGAATGGATAGTAAAATAAATGCTTGGGGGATCCATGGGACCCTAGTGCCTGCCTCCAAAGGGACACCCTAAGGGCTCACTGAATGTTTGCCATCTTCTATGTGACCTGTAATCAGTGTGCTTCCTGATGGCTTGTTTGCCCTTGCACCCACGTCTTATAATTTGGAATGGGTGTGAGGGTGTTTCCTCATTTGCATGGGATCAGGTACCCTTTTGAATAAAGGAATATCCCTTTGGGATCATCCCTGCACACATTTTTGTGCATTCCATATTACAGAAGGGACTGCACAGGATTCTTTGACCCTTTCTTTAATTTCAGAGTGCCTTACAGACACAAAAAGTGGACATATATATCTATTGCCCCTCTGGGATACTGTGTCTAATACAGCTCATGGCACTGAATGAGCTCTCAACTACCTTCAGTAGTGTTGGTGACTATGCCCTGAATGAACTTTGAGCTGCTTTCAGTGGTGTTGGTTATTAAACCCTGAATAACATTGTTGGAAATTGCCCTTTCTGCAGTTTTCCCTTTCTTTTTGGCTTCTGACCTCCTGTTTTTGATCCTGTGCTGAAGTTTGTTTTTGATGGCTTTAGGACTCTGGGCACTTTACCACTGCTGACCAGTGCTAAAGCGCAAGTGCTTCCTGTCTAAATTGTATTGGAGATTGGTTAATCCATGATTGGCTTACTTGATTTACTAGTAAGTCCCATGTGTGCCCAGGGCCAGTAAATCAAATGCTGTTAGTGGGCCTGCAGCACTGATTGTGCCACCCACATGAGTAGCCCTGTAAGCATATCTCAGACCTGCCACTGCGGTATCTGTGTGGGCAGTTTTAAATTGCCATTCGACCTGGCAAGTGCACCCACTAGCCAGGCCCAAATCTTCCCTTTTACTACATGTAAGTCATCCCTAACGTAGGTCCAAGGCAGCCCCATGGGCAGGGTGCAGTGTAATTAAAAGGTGGGGAATGTACTGCTGTGTTTTACATGCCCTGGTAGTGAAAAACTGCTAAATTCAGTGTTCACTATTGTAAGGCCTATCTCTCCAAAAGGGTAACATGGGGATTAGCTTGAAATATATTTTTAGTTGAATTTTCCATTGGCAGCAGGTAGAGATATGGAATTTGGGGCCTCTAACTTTGTTGAAGTTGGTTTTTAGACTGTAAGTTTGAAAATTACACTTTTAGAAAGTGTGCATTTTCTTGCTTAACTGTTCTGCACCTCTGCCTGTCTGCTGGAATACACGTCTGGGCAAGGATGACAGTTGGGCTGTTTGTGAATTCACTCTAGTCAGGCACACAAAGGGAGCTGAGGTGTGCCCTGCATATCCTGATGGGCCTTCCTGGGCTAAAGTGGTGGGAGGAGCTAACGCTTGCACCTGAATAGAGCAGTGCCTGTCCTTACACAATGCAGTCTCCAACCTCCTAGAGTGCGTCTGGGGCCATGGCAGGAAAGGCAGGGTCTTGTGCACTACAAAGACTTTCCTTTGAAGTTTGACTACTTCAAAGGCAGAAATGAGTATAAGTACTGGACCTGTGAGACCGGAATTTTAGAACACTTCTGGACTGAGGACATTCTGCCCGGAAGAAGAGCTGGATGCCTTAGGAGGAACTGCCACTCTGCCTGTTACTTTGCTGTGCTGGCCTGCTGCTTGCTGCTTCTGTCCTGGGAGTGAAAGGACTGGACTTTGCTTTCTACATGCTTCCTTCCAAGGTTCTTCAAGGGCTTGAACTGACCTTGCCTTCTGTTAAGAAGTCTCAGGGACATCAAAGACTTCAGCTACCAGTGCCTGAGCTCTCCTGCTGAGAGTCCTGACTTGCCAAGTGGTGCCAAATCCAGTCCCTGGGCCTTTGGAAGTGGAACCTTGTGACCTGAAGAAGAAAATCCATGCATTGGCGCACCACAGCAGAAAAATTAATGCAGCACCTGTCCCGCAGCTGAAAAATTGATGCACCGCCTGCCTTGCTGCAGAAGAATCGATGCAGCACCTGTTTCAGCATGATCCATCAAACAGCACGTCTGGATTTTCCATGCATCATTCCTGGGCGCCATTTCCTCATGGCCCTGCAAAGCAGTAAGAAACCGACACATGGACTCACCTGTGAGGAAAGAATTGACGCATTACCTCACCTGCAAGGAAAGAATCCACACATCGCTTGCTTTTTCGACGCATCACCACCTTTGCGGCCCCCATCATCTTTATTTTCAATGCATTTGAGGTACTGCTTGTTATAAGTATAGAACCATTGATTCCTTTGGATTAAGACTCTTTTAAACCTTTAAAAAGTGATGTCTTTACTTGTGTATGTTGGATTTTTGTTGTTTTGGTCTTTTTTTGTTCAGATAAATATTGGCTATTTTTCTAAACTGGTGTGGAGTCATTTTGTAGTGTTTTCACTATTTGTGTGTTTGTGTGTGTGTGTGCAAACACTTTACACATTGACTCTGAGATATGCCTGACTGCTTGAGCCAAGCTACCAAAGGGGGTGTGCAAGGGTTATCTGAGCTGTGTGACTCCCTTACCCTCACTAGAGTGACAGGGTGCAAACCACTGCCAAATAGAGACCCCATTTCTAACAAAGATCTTGTCGTAACTAATGTGATTGGGAAGCACAGTACTCACTTGTAAAGCATTGCAGTATCTAGTTGGTTAGCTACTCGATCCCAACGTTGCTGATGGTGGTCCAGAATTTCCTGTCTGAATTGGCTCTGGTAGTGGTATTTGAGCTTCAGAGCCCCATTGCTGATGGTGCCATCATTCCTGGAATTCCTTTAATATCTCTGTGCTATAGTTCTCAAGTTGGTAGAGGCTACCAAGAATCAGGGTTCTTCTTTGAGGGAATCCGATTTTTCACCCAAGCAAGTCTTGGCTGCAATGAAACAAATACGCTAACTATGGTTACGGAAACTGAAACAGGCAAGGAGGAGCTGGGAGTGACCCTGGCTCTTAGAAAAGGGAGCATGAAACGCATGAAGGAAGAATGGCCACAATGGGTCTCCAGGGATGAAAGGATTTATGAAATTACCAGATTCCCCTCGGTATGCACAAAGCCTTTTTAATACATGCACAAGACCTGCTCACTCCCCAATGGGTAGCATTGGCCCCAGTGATACAGATCCTGAAATTGTGTGCAGCGCATCCCAACCCACAATGTGGGATAAAATATAAAGAACGTCCTATAAAAATAGCCCATTCAAAGGAATACAAGTAAAATAATAAATTTCTAGAAGGCTACCATCAACTCAGAGTGTCCCAAGGTAAGAAGCCTACACCCTTTCTTATGAGAGAAGAGGTAACATATCTTGAAGAACAAATTACATGAACAAAGATCTGTTGGTATATTTTATATAAATCAGTCGACATTTCTTTTTTGAGTCCATCCAGCAAAGTGAGTGGTGCTGCTGTTGGCAAGTGAGAGGTGTTATGAGCTGCATAGCAGCCCTGGGAGCAAATTCACAAACGGAAAAGTGTGAGCAGAAGCGTACACATGTATAGTTGCATGAACACATGTATAGATGCATGAACACTATGAAGCTGTGTTTCACACAAATGTGGAGTTTGAAGCCATAAGTTGGTTGCGTACAAAATCGGGATAAAATACCACCTGTACGCTGACGACACTCAGCTGCATCTCATAGTAAATTATCGTGCGGATGTATAATTTCTTATAAATTCCTTTGACCAAATCAATGACTGGATGTCATAACACTACTGAGTCTGAAGACTAGTAAGACAGAATTCCTAAAAAGATCACTTAGTCGACCATATCCCAGGACATTTTTGACTTCTGCTATTTCATGTCTTTGGTGCTAAGTTAAGGCAGTGCTTGGTGCAGACACATTTAACCACCATATTGTGGAATCAGGTTTCTGGAGGTGGTGGTGTGAGACAGGAATGCTTCTGTATACTTCTAGATTGGCATTTGGTTTTTGTAGTGATGTGCTACATTTATTGTGGTTCTTGTGTTTTGTGTTGATATGTTGCTATGTATCTTATTATGGTATTTTCTTGTGTGTTGTAGATGTCAACAAATGCTGCTGTTCCAGCCAAAAGTAGCACACAACTTTAAAGTTCAAGTGACAAGCACCCATTTACCACTGTTTAAGGTGGTAGAATAGTGATGCTTTAGATCACTCTTCAAGTGTTTAACACACTGGTCAGCCCAAAATTGTGGCAGAGGCAGGTCTTAAGCAGCACTTTCACTTTATGTGATACCGCCCTGTGACTCAAAATCGGCTCTCCTGAACCCTTAGGAGTCAAAGCCCACATGGTCAAAAAAGCAAACATACTTGGGGTTCAAACATAACCTAGTAAAAGGGACCCAGAGTCAGCTGAAAATGATAGGATAACTGGAGCTCTTCATCCAAAGTGTGATCTAAAACTTGCCCTTCAAGCCCTTTCCCTAAACAGGGTCGTTTACAGGAATGTTCTCTTAATAGGTCTGTCCAGATCAAGGTTGACGCCACTTAAAGCAGTCCTTTGTACAGCCACACAGTTGGTATGTGGAGTAGGCCACAGAGAACACATCTCACCAGTCTTCAAAGAACTAAAATGGATCAAATTGGAGCCCAGAAGTCAAATAAATCTTGTATGCACAACCGACAAAGCCGTCCTCCAAATCATTCCCCAGTACCTAACACACAAATTCGAGATCTCTGCAGGTGCAAAAGCCCTCTGCAGCAAGAGGCCTTAAAACCTAAAAGAAGAGGAATCTTATAAACACCTAATCTGGAGCTGCCCCCAAACTATGGAACTCCTTGTCACGTTTCACCAGGAAAGCTTCTTTGTTTTATATCTTTAAAACAGAGCTTGGAAACTATCAAGAAGGTAAGGCTTTGCTAACTCACCATTTTGTGGACACCCAAAAAGGCATCCTTGTCTAAACTGGACTCCTCTGTTAATCTGTGTCTGAACATAGTTAGAAACTGTTAACGCTGAATTTATTAATGATTATTCATGTATTCTGAGTGCTGAATTTGCATTCAAAATGAATTAATGTAGAGAAAAATAATGCACGCATTTGAAGGTGCGCCCACCTGAGTGGCCATCAGTGTTCACAAAGTGTACTTATTAATGGCTTATTAATATGAAATGTTGAGCTTATGTTTGATTAATGTAGTAATATGTCATAGTAAGGGTTATGTATTATGTATTAGCTTTATTAACCGTAGGCCTTATGTTAGCGAGGTCTTGGGCTTAGTTGCACGGCCTCATGTCAAGCTGCATTTCTTAATTGACTTATAAAATGGTTGCTTAGAGAATTAAATTGTGATTTTCCACTGTGCTGACCAAATGCTCGCAGCTGAAAGTCTTTCTCTTGAGAACTGCTTGATAGAAGATGATGTACTAGCTAGGGTACAATGTTCGATGTAGTATGTGTAAGACTGGCCTTCCCAGGAGAAGGCAATGGATGCACTGACTGGAGTATAAGCTGCAACAATATTGATACCTGACAAGCCGAACTATGGGAACAGGAGGAGAGGAGCCAATCATCGGCATGTGAACCATATGCTAGTAGAAGTATAGATTTGGGGTTTTGCTTCCATTGGACTAAATGCAAACATGCGAGTCTTTGACCAATAACGATGTGGGACGTAGTTTTAGGAAATCTAACTTAGCCGGACTGCACTGAGAGGAGGACGCTATTTGTCCATTTTTCTGCTTGCCTTACCATCATTATTTTCTTGACCATCCCGAGAAGAGACGTGCTTATCTTTATTGCTTAAAGAGACTTTGATTTTTTTGAACTTTAATGCTGAATCCTGATGCCTATCTGACCGAACTGATGTCCTGTTGACAAAGACTGTCACAGCTTGCTGAACCGTAGTCAGGACAGGTATAAGACAATGTTACTGATTGTTATGTCTATTTGCTTTTGTTTCTAGGTACCAACTGCTACTTTTGATAGAGCCATAGTTAGATGTTTTTCCAAATTTGTGTTGGCTAAATTGTTTTGCCTGAAGCCCAAACATGCTATTCAGATCTGGTGTTAGTTAGGGTTCTCACCGATGATGTTCACTACATGTAATAACAGTTGATATCTTTTTTTTTGCTGAATCTAAATTTATGTTATTTCGTTTACGCAGTTATTCTTGTTATTAATTTGTAACCTTAGAATGTGTAGTGGCTCAAGCTTTGATTAGACTGCAATTCTTTCGCCGCTTTGGGCAGCCAGTGTTGTTTCTGTACATTTATCATTTGATTTTGAGACTAAGTTACGTGACACTAGCATTGTTAATATAGCGAAATAAACATTCTAACTTTTACACAAAGGTGTGGTTATTTCTGACTCCTATTGATTATTGATGTCATTGCTATGGTTATTGATTTGTACTGGTACGAGGTTCATGGTGGGGAAAAAACTTGAAGCGCAGTCAAAAGGTCCATCGGCCTATTTGCGTCTCCCTTGTAAGTTTACTTTATAAGGTCTGGCGCGCTAACAAAACCCGCATCCTGGGAATGGTACACCTATTGCTCCTTCATTATCTTCATCCATCGAGATAACTATGTCTTTTTGTTTTGTCTCTTTTAGATGCTCATTACAACTCTAGCCCTGAAAAGAATATTAAGCATCTTCAGATATCTAAGTGCACGGTGCTTATGCAGTTTAAAACTCACCGTCCTGCAATATGCTGCCATAATACATGCAAGGCTGTAATCCCACTATAAAAATGTGTCTCTGATGTCTTTATCACAGTTAAGCTGCGACGTCCCTAGTCACCTTTAATAAAAAAATGACATAGCTGCTCCATTATAATAATTTATTACAGTTGAACTATGACATCATAATGTCTGATGCCAGCAGCCAAGGTGAAAGGTACATTACAGGACATAGTTAGAACTGCAGATAACAACTGGCTTTTCATCCTTACGAGCTATTTTTGGAAAGATGGATAGTGATCAGCAGAAAGGAGAGATTTTTGGCAACATCTTTCTATTTTTCACATTGTTCATTAAGGGAGATAATAATGTCTCTGCATGGTATTGCTAATTCCCAGCTACAGACCTTTTTAAGTCTGATTTACATTACACTGATTCAAATAAGTTTTTGCAACCAATTACTTGCTTGTAGTGCATTTTAATTTTGCAAGACAGATTCTGATTTTTTCTATGTGTCTGCAACCATTCTATTACTTCATATAAAGCAGCAAGTATTTAAGCATTTTGTGGGAATGATGATGGTGTGACCATGTGTTATGAAGAATAAAATTCCCACAGCTGCACATTAAAAGGACAGCACAAGTCACCTCAGTCTTCCATGATATTACAAGGAAACTTGACCTTTGTCCTCATTCCTCTCTATGGTCACAGAACTCCTTGTTGACTTGCAATATCCTCATAAAGTATGACAGGGGTGCTTTACTCCATATATATGTGCCATTTATTTTTCAGCTCCCTGCTGTTTATAAATCACCAACCTGTGAGGTGATACTATTGGCCCTCATTACGGACATGGCGGTTAAGACCGCCATGCCGGCGGTGGCGGAAAATACCGCCACAGGCATGGCGGTCTGAACCGCCATATTATGAACACAAGGCCCTCCGCCACCGCCAGGCTACCGCTGACAGGCAGCCTGAGAATGGCGGAATACTTTATCCAACAGGGCAGCGCTGCAACAACTCTTGTTCCTCCAGCTGGCGGAAGGGGTGCTCCGGGGCCCCCCTGGAGACCCCTCCACTGCCCATGCACTTGGCATGGGCAGTGCATGGGCTCCCATGCAGTGCCCCTTCGCGCAGGTCACTGCCCGATTTACGGGCAGTGATCTGCCCGACGGGTGCTGCCCCACCCGCCGCGCACGGCCTTGACGATGGCTCCATGTGGAGCCATCGGCAATTTCCCGGCCCTGCATTCTGCTGGGCCAGTGGGCGGAAACACTGTTTCCGCCCGCCGGCCCAACAGAATGTCCATTATACGGCCAGTGGGGTCTCAAGGGGGCTGGTGGTCTATGAAAAGACCGCCAGCATGAAAACGGCGGGGTTTCCCGCCATGCTCACATTGAC
Organism: Pleurodeles waltl; assembly: GCF_031143425.1. Classification (NCBI taxonomy): domain Eukaryota; kingdom Metazoa; phylum Chordata; class Amphibia; order Caudata; family Salamandridae; genus Pleurodeles; species Pleurodeles waltl. The sequence goes on along the minus strand of NC_090444.1, from coordinate 97,768,130 downwards.
CCCCTATATCTTCTGTTTTTTACCTCCCTGCCCATTATTAAATAATCTGTAACCCCTAGCCTACTGTACAGGGCTGTGATTTCCATGAAGCCCAGTGTGCACTATACAAAACATTTTAAATAAAATAAGTAAAACGTACATGTAAAGGTCGTCCTCTGTGCCATCGCTGGGATTTGAATGCAGTCATGGTGCTGGGTGGTGGATCTGTATGTACCGCGGGCTGCAAGGCAGTATTGTGCAACAAGGAACAGGTAATGATGATGTACCACACTATTTCAAGGAAGTTCAGTAGCACCCATGTGCGATTCAGACATCTGAATCACAACTTAGGGATGCTAATTGTGCATTCGATGGTGTCTTCGGTCAGGGTGTATGCTTTGTTAAACCTCTTTTGTGCACAGTGGTAGGATGCAAGAAAGGCATGGATTATTGGACTGCAGCAATCAACTCACACTTCTTGGCATTTAAATCATGCATACATGAGTTACATATGTAGATATCATTTGAAGATCTGAGATGTGCCATCTCTGTGATGTCATGTCTCAAAACGCACATGCAGGTTTTCTGTTGTTTGCTGCGCTCACCAAGCTGCCAAAAGTCTATGTAATCATCAACAATTAACTGAAGTATGATCCCAGACATGTGGACAATAAAGCTGTTGTGCTGCACCACAAAAAGTGATGTACACGTGTGAAGTACAGCCAGGGAGTCAAAATGCAGACAGCTGGTACACTGCTGGAGTGCCAGTGGTATTGAGTGCAATACTTGTGTGCTCTAGGCTGATGTGTTTGAAGTGCCACATGTGTGCAGTTGATGGCTCCTGGCACATGGGAGGAAATGGGACTGATGTGCTGTGCAACCCATTGCCTTTCCTGCAGTGGCATGGCAATGCAATGCTGCACTCGAATGGTGATGCGTCTCAGTATGTACAGAACGCTGTGGATTGACTTGCATTTGAGATTCCAGTCATTGCCTTGTTAGTCCTTTGGAATGGTCCAGTGATCAAGAAGTGGAGTGCAGGCCGTATCCTTACAAGGACAAGAATAGCATGGGAATGGACTGCTGGGAAAGTTAACCCCTGCTCCCATTCTGCAAACATGTCCAGGCCACATCTGGAAGGAAGCTTTATCTCCTTCTCTACTTCTTTCTCACACATATCGACGAGTATGATTGCCTAGCTCACTTATTGGGCAGACCTGTATGCGATTGGTTGTTGGTTGTATGAGGAGCAGCTGGGATGGGCTGGGATTAAATGGTTTTTGATGAGAAGCAGCTAGAGAGTGGTGTAGTTAGGTATTGTCAGGCACTCTCCTCCTCTAGATTGGCAGACGGCGTATATATATATCATGAAATGTGCCTTTGCTTGTGTATACATTTAGCATAGTTATTACATGATATAGCTGTGCAGATGACACTCAAATCATTTTATAAATTGATAGCCCAGAAGCTCTCTACAATTTAAACCTGATGACTGCCTTTGTGCCATAACACATGGATGAGGAATAGCCATCCTAAGCGCAATACCCCAATTGCAAAGATACCATCACCAGATGAACAGAAATTGAATAAGAGATCCGTCACACACTGTTGGACAATTCAGAAGAGTTTAATTTAGTCCACCTCTGTAGGCCCCAAATATCTACACACTGACTGCTTCTTTACGTCTCAGAACATGACACTCAAATATAGGTAGATGATACAAATGTCCATCCCAGCAGATCTCACCACTTCGCTCTCCCCGTAACCATCCCAGCTCAGGACCACAACAATAAACAAATGTTCAGATTGAACAACCAATGCAGTAACTAGCTATACAGACTACAACCATAACAAATACCATAAAGGGACGTACAGAGCTATTCAAAGCTGCCCGCATGCTGAAAAAAATGCATGTTTACCTCTCACACCTCATCATCCACCACACTGCTCCGTGCTGCCTCCCGTAACACGATAACTACATCTCATTGGTCCTCTCTCATGACCTGGAAACTCTTCCCACATAGGATAACATGAAAATGCGTCCCATCTAGGATAGAAAAATATAGACAACTCACTTTCAGCCACACGCCCTCCATGGAGTAGCTTGCTACATATTTAGGTAAGCACTTAAGTACCCCACAAAGTTCCCCCCATTTCACTAACGACTCTTGTGTTGAAGGTAACACTACATCTAAAGTCAGAAGTCTGCTGCTGTCATGGAGCCGGGGATGGTTAATTTGTATATCAGCCTGTCCCCTAGAAGGCTGCTGTTAGTGCATGCACTAAAAGTAGGAGAATGATCAGCACCTGAGGTGCGGTGGGTGCTGTGTGGTGTGCCCATCACTCTATAAACACAAGAGGCTAGTGGAGTTGGTGGTTCTCACGGTGCTGCTGGCAGTGTCTCCGGTAGTCATTGAGGCAATAGCGTATAAGACACTGCTGTGCTCATCCTTCCTCTGGGAGTTATGCATGATGTCAAAAAGGGTCTAGAGCAATCAAAAGGCAAAAAGAATCCAACCAATCTAGCAAGGATGGGCAAAATACTGCCCTTGAACAAAGCCAAGGTCATCCGTGTAATATGTGTTCTATGCGCTAAGGATCAGCCAAAGTAAGAAAATCCTCAAAGAAGTAACTTAAATACCCACACCTAGCAAGCACAAAAAGCAAATATTTAAAGGGGTAAACATCCTTTTTTACGACTTTTTTATTACGAAAGTCGTGGTTAACGAAAGCATAACAACGCTTTTTTTAACCACGACTTCGTATTTTTGTGCCTTAACTACGTATGTTCTGAACAACGAACATGCGTGTTTAAGGTACAAAGAAGGGAGTTGGCGAAGGTAAGTGGTGGGTTTAGGTTTTGGGGTGGGGTGGGGGGGTGGGGCGTTTTTGGTTTTGGGGAGGGGTGGGGGTCAGGGGGTTTTGGGGTGGGGTTGGGAGGGTGGGGCGTTTTTGGTTTTGGGGAGTGGTTGGGGGGTCAGGGGGTTTTAGGTTTCGGGGTGGGGTTGGGGGGGGTGGGGCGTTTTTGGTTTTGGGGAGTGGGTGGGGGTCAGGGGGTTTTAGGTTTTAGGGTGGGGTTGGGGAGGTGGGGCGTTTTTGGTTTTGGGGAGTGGGTGGGGGGTCAGGGGGTTTTAGGTTTTGGGGTGGGGTTGGTGGGGTGGGGCGTTTTTGGTTTTGGGGAGTGGGTGGGGGTCAGGGGGTTTTAGGTTTTAGGGTGGGGTTGGGGGGGTGGGGCGTTTTTGGTTTTGGGGAGTGGGTGGGGGGTCAGGGGGTTTTAGGTTTTGGGGTGGGGTTGGGGGGGTAGGGCGTTTTTGGTTTTGGGGAGTGGGTGGGGGGTCAGGGGGTTTTAGGTTTTGGGGTGGGGTTGGGGGGTGGGGCGTTTTTGGTTTTGGGGGGTGGGTGGGGGGTCAGGGGGTTTTAGGTTTTGGGGTGGGGTTGGGGGGGTGGGGTGAGGTGAGGGATGTAGGGTAAATGGTGCCTATTGCTAATGATTTTATCAGGAATGCCTTTACAACAAAATATCGTTGTTAAGGCATTCGTGGTAAAATCATTAGTAGTAAGGACGAGGTCGGTGTTCCGACCTCGTTGTTAAGGTTGGTAGTTGTTTTTAATTCGGTGTTCCGTCATATAATCATTTAAAGGCCGAGCACAGGATTAATATATTAATAAAACATATCACGAACATAGACTAGGTAAGGCACCAGGTTAGTTGGTCAGAGTGGCTGTTTTTGTAGGGTGACAAATTCCCATCCTCATCTGCCACACGACAATCCAAAGTCAAAGCCATTTTACTTACAACAAAATCTGGTCTTGAGAACGCCCGAGTCAGGATTTGACTTTTCACCCTGGTGGTCTGATATCAAGGTGACCTCTATCGGTTTTACAGGGAACATGTCAGCATGGTTTCTTCACCCTCCCATTTACCAGTCCTTACTGTAGACTTGGATGTTCTCCATACCGCTCAGCATGTAATATAGGACTGTGGCTGCTGAGGGCTGCAATGTTGTAAAAGACCCTCTACCCAGATCATAGGCCCGAGCCAGATGTGGATCTATAAGAGAGCATCTGGCTCCAACCACTGGAACAGAATGAGGCCGAAAGGCAAGAGTAATATTGGAAGGTTCCACCCATGGAGGGAGACTGTTTTAAAAGTTGCAAAATTACATCTTTTGTTTAACCAAGTGAAGGAAGACTTAGGTTTTCAGCACTTGTTCTTATGTGCCTCGTTTCCCCTGGAAATTAGCTTTAATTGGGAGGCAGTTATTGCGCATTTCTGCACTGCTGGGGTGCATTTTAAGAAAGAAGGAACTTATGTGCAGGTTACCGCACAGTCAAACCCAGAGCAGGCTTTGAAGTGGCTTCTATCGGGCTGCTTAACATATCCGTTTGCCACAAATTTAGAATTAAACATTGGCTTATTTGCACTATACATATTTCATCAATACTTGCATACCTCTAGCAAGTATCATGCCACGGTATGTGAGCCCAAGTGTGGGGCGTTCCTTTGGCTTGTTCCTCTCTGTGGTCTCAGAACCTCCGCTCTGACTTGCAATATCCTTAATACCTTAATATAGCATAGTCCGAGGTTTCCTTTATCCAGTATATAACGGATGCACATAGTATGTAAATATTTGACCAAAGTCGGATTTAATTGTTTGATATGTTCTGTGTTGTGAAGCTAAATTAGGTTGCTAAAATAATTTTTCTGAGGTAAGAATGACTTCCCTCTTGAAGGAAGGGGATACGCACAGCTATTTCTCAGCATTAGTCTAATCCCCCGAGGGTAATTACCATCTGAAATATATATTAAAACCAGAGACTCCGAGCTGGCTTCACGAGGAGATTTAAAACCCGGGGAAGCGGAGCGCGCGCCCCTGTCAGCGAAAGGTCAGACGAGAACAGCGGCTTATTAAGATAGATCTGAGAGGAGCCCGCGGAATGACACGTGTAGATGGAGAGGAGCAAATTACACCAACTTTGTGAAGCCAAATTACAAGTGCCGCGTGCTGTAGAGAGATCAATGCGATCATTGGAGCGTGGCAGGGTGGGCCAGCGCCAGGGCTCGAGGACAGTCTCTAAGATGGAAGACACACTCGCGCCACAAAATGGACAAAAACAGGGGTATGTAGCTCTGAGCATTCTAGACAGATAATCTGTCGGGGAGGTTGCGTCTATAGGAAAGTGGTCATTAATGGTGAGACTATGGCCAAGGAGTGGACCAGGGCTCGAATGGAATGTGGCATCGCAGTGTCGCAATTTAAGGGCCATATTATACACGTGCTGTGTAAAGTGCACCCTAAAATACGGAATGTGTAGCCACTATTGCAAGGGCTACTGATTGCAAAGAGGTGTTTTTATTTTTTCGGAGCATGCACCATGGAAATGATAGAATGCTCTGAGTCTGATGGATACATCTACCTGCAAATTCCTCTCCTTCTAAATGCTTTCAATGCGCCAGCATTCAACGGAAATCTTTTCTTTCTAGCTCTCCACGTCGACAAGGACGTCAATATGGTATGGCTCCACACACAACTCCGTCTGACGTCTTCGGAGCCATAAGAAGTGCTCGCCAGCATGCTGACCTCAGTTTCATTTTTCCGCGCCTTCGATGCTTACGGTTTACCTCTCTAGGTGGTTACCCTGTTTCGAGGGAGTTTTTTGTCTGGTTTTGGTTTCTGCAACAATGTCTCCACTGCAGAAGTTCGGCTTTAAGCCTTGTAGGGAGTCTGGGGGTCACATGTCAGTCACCGATCCTCACGAAAACTGCCTCTGGTGCTTAAGTTCTGACCATGACGTCGGGGGATGTTCCTCTTGTCAGAGCATGAACCCCTAGGCACTAAAAGAAAGGGAGGCGAAGCTCTTCCTGGCAGAAGCTAAGAAGGAGAAGCGGGGGCGTCGAAGATCCAGGCCTCGGGAGTCACCCTCATCCCACAAATCTTCAAAATCGCACAAGAAGTGACGCTGTCATGGTTCAAGGCGTCACTCATCCTGAGATACCAGCCGTCGGTCTTTGTCTCTGACTTCGAAATCGCGGCACCGCTCGACTTGGGAAATGAGTCACACTCTGCCTCCTCAACCAAAGTCACCTGAGGTGTCACCGGCACCGTTTTTACTAGAGATATCTGCGTCGCCCTCGAGTCCTGTGGCACACTTTTCTCCTGTGTCCCCATCCGGTCAGGAGATGAAAAAACAGGCGACAAGTCAGGTCCAGCCTCCGCCAAGGGAGCAGGAATATCCGACCTTTCTTGCTCCAGGGACAGAGATGTCCAACTTCTTGAATGCTATGTATAGCATTTTTAATAGTGTGATGGCACCCTCTGGTGTGCCTGCAGGCCCCACGGGTACTTTCGTCTTTAATCTTGGATTCCCAGTACCGTATAGGCAGGCCCCATTCATGCTTTTTCTACCAACGAATCCATACCAGTGGACTGGATCGGTGCCCATACCAACGTTGGAGAGATCTCGTCCGGCGTAGAGTCAATCTAATCCTGCTCAGAGTAAGGTCCCGGCGCCGGCCTTGACTTCACTGGCGTCGCAACAGGCTTCCTCGATGTCGATGCATTCTCTATCGACGCTGTAGCTGGAATCAAGGCTGAGATCTAGGAGGGAAGCCTTGAGGCTGTTGGAGGAGCAACAGTATTTAGAGGAACAGCAGGAACTCATGGAAAGAGAGATTCCTTTGCCTTCCCATGACTTTGAAGGAATTAAGGTAGTGAGTGGATTGGCTACATCCCCTGAGTGGGAATTGTTATTCCCTGGAGGTATACCCCTCCAGAGGTTACATCGTATCATGGGGAAATTAGGAAGGCAGCAGAACCTTTGGACTTGCCTCTGCCTACTACAGAACTGAAGTCTAATATTTTGACTGAGGTTCTCCATTCTTCCTATGTGTCATCGGAGCCCCTGCTACCATTTAATAAGGCTTTCTCTGAGCCAATTTTGGATTTATAGAAGAAACCTGTTACTACTCCTGCAGTTTCTAAGTCCATTGCCAGGAGATATAGTGTTGCACCAAGTGACCCGCAGTTTCCAGCATCCAACACCTAAAAGCCTGGTGGTGCAAGCTTCATGTTCACCAAGGGCTGCACCTGGTTCCCTCCCCATGACTCCTGTGGATAGGGAGTCGAAACATATGGAGCAATCAGAGAAAAAGATCTTTTCATCAGGGCGTATGGCACTGAAATCAGTAAATGCTACATGTCTGCTGGGCAGGTACATTAATGCGCTGATGGACTCAGCAAAAGAGGTCATCCCTAAACTGCTGCAGGGTCATTTTGCGCAACTATTGCAGGATAGTCAAGCGGCAGCGAAACAGGTGATACAATCCAGCCTGGATACTGGGGATTCTGTCGCCAGAGCCATGGGGACTCCAGGTGCTAGCAGAAGGCATGCATGGTTTAATGGATTGGGGTTTTCTCTGATGTACAATCCTCTTTAATGGATCTTCCATTTAATGGATCTAGACTTTTAGAAGCCAAGGCAGACTCGGCCTTAGAGAGGTTTAAAGAGAGTAAGCCTATTGCCAAGTCTTTAGGTCTTCAGTCATGTTCCATGACCTACAGACATTTGCCAAGGTTTAGGGGGTTTTGCCGCAGCTCCTCCTTTCGAGGGAGGCAGCAGTTCCAGGGTCTGCAGTCTGCCAACCCCCTATATAAATCCCACAGAGGATGTGGGAGACTTAGGCAGCATGGTGCTATCCCTCAGCCTTCCTCCTCCTCCACTTCATCCTCAGCTGGAAACATGCCAGTGAAGCAGTCCTAGTTCCCTCCCCTTTCAGCATCGTGTATTACCCATAGGGGACAGATTAATTCATTTTCTTCAAGAGTGGGAGTCAATAACATCAGACTCATGAGTGTTGAGCATTGTAGGAAATGGGTATGATCTTCCTTTTCGGGAGTTTACTCCTCCCTGCTCTCCCCAACATTCTTTTTGTTCAGAGGATCACCTGCTGTTGCTTTAGCAGGAGGTAAAAAAATCTGCTGTTTTAGGGTGCAGTGGAGTTGGTTTCTGAGCAGTAAAGGGGCCTTGGATGTTATTCAAGGTATTTCATGATTCCCAAAAAGGATGGTCGTTTGAGGCCCATCCTAGACCTAAGGATTTTGAACTGGCACCTCAATCAGGAGAAGTTCAAAATGCTGATCTTAGCTCAGGTGTTTCTAGCGCTGGACAAGGAAGACTGGGTGGTTTCTATCGACTTGCAGGATGCGTATTTTCACATCCCCATTCTGAAGTCGCACAGGAAGTATCTCCGGTTTGTGATAGAGTCGCAGCACTTCCAGTTTGCGGTTCTTCCTTTTGGTCTTACTTCTGTACCTCAAGTCTTCACAAAGGTGATGGCAGTGGTTGCAGCGCATCTCAGTAGGAAGGGAATATTGGTATTCCCTTAACTGGATGATTGGCTGCTCAAAGCTAAGTCCCCAAAGTTAGTACTGCATCATTTGCAGGTGACAACCCAGTTGTTGTTCAACCTGGGTTTTTCGTTGAACGTGTCTAAATCTCACCTGGAGCCCTCTCAGCACCTCCTCCTGATAGGGGCAGTACTGGACACAATCATGCCTATCCCGCTCCTCAGAGGAATTAGGACATTTAGGCTATGATTCTAATGTTTCAAAAGGGAGCAGTTGTTACGGTGCTAAAGGTCCTACACCTGCTCGGCCTGTTCGCTTACTGTATTCTGCTGGTCACTCACACACATTGGCACATGAGGGCTCTCCATTGGTGCCTCCGCAAGCAGTGGTTTCAACACAACGGAGATCTCAAGGACTCTATAACAGTCTCCAGAGACACTGCAGTGGATCTTTGGTGGTGGAGTGTGGATGACAATCTATTGCAGCAGAAGCCGTTTTGTCTACCACCTCCGGTGTTCACAGTCATAACGGATGCTTCCACTCAAAGGTGCGCATCTCGGGGGACCTGGAGATCAAGGGTCTTTGGTCTCCAGTGGAACAGATGTTTCACATCAATCTGTTGGAGTTACATGCAATATGTCTGGCTCTCAAGGCCTTCCTCCCATCCATTCATGGTCAGTCAGTTCAAGTCATGACAGACAACAATACTGTGAGGTGGTACATCAACAAACAGGAAGTAGGGTCGTACCTTCTCTGCAGAGAGGCTCTATGACTCTGGTCCTGGGCTCCGGACCATCGGATTTGCATAGTAGTGAACTGTTTGGCTGGAGTTCTCAAAGTACATACGGACAGTCTCAGCTGGCACTTTTCAGTCGACCACGAGTGGCACCTCCATGTGGAGGTGGTTCTTCACGTCTTCCAGCTGTGGGGGGGCACCTCAGAAAGAGCTCTTTGCAACTCACGAGAACGTGCACTGCCCGTCGTTTTGCAGCCTCCAGTATTCGATGCAGGGAGCATTCGGGGATGTGTTTCAGTTGAGCTGGAGCAACCAACTTATTTACAGGTTTCCTCCCATACCCTTGATTCCACAGGTTCTGAGGAAGATTTGCCAAGACCGGGCTCAAGTCATATTAATAGTCCCAGATTGGCCAAGAAGGGTGTGGCACACAGACCTCCTTCAGCTCTCTCTGTGCCCTCCGCTCCATGTCCCTCACAGGGCAGACTTCCTCTCGGAGTTGCAGGGGCAGGTTCTACACCCCACCTCCAGAGCCTGCACCTACATGCCTAGAGATTAAATGAAGCAATCTGAATAATTTTTCTCCCCCCCAGAAGTGGTGGATGTTATATTATCAGCCAGGGGACTTTCCACCAAAATTGTCTATGCTGGTGGATGGGCCAAATTTGTTAAGTGGTGTGAGGACATTGATCTTTTAAAGGCCCATTTGTCCAATGTTTTACAATTTGCTCTCTACTTGGCGCGACAAGGTTGTGCAGTTCGACAGTGATCTGTCTGCACTGTCGGCATTTATTTATTTATCTGACCAACCCTCTTTATTTAAGTCCTCTATAGTTCTAAGGTTTCCTAAGGGTTTGACTAATAGGTTTCCTTCCACTCCGTTTATAATGCCTCAGTGGGATTTAAATTTAGTTTTAACGTACCTGATGGGCACAACGTTTGTACCATTACGTATATGCGCGTTGAGGCTCCTTACGTTTAAAACTGTTTTTCTTATAGCAATCATGTCGGCTAGGCGTGTTAGCGAGCTTCAAGCTCTTAGTGTGAAACCCCTTTTACCAATATCCATGCCTACAAGGTGGTTTTGAGAACCAGAGCGTCTTTCCTGCCAAAGGTAGTGACTCCTTTTAATTTAGGGCAGTCCATCACCCTTCCGTCCTTTTACCCTCCTCCCCATCCCTCTAAGGAGGAGGAAAGGCAGCACCATATGAATCCAAAGAGAGAGCTGAGCTTCTATGTGGGCAGGAAGAGAGAGTTCAGGACAGATGATCAGCTTTACATTGGTTATGTGGGCAAGATGAAGGGCAAAGCCGTACACAAAAGAATGCTACCAAGGTAGGCCATTCTTTGCATTAAAATATGTTATTCACTGGCAAAGAAGGATCCTCCTGAGGGCATTACAGCTCATTCGACTGGAGCTACGTCTGCTACTTCTACTTTGGCTGGAGGTGTACCTGTTGTTGACATTTGCAAGACAGCAACTTGGGCTTCCCTCCACATTTTCGCAAAACATTACTGCTTGGACTCAGAAGTGAGGCGGGATGGCCATTTTGCCCATTCTGTGCTGCAGGATTTCTTGGTATAGCCAGACAGGCATCCAGCTCAGAGTGCGGGACTGCTTTGGGATTCTATTCAAAAGGTGAGGAATCCACAGATAAATGTATCCATCAGAACACGTTACTTACCTTCAGTAGTGTTTTTTCTTGTGGATACAGTATCTAACTGTAGATTCCTCGAGGTCCCACCCGCCTGGTTATGCCAAGAATGAAATTGTTTGTAATATTGTATATATGTATTTCTGGAAGATTCGATATTCAGAATGTATGTTTGTATAGTGATGTGTATATATAAAAAAAATTGTATTGTGTTTGCACATGTAGTGCTTGTGATATTGGTGTCCACCCGTTCACCTCGAAGGCATGGTAAAAAAGTGGGTGAAACATGGCTGTCAGACTGAGTCGCGTGCGGAGCTGTACCATTGTGACGTCCTCCTCGACATGGAGAGCTAGAAAGAAACGATTTCTGTTGAATGCTGGTGCATTGGGAGTATTCAAAAGGTGAGGAATCCAGAGGTAGATGCTGTATCCACCAGAAAAAGTGTTAGCGAAGGTAAGTAACTTGTTCGTCAGAGTCGGAGGTCCCCATAGAGCAATCAGGCTGTTTCTGAAGGACTGGTCTGACTAGTCAGTTTGTGGGTGTTAGACAGCCTTGGGGTGGTCTTCCTCTTAACGTTTTGCCCACCTCCTCCTCTTTTTTGACCTCAGTTTTGCTGACATTAGGACTCTGTGCACTTTACCACTGCTAAACAGTGGTAAAGTGCTTCTGTTCTATCCCCTAAATGTGGTAACATTGGCTTGTCCCCAATTGACATACTTAATTTACTTATTAGTACCTAGTAAAGTGCACTACATGTGCCCAAGGTCTGTAAATTAAGTGCTACTTGTGGCCATGCAGCACTGATTGTGCCACCCACTTAAGTCACTCTTTAACCAGGCCTGCCATTGCAGAGCCTGTGTGCAGTTTTACACTGCTATGTAGGCCTTTTGCCAGTCCCAGACATTTCCTTTTTATACATAAAAGTCATCCATAGGGTAGGCTCCAGACAACTCAGAGGGTAGGGTGAAATGTATTTAAAAAGGATAGCACTGTTTACATGTCCTGGTAATGAAAAACTTCCAAAGTTGTTTTACACTACTGCAAGGTCCATCTCTCCAGTAGGATACCATTGGGATTACATCATAAGTGTAATTCACAGTCTAGAAGTGAAACCTTTTGAGTTTGGTGTCCCTGGAATTACAATTTAAGGAGAAGTTGGATTTTAAACTGTAATTCTGAAAATGCCACTTTTGGAAAGTTGGCATTTTCTTACTTTAATCTCTAATCATGATGGGCCAAGACCAGGGGAGGTTTTGTCACTTAGGAGGACACGGAAGAGAATTTCCAATTAACGTCTAAGGAACACTCCTCCAAACATACACTACCATCACAAAATTATTATTCCCAGCCAGTCTAATACACAGAAAAAGGAGAATCCCTTTCAGAAGTGCCAGACTAGGCATACACGGGAAAGAAAGAAAAAATCTTTATAAGTGACCCTCACCCACTCTAGTAGTGGCACACTTCATCATCGGGTCAGCCTCGGCACCTAAAAATCCAAGGTGGGCTCAACCATATTTTAGGGAGCACTTAAGAGTACCTGTCGGGGGTCTAAAGATAAAAATAACTTTTGTGGGGCCAAGGTATCTCTTTATTGGTGGCCCTCTATGGTATGGTTAAGAATTCGAAGTGGAGGGACAGTTAGGTTCTAATGGTCCTAAAACCCTCACCTACGCCCTCAACATGTTTCAGCCCTATTGCTGGTCCAAACAAGGTCTTGGGCTTTCATCAGGATGTCTTAAGTATCCACTCCCCAGTATCACCACATAAACAGATAAATTATGTGCAGAAAGCATTCAGTGCTAACATCTTGCATGGTGTGAGTATATAAACTCACCTTACAGTGCCTGCTGGCAGGAGGACAGAAACCCAATTAGGTAATTAATAATGCTTCTCAGTGGCCCTGCACAGCACAAGTAGGTGAGGCCACAGCATGTTACCCTTGACGACTGTGTGACTATAGGGCCATGCCACCCCACCCCCTGAGAAGCATTATTAATTACCCTAATTGGGTTTCTCCTGTGCCAGTTGGTGTTGTGGCTCCTGAGCAGGGTTGGCTAGTGCCCAGACACAATGTCACAGCCGTAAAGCTTCTGTGGCCTAAGGTCAGTTCCCCTTTTTCCCTCACCCTTCTATGAGAATCCATAGTTATCATCTGTGAGTTTTTTGCACAGAATTGGATATTCTTTTTACAGTGTTATCGAAACGTCACCTCTTAAAAATCGAGTTTAAGCTCTGACGCTCCTACCATTGACAGATGTCCACTTCAGACCACCACATGGTCTGCTTGTGATGCCAAGCCATGCAAGCAGGGTGGCCTCCTGCCCTTAAAGCCATCAAGGAACAGGAGACAAAATTGTAGCTCCAGAGATAGTTGGAAATAGCATTCGTCACCCTCTTCTAAGTCTTCTAATAACAAGAAAAAGAAGGATTGAAGAGGGGCAGACATGACGACCCCACTTCTGGACTCTATTTTCACCCCAGAGTTGAGTCTTCTTGATGTTTTCTTCCACCAGTTGAGTTCACTGAGGTGGAGTTGGAGTACATTGCTTTGGCTGAAGAACCTGCTCTGGCTACAGCTCTGGCATCATTTCCTACCCCAATGCTTCCTCCTGGCATATCCAGAGTTCCCAGTACTGACCAGGTCCAGTTGCTTGCCTTCACAGAGGCACTGTTCTATAACGTTGTTCCTTCCGGTGAGACTGCAGGCATCCTGAAGCCTCTGATTGGGACACCACCAGTGGGTATTTCCCCAACACTAGTCAACACCAGAAATCCGCTGCAGGTCAGGCCCTGGCTGGCACTAGCACCCATGGATCAACCAGTAGCTCCTCTACCGATGCTGCCAGCGACAGCACTAGAACTTACATCAACATCACTGGTAGTCCCACTTCCTGGTTCTATGCCTCAGACTGAAACCTTCCTCTTGCTCCCAAGTCTAGACTCGTGGAAGAGGTGTGAAAGCTGAATTAATTACTAATAAATTTGCATTTATTAACTGTTAAGAATTTACATGAATTAGGATAAAGTAGAGTAAATTTATATGACATGGAAAATGTGCCCACGGATGTGGCCACAATGAAACGAACGAAAAGTGATTATGAATATACGTTTTTAGTTAAATTATGTGCACATGCAGACAATTGTATTAGTAAGTTACATTAACATATCAGTGCTATGTATTTACTAAACTTTGTATTAGGCATTGATAAATCATGTAGTTTGGGCCTAGTCGATAAAGCTCATGTTAAGCTGCACAGCAGAAATAATTAATTAATTGTTCTGTGAAAGCCGAGAATGAATATTGTCTACTGTTCACACAGAGTTGACCAAACGATTTGTAAATGTTTTAGACTTTCTCATGAGAACTGCCTGTTGGAATGTCTTACACTAGAAAGAGATACACTGTAGGTATGACGCGTGAGAAGATGTTCCGAGGACTGAACAATGGCCGTGCTGACTACAGCTAGGATTGCAACATAGAGTTACCTGACAAACCTGACGATGTGAACAGGAGAAGAGGAGCCAATCATCGACATGTGAAAGACTGTTTAGTTATAATTTAGATTTAGAGAGTAAAGACTATTGGTTCTACTGTGAACGTGCGATTTTCTGACCAATGACGGCGAGAGAAGATACTTTATGCGAGTTTAACTTAGCCTGTGTGCACTTGGGAGAAGGCAGTCCTTATCCTGATGTCTTGCAGTCCTTTTCCTAAATCCTTTAGAGCGATTCTTCCTGTCCTTGTTAGAGTCCTATTTGTGCGGAGCATTATGGTTCTATGCATTTGTTAATATGTGTTAATGTTTATTCTTTTGCTTAATGTCCCTAAATGGTTCAGTTAACCTAGAGCCCAACAGTGGCTGAGCCATTCCCTTTTACCTGTCCCATTGCTGATGCTGACCAGACAGATGTCCACCTGACGAAGAGACCACTTCTTGCTGACTCATTGAGGAGAGGTATGATGAAACGTTATGCTTTCCATGCTGTATTCGTGTTTTCCTTTCGGTACCAACCGCTAATTTGATAGAGCCTTAGTTAGGTGTTTTCCAAATTACTTTGACAAAACTGTTTTGCATGAAGTCCAAACATGCTATTCTAATTTGAAGGTTAGTTAGTACACCCAAATGTTGACAACTATCATTAACCAAGAATTGATTCTGTTCTTCTGTTGAGCCTAGATGTATACTATTTCTGTCTTTCAGTTATTACTGTTATTAATTTGTACTGCAACTATCGAGTGCTTAGTAATAAATGCTTTAGCTAACTTGAGATTCTTCAGACATTTTGGTCAACCTGTGTTGTTTGTATACGTGTATCATTTGGTTTTGAGACTAATCTACGTGATATTAGCATTGTTAATCTAGGGAAACATTTTAACTTTACTAAAGGTGTGGTTATTCATGGCCAAATGGGTCATGGTGCATAAAGATTATTGACTATAAAAGTATTTGCTGATGTTTATCGACTGAGTGGTTATTTTAATGGTGAAGTTATGATTTATGGTGGAATCACTCTAAGCATAGTCAAAAGGTCCGTCGAACCTCTAACGCGTCCCTTTATCAATTAAATTATAAAAGATCCAATAAGGACAGACGCGCTCACAGAGGCCAGGTAAGACACACAACCAAGGCCCTTGTCCAGGGAAAACCAGTGGTTCTCTGTGATTAGGGTTTCCTTGGAGTTCTCTTCAAGGTCTATTAGTGCGCGTGCTTGGTTCCTTGTGTTTTCTGCTTACCATTTAAATCTCAGCTTGTGAACGGCTGTCTTCAGGCGTCTTAGATTTCCACCTGGTATCCTTATTTTATTGGAGCTTGTTAGAAATGAGGTCTTTGGTTGACAGTCAGGTTACCCCCTGTTCAAGCAAGGACCCTCACTCTAGTCAGGGTAAAAGAGAATCACCCTCAGCTAACCCCTGCTTGCCCCCTTGGTAGCTTGGCAGAGCAGTAGGCTTAACTTCAGAGTGCTAGGTGTAAAGTATTTGTACCACCACAGACAGTAACTTAATGAAAACACTACAAAATGACACAACACCAGTTTAGAAAAATAGGAAATATTTATCTAAACAAAACAAGACCAAAACGACAAAAATCCACAATACACAAGTCAAGTTATCACTTAAAAATCAAAAAGAGTCTTTAAGTGGTTTTCAAACACACACTAACGCTGTTAGCGTAAAAAAGTATCTAGGGTGCGTAAAAAATAACCCTGCACAGGCGAGTGCACGTCAAAAAGGGCTTGCAATGCGTTGATTCCACTCATGAGCGGGACCTTGCGTTGTTTATCCTTTCGCCAGGTCGGGGTGTGTTGTTTCTTCTCTCCGCAGGAGAGCGATGCGTCGATCCGGTCAGCACTCCCGGGTCCGGGCAGGCATTGCGTTGTTTTCACATGCCCAGCTGTACGAGTCGGAAATCCAGCCGCACGATGATCGGAAAACCATGCATCGCGGGTTGCGATCTCCCAGCCTCCGTCAGCAATGCTGCACGTAATTTCTCCTGCTCCGTGCGTCGATTCTTTGGTCGCGTTTCCGGCGAGTGTTGATTTTCAGCTGCAGAGCCGGCGGCGCGTCGTTTCTTCAGCCGCAGATCGGAGTTGCATCAATCTTTTCCCCGCACAGCGCTCTGTGCGTGGATTTCCTTTTCTTTAGGCTGCCAGCTTCTCCTTTCAGGGTCCCAGGAACTGGATGGGAACCACAGGGCAGAGTATGAGTCTCTCCAGAGACTCCAGGTGCTGGCAGAGAGAAGTCTTTGCTGTCCCTGAGACTTCAAACAACAGGAGGCAAGCTCTAAATCAAGCCCTTGGAGATTTTTTCTCAAGATGGAAGGCACACAAAGTCCAGTCTTTGCCCTCTTGCTCTCGCAGAAGCAGCAACTGCAGGATAGCTCCACAAATCACAGTCACAGGCAGGGCAGCTCTTCTTCCTCAGCTCTTCTCCAGGCAGAGGTTCCTCTTCTTTCCGGAAGTGTTTTTCTAAAGTCCGTGGTTTTGGGTGCCCTTCTTATACCCAATTTCTCCTTTGAAGTAGGCCTACTTCAAAATAAAGTCTCTTTTGAATGTGAAATCCTGCCTTGCCCAGGCCAGGCCACAGACACTCACCAGAGGGTTGGAGACTGCATTGTGTGAGGGCAGGCACAGCCCTTTCAGGTGTGAGTAACCACTCCTCCCCTCCCTCCTAGCACAGATGGCTCATCAGGATATGCTACACCCCAGCTCCTTTTGCGTCACTATCTAGTGTGAGGTGCAACCAGCCCAACTGTCAAACTGACCCAGACAGGGAATCCACAAAGAGGCA
Source organism: Pleurodeles waltl (assembly GCF_031143425.1). NCBI lineage: Eukaryota > Metazoa > Chordata > Amphibia > Caudata > Salamandridae > Pleurodeles > Pleurodeles waltl. The sequence continues at coordinate 97,751,119 of NC_090444.1, read as the reverse complement.
GAGTCACAGAAATGGTATAAGCAAGAAAATGCTCACTTTCTAAAAGTGGCATTTTCAAACACACAATCTTAAAATCAATTTTACTAAAAGATGTATTTTTAAATCATGATCTCAGAGACCCCAAACTCCACATGTCCATCCGCTCCCAAAGGGAATCTACACTTTAATCATATTTAAAGGTTGCCCCGATGTTAACCTATGAGAGGGACAGGCCTTGCAACAGTGAAAAACGAATTTAGCAATATTTCACTGTCAGGACATATAAAACACATTACTATATGTCCTACCTTAACCATACACTGCACCCTGCCCTTGGGGCTACCTAGGGCCTACCTTAGGGGTGTCTGACATGTAAGAAAAGGGAAGGTTTAGGCCTTCGTTAAAAACTGCACACACAGACACTGCAGTGGCAGGTCTGAGACATGATTACAGAGCTACTTATGTGGGTGGCACAACCACTGCTGCAGGCCCACTAGTAGCATTTGATTTACAGGCCCTGGCACCTCTAGCGCACTTTACTAGGGACTTACTAGTGAACCAAATATGCCAATCATGGATAATCCAATTACATACACATTTTTTACAGGAGCACTTGCACTTTAGCACTGGTTAGCAGTGGTAAAGTGCCCAGAGTAACAAAAACAGCAAAATCAGAGTCCAGCACACATCAACAACCTGGGGAACAGAGGCAAAAAGTTAAGGGAGACCACGCCAAGGATGAAAAGTCTAACAGAGCTTGTTACAGCACCTTCCACCAGTACGATGAGTAAGCCTCATTCTATCACTCCGCCTAGTCTTTCTGGTCTCATTACTGTGCCATATTCTATATGCCTAACTGTTGTAATCTACTTATCTTTTAGTTGGTTCATAAGCCCTTGAAGTCCCATAAGTTTTATGGTGAAAGTCATCAGGCAGCACAACTGATTGATATGAATCCACCTAGAGGGTGAACTTAGTCCTGTTTTTTGGGTATTCCTTTTACCCAGTTTTACCCATGTTCCCTTGACGGTTCTCGGCGGGTTTGAAAATCAGAACCTGACACACATTTGGATTGAAAATCCTTAAATGTGGAAAATTCTCTAATTTTGAGAAACAATACACTTAGTAAATTTCCTTTTTTATGTTAATCAGGACTTTGTTTTCTGAGGGTGGTAGTTTGAGGCAACTACCCTTGGAAAAGCCGGTAACTCCTCACCAGGTAACCACCGTCTGCCCAGTTCTTGGCTTTCTGTATTGCAGTTTTACTGAGTCTTTGATAAACTGCCTAAAGAACAACTTGGATACATTTACAGATGGCAGGTCCGAGTGGGTACACGGCGGCAATCTGAAGACCGAGGCACTAATAGGGGAGCATACAAGTCCACCAAGGGGGAAAATCAGGTTCTATCCTGGTTCAGTTCACCTGGATGGAGATGCCCTATAGGTGCCAGTTAAAGAGGAAGAGAACCATACTTGTCTCGCCATCCAGGTGGCATTTAAGTACATGATTTTCTAGTGACTTGTGTGATTCAAACAAAATCTTTCAAATCTGCCTACTCCCCATCTGTTCTACACAGATAGTACAGGAGGTGTAAGCATGAGCAGGCTTGTTTGAAATCACTACACATAGCAAAGAAAAGTATGGAACAAAAAACAGAAAAAGAGACACAGGTTGAATTGCATCCAGGACCGAGTTGTAGCCCAGGACAGGCACACCAACCCCTCTGGCAACAGATGAAGACTATGAACACTAGAGTTGGGCAACGGGTAGCTGTCTGCAGTAGTTTGAGCCTAAATACAGGTCAGGCCCTGTGGTGAATCCCTCTCTCTACTGCCAAAGGTTGTATGCAGCTAAATTTGTTGACACACAGAGGGTTGACTGTCTGTGGTGGTTTAAGCACAGGCCGTAGCCATTGAGTGAGGGGGTTGAAAATGAAATACATAATTAAAAACATGAAATTCAGGGAAAATACTGTAAAGAACTTAAGCACCATTCTAGGTAAAATGCACAAAACCACTGAAATTCACCAGTAATGATTAGCAATGCACACAGCACTTCATAACTTACTCTGGCTGCCATGCTTAAAACACCAAGAAAAGAAAGACCTATGGACAGCATAACCCGGCAGGTGGCTCAAGGTGTGGCGTGTGCTGTTTTTGTGTTGCTGACCATAAATAGGAGGAAAGAAAGAAAAGTAATACCAAAATCCCCCCATAAAATAGAAAAGGAGAAAAAACACAAGACAAAAGCCTTCAACCAAGACTTCATGTAACAAAAAAACATGGAACTATATTTCAACACAAAAGTGACAAGCAATGATGTCAGTGGTAATGTCATAAATGATATCATCACTGACATCACTTTGTGATGTAAGATGTGATAAACAGCACAAGGGGGAGGTGCGGTTTATGGTTTGTGCCATGAACCATAAATGGTGAATTTTAGTGGTTTGAATTGCACAAAGCCGTACAGACAAATGGCAGTGGTGAGATTCTATAGTCTGCCTGTAATTCCTTAAATTATTTGGGGCATATTTATCTACTAGTTGCTTAGCCCTTGTGCCACAGAAAGGGAGAAAGGGCAACACAACTACTTGCGTGGTCCTGCAAGGCTTGATAAATCTAGAGTTATGCAAGGCAGCACAAATCACTACATTCTGTTACTCTGCCCCAGGAGGGCATTCCAAGGTGGAGTTTGGGTGTTCCCATGCATCCATCCATGGACTTTGGGGCATTTCCAGATTTACCATTACAAGGTGACCTGGGAATGTGTCAAAATCCTATACCTCCCCAGGTGAGGCGTATTATTATTTCTCCTAGTTGTTTCCTCTTTCTATGTGTGCTGCAGAATGCAGCACACATAGAAAGTGGAAACTGCCTCAGAAGATTGTTTTTGTTGTGCAGGAAGGTGTCCCTTCTTTCACAAAAAGAATCCTGTCTGCAATGCAGGCACCCTTGCACCGCGGTGCAAGGGTGCCTGCGTTGGCGGTAGGCAGCTGAAGAGGCGCCAGCACAAGGAAAGGACAGGAATTTACTGTATTATGTTAAATATTATACAGTCCTGCCCTTTCGCGCAGTGCAGCAAGGGGACTTGCTGCGTGAAATGTTTATAAATGTGCCCCTTAGTGTTTAAGCTGTTCTAAAGCAAAATGAACTTTTCAGTGTCCAAAGCAGAGAAAGTTTGTAAGGAAAGTGAATATTTAAAAGATATTGTCAATTTTGGAAATGAAAGGTCAGGCATTTCCCATCTGTGACATTTGTCTGGTCAACTTGCTTGAAGCATGATATTTATAGTCCTAGAAGGACATTTATGTCAGTCTACCAAGGTTTTATGTGTTCAAAAGTATTCGCTATGTTATATCTGAGAACATCACAACGTTTATAAATGATAGGCCAGATTTACTTAAAAATAATTTTGCCGCACTGTGTTATGTGAAAGGAAGACAACACAACAGCTGAAGATATACAAAGATATGGTGCTGCTGCTGCCATCCCATCCACTGGTGAACTTAAAGCTGCCTTTTGCCAAGCATACACCATTGCGCAACAGTGCAAGGGTGTATGCCTGGTGTCTAGAATGCGTTTTGTACTGGAAAGGTACCCTTCAAATACAAAATACTTTGCTGTATTTATATAAGTATGGTGATTTATGTATATGTTTTGGTTTATTCACTTTTGAAACACTTACCGCATTATGCAGCTTGCTCTCGCTCAGCGACTGTAATGGCATTTTGGGGTTGAAACGTCGAGACTGAATTTAAAAATGTGGATTGACTTTTGAAAAATTCAGCAAGCTCACAACACCTATTGTTATGGATGTTTTCAGCGACCTCAAGCTTTTAGCCACAGTTTGGTTTTAGTCTTCATGCAAATAGCACTGTAACACTTATACTAACACATAATTCACTTCCACTGCGCCGTTATACAGGAGCACCTTGATTACTTTACTTTAAGTTGTGAAATTTAAGCTTCCAATAAATGTGGTATACTATTCACAAACTTCATCAGTACAGAAGGTTCTCTTTGGTACAATCACTGAGGTGGAAGTTAATTCATATTCTTCCCCCAGAGAGACCAAAAATCTTTCTGTTATATTATTTCTCGATGTAATCAAAAAAGATTTTAAACATTTCAGTCTTAGAAAAGTACATTTTTGACAAAACAGGGGCCCCACGATGTATTGGGTTCACTGTCTCTGTTTGCGCTGTGGTTGCCCTTTAACTAGATGTGCCTGGTGTGGACAGAGACAACTGTACACCCTGTTATAAGTAACATGCTACCCCTAGGGCAGATGGGAACTTGCAGCTGCCCTAGGGGCAGCCTAGTATTGAAAAACGGAGAGCCTGTTTGTAGCAGCTGTTCGGTCTTTCACAGTTCTGACAGCACCCAGCCTGCTTTGCGAGGAGAGGCAGAGGACCAAGGTACATGTGTATGGGGTCCATGGGTCCTCCTTTTCCTTCTTTCAGAGGGCACCATTGGATGGGAAGCAGGGACTGTGCTCCACCTCTTTGTGGCTCACAGTCAGTGCGCCCTCTGGCATCTCCTTTTCCTTTGCTCCTGTGTTTATTTTATGCCATGGGGCTCCAGGTCTCATGGGGGAACACCACCTTAGGATTGGATTGGCATTTTATGTGTATAGGCGCAACCTTTATTACAGAAGGGGCTGCCGAAGCACCTGCAGCCCCCTCCGTAATGCTAAAGTGTCTCGGGCACCATAAGCAGACGCCCATGCCTGTTGCTCCTCAGTGGCACTTTGTGCAATGAAGCCCCAGATGTGACAAAGTGTCAACTACACCATTGTACAGTTACACTTGCAATCATTCCCGGCAGTTCTAGACCACAAATCTGATTTTTAACTTCAGTTAACCCCATACAGTATTTTACATACATCATATCTACAACAATCATACACAATTTCAGTCTTCTTCGCTTTTCATGAAAATGGCTTTCCCTCTTAGACTGGACAGCATCACTTAAATACATACGAGCTAGTGATGGCATTCTGCAGTGTTGCAATAATAGTTTACCTCTAAGAGTAGTCAGAATGGCTCCGGAAGAAAAACTTTCACTTAGCATTGGGGTGTCTTCCAATGCTTGTCCCCTCAAGTCAGAAACTTTGTAAGACACCCGATGCTAAGTGAAAGTTTTACTTCTGGATCCATTCTGACTATTCTATTAATAAGAGGAGAATGAGCCAAATCTAGTACATCGCTAACCCGGTTAAGCTACCCAGAAATATACCAAACTAAGGCTGTATGGAAGATGATAAAGCAGCAAGTTAGCCTCCACCATTAACTGCTGCATATTTCCTCAAAATAATCAAAAGCATTGCCTGCGAGAAGTCCTTATCCCTTCTTAGAAACCCATCTGAAGCAGGAAGAGTACATTTTGGCTGTATACTCTGGGAAGGAGGCTAGTTAAATAGCAACTTTTGATTTTTTCTTCCTTAAAGCACAGATGCTTGCTCTCCCTGGAAGAGAGACACAACAGTACAGCAGAGTCCTCTCTTACGAGAAACTCCAGCAGGGACCACAAACCGTGATTCTGGGTGTCTGTAGTTAAGCAAAACTTCAGACAGCATCTCTTCCCAATGTAAAGCCAACTTGGAAACTGTGCCTGCCACGCCATAATCTCCTATAGGGTCTACAAGGTTAAGATAGGTTTCTAACTGGTTAATCTGGCAGAAGTTAAAATATTAATAGTAGGAAACAACATATTTTATTTTTCATGAACATTTATGCCTCCTTTCCGCTTTGGAGTCTTTTCATACATAGTTGGGCGAAATGCAGCTGTGCATGATAAAATCACTCATGTCATTAAATTATATCCCAAGAGTAATAAGAAAGACATCTACCGTGTAATCTGGATCCTTCAGATAGTGCAAGTACAGCTGGAGCATCCGATCTTCACTGCAGTGACAGAAAAGAGAAGACAGACTGTGTGACCTCACAGTAGCTTCAAGAAATGTCATGCAGCCCGACAACCCCACAAAATGAACTGCTCTGCACATTGAGATGTATGTCAAGAGAAAGAGGCCTGTCACTCACAATCAATGACACCTGCTTACGATGCTCTTTTTATTCCTTAACACAGTGGTCTCTCCACTGCTCGCAGACCTATCACTGCCTCGGTATACTATCTCAAGCTTTAGGTAAGGTGGCCAAAAAGTAACACAACTCCTACAGCTTGGCCTCTTTGTCTCTGTGCAGGCGACTGTATACCAATATTTTATCATGCATTAGTACATCAGGCATGAAAAGAACAACACATTTAGCAGCATAATAAGTACAACCTCACAATGCTAGTTTTGCCTGAACAAGACCTATACAGGTAAGAGTGCTACATAGTAGCACAGGTAGTATAGTTACATACATTTAGAGGCATTAACAAAAGGTACTTGTTTGAATTGATACAAATATATAAATAGGATGAAAGAAAGGAGTCATCCGGGGATTTCCTTGACCATTGGTCCACTTTTTGAGGAAGCACATAGCGTCTTCACTATCAAGACATGTACTCCTGCTCTTCAACTTGTGGGCGGAGTCAAAGCCCCTCTCCTGGTGATGCTCACATAATTGCCGGGGGACAGCTGCTCTGTCAAGCAGACCATAACAAGGAATAATGATATGGTTTCACTTCAAGAATAAAAACAGTGTGATTATTTATTTTCTTTGTCTACTCTAGTACCTACCATTTTTTCTTTGAATCTGTTTATTCCATTTTTTTATTTCCAAGTTTTACACACTATCAAGACAGGAAGTTGCATGGGTCAACAAACACATACTATAGATGTATACCATTTTTACGACTTATGATACATAGAGTAAGGAGAGCACAGTTTCCAATGCGATCAAGTTAATGCTCGACGTGAGAAGTTGACTAGAGCAAATAGTTTGCAATAACAGAAGCAAACAGTTCATTGCAGCAAATATCACTATTAATAACCATAATATTAACAATAATAATAATATCAATCAGGCAGGCCAACTGTACTACGTACCATAAGAAGAAACAGGTAAAGAGGTAGGACTAGAAGAAAAGTAAAACAAGGTGACTAACGATGGAGCGATGGAAGGGAAAGGTACTCGAGAAAGGGAAACTGACAAAATAGAGAAGAGGGCAATCGCTGGAGGTCACAGCAGAAGAAAAACAGAAAAGGAGAATAAGAGATGCATTGGTCCCTTTTCCTAAAAAAGAAAACAAAGGACTAAGGGCCACATGTATGTACGTTTTGCAACTTGCAATTAAGAAATCACAATTTGCGACTCGCAAACCGAATGTACAAGGCAGTCGCAAATTGCGAATAGTTGCAAATAGGCCACTTTGCACACCCAGATTAGCACTGATTCCAAACAGGTGGTAACCAGAACCAAGTTATATAAGCAGACCCAGAAGGCATCTGGGTTTTTTAAAATGGCTGCACTCTACGTGATTGCATGGGGGAGACGAGTCCAGGCTGCCCAGCAGAGGAGGAGGAGGCGGAGACAGGAGAGGATACACAGAACCAGGCAGACCATATTCCAACAGACTGAGGAGAAAATATATGAAAAATATAGATTGAGCAGCACAGTTATCTTAGAGATCATTGACCTGCTGAAACCTCAGCTAGAACGCCAAACCCTATGCAGCTGCTCCATCCCCACACATGTGCAAGTGCTCTGCTCACTGCACCTCTTGGCCTCGGGTAGCTATCAAGGGGTGATTGCTGTTGCTGGTGGGGTGTCCCAAAGTGCCCTGTCACGATTCTTCAGACGGTTCTTAGATGCCATACTAGCACACATGTTCAGATACAGTTACCTTCCCAGGAATGCAGAGGAAATACACAACACCAAAGTGGACTTCTACAGAATTGCAAACTTTCCCCATGTAATAGGGTGTGTGGACAGGACACATATACCCATATGTCCTCCTGCAAATCTGGAATATGTGTTCCACAATGGGAAATGTACTCACTCACTCAACATCCAGGTGGTATGTGATGCCCATAATGTCATAACTGACATAGTGGAGCACACATGAGGCGTACATATTCAGGCACAGTGGGATACACCAACGCCTAGAACGTAGGGAGTTTGATGATGGATATTTATTAGGTACTGTGTAGTACACACCAATGTCATAAATACGTGTCACTGCATAACCATGTTATGCCATGCTCATATCTGCTGCTTTGTTACACAGGTGATAGTGCATATGCTGTGAGGCCATGGATACTCACCCCATACCTAACACCTGCCAATCAGAATGAGAGGCGCTACAACATTGGACATCGGTGCACCAGAACCGTCATTGAGAGGACCTTTGTCATGTTGAAGTCACGTTTTAGATGCCTGCACAGAAGTGGAGGTGCACTCCAGTATGCCCCAGAGACTGCATGCAAGATTGTGGTGACATGTGCCATCCTACATAACATAGAAACCAGACGTGGGCTACATCTCACCCTAGATGACACAGATTCGGAGGATGAGGAGCAGGAGCCACCACAAGGACAGCCTGGGGATGGTAGCATCTCAATGGAGGGCAGACGGAGACAGGATCACATAGCAACTCATTACTTTGGCAGGTAAGTGCCGACCGTTACAGCACTCACAAATGTAAGGCACATAGCCAGGTTGTGCAAAACAAAGAGATTGTTTAATGTCAGGAATGCATAATGTAAATGGTGGCGTATATCCAGCAGTAAAGAAGTATAATGTAACAAAGCCTAACACATTCAACTCAAGTGCCTTAGGCTAAACCTAGTGAGAAACATCACACCCTCCCACGGCTACAACCACCATGGCCTGTGCCTGGTTGGTCCACAGATGTCTGGCGGGCATTGCTACTACGCAGGATGTGGGCATCTGAGGCCGAAACGCTGCTTACACTTGATATGTCCTCACTGTCCTGAGGGGTGTCACCAGTACCTCTTGCTGCCTGGGAGGTACGAATGAGGTCAACAGCAGCAATAATGTGCCCTAGTCCCCTTGCCACATCTCTAGCAAAATGTCCTAGTTCAACCTGGAGCGTGACAGTGCTTCTGGACGGGCAGGTAGTTGTGGTGGCTAGGCGGCCAATGGACTGACTGAGACGGTCCAATCATGCCGCTGTGTTGCACTCTCTGCGCCTTGCATGGGCCCAATCCGCCACCATTTCCCTACATAGGTCATTGATGGCAGTGGTGAGGTTGACCATGTTGGTGTTCATGGTGGATAATTGTTTTTGATCATTTCCAAATCCCTGTGTGAGGGTCTGTTGCATCCGGTGCAGGTTCCTGGTTCATCATCCGCATGTGTTTGTTTTGCAGGCAGTGACTGCTCAGTATGGATGCCTCCAGTCCAAGGAATTGTTCTGTTGTGACATTCTCCTCATCTGCAACATGTGTCAGATGACGCCTTCCCCGCCCAGACCCAGCTGTTCTCAGTGGCCGGCTCGCACCCATCTTTGGCCCCGGTGTAGGGTTTACTACCTCAGTGTCCACATCTGTCTCCTCCATGGTCTCACGTGGATATTCGGTGTGGCCCTGCACTCCCCTGTGGAAATGCTTACTGCCTCGTCTGCTGTCATAGTGGCATTGTCATCTCCCTCCGCACTAGGGTCATCAGTGGATACTTGAGGGAGACCTGTGGGACACAGGGGATACATATCAGTGCCTCTCAGATGTGTGGCTTATCAAAATAAATATTCTTCACACTTTGGACTACTGTATTACATTACCCATAATGCACTGAACTTGAGGTGGGCATATAGAGATTGAACAATTTGGATGATGTATGCTTTTGTGAACTGTGGTTGTGTGCATGGTGCCTTGAATAATGTAATTAAGTGAGAATTACTTAAGTTCCAGGTGCTGAACTGTCCAGGTCCCCAATTCCAACAACAACCTCTGGCTCCAGAGTGGTCTCTACATGCTCTCTATTGCTGTGGGTGGTGGTACTGTTATTGGTCCCCCACCTGTTCCATGCGCCTCCTTCAACCGCTCAGCAAGCCTTTCCTTGGTTCTTGACCTGAGGTCATACCATCTTTTGCACACCTCCTTGATGGAGCGATGACTGACTCCTATGGTATTTATCTTGTTTTGTATGTCCAGCCAAATCTTCTTTTTTGTGTGTGTCTGGGACACTCATTGCTGCCTTTCCAAGCAGGACCTCATGGTGTAGGCAGCACTCCTCAGTGATGACCTCCAACTCTTTGTCAGAGAATTTCAGCTTTCTCTTCGTCCCTGCAGTGGTTGCCTCCTTTGTTTGGCTTGCCATGGCTGCATTGCTCCCCTTATCTGGGTGTACCTCTGCTGTGTGACCTGGCTAGACTCCTCCTACTTCCATGGGAGCTACTTCCTGGTTGTGAGGTCATCATCCAGCACCAGGAAGTGTAATTTCTCTTATTTTTTGCACATGTTTGCTAATTGGGACACAGTCGCTATCTGCGATTCTGTTAAACACCTATGTATAATTTAGGAAATCGCAATTTGCGATTTCGCAAATTGCGTTGTGACTCGGCACCGAATCGCAAAATTGATTTGCGATTTTTTCTTACATCCCGTTTTGCGAGTCGGAAATAGCAATTCACATTGAGTCGCTATTGCCGACTCACAATTTTTTAGCTTTGTACATGTGGCCCTATGAGGGGCAAAACAAAGAAAAGAAGAAATTGAGAGGGTGCAGAGTTCTCCCCAAGATACGCAATTACAAATTGAGTGGGATCTTGACAGTAAATGGAATACATTACAAGAGCTTGAATTGCATGGTCAGGTTTTGTATTAGAAATCTAAAAAATCTAGGTTTCTAAATCTGAAACACGTTCCCATGGTGCTAAAACAGAAGAAGAGCAAATGAACTTGAATCACAACAAAGCTGCTTAGTCTAACTGGGTAGACCCCTCTTTCTGTTCAGGATAATACCAAGGTGTTTGGATTCCAGTTCTGTTTGAGCAAAATAAACACTTAGCTGAGGGTGCTGGACTTTTATGGCCAGTGGCACTGGGGCCCAAACTGTGCAGGGGAGGTGACTGAAAAACAAGGGCTTAAAGAAGTCTAGAATTGGCATGGCAATGGACAGACAAGGACCACTAGCATTGGCATTGTTGAGGAAATTGATGCACAGTGTGGGACAGACAGCAGAGCGTAAATGGACAATGTTCAGTTCATGACCATTCCGTGTCTTCACGGAGGCAGAGTGAAAAGGGGCAGCAGTGTGTCAGCCATGGAGGTATAGCTGGAAAAGGGCTCAGTCCGACTCTCTTCAATGTCTACATGAGCCCCCTCGCCAACATCGTACGCAAACACAGCATCATCATCACCCCCTACGCCGACGACACTCAACTGATACTTTCCCTCACCAAGGACCCCACCAGCGCCAAGACCAACCTACAAGATGGAATGAAAGACGTCGCAGATTGGATGAAACTCAGCCGTCTGAAACTGAACTCAGACAAAACGGAAGTCCTCATCCTCGGAAACACCCCGACCGCCTGGGACGTCTCCTGGTGGCCCACGGCCCTTGGCACCGCACCGACCCCCTCAGACCACGCACGCAACCTCGGTTTCATCCTGGACCCACTTCTCACCATGACCAAACAAGTCAACGCCGTATCATCCTCCTGCCTCCTCACCCTCCGCATGCTCCGAAAGATCTTCCGTTGGATCCCCGCCGACACCAGAAAGACCGTGACCCACGCCCTCGTCACGAGCCGCCTGGACTACGGCAACACCCTATACGCAGGAACCACCGCTAAACTCCAGAAACGTCTGCAACGAATTCAAAACGCCTCCGCCCGCCTCATCCTCAACATACCCCGCAACAGCCACATCTCCGCCCACCTGAGACACCTGCACTGGCTTCCCGTCAACAAAAGGATCACCTTCCGACTCCTCACCCACGCACACAAAGCCCTCCACAACAAGGGACCCGAATACCTCAACCGCCACCTCAGCTTCTACACACCCACCCGTCCTCTTCGCTCCGCCAACCTCGCTCTCGCCGCCGTCCCTCGCATCCGCCGCACCACGGTGGGTGGGAGGTCCTTCTTCTACCTGGCGGCCAAGACATGGAACTCCCTCCCCACCATCCTCAGGACCACCCAGGACCACTCCGCTTTCCGGAGACTACTCAAGACCTGGCTCTTCGAGCAGCAGTAACCCCCTCCCCCTAGCGCCTTGAGACCCGCACGGGTGAGTAGCACGCTTTATAAATGTTTATGATTTGATTTGATTTGAAAACATTACACCCTAGAAGAGGGTACTTTCTATGTTTGCACTTGGAGGAATGGAGGATGACTACTGGTCAGGTTCTGAAATTGCTGAGTTAAGTCTTGGCTACATATAAAATGGACCCACACCAAATGGACATACACATAGGTAGAAGTAAGGTGGATTAAGATGGAGCCACAATAGGGTTAAATGGGCCTATGGTATGGAATACAAGTCTAAAAGACTGGAGGAGAGACCTAAACAATGATATATACTGACACATTTCCCCTATCTAATAATAGGTAAATGACAGTGTATTTGAATGTCTGGGGTGGACACTTGTAGTGTGTTGTACATAACAGTAAGCTGCTTTGGTTAATTCAGGGAACAAACAAAAAGTAGCCATCGGTGGTTACACAAGCCCAGAAGACTCCACAACTTTCGTGTTTACTGCAGTGCTTTCCAAAATGTTTTTCATCTCCGACAAACCCTACCTGAAATCTATAGTACGATGTAAAATTGTAAACAAACATAAGTACAAATATTTTCAGAAGTACAGTTCACTTTTGGTAAAGTGTCATATGGAAAAGTGTGCAGAACGGGCAGTGACATTTGGACATCAGGACTATCAAGACTGTAAATTTGTTGAAGCCAGGCCATAAGTATTGTCAGCTGTGTTCGGGAAGAGTGAATGGTGAAAGGCTGCTGTCTGGACTCTGAATGTTTTAGGGAATTCTATTTGTCTTACAGGCAGCTTTTAAAAGGCATAAGGTCTAGTTAGATTCAGACCTTACTCGCTGCTCACAAAGTAGAACAAGCATTTGCGATGCAATCTTGCATTTTCTTGAGTTAGAGCTATTAGCATTGTAAATTCAGAACAGGACTTTTCTTACCACATAAATTGGTCAACCCTGTCTCATAATTGTGTCTTTTCCTGCCCTGTTTTGGTGGTCACTGGCAGATATTGACATCAGAAAAGTCTGAACAGGAATTGGAAAATAAGTCTGGAAAAGTATTTTATTTTTATTTTAACAGAATAAAAAGTCTTGCTAGAGTTCTTGCCTCTCATTTCAACAAAGCTCTAATGATGTGAACAATAGCAGAGCAGCCTGAGAAGATTTATGGCCCCAATAAAGGGGAGAAGCAATTTCCTGGCGTGCAATGTCCTGGGTGCTGGCAGGGAGGGGCCCTGCAGAGAGAGACTCTGCGAGGCAAAGCAAGTTCCATATAATTGCTTCTAGATTTAGCTACATTCTATCAGAAAGGGCATATTGTGGCTTTCGTGTGCAGTGAGCTAAACGACTGGGTGTTTCTTTTGTAAAATAAGCTTATTTTAGGAGCCAGAGGTAAACGCGGACAGCACTGGAATAAAGCCAAAACAAATGTCAGCGACATGAGAGGAGGTGGGAGGAACGGAATGCTGCAATAAAACAGGCAACTGCTAGCCTAAAATACCTACAGTGAAAAGGCTGCAACAAAGAAATAACTAAAAAAGTCAGTCACAGCAACAGATAAAGAAACCAAAGTGGAATAATACAGTAGTTGGTCACTGCTCTGAAACAGAAAAAGGAGGGAGAAAAAGGCAGAACTGATCACTAGCGAGCAAGAATTTTTAAAGGACACTGCAACCAACAAATGAAATCGTTTTAAGCCATAAGAAATATACTAAACGTATACATGAGGTCGAACGCTTACGCTTCTCCTAAAAAATAATGTATTTAGCGTTGGGCAGAGGCAATCTATTCAAACTGAAAATGAGGGAAAGGGCAGTGAGCAGCCTTTATGCATATCATTCTTTCTGCAGCTACAAAGCAAACATTCCCTTCGTATATGTCCCTTCTATAGGTGAATGCTTTCGAAATTAATGTGCCACCTATGCACTGATTGTACTTCAGTGGGGCCAGTTTACTGGTGGCTGCCCACTAATAAGAACCCTGTCATGTGTGTGATGCCTCTTTCTCTCACAGCAGTGAGCAGTTCAGGGGCAGCACCTCAGTAAGTAAATGTAGCATCTTATGTATCACAGGACAAAGGTTGGCGAAGGAACAGGTGGCCTCAAAGGGTGTCCAATCATCTGTACATATAGCACAGTCACATGATCAGAAGTGACACACGGGCAATGGGTTTCTTGGGCCAGAAGGCAAGTATTTAGGAAAGTAGTTCAAGAGAGTTTGTAAATGTAAACAAAAAAACAAAAAAAGAGTGTTGAGACTCAACTTGCATGAGAAAGATGCACATAGACTACAGCATGCTTACTTTCTAGTTACAAAAAGGGGTCGTTCCTCAGTGCTTAATTTCTACCTGTTGTTTCCGGTGCAGGGCACCAGCAATTATTTTTGAGGGCCAGCACTTCTTTTATTACCTCAAGCATTTACTGAGACACATATGGGAAAGCCAGAGGAAGAGAAAAACGAAAAAGTATCACATTGGGAGAAAGCAGAAAGCTGCAAGAGTGAGCTGAAGGGGCAGTACGTGGCTGTAAATGGTTTGAAAAAGCCTGAGATGGCTTCATGATTACGCTGCCTCAGTATTCCATGTTCGCACATTTAATTGCAGCAGCCGCGTGCTTAAGAGGCGGGCTTTTGGCACCGGCACATTTTTATTTACAAATTAAGCACTGACGTCTCTTGAAGATGTGCTTCCTATGAACATGGTACGAAGTAGGTTTTAGAACTTTATGAATTCTGGGGAGACAGTCTGACGGTGGTTTATATTGTCACTGTAGATCTTAGTGTTATAATCACAGCAGGAAGGTTCTGGTTCTGCATGCACCTCTGGGGGAGAGGGTCTGAGCACATCTTGCTGGGGCTGGTCGAGCAATAGTCAGGCTGCTGGCTTTTCATGGGTCACTATTTGCAATGTATCAACACATGTCATCACCAGTCCTTGTAGCAAATCTACCAAAGCATCCAGCAGTTGACATGAATTGTTTCTCCCCATGAATTGTGAATGAATTTTCAGCGCTTCCAGCACTCCCCATGCACGGGAAAACATGTTTTGGAGTTTTCAATTAATATGGCACATCCCTAGTGATGAAGTAAAGTTCACAGGGCAGTAGCAAAGGAACAACATGGATTCCCCCGGGCTAATAAATCATTGCATTTGAAGTTGACTTCTCTGGTGAATGCAGGGAGTGTAATCTGTAGTTCATTTGTTAAAGGAGGTAAAACCTAGTACCTTTCCTACACCCAATGGAAGTGAGCACCCTGTTAGAACCTCCAGGTAAAAGGTACTTCACAACTACAGTGGTTGTTCTGAAGCGCCTCGGAGCGACACATCTTTCAAATGTAGTCAATGCTGAGATTACAACTAGTACTTTTACTGTTACTTTCTTATATACCCCACAGTAGTTAGTATGAGTCCCACAGCAGGGAAGATGTTTGTAGAAGTGCAGAATGGGTTGCCAGATGGCGAGGACTCACAGAGGAGACAAAGAGACTGAAGCACAAAGCGGCCACACTCATCCTCAGAAGGGCAGACAGGGTACCAGATCTGTGGCTACGGATGCACAAGGCTGACTGGCTGCTGCAATGGTGAGGGCAGTCTCAGGACCTGGCCAGGGCAGCACGTTAGAAGAAAGCGATCGACTGTCAGGGGAGGGAAGGGAAGGATGACCGGAAGTAGAGACACTACATCCGTAAAAGGAGCATTTATCATTCTAAATATTTCCGGAACTGATGTAGCGGGGTGAAAATGATGTGTGACCAAAGTTGATACCACGGAGCAGAAGAACATAGTCACCATCAGTGACCAGCAATGTAGAGAAGAAGTGCATCTGTGGACTTGATGGGGCTCAACAGCATGAAGAGCGGTGTTGCTGTGGGCGTTCCACCGCAGCACCCATTGCTTTTGATGCTGCCCCAGATTTACAAGAAGGCGTAAACCTGTGGCAGGGACAAAAACTAATGTCACCCAGGGGTGGCATTAGCATGGCGCAACGAGGAGGAATACTTTTATTCCTCCTCGTTTTTGCATGGGATGGGTTTAAAATGAATAAATGAAACTTTGACGTTTCATTGTTTAACCATTCACAAATGGGAAGAGGGTCCCTCAGCGAATGGTTACCACCTCCTTCAAGGAGTCGATAAAGAAATATGAATGTTCTCTGACCGTAATTCATTCACAAAACATTCATACATCCCATTCAGAATTGGGGTTTGGAAGGGAAACCCTAAACATGACCCTTTCAAAT
This sequence comes from Pleurodeles waltl, assembly GCF_031143425.1. Classification (NCBI taxonomy): domain Eukaryota; kingdom Metazoa; phylum Chordata; class Amphibia; order Caudata; family Salamandridae; genus Pleurodeles; species Pleurodeles waltl. The sequence continues at coordinate 97,734,782 of NC_090444.1, read as the reverse complement.
ACCGAATCGCAAACACAAATGGAAATTCGGTAACGTGTTAGTGAATCACAATGTGTTTTGTACACATGTTAAAAGCTTTTTGCGGTTAGAAACGGCCCGATTAGGCCACTTCCAACTTCAAAAATGGCTTGAGCATGTGGCTCTTAGTGCCACATATCACTTTGCCCAAGATACGTGGTTTCTGTTCATGTTTTAGACAGCTTATTTATTTAATGATATACATAACAGAGATGAAAGTGTATTGTACTGTAGGTGGTAACCACCAAAATTCAAATATTGGCCTGTGTTATGTTGATGCACAGGGCATCTTTTGATCCCTTGCTGAAAGACAATACCTTGTTTTAGTTATTTTCTACTAATAGGCATCTGCATGAATGGAGCTGTGACAAACATGGGTGCTATCCACAATGCACACATAATGATTCAAAAATAGTCATGTTTGCTAAATGCTCTACATTGACTGCATTTTGGACAAGGATATTTGATTTTATGAAGCATACAAATATACCTTCCCTACTCGATTATGACTGTATTGCTTGGCGTGCTCCAGCAGACTGTGTGTGGTATCAGGTGTGTGTGTGTTCCTCCCTTGTGGAATGAAAAAAACAAATGTTACAATACCAGCGGTGGCTCCTTCACAATGGCGAAGGAGTGTTGCCTCCCTGGCTAGGCCAGGAGCTGAAAAATGAAACAATATTTCATTATTGTTTTATCTTTCAGCTGCTGGCTCAGCCATCAGCATGCTCAGGGAGGGGCGGGGCTGGGCCACGGGAGGGGGGAGTGGAATCTGTGCACTAAGTGCGCATGTGTGTTTGGCCGTCCTTCTCAGGTTGGCCAAACACACATGTGCACTTAGGTTTCTCCAACCTCGCTGTGCTACACAGCTTGGCTTGAGAAACTGCACAGACCCCAGGGTAGTGTCTGAGTGGCAATCCAAACCGATCAGACCAATCACAATGCTGCTCTCATGCTAGGTTCAGCATGAGACCAGTGCCAGGATTGCTGGGGAGCCTGTGCTGGTGTCTCAGTGAATGCTGGGACACCAGAGGAAGAGCAGAGGAGCAACACGGCAGGCGGCTGCGACGGGATCAGGTAAGTTGTTTTTTTAAATTTTTTTTTATTCCCCCTGTGCTGCCCCACCCGCCCATCCCCTTGAGATTTGAGCAGCCGCCGCTGCATAATACTCAAAAGTGTAGATACCAGACTCATAAACAATCCTTTCCTTACAGTTTCTCTTATTACCTATTTATATTTACCCGTTGACAAATTCCTGCATTTATAAGTTATACTTTTTAATTTTATGGCTGATAGTATTTGTAGATGACTTTTTAAAATTTATGTGAACCGTCTTTTTTGCTTGCTAGCTAAAAAAAAAAAAATACATCTACAGTTGAAACTCACTATATGAATCTGTTCCTTATGGCAGCACACCCTTCCCTTTTTCTTAAGCTCCCTTCATATTGCTTTCCAACCTTCATTTCCAGAGAGTAAACCCTCCCCTCTACTATACATTTCTGGCTGACTGCGAGCACCATTCATATCTATGTGTTTACTTTCCTGCTGCCTGTGTGATGCGAAAGGAAAACACTAAAAGTCCATATTGATTTCAGAGGTAATCTGTAAGCAGATGCGGTTTATTTCCTTCCACTGGCAGAGAGAGGAGAAACACAATTTAGATGTAAGTGGATGTACTTTCAGGGAGACAGGTTTCCCATCCAAAGACGGAGGAGACTGGCATCTCCTTGGGATCAGGCAAGTCTGCGGACCGCCCTGCTGTGAACAATTCCCACTTCCCATGAACAGCAGGCCGAGCCAATTTAGAGGGGCTGGGGCCTGACAGCGTTCAGCATGTGCTGCAGACCTGACCTGTCCAGGGGATCTCTGAGGAGCAAAAACCAGGCCTGGACCAGAGCAGGAGGAACGGCTAACTCCAGCACAAGAACGCAGAGCAATTATTTACACCCTGAGTTTACGGAAAATGTCTTGATACACAGAGACCTCTACCCAATCTGCAGACTTTGGATTGAAGAGACCTGCAGTTCAATCCGAGATTTCTCAATTGACTACAAGTCACCCTCAACATGGTACTTCATCTTCCTGTACCTTGGCTCCATTTTCGCCGAAATTGTGAGCACTTATGTTTCAAAAAAGGTTTATTGAGTTTTAAGATACAACAAGCAACAATCCTCAACTCCCCCCGCTCCTAGTCAGTGCCAGTGCGTTTCTTTGTCCCTCCTCAGCCAGTTCAGTCCTTCATCCTATGAAACCAATTCCTTTCCCATCAATGTTCTAAATTCGAGGGTACCTGCAGGGCCATCAGGTATCTCAGCCATATTAATGTCTTGAAATTTTTAGTGAAGTGTTCTACATAGGTTTCCATACCTTTCGGAAGCGCTGATCCTCCCCATGTTATGCATTCAAGATCTCTTTCATCCTGAAAATGTGCTGTATTTTTCCATACCAATCATGTGCTGTGGGTAGTAGAGTTTTGCCCCATTTGGCCAGAATTGCTTGTTTGTCTTTTAGTAGCAATGCAGTCACTAGCTGGTTCTCTCTCCCGTGTTCCCCTCATTTAACCTCTGGCATCCAACCCAGTATTGTGTATAGAGAGTTCTTGGGGATCTACGCCTGGGATTGCTTCCATGGCGTTTTATGTCTGTTAGAAAGTGGGTTACTGGTTGACTGGGGTGTGAGTCTTGGTCAAGCAGCAACCAAAATCCTAGTAAGGATAAGGAACAAGCAAACCTCAAATTAACCTGTGTTAAAACCCCTGGCATTTTGACACAAAGCAGTCAGGCTTAACTTAGAGGAAATGTGTAAAGTATTTGTGCAACACTTCAAACAGTAAAACAGTAGGAACATCACACAGAAAGATTCCCACACCAGGCTAGAAAAAATGAGTTTAATTTAATAAATAAAACAAACCCAAACAACAAGAATCCAATCAGTAGAACCAGAGTTATGAATGTTTAAAGAATAAACTGTAAAACAGTGGCTAGAATCAGAAAGTGCCAACCGCGGCTATCTGGTTGCCCTACACCGGGTCAAATCCAAAAGTTCACAGTTTCAGACTTGTCCCACTGAAGGTTTACCTTCTCCAGTTATGTGCCCAGAGTCTTGTTCATGTGGAAGAAACACACCTGGAGCAAGGACAGCATCTCTGCTGGTGGTTGGGGCGACACGAGGAGCAGGCCAGGCATCATGGTCAGACGGCCTGAAGCGTCGCATTGGCTGTCCACGTGGGCTGCTTGCTGTGCAAAGAGACGTACTTGTGGCAGCTCATGCTGATTTTCCATGCTAGCAGCGAGGTTCCGGTGTAAACTGGCCTATTCTTGGTTCCAAAGAGCCAAAAAACTTGACTTTAAGAGCTCAAGAGCCACACCAAAGGCCCAGGATCTGAGAGGCACCTCTTCGGTGTCAGAAACTCATTGAAGATGGGTCCAAGAGCTTTTGGGAGCCAGTTATGTCCCTTAGGTTCTTTCAGGAGGGAAGCAGACTAGCTCTTTGAGTCACTCCGGGTCCTGGGCTCAAATTGGAGGTTGCAGGTCCATTTCTTCTTTCCCAGGCAAGAGGGCAGCATGCCGTAGGTCAGCATAACAGAGCAGCAAGTCCTTCAGAGTAGCAGTCCAGCAGACGGCAGTCCTTGTAGGAGCACAGCAGACCTTCCTGGCAGAGTAGCGACATGTCCAGAAATATACTGAAGTGGTGGTGTCTGATGTCCTTCTTTTATACACAGTTGTGCCTTTAAAGTGGGGAGGCATACCTTTGAAGTGCACAGATGCCCTGCCACCCCTGCCCTGGCTCCAAGCTGGCTAAAATGATAATGCAGGGTCCTTCAGCCCTTTGTGTGAAGACATGACACAGCCTACTTAAGCGTGAGGCTGGGCCCAGCTCCTCCCTCTCTGCTGCCAGTGATGGCCCATTCAGTCACACCTAAGCTCCCCTTCTGTGTGGCTGTCTAGGAGGATTGCACAAAGTCCAACTGCCAACTACACCAGTCAGGTGACCCAGGCAGGATGCATGCACCAAATGGCTAAGGCAAGAAAATGTCACAATCTGACTTCACCATAAATTAGGATTTTAAATTAGGATTCCAGAGGTACCGAACCTAAAGGGGTTATCTCTTCCCATGTCAAAATTACACTTATAAAATATATTAAGGAGAAACAAGCCTCTCTTTGGTTTACATGCATCAATATTGTTTATTCACCTAAATGGCTCCAAATGGAACAACATTTCATCTCACCATTTCCTTTACCGGCATTACTATTTACGGCTAACTCTAATAGGCTTCTCAAATCATCTGCCATTATCACATCCAGTAAACTAATCATACATGATTTTGATTCTTCATTTTCCTTACATATCTCAGACTCTACCAAACTATCTCTGTGGCACAATCCTATGATAAAATGTAATTATACTATCACATTTTTGAAATAGTGGATAAATGCTGGTATTTTTTACCTTGGGGATATCTATGATGAAGGTGCAATAAGGTATTGGCAGACCTATATTTCAAGTTAATAGTTAAAAGTTAAAAGTTCATTATCATATTGCGTTGGTCAAAAAACATATCAAACCATCGTAAGAGTTGGAAAGAGTGGCCGCGCTTCGGTGTCACTGGATAAATCCCTGGCCTCGAACAAGCTTGAACTTTTAAAATAGATTAACCCATAAGAACACTTGAATAGCCTTGAGAAAGCTCCAGGTTTACATACCGCCAGGGGGCGAAACGCATGTCGGCTGCTGTTCCTCTATATATCTCATAATAAATATCTACTGAATTCATTGACTGGGCTGAACGTGCTTTTTAAAATCCGATTATGATGTCAAGATTTGGACTATTAACTTGAAATAGGGGTCTTCCAATACCTTGTTGCAGCTATATATACTTTTACTGAGGGAAAAAAAGAGGGTCCACACCTCGTTGGTGGCTCATACCCCTAAGAAACAGGGCATTAAGAAGAAGAGAGTGTTGGACCTTTTGGAGTGCATTTTTCTACATTTATGATAATGGTGTTTCTATTGTCATTTTCAGCATTCCAAACTACCATTTTTGTTACCTAAGACAGAAGTCCATAAATACAATATCCTTTGTAATACTATACTTAACTCTTTTTCAAATACTTTACCCCAAAATATCACCCCTGACTCTAAAATCTGTATCAGGGTTTTTTCTGCTATCCTACCCACAGTTTCTAAATTTTACAAACACATCATATGAACCTAACTTGAACTGGAATATTGGAATACAGAACTTTCTACAGATTTCTCCCTGGTTGATTGGAGACAAATGTGGCTATCAAATATACCGGGATGGTTTCCTGTGTCTTTATCACAAAGAAATGCCTTTATTTTATTTAACTGTTTATGGACTCCTTGCAAATTATGTAAGGCTAAACTTGTTGATTCCCCTCTTTGTTGGCATTGCAACAAAATGTAGTATGGTAAAGCCAGAATGGAGCCTGCTTAGTTCCTCCATTTTAAAATGCACATTTTAACTTAGCATTTCTTTGTTGATGGTGACCCTTTACATGGGTTTCCCTCATAAGAAAATGTATTGAGAAATCACTGTGCATGCAGCCTGTTTCTTGTAAGTGTTGCTGCCATCCAGTCTGTACACTTCATCCAAGGCTAAGCACACAGAATGTGATGTCCTGGTATTGTGATTGTATGTGGAGCTAGCTGTTCACTTGCAGGTATATCATAGCATTGAGCATGCAACTCTAACACAGTGTGACACGAACAGTGCTTGCATTATAAAAACTGACTCTGCGCTGCCTTCTGCAGAGGGACACTTTGGCTGGGATTATCCTGGAACACGGCACACTAAGCCTGGGATGCAGCTTTGCTGACCCTGATGCTGATCCTGACCTTTACTCTACACCATACAATAGACTGCATTACAGTAGACCGGCCTTCTGGCTTCCCGGTACGGGGATAATTGATCTGGCAGAGGGTAATCCCTCCATGCTATCGATAGCATAGGTAGCAACAGATAGGAGTGTACCAACATAAATAACATTAACATGGTTGAACTGTTTATCTTTTTTACCATATTCGTAATGCTTTGTCTAGTTTGCCTAATAATTGCAGCTCATGTTTTTATGCAAGAATAAGATTGTTGCAATAAATGTTTTAAACAACATGTCTGCACCCTTATGTGTCTCATCTTTGGTACACAGAGTGATAACAAAAGGGTAATCATGTTCAAGGTTGCAGATACCATCTTGTACCCTGGTGTGTTTAGGGGTTCAGATGATGCACTATGAGCTAGCTAGCAACCATGTCAACATTTTCCGATGGTATACACGGACTAAGCCCCTATGTGTTGACATTTAAGTTGAGGAGATACACAGTTCTACTTAATTCATAGGAACTGTATAACAGAGGGGTCTTTAAAACATGTTTTGCTTGAGTGTTCTGTAATTTTAAAATTTGGGAGAAATGTTTGGGATATTATATTGAAAAACTCCCCATCACTGACCTTACTTATGACCTGATTATATGTGAATCTACCACATTACCCTCCAAATTATCGGACCCTCATAATACGTTTTTTGACCTCCTCATCTCAATAACCAGCAAATCCATTACGACTAATTGGAAATTCAGTGACACATTATCAGTCCATACTTGGTGGTCCTGGGTTACATTTACTAGATGTGGAGCTAAACTGTCTTCTAAGGGCACTTTTAAAACACTCCTTTGTTTCAAAAGTTATGGAGACCGGTTGATGATTATATTGCCACATACATGCAATATATCTGTTGATTATATCTGTTATTTCATAAAGATATAGTTGAACCCCTGTAAAATGATAAATACGTTTTGTTTGTTCTTTAGTTAACATTTTTTTCTACTTATCACATGACATTTAATCATTTTAGGTATATTTATAATTCAATCACTGTATTTCAACATTTCAGTATATTTATGTTATATATACCATTGCAGTATACTTCTTCGCAGCCTGCAGCAGCGGCCTTCATGTGGCTTCTTCTAAGCCCTGGAAACTGCAGGTCGCACAACGTACTGCAGTTCTCAGATGTGCGGGTGGCAGAGACACCGTGGTTGCAACACTGTCAGATTCATTTGTTAGGATTTTGGAATCCACAAATGTGTAATTGAAAGGTCTGTCCCTTGGTACAGCCAGACTGGCTTGGTTGGCCTCACAACAGGGCCTTATGAAGCAGGAGACAAGGCAGGCAAGCTGCTGTACTGGTTGGCCATACTTAACGTTGACTGGAGAACCATACCACAAAATGATGGCTCAAACAACTTGAACCCACAGAACATACACATGTAAACATAGACCACACAGGCTATGGAGAATGGGCATAGGTGTATCAGCAGACTGTGGCAGTACCACTGGCACCTTCCTACACATAGTATGAGAATGCCCCAAAAAAAGTCCAATAAACACTGGTCAACAAAACAACACATCTTGTCCACAGGATTGGGGTGACCTGTTACTCTTGCTCTTCAAGTAGCATTCTTGGACTTACTGGATCAGGTGGAAGCCCACGAGGTGCATGCACACTTTTTGAGATCACATAGCAATGCCATTAGGAATCAGGTGCGACAGCCTCATAGCAAGAATGGCTATATTAAACTAGGGGATGATCCCAAAAAATCCCCATGAAAATAGGGGGTGGGAGGAGCTTGGAGTGACCATTTCCTCAACATCATTTCCTAAACATTTGACGTTCTCCACTACCTTGGTACACGGCAGGTAGTTTGGAGCAGGTTTGCTGGGTCTTGAAGGGTTCCAGTGCACACATTAATGGAAGTGGACATGGAATGCAATGCTAACCTTTCAAAACCTCCTTTTGATGTATACTTCATCATTTCCGTACTGTGTGACTGTTATCGGATACATATAGGTCGACTGTTGAAACATCAATAAAAATGTTGGGGAAAAATTAATTATCCATTACACTTTTCAAAGGTTAGTTGTAATTACAAAATACAGAGGACAAGAACTCCATGCACTTCACAATTAGGTTAGAGATCTAGGAATTGTTAAAACTCTTGAAATAGCAAGGATGAGATATTACTTATTCTATCAGGGAAGTAGCATTCTGCAAGACATGTACTCCATTGGTCATAAGACCGTATCCAGGTTAGATGCACCTTGAAAGTGCAGGAATCATGGACCTAGTGTGCATGTATTTCTTCCCCTTGGGACAGGATCTGGAAGGGATATCACAGATTATTCAATCAGATATGCTCACGTTTTACCCATTCAAGAGCAACAAGCACTAGTCCTGACTGACATCGTCTAGAAACACATTTTTAATATGTTCAGAAGTGGAGGCGTCAATTCAATCAAGCCTATTGATTTGTAACTAGGGTAGCCAATAAGAATCTTAGTTGCAAGTAAGAGATGAAGTGGTGCTCCACTGTTTAGCACATCAAGGAAGGAACTAAGAAGCTAAATTATTTGAACCAATATTGGAAAGTACACAGTGTCTAACATTCATGTCAAGAGAGTATGTCAGACAAATGACAGAAGAAAACACAGCATTCTTCATCAAAATCACTTATGGCAAAGTGACTTATGGAAAACATTTGCACTTTTTTCCACGGATGAATATGTATACTACTAGGCAGGGCCGGTTTTAGCGCTGGTGGTGCCCGGTGCAGCAGTATTTCTTGGCTCCCCCAACCCCATGACCACCTCCTCGGATTCCCTCACTACCACCTGGCAAAAGAGACCCTCATCTCTCCATAGCCCCCTCACATACATTTCATTTGTTTTGTAGCAAGTGCTGGCTTTCCTAATCCCCTCATCTATCAGCAACAAATATAGTTCTGTTTTTTGCAGCAGGCATATTAACCCTCAGCGCTACTTTATGGCGAGTCAAAGCTGCCACTAGACAAAACTCTGACCTCTCTCCCTAGCAAGAATATTAATCAAGAGAGGTATCTTGGCATTTTAATTGCTTCCTGCACAAGGAACATTTCAGCAGTGCTTTGAAATCGCAAGTTTCATAAGTTATTGCGAAACACAGCCCCCACCCCGAGATCAGCACATCCACCCCTCCCCATCCAGATCAGCACCCTAAAGCCGGCCCTGGTACTAGGTACAGTGATATTTCAGGACAGGCAATGGGTAATAGGCGTGCCAATCATGTAACCAAGGGAGGATGGAATACTCCATCACAAACGTAGCGGATGTCCCATCCGCCATATTAAGAGTGCATTATAGCCTACGGGACCTATAACACAGCAGATGAGATTTTCCTCCCCTTTTGACAGTATTTTCCATCAGCCAAACTCTAAATAAAGCCCTCAGTGTTAAATTCTTTAAATGGACCTAATGAGATGCTCAGTAAATTGTTTACCAGTATCTTAATTCAGCTGCATTTGTATTGCTGAATACAAATTTTTATAATTAGTGTTGGGATGTGTATGTTGCTCCATTAAAGATTTATTTTAAGGAGCTATTTGTATGTGCGGATCAGAATGAAAAATGTTATGTGATCTTTGCATCCCAGATAGTCTGGACTTCACTCAGGTTCCATGCGTATCAGGATGAGAGATTTAACGGCAACAATTATTTGCCTTTTAGCAGATGAACACTTTAGAGATCATGTACTCAGAGCTCTTATCTGACAGTGTAAAATTGAAATCATTTTCAGCCCATTATTGCACTTATCCTGTCCTTTCTGTGAGTTGAAAGAATGATGGTCGCAAATTGGAAAGGACTGCAGTGAAAACTTTCACATTACCTCAAAACTTCAAAAGTAACACTTCTAAAAAAACTTCAAAATTATGAAATACCTCTAAAAAGGAACACTTCCCAAGGTGTGTGTTCTCAAAATATATTGAGGGAAGGACAGTAGGAAATGGGCAAAGTGTTTCAGTGTTTGTCCAGATCGATCTACAAACCAAGGATTGTAGCGTGGTCAACAGAACAATATTTTTGATAGCAATTTAATCAATTTTGTCCATGTATGGTCATACAAGTTTTGTCTTCAAAAGTAAAGACTTCATGCTTCAGCCCTTAATGAAGATGCTTTCTGTAAATACAGTCCTGAATTTTATGCCATTGCTACCAAACTGCCCCCTATGAACTATTTCAGTGCTAATCTAAAGTGTCACTGTTAATCTACTTTAATCAGTGGTCCCTTACCATGTTTAAGGAACTTCCTACAGGTACCAGCCTCCTCTTTTCTTTATAACTACAACAAGTTCTTCCACTGGGGGTCCACCAATCTCTTTGAGACCGGTACCCACAATATATAAATTTTCCAGAGTGTTTCCTTTTTTTAAATCATCACATTTAGAATTGCTAACCTCCACAATTTGTAGTTTTCATCTACCTAATTTTAATTTTATAGATTTGTTTGGCTACTTGAATTTTCGTGACATTGTGGGAATGTATTGAGTTGGTATCACAACCATTTTTGCTCTTTTCACCTTTAATAATGGTACATATTGTTTTAGCACAAAAAGAGGTTACAGAAAAGTCTCTCAATATTTAGCCTGTTCCTTTTTTTCTTTACAAATTCAACTGTGACCTGACTTCTCAGGATTCGGTAATACTGGCAGAAGCATGGGTGGATAATTTTGGTAATATTTTTAACCCTAGAAGTGTAAAGGCTATTAGTCCACAGAGTCGGGAAGACAGTCACAGCACATATACATATGATGCATTGAGAGACACTATAGATATTGCTGATGTTACTGCCACCATTAGGTGCAGTCCAGCGGGGAAGGCTCTGGGGCCCAACAGAAAATGCTTTGGGCTCCTGTTAGACCTGACAGCCTTAGGGTGGTCACCCCTAACTTTTTGCCCTCCTCCCTCCACTTTTTAGATACTGTTTCTGCTGGTTTTAAGACTCTGCGTACTTTACCACTGCTAACCAGTGCTAAAGTACATACACTCTCTCCCTTTTAAACATGGTAACATTGGATCATACCCAATTGGACTATTTAATCTACTTGTAAGTCCCTAGTAGAGTGCACTATGTGTGCCCAGGGCCTGTAAATTAAATGCTTCTAGTGGGACTGCAGCACTGATTGTGCTACCCACTTCAGTAGCTCCTAAACCTTGTCTCAGGCCTGCCATTGCAAGGCCTGTGTGTGCAGTTTCACTGCCAATTCGACTTGGCCTTTAAAAGTACTTGCCAAGCCTAAAACTCCCCTTATTCTAAATATAAGTCACCCCTAAGGTATACCCTAGGTAACCCATAGGGCAGGGTGCTGTGTAGGCAAAAGGCAGGACATGTAACTGTGAAGTTTGCATGCCGTGGTAGTGTAAAACTTCAAAATTCTTTTTTACACTGCTGTGAGGCCTGCTCCCTTCATAGGCTAACATTTGGGCAGCTCTCATATTTTGTTTGAGTGGTAGCTGCTGATCTGAAAGGAGTAGGAAGGTCATGTTTAGTATGGCCAGAATGGTGATACAAAGTCCTGCTGACTGGTGAAGTTGGATTTAATGTTACTATTTTAGAAATGCCACTTTTAGAAAGTGAGCATTTCTCTGCACTTAAATCCTTCTGTGCCTCACAATCCACGTCTGGCTGGGTTTAGTTGACAGCTCCCTTGTGCATTCACTCTGACACACCCCAAACACAGGATACTCAGCCTCACTTGCATACATCTGAATTTTGAATGAGTCTTCCTGGGCTGGGAGGGTGGAGGGCCTGACACTTACATGTCAAAGGACTGTAGCCTGACCTCACACAAAGGACTGCCCGGCCCCCTACTGGGACCCTGGCAGACAGGATTGAACTGAAAGGGGACCTTGTGCACTTCTAAGCCACTCTCTGAAGTCTCCCACACTTCAAAGGCACATTTGGGTATTTAACCAGGGCCTCTACCCCTACCAAGTCAGACATTTTCTGGAGAAGTGAACCTGAACCAGAACCTGCATCCTACCAAGAAGACCTGCCTGGCTGTCCAAAGGTCTCACCTGACTGCTTTCTGTGAAGGACTGCTTCCTTGCTGTTGCCCTGCTGCCTTGCTGCTCTCTGGCTGTGGTGAAGACGTGCTCTCCAAGGGCTTGGATAGAGCTTGCCTCCTGTTCTCTAAAGTCTCAGGACCAAAAGGACTTCATCTCTACAAGAAGGACTCCTTGTGCGGCGAAAGTCGACGCACAGCCTGCCGAGCCGGAACGACACAGCCCAACTTCCAGAGAGGAATCGACGCAGCGCCTGCCGTGCGGTTGAAATATCCACGCAACGCCCACCGGATCGATGCAGCCCCTGTGACTTCGTCCTGTCAGCACCCGAAATCCATACATTGTCCCCAGGGCATCCGAAAACCCAGCAAACCCGAAGAGGATCCACGACCAAGTGCCAGAAATCGACGCACAGCCTTCCCTGCATGAAAACTAAAGACGCATCACCGTGTGTGGCCCGAGAAATCGATGCACACCCCCTTGTTTTCCATGCATCTCCTCCTCTGCGGTTCTTTGCAGAGATTTTGCACGCAAACCATGTTCTTTGTGCTTGAAAGAGACATTTATTGCTTTTTAAAGGTTAAGGACACTTTATATAACATTTTACAGTGATATCTCAACATATACTTATTGCATTTTAATCGTTTTGACCTCCATCTTATCAGATAAATATTATATATTTTTCTAAACACTGTGTGGTGTATGTTTGTGGGGCTATACTGTGTTATTGCATGATTTATTGCACAAATACTTTACACAATGCCTTCTAAGTTAAGCCTAACTGCTCAGTGCCAAGCTACCAGAGGGTGGGCACAGGATAATTTGGATTGTGTGTGACTTACTCTAACTAGAGTGAGGATCCTTGCTTAGACAGGGGGTAACCTGACTGCCAACCAAAGATCCCATTTCTAACAGCTCCCATTTTAACTAATGTTTTTAAAGTATCAATTAAAGGAGACCTAATTCCATCATGATCCGAAGCCATAGTCATCCTCATATTTAAGAAGAGGGATCAGAATTCCCTGCCTTGTTACCATCCCATATCCCTTCTGGATAGTTCCCTGAAAATTTGGGAAGGGTCCTTGCCACTAAACTTGAAGCTTGGCTGGAGGTTAATCAGCCTCTGTCCAATTCTCAGCATGGATTCCATCCAGGGGTTGGCACGGTAGAGCAGTGCAAAAATCTGCAACTGACCATAGGGAAATATGTCAAGGGGAGGAGAGGTTCCATCCACCTTGCGTTCACGGCACCTCTCCTCTGCCTTTCACTTGGTCAATAGGAGGAAGCTGGGGGACTGTATGGATAGGATGGGACTGAACCGGGCTTAATTGCTCTCCTACAAAGAATGCTATGGGATACTAATATCAGAGTTAGATATGGTAGAGATGGGGAACTTACAGAAAATATAAGGTCTCATCTAGTGGTGAGACAAGGGTGTATCTTGGCCCCTCTTTTGTTTCTCATTTATATCAGTGATTTAGAATCCCATCTGACCAGGATAGGAAAGGATCTCCCTAGATTTAAGACAAGAGCCTTCCTGTACTACTGTATGCAGACGACGACGTACTAATGGCGAGATCTCCAGCTACTTTTAGATAGCATTTATGATTTCATGGGGAGACTTGATCTCGAAACTATTCTACAAAAAATAATTGATAATGAGCTTAAGGCCCTAGAAATGTTAAAACTATGGCTTTCTTTTTTTGGGGGTACAGAAATTCATAGGGTGAACTATTTAACTATCTGGGGCTTTCTTTTGACCAAAACCTAAACTGTCAGAGTTTACATCAAAGTAGGGCTGCTCATACTCAAAGTGTTGTGGAGGTGGTGTTCTCATTTGCGAGAAGGTTGGGCCAAAAACCAATTAAAGAACTGAGGGTAATTTATCAGAGTAAATGTGTCTCTGTGGCGACTTATGGTGCAGGGGCATGGGGCGATAAAGGTCCCGAGCCAATCCAGCAAGTAGAAAATAAGTTTGCTCATAGGCTGCTGGCCAGCCCCTAATCTTGCCCGTCTTTTTCAGTCTTTCAGAGCTAGGACATCTGTAGGGAACAAGATTAAGTTGTCACCACTGTTTTTATGGATAAGGATTTGCGGGAACCATGATGCCCAACTCTCAAAGGACATATTGGAAGACTGCCTTTCTCTGGACAATGCCCTTGGCATACCCTGGATAAGTAAAGAAAGAATTTTTAGAGCTGGGCCTGCAGGATTATGTTGAAAATCGGGCAAGTACTGACTCCAGGGCTATCCTCAGAGTAATGGAGACTTTTCAGTGTAGCCAAGGCAGAGCCCACAAGGCGGCCTTTGGCAAACTGTCCGTAAGCCGCACCTATGATCCAATTAAATTGATAAATGGTTGTGAGCTTTATCTTTCTTGGCTCCCGAATGGGAGCCCTGGATATTATTGAATCAGATGACGTTATAGCCTATTGCACTTGATTGTTGCCTTTCCTCTGAACATTGTCTGGGGAGAACCACTGCCCAGATGCCCGCATAATAACTCTGCCGTTCAAAGCACAGTGGACTTTGTTGTATTCGGCCCCTTGTATGCACATGCGAGGACATGATTTTTGTATTGCATTTTTCGCTCTTTTAATACGAACTCCCACAAGGAGGCTTTGAGCGACTGAAAAGGCTGGAGAATGAGAACATATGCCTGGCTGTGAGAAATTTTGTTCGCCTTTCACTGAGGGTTAAAAACAAATATGGTTTATTGTAAACCCTCCACCCTTGTTTTACTGGCATTTTAGGATTTGATTTTGTTTTTAACTTTTTAAACTTCGTATGTATTAGCTTGTAATCTGCCACTGGCATGTCCTTTATGTACTGATTTTTATGAATATAACTGATTTTATTTTTAATTGATTGAGTGTTCTCAATTTTGTAATGCTGCTATATTATGGAGTGTTTTTTATCATTTATCATTTATACTTTTATGGCGGTGTACGGCCGAATAAAGTTTCTGTGACTAACTGACTGAATAAGTAATCTCGCAATTATCTTCTGAAACATCAATCATGTTTTCTTTCACTTCATTTCCTCAAAAAACAGACTAAATTTGGGGATTTCATGTAATGCCTATCCAAGAGAATATACTAAAATCTTCATAAGTGACAAATCTAAAGTCCAAATAACATGTGCCATTTTTAGGACCGTGTGTAGATTTGGCAGGGCAATCCCCAATCACCCAAGCTTCATCCATGTCCTCAACATCCTTGCTAATACAGAATAAAAAAAAATATTCAAGTGATCGGTAAATGAAATGAAATCAACAAAGGTTTGTGAATAGGATACTTTAATTTCTGAATAGGAACAGCTCTTGCTACATTGCAAAAGCCCCTTTCTGGGATGTGAGCATCACCATTCCAGGTGAGGATTTACTGAAATGTAGAGTACAGTTTAGAATGTACACTTCAACCAACATTGCATCCAAGATGAAGAAGAAAAACTCAACCACAATACAGCAGAAAAGAAACACTGTGGTAGAAATCGATAAGGCGAATAACAATAGAAATGTTCAGTTTGAATGACACGGATTTCAGTTTTTTAGGTATAGTTTTCAAACATATCTTTAGAGCAGAAAATGAAACACTAATATTTGTGTCAAGGGTAATAATGAAAAAAGACATATTATGTGAACACTGTTGCTGTCATCTGCTTTGTGTCTTTGAGGGATAATGTTTTGGCATATGAAGACAGAGAACATTTTGCAAATCCTGACCACATGCAGTTTTCTGCATGTAGTAATGCCAATAGTACCCCGAGACATGTTCTTGAACGCTTCCCACCCGACCTTTTAATTGCTGGAAATGGCAACTTGTTGATATTGTGCTGGGACTCTTCAGTGAGATGAATAACCTATATCAAGATGTGTTGACATTAGGGGTGTAGAGAAAGCTAACTAAAAACTAAGGAGGCCACCCTGGAGGCATCTAAGAAAAATGTGAGCTCTGTGATTCCAGCCTTTAATAGGGCTTTGGCAAGAATACTTTGGTAGTTCTGTACTGGGTGTTTTGAACTTGAGCAACATATGCACATTTGTGTAAAAATGTCTGCTTAACTTATTTGCCCGCTTCAGTATTTAATACTATGTAATAAAATAGGGTGCGTAATACGACATTTCCCATTTATAAAATGACACATTGGGTGATTTGTACTTTTCCGGGGGACTATATATCACAATGACTAGGTCATTCTTATTCCTAGACTTGCAGAGTTGCCAAGAAAGTCCACTTTCAAATGTATTACTTAACACGTGTCCAACTAGCCTCATCCTATAAACACTGTGTTGAATTTACCTAGATAAACTACGCTTTGCTTTGTGCATTATTGACAACAATCTGAGGCACAATGATCCATATCCTCTCTTTACTGCCTCAAAACGTCCATGTCCACCATACTGCCAGTGTACTGGGCATGGCTACAGGCAAAGAACTTTGCCTAACTGAATACTCAAACTACAATGGGATGATTCACAGTGAAGCACAAATCAGCACTTGTACATTTATTGTCCACTACAGGTGCAGATTTGTACATTTCCTCAGTTTACAAAACTCAGGGCCAGTATGGTTGGGAAGCAGTGCCAGTTGCAGCTTCCCAGGTATCCTACTGAGTGGGTCAATGATGTTTCTGAAGACTAACTTTCTGAAAGTTCAGGTGTCCCCAAAATACTGTAATATTCTCTACCTATGAAGGTATGCATGTAATAAAATGATGCACAGTTAGTCAATATGTTTCTAGTGTATCCAAAAGGCCCATTTGAATACAATTGTTGATTACAAAAAACACAGTACGCAACACTTTCACAGTGAAATATAAGTTTAGTGTGCAAATAGTTTCATACACCCTGCCCATGTGGGCTTACAAACTGAGGATGTGAGAGCAAAAATCATCACCATTTAAAAACTGTTACACTCTGGTCAAGTGCATGTTTCATATACCTCTCCACCCCCAGAGGTTTTGAGTAAACCAAATGTTGCTGGAACACATTATGCCCTGGACAACAAAACGACAAAAACAGTGGACTTGACAACATTGTAAGTGTTTTGTTTTCAAATGCTTTAATACTTCTGATTGAAAGAGATCATATACAGTGAGATGGACTGATTTGGGAAATTTACTTTTCAGTGGATAAAGTAGTAACACATTCTAGATAAGCTGAATATTCCTTCATCATATGAAGACTATTCCTTCAGGTTGATTATTGCGCAAAGCTCACGATCCATAATGACACATTTCAGTAAGAGCATCAATCTATATATTATTTTCTTTAAGACAGCAAGCTAGAAGTTAATAATGATGGAAGTGCACCAAGCCATGTCAACAAATCAAGCCTGATAAAAATACGTCCACAATCTATGAGGGTCACAGTACATGTAATAAAAACGAGTTGGAACCATTTCAAAATATGCACTAAATATGTACACTTTCTGCAACAACTGGAAAGCTCTAGGTTTTCAGATTTTAGGTAACAGTATCTGGGTACACCTTTCAGTGACTCTAAGTGTGTGAACCATATCAAAGTGGTAAACATTGTACATTCTAACCAAGGGCAAAGTATTGGCCTAAGCAAAATTCAAGAAAACGACCAGTGCAAGTAGTTCTTATCCTTTCACGCGAGGGTCTCCAGTGTGGTGGTACTTAAAGCCAAAGCAAAGATGTGTCACATGACAAGTGCAATACATGGGAAGCTTGGGGTGTAGTGTTGTAGAACATACAACTTATATATTTTTTTCTTTGCATGGACATATCTCCAAAGTTTTCAAGAGAAAGGAGGTCACCTGCCTTGGTATCTGGATTTCCTTTACTTCTACCTGAAAGCTTCATTTCTGCATAAGAGTATACTTAAGAACAACAAAGGTGTAATATTCGAATAAGATATACGTCTCAATTGGTTTCAAAATTGACAATGTTATTGAGAACTGAGTGTTACCATTACTTTTTTAAATTTTAGTGGTTCTGGGCTTCTGCTGCACATTAACTCACAATTAAGTATCGTCTCAAATCTCCAAATGAATTGGACTGGGACAGCTCCCCGTAGGATACATCTAGCCCTCACACCATCACCTGAACACCTTTGCTTTACAAAATGGTTGCCTTTCATGTAATATCACAAAGCATTCCATCCACAAGGGGGCACCACGAGACACTGTGTGTGGGACGAGAGTCGCTGTTCCCTGTGGGAGACATGGCCAGAGCTCTCCATTAGATTCCACTCCGAGCTTTACAAGTTTTGAGCGCAGTGTGAGTTTGATATCCTACATTAAACAGAATGTAAAAAAAAAACATTAACTCAAAGTTATGAAGATAATTCAACATCACCAAGAATTACATGGATAATTGAATACCTGTATTACAAATAATTACAGTAAAGAATCTACAGCACAAGAATGAGCCAATATTAAAAATGTCATAGCCAAGATGGGAAAAACTTAATAGCCACAGCTTGTCATTTGTTGAAAGACAGACAGTTAATTCAGCAAAACATGTAGCTTGGGCTTCTTCTCCTCAAACATATGATTTCGTCTCCATATCCATTTGTGAAACTTTTGTCATTCTGTGCTAATCTTGTGTGACTAGTGTTCACTTTCGTTGGCTTCCTTTTTCCTTCCAAGCCACAATAATAAGGATTGCTAGAAGGTATCCTTTCCTATGTTCTTCCAACTTATTAAACGCCTGTTTGAGGCCCTAGTTCCCCTTGGCTTCCTTGTTCGCAGGGCCTTTGGCTCCTTTTGGTTCACTGCCTGGCTGAGATAACTTTTCCATACCTGATTCAGGCGGCTGGCTTGCCTGCGGGTGCTCTTCTGTGTTTTTCCCCATTCTTAAATGTTTTTTATGTTTATCACATCAAAAATGAGTTTTTTCTTTGTGTTTTTGATGATATTCAGTTCTACATTGCATTTCAACAAACATGAATTTTTTGTCCGTGTCAAGTATACAGGTACTTAGTTACAAATAGTGCAGCAGATGCAGCGGAACCGGGGCCTACGGGTGGAAAAAGCTCACTGTACCCCATATATAACTGCATTTTACTACCTAACCATGCTACGTGTGGATCAATTTTCCTTTTTGCATTATGCCCTATGGCGCTCTTCCTACAGCACTGCATGTGGTGATCACAGAACCGCCATCCTGTCAAATGATTTAAGTAGTGAAGCAGTCTTTGTCACATTTTTTTAAATGTTCAGTCTGCATTCACCACCTAAGATGCTCATGACAAAGATCCAGCCACCTTGACTTTCCCTTCGTGGAAGTAAATAGAATGTTATCCTAGAAAAGGTGGACATATGGGTATGTTGTGTCGACTCTTGGGCATGTTACAAATAAATGTGCATTGCTTCTTCATCCTGGCCCACTTCTTTAGCCTTTCGGACAAGTAACATGTAGGTACTAACTCTTGTTGAGGCATTTTTACTTCACAAGTGATGGAGCACCTTCTCCTGACCCAGTACTTCATTCTCAGACATTGGGGGGGGTTAGGGTCTCCTATCAAACTAAGTCACCCGAGGTCCATCAGAGCTTGAACCAGTCCCTTAGCGAATGGACTCAGACTGATTCCCACGGAGGGCAACAGGCATTGTGTTACATTCTTCAAAATGGATTCCCATGTAGCAGTGCACAATATTACTCAGATGGGACCCTAGCCCCAAGATGGTTCCCATTCTCCTGTATTTGTTTGAAAAATGTATAGTTCAACCAACTCTCTCAAAACCTGTAGACAACAACTTATTGCAGCTCTGATAACAGGTTTTCAGTAAGTTTCTGGCCTTCAGCAGACCATATAGCTCTGGCATCGAGTAGAGGAAAGTGATTATTAAAGTTTTTAATTTAAGAACAGCCCACAAAGCGTCATGTTTGTCTGCAGTGCACCCTCTCTACTCAGTGTGCCACACTTTGTTTCAAACGGTCACGCCTGCCAGTCAAAGGATGTCAAACCACAGCGGTACAGGTGTGCTGGTGACAGGGGGATGCTGCTCGACTGTTCCCCTACATTACTCCTTCTAGGGTATAAATGCTTACATGAATTACCTTGCCTAATGTCACCTGCCTTAAGTCATGCAGTATCTTGGGTGTCCTTCCCACACCTGTGACTAGTTTTCCTTCTTTTGTGTGCCCATCAGAACTGGCAGTAGCATAGCAAGCTTGCCCCAGGCACTACTACAAGCACGAAAAAATGTGCCAACATCCCATGGTTTGGAAGTCAAAAAACAATTACAATTAAGGTGCAGGGACCCCTGACACCTGAGGGCCCCAGTGCCTGCTGCATTGCTGGTAGCTGCGACCCTGATAACTGGTTGCTCTACTCAATCAATTAACCAGTTTTTATAAAGCGCAACTGCTCACCAGTGAGGGTCTCAAGGCGCTTGGGGAGGGTCTGGGCCTCATCTGAAGAGCCAAGTCTTGAGGCTCTTCCTGAAGATGGTGAGTGATGGTCTTTGTCTGAGGTGCATGGGCAGGTTGTTCCAGCTTTTAGCTGCGAGGTTGGTGAAAGATCTTCCTCCGGCGGTGGTTTTTCGTATGTGTGGGATGGTGGCTAGTGCCTGCTGGGCTGAGCGGAGGGGTCTGGCGGGATTATGGAAGGTGATGCAATGGTTCAGGTAAGCTGGTCAGATGTTGTGAATGGTCTTGTAGGTGTGGGTGAGGAGTTTGAAGATGATTCCCTTCTCTACTGGGAGACAAGGGAGGGCCCTCAGGTGTTGGGAGATGTGTTCCTGGGGGGGGGGAGGTTCAGGATGAGCCTGGCAGCAGCCTTTTGGATGAGTTGCAGTTTCATGATTTTTTTGTTGTGGTTCCGGCGTAGAGTGTGTTGCTGTAGTCAAGCTTGCTTGTGACTAAGGCGGAGGGTGTGCCAGCAGGAAGAGGTGACTGCATTTACCTGTCAGGTCACTTGATAGGCAAGAGTCGAGAATGATTCCTAGGATGAGGGCGTGGTCGGTTGGAGAAGGCAGGGGGGCAGAGCAATGTGGGACACCAGGAGTCATCCCTGCCTGAAGTGGAGTTTGCAGAGATGATGAGCTCGGTCTTGTCTGAGTTGAGCCTGAGGCAGCTCCCTCATATCCGGGTGGCAACGGCTTCCATCCCTGTCTGGAAATTCCTCTTAGCTTTGTCCGGGTCTTCGGTGACGGATATGATGAGTTGTGTGTCATCGTCGTATGACACGATGTTCATTCCATTGCCTCTGACGATGGCTGCAAGCGGGCCAAGTAGATGTTTAAGAGAGTTGGGCTCAGTGAGGATCCCTGAGGGTTTCCGCAGTTGACTTCTGTTGGTTTGGATATGAAGGATGGGAGCTTGACTCTCTGTGTTCTTCTGGAGAGGAAGGAGTGAATCCATTAGAAGGCTTTTCCGCGGATTCCTCCATCGTGGAGTCTGGTGCATAAGGGTCTGTGGGAGACCGTGTCAAAGGCTGCTGAGAGGTTGAAGAGTATGAGTGCTGCAGTGTAGCTACGGTCGAGGAGTGTGCGGATGTCATCGGTGGCTGCAAGAAGAGCTGTCTCCGTGCTGTGGTTGCTGCGAAAACCAGATTGAGAGGTGACCAGTGAGTTGTTGTCTTCGATTAATGAGATATCGCAGCTGTGAGTTGATAGCTTTTTCCAGTACTTTGGCTGGGTAGGGTAATAGCGAGATGGGCCGGAAATTCGTGAGCTCTGATGAGTTGGTTGTGGGTTTCTTCAGGAAGGGCTGATCTTCAGCGTGTTTCCAGTCTTCGGGGAAGGTGGCTGTGTTGATAGAGCACTTCAGCATCTTGCGGAGCTCGGGGCGATGGATGCGCTGGCTCTGTTGTAGATGTGGTGGGGACAGGGGTCTGTGGGAGCTCCAGAGTGAGTACTGTTCATGATGCTTTCGGTCTTTTCTGTGGTGAGAGTGGACCAGCTGTGGATTGTGGGGGGCTGGGTAGCTCGTAGGTTCTTATGCTGGATGGGTTCTCCATGAGAAAGCGGTCATAAATGTCCTTAATCTTGTGTTGGAAGAAAGTGGCCAATTTGTCGCAGAGGTTTTGTGACGTGGAGAAGTTGGTGGCTTCGGAGCGGGGATTGGTGAATTTGTTGATTACGGTGAAGAGTCCTTTCGTGTTGTGCGTGGAGGAGTTGATGCATTCATGGAGGTTCTTGATGCGTCGGTGGTTGTGGACGTTCTGAAGGAAGCGAGGTCTACTCAGGTTTTGCTATTTCTCCATTTCTTCTCTAGGCGCCGGCAGTTGCGCTCGGATTCCTAGAGTTCGGTGGTGAATCAGCTGGCTTTCTTTGGGATGCGCTTGACTGAAGTTGATCAGAGGGGGGCTAAGGCGTTGGCGCATTCAGTGATCCAGGAGTTGAGGTTGCGTGTTGCAGTGTTGGCCTCATCAGTAACCAACACCGCAGCGGGGGTGATTTGGAAAATGTCATGGTGAGTTGCTTATCTGTGATTTCGTTCCATTTCCGGTGGGGGGCCCTATGGACGTGGAGGAAGGTGCTGGGTGTGGTGATGGCAAAGTGTAGGCAGTGGAGGTCTATCCAGTCTGGGGGCGAGATGTTCTTCATTGTAATCGGGTTGCTTGGGGAGAAAATGGGGTCTAGTGTGTGTCCTGCGGCGTGTGTGTGAGCGGTGATCAGTTGTCTGAGGCCGAGGGAGGCAAGGTTGTTGAGTAAGGAAGTCGTGTTTTGGTCATAGCGGCCCTTGAGGTGGAAATTCAGGTCACAGAGGAGGAGGTAGTCTGTGGACTCCAGGGCATGGGGGGTGGCGATGTCTACAATGGTGTTGATGAAGGCTGGGTGGGGACTGGGTGGTCTGTAGACCAGGGTGCCGCAGACAGAGGAGTTGTGAATGGCGTGGATCAGGAAGTGAAGGTGTTCCATTGTGGTGCAGTGTTCCTCCATGTTGACCGTAATGGATAGTGAGGACTTGTGTACGATGGCCAGCCCTCCGCCCGGGCGGGAAGGCCAGTCCTTCCTTAGTATGTTGTAGCCATCTGGGATTGATAGCGATGTTTGGTCCAGAGGTAGGATTGGTCCAAGTCTCAGTTAGGAATGCGATGTCTGGGCGGACGGAGTCGATCAGGTCCTAAAGTTCAGTGATGTGCTTATGGAGGGAGCATATATTCAGGAGGAGGCAGTTGATGAGGTTGTCGTGGACGTCGGTGGTTCCGGGTGTGGGGTGTCCCAGCTGTTTGTTGTGGCTGAAGCCGAGGTTGCAGTTCCAGAAGGAAAAAGATCCGTAGGCGTCCTTCGGAGATGCAGTGCAGCAGGCGCTGGAACGTCCGGGTCTTGGCGTCGTAATGGAGGGTGGCCAGGGAGCGGCTTAGAGATTCAGGGTTCCTCATTCTGGGCGCAGTCCAGGCGCTGTCCAGGCGTGGATGGACGCAGACTGGCTTGCCTTTGGTGCGCCCACTGCGCACAGCTGCCATTAAGAAGGGGAGGGAGGTGGGGGGTTCGGTGAGCTGGGAGGCGGGAGAGCGGGAAAAGCACTTCGCGGGGAGGGGGGCGGGCCGCATGGAGCAGCGGCACTGGAGGGAGAGAGGCAGAAAGAGGCAAGAAGACTGAAAATAAAAGATTAGAATTAAAGATTGGAAAACGAGTGAAAGCAGAGGTAAAAAGCAGGATTAAGGAGAGAGATAGAAGAGAGACAGGAAATACTTACTTGTGGATGGCCACTAGGCTACCAGGGATGAGGCGCAGGCAGGAGCCTGGGGGTAGAGGAGGGCCTCAAACTGAGAGTCAGGCAGCTCTCAGTTCGATCCAGAGGAGGGGCAGAGGCAGCAGCAGCCGGATGAGCTGGGGTGGGCAACAGACGATGACCCGAGGCCAGAGGAGTCTGTTTTCTTACTACTAAGATGTACTAAGATTACTAGACATAAGAAGACAGATGTGATGCGTGCAGTGAAAGCATCTGCCCATATTTACTTTTACAATTAATGGTGCAATAGGACAATTAATGCTAAATGGACTAGAAACTGACGAGAAGGTAGTTGTTCTTAAAATGCATAACTGATGTCTGGCAGCAGGTGCCAGTGATATTATTTATGTATGTAAAGTTACATTTCTCCTGAATGAAGCATCCAGTGCATAAGGAAATATAAGGCTGGATGGAGAACGTGATCAATAATGGATGATACTCTAGCAGTGACGGTGCAAGTCCTTTGCCAATACTAGCATCTGCTGTTATTCTACTATGAAGTTTGCTGGGGTCCCGGGAGGATGCTTAGAATGCAGCTGCTGTGCAATTAGTATGGAATTTCACATACAATTTGTTATAAACGTGTTTGGCCATTGGCAGGCCAGGGACATGCTCTAATTGCCCTTGTCCTGTCACATCTCTGCCTCTCTGACTGCACGTTGTGGTTCCATGGGCAAATACATGTATGCAGAGAAATATAAACTCAGAGGGCGGCTGAAATGCAAGCAGGCTGCAAGTACTTGCATTTTGGATGCAATATTATTTACAAGAAGACATTCCTGGCCTGGTGCACAGAGCAGTCACGCCTCTTTCTTTGGAAACGTGCACCACGTTGTTTCAGGCACATAGCTGTGCAGAATCTAGATCACAGAAAATGTTTAGGAGTTTCTCTATTCGTTACCATATCTCCTAATTTATCAGTATATTTGCAACACAATCTTTAGTAAAATATGAACAAAGTAATGCACTTGAAAGGAGCAGAACAAAATAAGTCAAATTGTTATCACCATACATACCGATGGGCATTTTTTATTTTGCATGCCATGTTTCAGACAATGTTGATGGGTTTAGAGTATCCTGCAGTGTTACGTGCTGTACATCTGATAAGATCAGATAGAGGGTGCAGAGCTACATATACATTTGATTACGTCATATATGCGACTATACAAGTGAGCCATAAAGCAATGAGGCAATCCTGGGCTGAACTGCAGTGCTAACTATTTGTCACTATAACATTCAAGGTGAAAAGTGAAGATATGAACGCTTCACTGCAGTTTTACATACATGTGATCATTCTGAAAAGAGAGTATGCAGAAAATAATTTTCAGTGTACAACATATAAGTGGTCATCCGAAGAAGATGAAGGAATGACCATACCTACTGAACTCAAATATCACACCTAAGTTATCATTCCGAAGGGGCCAAGGTTCTGATGTGGGTCGAAAAATAATTCTTGGATCACTATATGGAAGTGATTCTTTTGGGGGGAAGGTATAGATTGTGAGTGTGTTGACTACTTTCTAAGGAGGTTAGTTGGGTGGCTTCTTCTATGAGAAGTGACAGTTTCATGGTCAAATAACCTGCAAATCGACACATCTGCTTACCTTGAAGATGTTTTGATGGACTACAATGCAAATGCATTATTTTTGTAGCCTGATATACTGACTGATCGTAATATTGTGACATGCAAACATTTTCAAAGGCTATGTGCTCGAGTCTTTCATAGGAGTTTGTGGATGACCCCCATGGATGGATTTAATTTCATATGGCCAGATCACTTTGATTGATCTTCGTCCATCTCTATGTTTCTTCTGCTTGAAGTTGGCCACAACAAGTAGTTTGGGATGTGGGACTGGAGGGACTCTGCCGGCAGGGATACAAGATGATCATGAGTCTTCAGAACCCCCGAGACACTCTCAATAACTGGCCCACACGTCTGACCTGGGATGCAGAGAGATCGCAACTCTTGGTGCCCTTCATGGGAGTTATAGAGCAGATACATGGGTTTGATTGCAGTATTTCAGCGGTGGTGGTACGATCTGCAGGCGCAGTGGTACTGGCACATGTTGAAGAAACCATGATGGTGGCGAGCCCAACTTGGCTGGCCAGGTCTGAGAGAGGGCCACATGAGGCAGCGTTCCAGTGGTGAGATCAGGTCGCCATGGCTATATTGGCATACAGAGGAATTATGACAAAACAAAGCCAGGTCTGAGAGAGGGCCACATGAGGCAGCGTTCCAGTGGTGAGATCAGGTCGCCATGGCTATATTGGCATACAGAGGAATTATGACAAAACAAAGCTGAAATCTGACATGAGGGTTCCCTGGGGGGACAGGATCAGCCCAGGAGTGAGATGGAGGAGCATATCATATGCCTGATGGCTGGCAACTGCCTATTCTCAGGACATCGGGGTGGGGTGGCAAAACTGCTATTAACATCTTACATGAGGGAAGAGGTACCATTCTGGCAAGGGCAATTTGTGGGCCTCTGTAGCATCCTGCAGGCCTACAGAGGTTTTAAACTGAGTGGGATTCGTGGCTTGGCCTGGCCTTATTATTGCAGTTATTGAACTCGCAACTAATAAAAAAAGGCCCTTTTATGGCAGAGACGAGGAGAAATAAACAAGATTTTTTCATGTCCCATGTTTGATCCCAGAAGGTTGACAGAAATTGGCTATTCCTGGAAACTGGAGACTGTGTGCATCTACCAGTAAGCAAGGTAGACCCAGAGCAGTTCTATAAGTGCCCTTCACACAGATATGAGTGATAAAATACTTACTGTTGCCAATGCAGTGAAGCGCGTGGAGGAGAACCCGAAAGTATGGCAGGCAGACTCTTAGCTTGCAGAGTATTCTTTGGATATGATAGAAGGAAAAGTAAAGGGGTTGGACAGAGGGTCATTACACACTAAGAAGGAGTTGAAAGAGATCCAGACCTCCGGAGTAAGTGTACGGGAGCTAAGATAAAGCTTAAAGCTAAATTGGAGATGCAGGACAACCTGCGTAGAGCGTCTTGACTGTAGGTTTGCTGGGCACCTGCAGAAGTTACATTTAAGTCTTTGTGATCTGCTCTCTCTGCAGTTGTACTGAATTGATGGGCCTGCAACATCCAGAGACAGGCAGCAGAGAACCAGGTTGCACAGTAATATTGGTTGGGAATTCAATGTAAGGGAGAGAGAAAAATCTCCAAGGGTTGGTGTTGCTATGGTCAGAACAACTTCTCCTCTTGCCAGTCTTGCACCCTACCGCACTTTCAGGATAAAGGCTCTGATTAACAGCAAACATGAGGTGATTGAGAAGGAACTTGTGGCCCCTCTGGGAATCCAGTCAAACTGGATGTATGTGGAACATGATGGTAAAAGGTTTGTTTTTTCACAGGTTAAGTAGGCAAGACAATTTCAGTCCTGATAAGCATTGGCTGTCTTTTTGGAAGGTCATTGGGATTAACCTAGGATGTGAAATGAGTTGGCCAGCCTGGCTTCGCCTGGATGTGCTCCTTTTAGGGGCAGTGAAGGGGAAGGGGACATTATCCAATGTGGGTGAACAAGGTTGTGGTTTCAGTTTTCTCTATACTTTCCCCTGTTCCCTTAAAGCCAGTGAACCTTTGTTTTAGCTACAGAGATTATTGTGGTGGAAAGGATTATACATAATGGGCATTTTCACTGAATCCTATGGAGATGTACCACTACTCTAAAAGTCTGTAGGTGGGAATTTGTGAGGTGTCCTACCTAATAACACACATTTGATTCTAGAACATGAGACCAGAGTTGTAATTGAGAACAAACTTCAGTAGGTTTTTAAAGCGTCTTCCGTACAATGTTTATCATATATTGGAGTTTGACCTTTAGCCTTTGTTCATCCAGAGGCCAGTGAGTCCTTTCAAGGTCAGCCTTATGTGGCAAAACTCCCTCAACTTACAACAAAGACAGTACCCTGGTTTGGATCCTCTGGAGTTCCTTATCTTCTGTGTAGAGCGGCCAATATAATACCAGATCCGGGATGGATAGAACAGAGTGTTAGGTCTGGTGGAGTGAAAGAACTCTCAACAGCATCTTCAGCTGAAAGTTGGTTTTCGTATGAAAGCTGTCTCTGTTAGGAAGAGTAGGCTTGATCAAACCAGACTGCCAGGTTTTGCACCTTCTCTACTAGAACCTAAGGGGATTCTACTTTTTGGGTGGGTGGCAGATGTGCTAACAACCATCGGGGCTTTGGTTATGGCACCATTATGGCAAAGGTTATCTCTTATCCAATAGATGTGACTTAGACAGCTAGTAAATTACCTTTGATATCCTTTGCTGTATTCCACCCAAACATGAGACTTTATGACCAGAAGATACATTTTGGAATTGCAGCTGGTGTTGTGCAATAATATCCTCTGAAGTGTAGTAAGCCCAGGCTGAAGAGTTCAGGTGATCTGGAGAACACTTCATGACATTATTTAACCAATTCTAATTTATTTTCTCTGGTCTGACAATAAGGAAGGAACCAGAGATTCTGCTGCCTGCTCACCAGATCCTATGTTGCTGATGGGTTCATGTTGTCATGTACAGGTTGGGTCCCTGCTTCCAACATTCTATTTGGAACATATATTATTTACTTACCTGGAAGTTCCATCACAGGTGGTTCTTGGTTGCTGCAGATGGATGTGGTGAATAAACCAGTCTCACCTTTATGTTGGTATCCTGGTGTTTGTTTACAACGGCAATCTAGTGATGAGTAGAGGTCTACGTTGATTCCTGCTAGAGCGGCCTGATAGTATCGGAGTAAAACGCAGTCCAGTTTACTGTAATGGAGGACGTTGTATGCCTCAATGTGGTCTTGGAGTTGATGTATAACATCACCATCAACAACAGTGCTTAGAACGTGGAGCCTGGATACTGGGCTATAGTTCCTCATGTTGTCAGGGTATGCTTTTGGCTTTTCAACAGTGTGGTTATCATTACATTCTTAGACAACATTGGGACTGACTTCCACTGAGCGGATGAGTTCTTTAGCTTCACAATAACCAAGGTCAAGAGATCAATGTGGTCTTCAGCTATGGTTGCCAGACATGGGTTAATCGGCAGGCTAGATGGTTTCATCTTCTGCATGAAATCCTGGAAGAAGACTCACTAGTGTGCAGGTCATCAGGGATATATGCGTTTTAGAAAAAGTAGGTCCACCAAAGACTGTTTGTGCTTTTCCCAGGTGTTGTCCTGTACTTTCATTATATTTCCTAGAAGAAGGGCAAGAGCCACATCTCCTCCCACCTCAGAGACCTACACTGACTCCCAGTCAACAAGCGCATCACGTACAAACTCCTGATCCACACCTACAAGGCACTACACAACATAGGACCGGCATACCTCAACCACCGCCTCACCTTCTATGTCCTCAACAAACAACTCCATTCATCCCTGCTCGCCCTCGCAGCTGTCCCCAAGATCCGGAAAAGCACAGCAGGAGGATGATCCTTCTCGTACCTCACAGCCCGGACATGGAACACGCTACCTCTCACACTCAGACAGATCGCATCACTGAAGCAGTTCAGGAAAGACCTCAAGACCTGGCTCTTCGATTGAGCAGCACGCCCACAAACAGCGCCTTGAGACCTCACAGGGGCTTAGCCTCACTTTACAAATGTTTGCTTGATTGAGATTAACACAATGTTGGGGAGAGGTGAATGCAGCATCTTCGACAGATTCCATTTTGGTCACTTCTTGTGAACCGCTTGCAAGTTTGCTTTTACGTCTGGTCCATTCACGTGGAACAGCAGACCTGCCAACCCCTACAGACTCTCTAGTGATGCCCCTACATGTGTACCCAGTGGGCTTTTCTGGTGTCATCCCCATCTCTAGAGCAATAGGCAGGCATTTGGCAGTAGAGCAGTCAGAGATGGAAAGTGCGTGAACTAAAAGTGCTTACTCTCCCACACCATCAGGCCTACCCATGCACAAGGATGCGCCCGGAAGCATTCCAGATGCAAACCTGCATTACCCGCGCCGCATATTCTCACTCTGTGAACCTGCGTGGAGCCGGAGAAGCTGAAATCCCACCTGATTTAGAGTTCATTATAATGGGAAAATGTACAAATTCTCCAGGTAAATCATAATCCGCAGGGGACACTAAATTGCTGAACTTCTTCCAGTGCACTAGCATTAAGGAACACTGCCTCCAGCCAGGGGATTCCCCTCATCCCTGACATATCGACAGAAAGCCTGACACACTGTGACACAAAGCGCTGCCTGAAAATTAAGGGCGAGGGCTCTTTCCTGGAAAACACAGCCTTGGCTCATTCAGCCCTCTCTTTCCCCTGCGCTGCTATAAAGCAAAGTTGAGGAATATCCGCGTGTTAGGCAAAAAGCTCCCAAGACAATACAATTAAGGATAGCTAGACACACACACAGCTCGGGGATAAAACAATACTGCAGCGACTGCAGACAGAAACCTGCGAAGACAAACAGCGCATTGATCGAGAAGGGCACCGATGCGCTGCTCGGGGCCCTGGAGGGCACACAGACAGCATGTAATCAAACACCTCATTAAATTCTCTGACCAGGTTTTCTGCTGAGGGAGCGAAAGGTCACACAGCACAATCTGCAATAAAGTCGACAAGAAGCCCTGAGTATATGAACAGATCTTCACAGAACACCTGGGGCAGACGGTGACGTCATTAGAGGGGGAGCTGCTGCAATGGCTGCATAGCCACTAAATTATGGAATTCCCTTCAAGTGAGCCTAACTACCTCTTTCCCAAAGCATAGGGAAGTCGGTCGCTTTCTGGCATTCTTCAACGCGGGGAAGACCGGTTTCGGGTCGCCATGCGCTTTATAAACCAGGTAATGAATGAATGATTGAATGGCTGTTTTGAGATGGGATTAGGCCTTGGCAGCTGTCCCTGTTGAGACAGTGGGCGCCATCTTGGAGCATGTTTCATGTGCACAGCACCACCTACAGAGATATTGGTTCCTTCTACCATGGCTCCTCCAGGGCACCACTAGGCAAGACAATGTTTTACATTTTTGTTGCCCAAAAACAGAGTAGGTGTTGCTGATGTTATGGCAATAAAGGCTTGTCACTAATATGGTCTGCTTTATAAACTCTCTATAATTCTTTTGGCTTTCAAGAATTTTGGTTTGGCATGAAGGCCTAATGACGGGATACAATCTGTTGATGCATACTGGCAAAATACCATGGGGCAGTTTGTGCGCTATCCTGGAGGGATTGCACACTGACCCGGCCCACACTTCTGTTTCACCTGGCTAAGGAAGGTGGGCTTTAGGGCAGTGAAGTGGGTGCTGGGTGAAGCATGCATGCCAATAGACCCAATTTGGGCGGGAGACTCTGATTTGCTAAGCCAAAAATAGCTTTATTTTGGCTGTCCCCGGCCTGAAATTGCCTCTACTTCAATATAAGTAAACAGGAGAAATATATTCTCCTGATTATTTTTTTTTAACTCTCCCGCTTTCCTCTTCTGAGATGTTAACATGTATGGTGAAAGTCGGTGTATTTCCAAAAAAATAACCAAAAATAAAATGTACAAATAAATATTCAGACAAGTGTTCATTCCCTATTAACCTTAGCGGGATCACCCTCTTAAACACCCAACTTCACCCACATTATTGAGGCAAGAGGCTGATGGTGTAAACAACATTTAATTAAACATGTGGCAGATTAGCAAAAGACTCTTTATTCAATAAGCATGAATGATAAGGGAGACATAGGGCCTATACGCAGGGCTGCAGTGGAAGTCGGACTGCCGCCAAAGCAGCGATCCGGCCTCCGCATTACGACCGTGACAGAGCAGCCACTTTTGGACCACTGACACTGGCAGTCTTGGCGGTCTCAATCTGCCAGCGCTGCCCTGGGGATTATGAGTTCCCTTTCCGCCAGCCTTTGCATGGCAGTGGCTCCGCCATGCAAAGGCTGGCGGAAAGGGGGTGCTGGGGGCCTCCTGGAGGCCCCTGCACTGCCCATGTACTTGGCATGGGCATTGCAGGGGCCCCCATGGGCAGCCCCATCACGCTTTCCACTGCCCGACTTACAGGCAGTGGAAAGTGTGACGAGTGCTGCTGCACCCGCCGCACCGCCACATCACCGCCAGCTCGAGTATGAGCCAGCGTCAATTTTAAGGCCCTGTTCACTGCAGAGCTGGCGGGCGGAAACGCTTTTGATGACGCAGAAAAAGAAGGACCAACATATATTCATATATCATGTAACCAAAATTGTATAATGTAGTGTGATTTTAGTAAAGAAAATAATGTACGAGGGAAATTGTGCCCTCGGAGTAGTTCGCCATTATTATAAACAAGCTTAATTAATCATGAAGAATTTAAAATTATAGTAATCCGACATAATTACAAATATGTGCTATGATTTCTTGTTGGAACCGTTTTATGCTTAGCTTAAATTTAGTAGAGGCTTTGGCCTAGTTGCCTGGTCTCAAATTCTAACTGCGTGGCTTTTTGCTCGAATTAATAAAACATATATTTTATTTTAAGGTTTTATTTTTCCAGTAGAGATGATTAATACATTTATCTCCAAGGTTTCGTGCTAGGCCGGTCTCATCCCCTTTGATACAAGGTCAGTCTCTGCAGGTGCGGACAATAAAAGTACTGATACCGAAATAATTGGCAAACTTTGTTGCAACTTGTGTTCCAAGGCTCCAGGGACAATGTATGCATAAATGAGTACTAGGAGAAAGACACTATTCATTGGTCAATTTGAAGCCACCCTATAAACCCTCCAATGGAAGATCCTGCAGAATTTGGAATGTTTCTTACTTAAACCCACTGGACAAAGGGAAGTCAGCCATTTTCCTTGATGCCATCTTTGAAGCCAAATACCAAACGTCATCTTGGACGACATCTTGATGCCCTTTTCTCTATTCCAGAGAAAGAGACTTTAAGAATTCTCACCCTAGAGACTTTAACTTTAATTTGCCCCGTCTTGCCTATGCAGTAACTTTGCCCCATTCTCCTTGCTGCTGCAAGGAAACTTGCCCTTAACTCTGCCCCCTTGATATCTGCCCCATGCTGATCGAACCGGTACCTGAAGGACGAAGACTTTCCTTGTATGCTGATTGTATTTGGTAATTATGAAAGGATAATTGTATTATGCATTGTGTTTTTCCTTTTAGGTACCAACTGCTATTTTGATAGGGCCCAAGCTAGAAGTTTTCCAAATTTGTGTTGACTAAATTCGTTTTGCATGAAGCCCCACATGCCAATGCTAATTAGAGGTTAGTCGAGGTAGTCACTTGACGCACCATGTTGAATTGAAATCTTGTCATGCTAACCGATGTATGCAATTAGTCCAATTCAATTACTCATATTAGTGATTTGCATTGCCGTAACCGAGTGTATTATAATTCAGATTTTGCGTAGATTGCATTTCTTCTGCCGTTATGGACAGCTAGTAATGTTCGTATACATATATCATTTGATTTTGAGACTCATATATATTGTTTTAGCTTTGTTAATATAGGGAAATAAACTCATTAACTTTTAATAAACTGGTGTGGTTATTCATGACTGAAAGGTCATGTTGCGTCAAAATACCGACTGTTATTGATTCCTAATGTGTTATTCTGACCTAGAAATAGAGTATTGGATATCGATTACAATAGTTATTGATTATTGGTTTAAGTGATTCGACTATTCTAGGATAAGGAGAGCCCAACTCGGCTAAAAGGTTCACCGACCTCCAACGTGTCCAGGTACAGGTAATTTATAAGGGCTGGACGCGTTATCAGTAGATGGTAGCAGAGATTGATGGTTTGGCCCTTTGGGACCCCATCCGAACAATAGACGGAGTTAAGTTAGAATTTTCTTTGATAAAACAAGTTGGAGAGATGATGATGCCCTAAATCCCCAATGACTTTCCCGGCATCTCGGAGCTTGCGAATGGAGGAAATGGAGGTGTGAAAATGTTTCCGGCGTTTCTAGTGACGGTATGAGAGAAGTTAGGGTTTTGCGCTTGCACAGCTTATTGCCGCAGATTAATTGAGAAGTTTGTAAGGATTTTAGGGGGTTACGAATCCCAATTAAAAGATTTTAGAGGAGTGTTACTCCAAAGTGTGAGAGTAGGGAAGTCATTGAACTTCACATGTGTGTAGCGCTTTCTGCAGGAAAAATTGTCCACGTGGTTATTGATGTTGAGACGGGCCCTGCGAGGTCAAGAGATGCCGGAGTATGTTGAAAAGTGTGTGAGACACTTGATTGATGTTGTAATCTGTTCGGTTTAATAGGTTGATCGGGCGTGGTCAACGAGTCAGTATGGATACTGAGGAATGAAAGAAAATATTCAACTTTGAGATTTGACGAATTCTAAGGTGCACTAGAATAGTTCATTGATCAGTTGAGAGTAAAATTTGCGGGTCAAATTTTGCTTGCGAGAGCGGGAAACCGAGAAAGATGGAATAACTGCTGAGGCTAGTGAAAAATCCCTAAGGTTTCTGAAGCGATTGTATTACCCTTCCTGTAGTAAACCGACAGATTTGTTTTCTTCTTTTTGGTTAGTTCTTGCGATATATTGCAGAAATTCGTTTTGAGTGAAGCTGAGTAAAGGAGGACAAGCCGCGGGACTTTGTCAGCCGCAGTGTGTGAGTGTGACGTCACTAGGAGCCGCGCTGGGATAGGTTGGTTGGTAAGAAGGGTCGCGCACGGATTGGACGCAGTCCGTGAAGTGCAATTGGTGGGGAAAGGCAAGCGAAGAGTATTCCGGGAATTAAAGTCAGTTATTGATTACATATTTTAGAAAAATAAAAGACGGAAAGATGAAATTTTTCAAAGCATTCAAGAGTGCCTTGAGGGGAGATGTATATATTAAAGCAAATGTAGGAGAAGAAACACCGCCTGAGGGTACAACAGCTTACATCGTGATTGAAGAAAAGGGTGTTGCACCATGTCTTTGGTTAAAGCAATGGTGCAAATTGACAGAAAAACATGGAAGGGTAGCGTTCCCTATCCATGGGTCGTTTAACCTAAGAGTTTTGGAAAATTTAAGATTTGCGCTATACGACATGAAGGTACCTCCAAGACCAGCACAGTTTGAGGCGTTAGCAATTTGGGAGCTAATAGCTAGAAACCAACAACAAAAGAAATTTGAGACAAGAATAAGAAAAGTAGAAAAGACACTAGCGGATGCTAGATGGGATAGCACACAAAAGGTTTGGAGATCAGACGTACTGCAGGGAATTAAATTGTTTCCAGCAATTACTGATGAAGCAGAGACGGAAGGAAGGAAAGCTACATATAAAACAAACAGGAGTCAGTCCAGAGATAGAGAAAACAACAGAAATTCAAAAAGATCAGATGAGTCAGACGATGAGGAGTTCATTATACAATTGCTTAATGATCGCCCGCCACCATATGTGGAAAGCAAAAAAGGCTCAAGCATTAGTACTGCCCCTCCAGAACCAATACAAAGTAATGTGACACCGAATTTGAGAATATCACAGAGGCAAAGCAGTTCCGATATACCCTTTTCACCACAAATACAGCAAATTCAGAGGGTATATCCTGACGTGCCTAAATTGAATCCTGTCGATAATTATCAGCCGCAGGTTCAAAGGCGCTGTTGTGATGAGCACAATCTGGGAATGACTTCTGATTTAATGGCGCAGGGAGGACAGAATTATCAAAGACCGACATTGATTCAAGCAGAATCAACACAGATTTTGATGCCCCAAAAGCAGGTACAAGAAGTGCCGAAGTACACTCGAGTAACAGAGGGCCAGTTAGGTATGCCAGCAATGATGAACCATAATGTGGGGATTAACATGCCACAGAATTCGGGGAACAGACAGAATCCAGATGCAATATCTCTGCCTATCACTGTAGGTCCACCAGTGCCATTGTATATACAGGCAAACCCAAACGTATGCGATCAGGGGGTAATGACACAAAGTGAGACAGGGAGAAGATGCATAGAAAACACTCCAGGAACAAATCCGGTAGGAACACTGCCAAATGGATCTGGGTCTTTGTCGGAATTTAGCCCAATTCCAATTTGTGCTCCGTCAACTGTGGTAAGGTCAAATCCACCGCTAATAGTACCGCTAACTTCAAAAACTGAAACGTTGCAGCAACCTTCAGTGGCAGTTGATGTAAGTGCTACACTGATGGGACTGAACACACAACAGCTAACACAATGGTTCAACAGTCTGAACTCCACACAGAGTACATCCAGCGGGAAGGGAGAAGAATACCTGAATAAAATAAGATTGGGCATGGAAGCAGATGAATTAGTAGAGGGAACGATGGGTCTGAATAGGTTAGAATCATACACAGAAGAAGTGCTGAGATACATGTGCCCTAGGATTACGAGAGAAGTGAGCAGCATACACAAGAAGTTACAAGAAATTGCAGACAGAAACGAGATCGATATAGGTAAGACTAAACACTTGAGCAGAAGTTACAGGCTAGACTTTGAGACAAAAGACTTTGAACACATGAGATCTGCAGGGATGAAAACACACCTTAAGGAGATACTGCAGAGCGCGCAGGTCTGGAGATGTTTAGACAAGTGGGAAAGTAGATTGGTTAAGAAAAAGGACAAAAAGAAAGAAAGTACCCCAGATCGGAATGAAAAAGCACAACAGAATGACGACCTGATAACCATGTTGCCAATGAGAGAAACAGCAGGGGGAAAACTTATACATGTACCGTGGCACAGGTGCGATATTCAATTCTTAACGGACGATTTCCCTAAATTAATAGAGAAGCCGATTGAATGGTATCAACAAACAGATAGATTTGTGAAACTCGCAAAATGTCTTTGGGAAGACCTGAACACCTTATTCGAAATTGTGGTTCCGGCAGATTTGTGGGAAGACTGTAAAAGGGCTGTAGGTTGGCCAACAAGTGAACCAGAAAGGGACAGGGACACAGGTGCACCATCACCTACGGTAATGAGTTTATACTACAAGGTGATTGAGCACTTGAAAACAAAGGTTGCGTCGAAAAATGTGGATTGACAGAGGATTGACAGAACAGCACAAGAAGTTAAAGAGTCGATACATGCTTACTATGAGAGATTGTTGAAAGCGTTTAAAAATTACAGTGGCACGGAAACGATCGAGGCAAAGGACATGCTCCATTTTGTGTTCAGATTTGTGGAAGGGTTGAGACCCGAGATCAGTCAGATCATTAAGATGCATTTGATTTGTTGGCAGTCAAAATCGATCGATGAAGTGTTGAACTATGCAAAATACTGCAGTGATGAGATTGAGACAAAGCAGAAAAGGTTGAAAGAAAAAGTGATGGTGATGCAGCTTAGAGCGGCTCAGACAGGTTTGCAAGGTTTGCAAGGTTTCCAACAACAGTTGCCGCAGCAGCAACAGCAGGGAAATGCTATGTTTCAGCCACAAATGAGAGGCAGAGGCCGAGGAGGTTTTGTGAATAATGGTCCTGATTTAAATACTGTTATGATTCCGAATGGTATACAGGCAATGAAGAAGGTGATGCCATGTCACACGTGCGGACTCGTCGGGCATTGGAAACGGGAGTGCCCAATGATGGTGCAGAAAGGGGTAGGTCAGCAAAACAATGATGTCAATGCATTTCAGAATATGAGAGGACCAAAATTGAGAGGTCCAAATCAAAATTTTCAAAATAATGTAAATCAGATGCAGGGTTTACAACCCATACAACCGCAACAAGTGCAAATGCCCCGTGCACAAATGGCACAGTTGCAGCCAATGCAACAGCAGTTTCATATGGTACCTAATCAGCAAATGCAAATACCCTTAGCACCAATGAATCAGCAACAAGTAATGCTTCCTCAACAGGTCGCGGGTCAAGGAATGAACCAAAGTGACACAGTACACCAATTCCCGTTACACAGTGAGAATGGAATAAACGATGCGTGGGAGAGTGAAAGTTCAGATGAGGAGGGAAATTGTATGCTTGCAGCATCCTTGGAAGTTGATCAAAAGGGTCCGTATGTGGAAGGAAGAGTTATGGGTCACCGTGTTTCGTTCTTGGTTGACACCGGAGCTACACGCTCACTTTCAGGGAGAACAGTTCAAGTAGTGGGAGTAGCAAATAGGTATCTGACAAACCCAATCACAGATCCAGTGCAAGTCAGAATTGGTAACTATCAAGGGTCACATAAATTTGTGGTATGTGACTGATGCCCGATATCACTATTAGGGAGAGATTTATTGTGTAAATTGAGATGCTCGATTATGTGTTCAAATGATGGAATTAAAATTCAGACAAACAGTGATGGGGAAGAAGAGGACAGTGTAGGAGGGGACGAAGTGGAAACTGTCGATGAAGAGTATCCCTTGATTACTCTTTATCCAATGCTCACTGAAGCAGATATTCCTGCTGAGTTATAGGAAACAGTTTGAAAGGAAGTGTAGGATATGACAGGGAAAGAAGTAGGATTGGTCAAAGGAGTAGAACTAGTGAAAGTGACTGTAAAACCCAATGTAAATTTTCCCCAAGACCCCACAATACCATATGGCACAAGACACCCTCATGAAAGTCGCCCAACTCATTGATGAGTTTGTAAAACAGGGAGTACTAAAAGAAGTGTTAAGTAGTTCATGTAATTCACCAATCATGGGACTAATAAAACCGAGTGGAAAGGTCCGGATTGTTCAGGATTTGAGGAAAATAAATGACATAATAGTCAAATGTTTTCCCGTGGTACCAAATCCAGCTGTGATAATGTTTCAAGTTCCCTGTGATGCTGAGTGGTTCTCAGTCATCGACTTGTCACAAGCATTCTTTTCTGTGCCTCTTCATGAGGACAACCAATTTCTCTTTTGTTTCAAATTCCTAGACAGAGTCTACAGTTGGTGTCGAATTCCTCAAGGGTTTTATCGGAGTCACCATCAATTTTTAATCAGATTCTAAAGAAAGATTTGGAATCATTGGAATTACCATTTGAATCAACTTTGGTACAGTACATTGACGATTTGCTGATCGCATCTAAGACAGAAAGTGACTGTACAGCTGATACCATTGCCCTATTGAACCATTTGGGAAGGAACGGACACCAAGTTTCCCCTTAAAAATTACAGTTCTGCCAGAAGAAAGTGAAATATTTGGGTCACCAAATAGAGAAAGGGTCGAGAAGAATTATGAAAGAGAGAATAACAAGTGTGCTTCAAATGAGTCCACTGAAAACGAGAAGAGAGGTGAGAAAGTTTTTGGGACTGGTGAACTACTGTCGCCAATGGATTCCCAATTTTTCAACTCTAGCCAAACCTTTGTTGAAATTGACCCAGAAAGATGCGCTGGATGAAATAGAGCTGAAAAGAGATGGGATGGATGCTTTTATTGAATTGAAGGAATGCACGTGCAGGGCTCCAGCTTTAGGTATGCCTGATTACACAAAGCCTTTTACATTGTTTTGTCATGAACGTGATGCATGTTCCTTGTCTGTCTTGACTCAAGCCCATGGTGGCGTATACAGACCAGTAGCATATTTTTCAGCTACTTTGGATCCGGTCACAGCAGCACTGCCAGGGTGCTTGCGTGCCGTAGCAGCAGTTGGTATCAGCCTAAATCAGAGTGAAGGAATAGTGATGGGACATCCTTTAACAGTCATGGTCCCTCACTCAGTTGAGATACTTTTGACACGTTCCCGAACACAGCACATGACCGGTGCTAGGCTTACAAAGTACGAGACAATAATTTTGGGTTCACCTAATGTGCAGCTGAAAAGGTGCACTACGTTGACTCCAGCAACCTTGTTTCCCAGTGAAAATGTCGAAATTGAGAATGCTGAAGACATCGAGCACGACTGTCTTCAGCTGACTGAATTTTGTACAAAACCGAGACCTGACATCAAAGACACCCGATTGGAAGAAAACGATCAAGTTATTTTTGTTGATGGTTCATGTTTAAGAGATGCACTAGGAATATTGAAAGCAGGATATGCTGTATGTACAATAACAGCTGTTCTGGAAGCATCTTGGCTTCAAGGAGTTTACTCTGCACAAGTAGCGGAACTGGTAGCACTTACTAGGGCTTGTCAACTTTCTGCATTAATGAAAGTCACCATTTACACTGACAGTCAGTACGGATTTGGAATAGTGCATGACTTTGGACAGTTGTGGTCACAAAGAGGCTTCATGACCTCTTCAGGATCACCAGTGAAAAATGGTGAAAGAATAAGAGAATTGTTACATGCTATCCAGTTACCAGGAGAAGTAGCAGTGGTAAAATGCAGTGCACACTCAAAATCACAAGACTAAGGGGGTCATTACAACCCTGGCGGACGGTGTTAAAGCGGCAGTAAGACCGCCAACAGGCTGGCATGGTCATCCGCCGCTTCCCCGTTCAGCCCGCCAGGGCGGAGACGACTGCTGGGCTGGAGACCTGGGTCTCCAGCCCGGCGGCCGTGACAATACCGCCGCCGGTATTGTGACCCAGCTTACCGCCTTGGATTTCCAGCGGTAGGAACCGCCATGAAATCCATGGCGGTAAGCACTATCAGTGCCAGGGAATTCCTTCCCTGGCACTGATAGGGGTCTCCCCCACCCCCCACCCCCACCCCGACTCCCTCCCCTACAACCCCCACCACCCCTGCCACCCCCCAAAGGTGGCAGGGCCCCCGTCCCCACCCCGACCCCCGACATTACCTTAAACATACACACCCGACACGCGCGCAGGCACCACCAAAACACATACACGCACACACACTGACATACATGCCAACATCCACACACACAGTCAGACACGCACACCCACATTCAAACATACACGCACACATCCATACAGACATACATACAGACAGACACGCACACATTTCCGAAACACGCAACACCCCCGCAAACATACACGCACTCACACACACCCCCTACATACACAGACGCACATCCCCATGCACCCACACAACACACAACACCTCCCCACCCCCTCCCCTAACGGACGATCGACTTACCTGTTCCGTCGATCCTCCGGGAGGGGACGGGAGCCGTGGGGGCAGCTCCGCCAACACCACACCGCCAACAGAACACCGCCGCGCAGAATCACAGGACGTGATTAGCTCGACAGTGTTCTGTTGGCGTGGCGGTGGAGGTGGAGCAACCTCCACTTCCCCGCCGCCCGCAAGTATGGCTGTTGGCGGCTCTCCGTCGGAAAAACGACGGAGGGCAGCCAACGGTCATAATACGCCGAGCGGCAAACCGCTACTACTAGCGGTCTTCCGCATGGCGGTCCAGGTTGTAATGACCACCTATGTTTCTTTGGGAAATGGATATGCAGATCAAGTCGCGAGGTTTTGCGCATTGAACTGTATATTGCTCAGAGATGAATGGAACTTGATAAATGAGCCAGAACTTGAACCAAGTGAAGCTTTTGCTCTAAAGGTTCTAGATACAATCGATGAATTGAAATCCTTACAGAACGATGTTAGTGAAGATGAGAAACTCTCATGGACCAAATCACAATGCGTAAAGAAACTAGATGATTTGTGGGTTTCAAGTGAAGGGAGGTTGGTTCTGCCAAACAGTCTTTTGACACAGTTAGCCAGATTGTACCATGGACAAGCCCATCTTGGAAGGGATGCCATGGTTAGACTATTGATAATTGATTGGTTTAATCCCAAATTCCATCAAGTTGCTGAAGCAGTTTGCCATCGTTGCGTCATTTGCCAACAAATGAACGCAGGGAAGGGAACAGTAGTAAATTTGAGTCATATTGGAAGAGCGGGAGGTCCATTCAGCAGGATGCAGATGGATTTTATTGAAATGCCTGTGTATGGAGGCTTGAAGTATGTGTTGGTGATTGTGTGCATTTTTAGTCACTGGATTGAAGCACACCCCACACGTAGAAATGACAGCCTTACAGTTGCAAAACTACTCTTGAGAGAACTAATACCACGTTTCGGATTCCCGATCTCTTTAGAATCAGATAGGGGAAGTCACTTCAATAACGAAGTAATAAAATTACTGTGTGCAGCACTGAACATTGAGCAAAAATTGCATTGTAGCTACCGCCCTGAAGCATCAGGACTAGTGGAGCAATGGCGAAAATACGTGCATCAACAAATTTGAAATGGCCTGACGCATTGCCCTTGGTGTTAATGTCAATGAGAAACACCCCTGATAGAAAGACTGGACTGTCCCCGCACGAGGTTCTCATGGGCAGAGCCATGAGGCTTCCAGCAGTTCCTGCAAATGCTCTTTTGAATATTACAGATGATATGGTGTTGGACTACTGCAAAGGTCTAGCTGATGTGGTGCGCTCTTTTTCTCACCAGGTGGAGGCAACCACCTTGCCACCGATCCAAAGTCCAGGACACGCCCTGAAAGCAGGTGGCTGGGTCGTGATAAAGAAGCACGTGAGGAAGTCGTGTCTGGAACCCCATTGGAAAGGACCTTTCCAAGTGATTCTGACAACTACCACCACTGTGAAGTGTGCAGGAGTTCCCAACTGGATTCACGGCAGTCACACGAAAAGGGTGTCGTGCCCCACAGAAGGGGAAGTTGAAGCGCTGAAATCGCCAGTGACTGGCAAGAAAGTACCAGGCACCGAGACAGAACAAAGAGAACCTGGAGGCGAACAAGCAGAAATAGAGGAGGGAGAGATATTTTCTGAGGAAGAAACAACTGATTCATTTGAGGAGGACCAAGGAGAAGCCTCAGGAAGTGACGAAGGTCCTGAAGGTGACAAAGAGCCTGCGACAGGTGAAGGAGCAGGAGAGCCTGAACAGAGGACGGCTTTCCCAGAAGCAGACGATAGAGGAAAAGAAAAGGAGAACCTAATTGACCTCCTCGAGGGAGAAGACAAGACAGGACAGAGTGTAACTGTTCAAACTCTTCCAGAACCGGTTGCAGGTCCATCAGGTGAAAACAGTGCGAAACGGAGACAAAGCATTTCACCAGTGAAATTGAGGACTAGAGAAATATTAAACGAAAGTGAAGGGCCAAAGTTGAAAGAGAAAAGGAAAGAAGTGTCTGTCGCAATAACAACACCTAGTGAAGAGAAAGACCCAGCCAAAGAAGAAAGTACCAGAGAGAGAGAATCAAAAGGAGATGCAAAATTGAAAAGGAAAAGAATACCGAGCAGAAGATATTCTGGTCCGGAGTGGGCATACATAGCCACTAATGATTGGTCAGACGAATTCCTATCCCTCAGTCTTGAGAACGAAGAAGCAGAACTTCACTTTGGCACTTGAGAAGTGAAATTCCATGAACATTACCGAATAAGACATTAACAACCTGATTGACTTTTGAACCGGCTAAGACATTGCTAACTTGATTGACTTTGAAACCGATTTTGAGACAAAGCTGCTAAACCGATTAAGAGACTAAGCTGCTAAAAAGAACCGTGTGAACATTGAACTCATTCAGCTTTATATAAATCTGCAAATCTGATTTGATAAAGTGTCTTCAACTTTCTGATTCTACATAGATCATGACAGACTACACTACACAGGGACATAAGATGAAGTGTTGTAAATACGTGTGTATAGGTCTAATAACTGCATGTGTACTAATCATTGTTGCAATAGTTCTTGGAATGCATGGAAAGAACGAGAGAGAGACGAATGATGCTTCTACTTCTAAACCTACTACTGAACTAACACCTTTAAAGAAACTTGAACAAGACGAAAGACATTTGCATGATAAGAAGGAGCTTTCGTCCAATGTTTTCTATCGCTTGCTGAGTGAGTATGTTGAGACCATGGATGCAAAAGATTGTTATGTATGCACACAAATACCTACCTCAGTAGTGGAAGGGGTGACATATCATAGCATGCCGCTTACGTACGGGATTACATGTAGTTTAATAATGACCAGACTTTATGGCCAGGAGTATATTCACTACTTTTATTCCAATCAGAATGTTACATTTGCATATATCCCCATAATCGGGTACCTGAGTAAAGTAGCAAGAGATTATTATATAAAATTGATGAGGGGCTTCTTTGAGCCATTGTCACCTTTTCACACAGCTCACGCACATAGAGAGAACCTTACATGCTTACTTTCACCGATGGAGATAAGCTTTTTAGATCACACTGACGATAGGAGGAAAGCGGGGAAGGAGAAATTAGAAAGGGAATTACACAAGAGGAGGAGGACATCTGTAGATAACTATGCTTTTGCCGCAATAAAGACACAAGGGAAAATAGCTTTAGATGCATTACACGTAGGGCGATTCTGTGTACATAGACATAAATCATATTATGACACAGTCTTTGTGGGAACGAATGAATGTGAACATACGTTTTTATTTCAACCTAAATGGACGTTCATGCTGAATGGACAAGACCCAGTTATTCCAGGAATATATTTTATTTGTGGACTTAACGCCTATTATCGTCTTTCTAAAGGATGGTATGGGAGATGTTATTTGGGAATAGTATTCCCAAAGGTTTATCAACTGGACGACTTAAAGAAATTTCCAAAGCTGTCTGAATCACATCATGTTCACAAGAGGGAGACAGCTTCTGGTGTGGTAGGAGATATATTTGGAGCAATGATTCCTTCAGTGGGAGTCATATTGAATTCAATTAAAATACGAAAGTTGTCTACTATTGTGGATAACATGCTGACAAAATTCTCAGGAGCTATAATCCTGATGGATGCTGAACTTGCTGCAGAAAGAGCTATGACTCTTCAAAATCGGCTTGCCTTAGACATTCTTTTAGCAAAGGATGGCGGCGTTTGCAAAGTGCTTGGTACACATCACTGTT
Organism: Pleurodeles waltl; assembly: GCF_031143425.1. Lineage (NCBI taxonomy): Eukaryota > Metazoa > Chordata > Amphibia > Caudata > Salamandridae > Pleurodeles > Pleurodeles waltl. The sequence goes on along the minus strand of NC_090444.1, from coordinate 97,690,568 downwards.
GTACTTATATTCCGGACAACAGTGGGCAAATTAGAAAAATGCTTACAAATTTAACTAACGAAAGTACAGATTTGAAAGAATTGAAAGAACCAGGAGTATGGGAGAAGGTTGGAAAAGGATTTGCTTCTGTGGGAAATTGGCTCAGCAACATTTGGAACGGATTGTTACTGAAAATAGTAAAAGGAATATTAATAGTATTAATTTGTTTATTAGGTATTTCGGGAATATGGAAAGCTATTAAAATATTGAAAACAAGGAACAAAAGAAGAAGAGAAGAGAAAGAACAAAATAAAATGATAGAAATATACAGAGAAAAATCAAAGGGAACAAAAAGAAAGAGGGAATTGACTGAAGTGCCAAGTTACTAAAACAGAATTTTAATGGAATAAAATTTGTGGGTAGATTTGATGTGATGACATAATTAGTCATCAGAGGAGGGATTGATGACGCAGAAAAAGAAGGACCAACATATATTCATATATCATGTAACCAAAATTGTATAATGTAGTGTGATTTTAGTAAAGAAAATAATGTACGAGGAATATTGTGCCCTCGGAGTAGTTTGCCATTATTATAAACAAGCTTAATTAATCATGAAGAATTGAAAATTGTAGTAATCCGTCATAATTACAAATATGTGCTATGATTTATTGTTGGAACCGTTTTATACTTAGCTTAAATTTAGTAGAGGCTTTGGCCTAGTTGCCTGGTCTCAAATTCTAACTGCATGGCTTTTTTCTTTGTTAATAAAACGTATATTTTACTTTAAGGTTGTATTTTTCCAGTAGAGATGACTAATACATTTATCTCCAAGGTTTCGTGCTAGGCCGGTCTCATCCCCTTTGATACAAGGTCAGTCTCTGCAGGTGCGGACAATAAAAGTACTGATACCGAAATAATTGGCAAACTTTGTTGCAACTTGTGTTCCAAGGCTCCAAGGACAATGTATGCATAAATGAGTACTAGGAGAAAGACACTATTCATTGGTCAATTTGAAGCCACCCTATAAACCCTCCAATGGAAGACCCTGCAGAATTTGGAATGTTTCTTACTTAAACCCACTGGACAAAGAGAAGTCAGCCATTTTCCTTGATGCCATCTTTGTGTTGTATTTTTTTTATTGTTAATTGCATCATATTACATAGTATAGTGAACAGTCTGTTAACCTAAGCCATTTCTGTTTCCAATCAGGTTTTCTCATAGGGAAGATAACAAGTACAGTTTTACATTCTATGAGTCATTATCAATTCACATGTCTGTTTTTTCTAGGCATCATACATGTACAATTGTTATTTTATATCTCTCTTGTCTATTGCTATGCCATTTGCCATAGTTGTGGCTTTTTTCTTATAATAATGCATATACAATCAGAGATATGGTAAACGATTCAATGAAACCAACTTATAAAAGAAGAGGGAGAGAACAAAAAAAAACAAGGATCCATTTGCTCCATGATGTCCTCGTTATACAATTCTACTGTAATAACAGTCGTGGTCAATACTAACCAGGTGTCCCATTTGCCATCTCCTTGAGTCTCCCTGGAATATGCTGCTAGTCCATTTAAAGAGTGTGAGTCATAATGTTTTGTGATAAGGGTGGGATACGGTCAAGGGTAGTGGGGGACCATTAGGAGTGTATTGAGGGATATAAAGAAAAGTAGTGATTAGTGTGGGTTATGAGAACGGGGGGAGGAAGGGGGGGTGGCGGGTGAGGGGGAGAGGTGTCTGGGTAGGAATCTAAGTGTATAGAAAATGTAGAGTAGGGAGGGAGGGTATGGAAGGGGTAAGGGGAGAGAGGGCGTATATATGGATTGTATTAGTGTCCATGGTGTCTAATAGGCAGAAGAAGAATAAGGAAGTGGCAACGATAGTAACAATAAAGATCACTGTAATAATAATGATGTTAACATTAGTAGTGATATTAGTAGTGATAGTGATAGCGATAGTGACCAAGGGGAGGGGGCCGTGTGAATTCAAAAGGCAAATCATTATAGTGGCTGCTTCCATATGAAGAGAAAAATAGAGCCAGACTATAAAGTGTTATAAGATGTTTTGGGGCAGGGGGGTCTGGTGGGGGGGGGGAATGGATCGGGGAATGACACGGTGATATGAACATCAATAGTATGTATAAGGATTGGGATATGAATAACGGAATAGGTTATGCCAAAAAGGTCAATGAATAGTGGATGGTGAGCAGCGGTTTTTATCATAGGTTATACGGTAGCTTTCTACCTTTCTACCGGGGGGTGGAGGGGGTCATCTGAGTCCAGGAGGGGAGGGATGGTGTGTTAGGTGTGGGTGGATGTACCTGCATGGGTATGATAGCAGGAATGGTATATTCCCACTACGTGGTATTTTGTGGAGTTCTCTAGGGGTAATCTGGTCCTAGTGTCCGGAGATGAAGGGTGACCAGGTCTGGAGAAACACCTCCGTTCTGTCCTGTAAACTGTAGATAAGTCGTTCGTGTGTGGCTGCTTGGTACATTGCTGTCAACCATTCATCATGGGAGGGGACGGTCGGTGCACGCCAGTGTCTAAGGATGCATAATTTGGCCGTTGCTAGCGCGGTGTGTAGGAGTCTACTTTGAGTTCGTGTGATCTTATGGAGTTCTCCCATGTCGTGTAGCAATAGAAGAGATGGGGTGAGGAGTGGTGGGAGGGGTAGGGATTCTCGGAGGGTGTTTCCCACTGTTCTCCAAAAAGGTTGTACGGCTGCGCAATCGTGTAGGATATGGAGTAAGTCGCAGTGTGTGTGTGGGCACCTCCAGCAGTTTGCATGGGGGAGAAGTTTTGCCATATGTAATTTTTGTGGGGTCCAATACCAATCATGTAGTGTCTTAAAGAGGCAGAATTTCAGACGAGCCTCGCGTGCTCCGCGGTCCCTGGCTTCGATCAGGTCAGTCCAGTCCTCCAGGTCATATTCAGTTTGTAGGTGCGTCTGCCATTTGTTTTTGAGGGAAGTCAGGAGTGGGAGTGAGAAGAGGTGGCGATTCAGCAATGCCTGGAGTCCCGATATCGCACCCTTCATCTTCCCCCATGTCTCTAGATAATGTAGTATAGGAGAGCGCGGGAGCTGTCGGGGAAGGGCACCTAGTCTCTGTTTAAGACAATGTCTGAGTTGGAGGTAACGCCATGAGTGGTATTCCGGGAGGTTGAATTCCACCTGTAGGTCCCTAAAAGTTTTCCAGGTTTCCCCTGATATAAGTTGGTCCACTCGTCTGATGCCTCGTTGACCCCAATCCTTCCAGGTAATAGTTTTCCCTCCAATTTGGAACCCTTTGTTGCCCCATAAGGGAGCCCTGTCATGTAAGTGGGGGTCTATCTTAAGGAGCCGATGTACCCGCTGCCAGGTTTTCTTCATGGCTCCTATTATAGGATTGGTGGGTCGGGGGCATTTTTGGCTCGTATCGTATAATAGCTGGAGGCCGTAGGGGGCCCCTGTAAGGGCTCGTTCTACGTCCACCCATAGCAGCGGGTTATTACAGTCTGGAGTAGGAGGGCCATTTGTGAAAGATGTAACACGTACGAATAGTGTTCGATCGAGGGAAGGCTTAGTCCACCGCATTCCCGACGGGCTATCAAGGTGGTTTTGGGTAGTCGTGGGCGCATGGATCCCCAAGCAAAGGAGCGGATACAGCGGTCTATCTCTCTTAATACAGGTAAGGGGATCTGTAAGGGGAGCATGCCTAGGACATATAGGAACCTCGGCAAGGTTACCATCCGCACCGCCTGTACTCTGCCCCACATGGAGAGGTTCAGTTGGCCCCATTTCTCAAAGTCCCGTTTCATGGTATTGATCAGTGGGTCTATATTGTCTGACACCACATTGACCAACCCTGTATTTACGTCAATTCCTAGATATCTTAGTCGGGAGTGTTTCCATTTAATCGGTAAGCCTTGTATGGAGGCACTCACTGTGACTGGGGAAAGTGGTAGAGCTTCGTACTTGTCCCAATTGATTCGATATCCTGATATGCATTCAAATTCCGTTAGAATCTCCCTCAGGGCAGTGATGGAAGTGGGCAGGTAAGTGAGGGTAAGTAAGATATCGTCTGCGTATAAATATATGTCAGATTTTCCGCCTGGTAGCGGGATTCCTGATATGAGGTTGGCACTACTGATGGCTGCCGCCAGAGGCTCCACCGCGAGTAGAAATAGGAGGGGTGATAGTGGGCATCCTTGACGTGTCCCTCTCCGGATCTCAAAAGTGTCCGACAGGAACCCCCCACAGTTTACCTGTGCTGTCGGGGAGCCATATAGGAGGCGCACCTTGTTAATGAAGCCTTCTCCTAACCCGAATTGTTTCAAGATTTCGAAGAGGTACCACCATTCTATTCGGTCGAACGCTTTCTCAGCATCCAACGAGAGGGCTAGAGCTTCTTCACGTGTATCGCGGGCGGCCCAAATGGCATGGAAAAGTGTGCGGAGGTGATTCCTGGAGGAGCGGCCCGGTACAAAGCCTACTTGGGAGTGATGGATTAACGAGGGGATAACTTTTTTAAGGCGAGTGGCCAGTATTCCCGCTAATATTTTAATATCTCCATTCAATAAGGAGATAGGGCGATAGCTTCCGCTAAGAAGTGGGTCTTTTCCGGGTTTCGGCAAGACTGTGATAGTGGCTTTAATAGACATAGGATGTATGGAGCCTTCCCTTTCGGCCCCTTGAAATGCCTCGTATAAGACATCTACAGTGTCGGTTCCCGTCCATTTATAGAATTCAGATGTAAACCCATCCTCCCCCGGTGCTTTGTGATATGATAGATTAGCTATTGCTTGTTGTATCTCTTCCTTACTAATATCTCCTTCTAGAAGAGCCCTGCCTTCATCTGTAAGATGGAGGATGTGCGTCCTCTGCAGGAATGCGTCTAAGCGGGCAGTGTCTTCCGATGTTTCTGAGGAATATAAAGTTTGGTAGCACCGGCCGAATTCTTCTGCAATCGCCTGGGGGTGTGTAATGAGTAAGTTATCCTGGGTGCGTAGTGCCGGTATAGCAAGTGCTGTTTCCCGTTGGCGTAGTTGGGCAGCCAGTAAGCGGCCCGCTTTCTCTCCGTGCTCATAGTGGCGTCCCTTCAGCCGTTGTAGGGCATATTCTGCCTGTGAGGTGTAGAGGGTGTTAAGCTCCATTTTAGCCTGTTCTAGGGAGCGGCGATTGGAGGGGGTGGGTTGTTGTGTGTATTTCCTCATGGCCTGTGTTATTGTGTCTTCTAGCGTGTGTTGTCGGGCCCGTCTATGGGCATTGGAGATAGCTGCATCTCTCATTAATTGCCCTCTGATAGTTGCTTTCGCCGCAGCCCAGAGAAGTTGTGGTGAGGTCACTGAGACTTTATTGTCCTTCAAGTATGTGGCCATATGGGTCTTAAGTTGTTCCTTCCCAGTCGGGGATCGGTATCTAGTGTTAGGGAGGCGCCAGGGTTTACGGCCGGGTGTAATCATTCCGAGTTCCAGGGTTATTACTACCGGAGAATGGTCTGATAGTGCGGCTACCAGTATTTCTATTGACTTAACCGCTTGTAGTATTCTATGACTAAGTAAGAAATAGTCTAGCCGTGACTGCGTCCCGTGGACCGAAGAGACAAAATTATATTCCCTATTGGAAGGGTGGGAGAGACGCCAACAATCTATTAGGCCATGATCTGAGAGGATGTCTTTGAAAAAGGCTCTATCTGCATTGTTACCCGCGTCAAGACCAATTGATCGGTCTAGAATGGCATCTTGGACTATGTTCCAGTCCCCCCCAAGAATATATTGTGAGGCACCTATCTGTGTCAGAAGACGGTTGAGGGAGAGGAAAAAGGTGCGCTTCGAGCCGGTGGGGGCGTATATGGAGCCTATGCACATTGTGGAGGATCCCACCACTAGCTTAGCCAGTACGTAGCGTCCCTCTGGGTCATGCCATGTTTTAATTAGTCAGAATTGCAGGGAGCGACGCAGGAGTATTGCCACTCCACATTTTCTTCCCGTTCCTTGTGTACCTGCCAACATGGGTGGTGTTCCGCTGTATATTACTTTTCCCACCCAATCTCTACGTAATTTCTCTGATTCCGTCGAGGAGAGGTGTGTTTCCTGTAGTAGAGCAATGTCGGTATGTTTGGAGCGGAGATAGCACAGTATCTTCTGTCGTTTAATATAATGGGTCATGCCGTGTACATTCCAGGACAGTGCCGTGAGTGGGGTTGTCGATCCCGAGGGCGCCGGGTGTGTCATGGTTTATGGTGTATTGAATATGTTATGGTCCGTGTGGTGGGACCAGGAAGTAAGTAAGGAGTGGGCTGAGAGGCAAGGAATATGGATTTCTTGTTCAGTTAGGCCTTGGGAGGTTGGGAGAGTTCCCCTTGGTCACAATACGAAAAATATAGAAGAGAAGGGAAAAGAAAAGAAAGGGAGGGAGGGGGATGGAGAGGAATAGCGTGGAATGTGCAGAGACAGACAGACAACGATTAAGAATAATTGATAAAAGTGATAAGGAATAAATAGGAAAAGGAAAAAGGAATAGCAAATGGAAATTGGTCAGAGGATGAAAACACTCACTACTGTCTAAAACCTTCTAATCTGCGGGTCTAACCTGTAAGGCCCGCGCGCCGGTAGGGTATTATATCAATGGGGCATGATAAGGGAATAGATGCTTCGTTCCTGGTATCATGGGACCTCCCAGGGGGGCGAGGTGGTGGGGGGCCTCAGTCGTGTGGGTGCATAAATGGGTGCATGAAGTGCCGGGATGGGCTGGGCACGGGCCCGGAGTAGATGTTATGGTCCAAGAACGAGGAGGGAGGGGGAAGGGGGAGAGGGACAGGACCGGGGCCATGGGCCACAGGACCTCCCGCTACACGTTCTGTGCTTATCATCTGTTAAGACATCTTAGAATATGAGAATTCTTAGTATCTTATGATGGCCTGCGGTGTTGCATTTTGAGTGTTCGTCCGGGAGCATGCCCCTTGTGGTAGTCTTGGAGCCGCCATGACCCCGAGTTGTGTTAGTCTGATTACTCTCTTCAGTACGATTGTTATATGCCTGAGAGTTAACTGTGCTGTTCTACAAGTATGCCTATGCGTTACATTGTGGCAATCAGTATTTGATAAATGTGTTTTTAGTAGGTCCCCACTCCCCTATTGGGTGAGCAGCAGATGTGGTGAATGGGTACGTCACTTATCTGTCCCAAGGTGAAGAGTGGATGTTCTAGAAGCGGGTCCGGATCTCCAGGGCAGCTGTCCTACTGTGGGTTTAGTGTTCAGCATGCTGATCTTCTGATATTGGTTTCAGGGGGGAGCGGGATTTGTCTCTGCCCGTGTCTTGAGTGTGATCAATCACTGCTTGCAGGATGTGCTCCCGGGATTCCTGTGTCTTTGGTGACCGATCATATCCTCGGCCTCTTTTTTGCGAAGGGGGACGGTGAGTCTGAGGCCATGGAGTTGACAGACTAATAGCAGTTTCTGTATGCGCCGCTGGGGAGTCCGGACGGCCGGGGGCGGTGTCCATAGATTGCGGGGTCACACTATGTAGATAAGCGCTGAGGTCCTCGGGGTCAGTGAAGTCTCTGGATGTGCCGTGGTGTGTGATCCACATATGTGCTGGTTCAAAAAGACCATACTTGATGTCTAGAGATCTTAGTTGCGGACGTAGGGCAAGAAATGCTCTTCTTCTGTCATTCGTTAACCTCGAGAAGTCTGCTGCCACTCTGATTTCGTGTCCATCCAGTGATATCGGTTGTCGTGCTTTAGCTGTTGAGATGACCTGGCGGGCTTGTTCATGGCGCAGGAAGCATGCGATAATAGGGCGCGGTTTATTTGCAGACGCTTTGTGTGAAGGACCAATTCTGTGCACCCTCTGAAATTCTGGAGGTGGTGAAAACTCTATGCCGAAGTGGTTGGTCAGCAGTGAGCTAAGAAAGGTTTTGATATCAGATCCTTCTTTTTGTTCCGGTATACCGAAAAAGCGTACATTGTCTCTACGACTTCGGTCCTCCAGTTCAGTAAGTTTAGCTCTGAGCGACTTTAGTTCTTCTTCCTGATCAGGGGTTGTCGCTATATGGTCTTCTACTGCTGACAGGCGCTGATCTAGGTTATTTGCTGTTTCTCTGAAGCCTGCTATATCAGCGCGGATTGAGGAGGATGCTAAAGTTAAGTCTGTTATTTTTAAGTCCATTGCCTCCAAGCGTCGTCCAACTGAGGCAATCTCTTGCAGTATACGGTCTGTGGCGTCTAGTGCGGGTTGATCTACCGGGGGAGATGTATGCCCCTGTGATGCCGTTTGTGCCGTCATAGCTTTGGGTTGAGCAATGGCTTCCGAGAATAGCAGTTGACGAGAATGTTTACTTGCGGTCTTGTCGTTGGGCATTGTTCTCAAGGGGTGGAAATCAATTAGGAGATATTATTTTAAGAGCTAGCACTTGTAGGTCCACGGAAAGTTTCCTCGACTTCCAAGGATGGGTCAGACCTTGGAATATAGGATCTGCTGTGGTCTGCTAAGCTTTAGAGCGTGATCTATAGAGGATTAGAATATGCTCAGTTTCTGATAGAGGTCCATTGATATAAAGCTGAAGAGAGATCAATGAATTTTGAGTGTGATGCAGCGTGCAATAGGGGGGGGTATCTTGTCTATCTTTTATTTTAGATCAGTCTCTTATTGTTTAGTTGGAGGGTCAGGTTGCGTAGTGCGACACGTGTTGTTCTACTCTTCTTTCTTCTTCCTATTCCGGTTTTCCTCCCCCTTCTTTGCTTCTTTATCGTTCCTTATGTGAGAAATCTTTGTCCCTCTGTTGCTCTTTGAGATCCTTTCTCTGTCTCCCTTTTGTCTTCCTTCCCCCTTTTCCTCTGCCTCCCCTCTGGGTGTCGTGGAGATTCTTATTCCTTGCCGCTGTAGGTCATAAACGAGGGGGGGAGTATGTCCTTTATTTGCTGCTGGTGGTGTTGCTAGATAATGTTGTTTGAGGGGTCTCACCGTCTCAGCATGCGGTCTCCTTCAGGCACTATTTAGTCCTCGTGTGATATTGCTTCTTTTCCTTTCCGCCGTGGTCGTCGTGGTCGTCCTCAGGCCTAGGTTCCTCAGTGATCCATCCTCCTCGAGGTCCCCTCTCCCTCCATCCGCATGAGGGGGCAGTGCGGCGCTCCAGCGCCCGGGGAGCCGAGGCGGAAGAGGGCCGATCCGGGCGCCTCCCTCGCGACGCGTCCCGGGCCCGTGTGGCACCGCACCTTAGTCCGCGGCTCCGCGGAAGCTCGGAGGCCGCATTTGCTCTCGCGTCTCCGGGCGTGTCTGCCGTCGCTCTGGTCCCACAACTTTGCCCCTCCGGAGGCCCCCTCCCTCCGCCAGCCGGGAGGCCACACTAGGGGTCAGGATCGCAGGGGGAAGACCCTCTGTTTGCCAGCTTGACCTGCCCGGCGCGCGGAGATCTTTTCTCAGGCGGCCATTTTCTTCGACGGCCAGACCACGCCCCCTTGATGCCATCTTTGAAGCCAAATGCCAGACGTCATCTTGGACGACATCTTGATGCCCTTTTCTCTATTCCAGAGAAAGAGACTTTAAGAATTCTCACCCTAGAGACTTTAACTTTAATTTGCCCCGTCTTGCCTATGCAGTAACTTTGCCCCATTCTCCTTGCTGCTGCAAGGAAACTTGCCCTTAACTCTGCCCCCTTGATATCTGCCCCATGCTGATCGAACCGGTACCTGAAGGACGAAGACTTTCCTTGTATGCTGATTGTATTTGGTAATTATGAAAGGATAATTGTATTATGCATTGTGTTTTTCCTTTTAGGTACCAACTGCTATTTTGATAGGGCCCAAGCTAGAAGTTTTCCAAATTTGTGTTGACTAAATTCGTTTTGCATGAAGCCCCACATGCCAATGCTAATTAGAGGTTTAGTCGAGGTAGTCACTTGACGCACCATGTTGAATTGAAATCTTGTCATGCTGACCGATGTATGCAATTAGTCAAATTCAATTACTCATATTAGTGATTTGCATTGCCGTAACCGAGTGTATTATAATTCAGATTTTGCGTAGATTGCGTTTCTTCCGCCGTTATGGACAGCTAGAAATGTTTGTATACATATATCATTTGATTTTGAGACTCATACATATTGTTTTAGCTTTGTTAATATAGGGAAATAAACTCATTAACTTTTAATAAACTGGTGTGGTTATTCATGACTGAAAGGTCATGTTGCGTCAAAATACCGACTGTTATTGATTCCTAATGTGTTATTCTGACCTAGAAATAGAGTATTGGATATCGATTACAATAGTTATTGATTATTGGTTTAAGCGATTCGACTATTCTAGGATAAGGAGAGCCCAACTCGGCTAAAAGGTTCACCGACCTCCAACGTGTCCAGGTACAGGTAATTTATAAGGGCTGCACGCGTTATCACTTTTTCCTGCGATGAACTTGTAATAGGGCCGGTGGTGTTGTAGCCGAACTGGCGGTCAGGTGGCGGTACAAACTCGTAATGAGGGCCATAGTGTGTTGGTGCAGTAATTCAGAAACAGAAAACAAGCCAAGAGTAGCCCAAGTCCTAGTTTTTAACCTGTTCTAATCAATACATTGATTAGAATCAATGTATGAACAAAGACGAAGTAAGGTGCCTTGGGTCCAGGAAGAGGGATCATGAGAAGGGACAGCATAGGAATCAGGGCCGGACTGGCCGTAGCGGACATCGGGCATTTCCCCAGGAGGCTGGTAGGGCAGGGCCGGTTTTGTGACTGTGGGCCGGCTTTGCAGCGGTGCTTCGGTCCTCCCAGTAACAAAAGCAGCAATGCTTCGCACTTCCCCCCTCCTCCTGACCCAGGGATTGGTCTGGCTAAATTGCTAGGGCTGCTTTGTGTTCCTAGTCCAGCCGTGGTAGAAATGGGCACATAGTATAGTGTAGAGCCACCCACCATACTCATGGAAAAGGGGCATTAAAGATATTGGGAGGGATAATGTACCATTAAAGTGGAGCAGATTTTGAATGCTCATCCAATGTCATTATTCGTGTACAATGCTCATGTTATCACGTCTTCAGTGCTTGTTACCCCGAACCCTGGTGCTTGCACCTCTAAGCATCAGATTATTAATCAGAGTAGAATCAGACAGATGGCATAAGTTTAAGAATAAAGGATGGAGACACTGCCCAGAGATTCCCGGTGCTTTAGAAGTGCGGGCTTCAGCAAGTCTACCAAATTTGTTGTCCTGTGAAATGGTTTAGTGAGGATATAAGATTCAGTGACCAAAAGATTTCTAAATTGGTGCATAAACTCACAGCCAAATCTTACTAGCAGTGATACTCACAGTTGTTGTGGTAGGGGGTACCCCTCCCGATTCTTCACAGGTAGCACAAAGTATGGAACTTGGGGCACTGTGCCCGTCTTATCTCGGTAATACTCGCGGTGTTTTTGAGTGAGCTACAAGGGAAACAAATGTTAAATTGTTAAATGGACCTTTGGTACAGGGATAGACAAGCTGAGACAAAAATTGAGGCTCTCCACCTTGTACAATATATTTGAGAACAATACTTCAATATTGGTTGATAGGTGGATAAGAAGAGCAAATAGCTTCTATTAATCTTGTCTCAAAAACAAGGTAACAGGTAAGCCCTGTATAACTGTTCCTCCAATCTTTTCGTTTAATGATCTCAAATTCTTAATGAGCAGACCTATCCGCATTGGGGTATACACACCCCTCCCATCTAGGTGGAGGAGCTGTGGAAAAAAATGGGTGGATGGTAACTCTTGATGCAATACTGCTCAACCACTGTGAAATCCTTAGTAGCAACGCATTCCATAGCTGTGATACGCTGATATGCTAATAAACAGAGCATTGAGCCTTATAGTTTACATAAATCCAACTTATGCCATGATGCATATTTTGCCAGAAGTAACTTCTATATAATTACCTTCTGCTTAATGTACAGTAAAAATGTGAGCTCTATAATCCCACAGCACTTCATGACACATTGCTAAATTGCAGACCAACCTGTCCCATCAAAGAAAGTCAATGCTGGGATGCTCAGGAACACACCACTTGTAAATAAGTTCTCAGCAGCCAATCAAAGTGGCCAGCCAAAGTCAACAGTCCTCATTGGTTGAAAAGGACAGCCAATAAGGACTACTCAAAAGCTGTCTGTTTCTGCTGATAAACCATTCACTATAGCCATGGACAGGCTTCACCTTCCCAGCCCATATTATGGTCCAGGGAGATTCTGACAGCACTTTTCTGATGTGGGTCCAGAAACTCCATCTTTTAAAATCTGCCCTTGGAGAACCTTCTGCGGTTTTTCCACCACATTTACTACAAAAGCCTGATTTCCAGCAAACATGTTTACTTTGGTCAAGTACCATGATCACAGTACACCTTGTGTGATGATATCATGATTAATCCTTCACCGAAGTTCCAAAGTGCCTGCAATGTTGGGGATAAACACAAGAATCTGCTAAGAACCCCTGAAACAAAATGGTTCACCTTATTGAAGTCTTTCAACTCCTCCGTCCGGTTGTAATCCACACTGAATCTGGTGCACGTTGGGGCGTGCAACCATCTGTCCCAGGTGCGTGATCTGCTCCCCAAAACCAGTGCCGGGTCGTTGGAGTACAGGGTGGGGAACTGCCCCCCACTGGAAAAGGGGCTCTGGCTGTTACTCAAAGCGCTGGACCGGAAATCTTGGAAGTACTTTGCTGTGGTGTTGCCATAGGTATCACCAAATGAATACACTTTGGTTGGGACATGGCCCTGATACCTGCAAAAAAATATATATATATATTATCGGTGCCACGGTTATCAAAAGGGGGGCATTGCTGTGTTTTTAGCTCAAATGAATAAGTATTGATATTTACCTATATTAAAAACTGGGTTTTTTTCATCGAGAAGATAGGAAGCAGATAATACACACACACAAACCAGAAAAATACATTTTATTACAAACAATATTAAATGAGAGAAAGGGGTAAACACCGGTAATTTCTGCCCAGAAACAGACAATACTGGCCAGTTCATATTCATTTGCTCAAGGCATGCCTCTCTCAAAATTCACTCCCCTTTCTCACAGAACTTTAAAACTCTTTGCTTGGCCAGAGTACTCATCCCATCAGGGTATCCACTCGATTACCCAAAGTAGAAACACACTCCTACCGTAACCCTCTACGTATGCAAAACATCTCCCCCTTCCTCATTGCCAGAATAAGCGTAGCCAACCAGATTTCTGGTGAAGGTCTTCTGGATGAACACTACTTTTTTGTTATTAGTGTATGTACAATTAAGGAACAAAAACAATCAAATTACCCTTCGAACTAAGGTGGCTGCAGTGGTATTCCTGCCTGCAAATTCTACTCATGTTAGGGAGTTATGCAAAATCACACTATATGCAGCCAGTGTTAAAAAGGCTGGTAATCCCTATTCACACAATAGTTATATACATGCAATACAACTGAGGAATAGGGCAGAAGTCAATGGCAGTGTGACAAGGAGGCGTGTGTCTTGGCCATCCCTGAGACCTTTGATGGAGTCATTCATTGTTGTTATTTTGAATGTTGACGCAGCAGAGTTCATAGTTCCCGGGGGAGGGGCACACAGTCAGCAGCGCCACCGCCCAGGTCAAGGTGACCTCAGAGCATCAGGGGTCTGGAGGCGGTAAGAGGTTGAGGAGAAGAGGCGGTGTCCGCACATCTAAGAGCACTCAATGAAGGGCAGTAAATTGTGTAGAAAGATGGAGCAGTGTTGGATACTCAAGAGGCATGAGGATGCTTTCAGCCGGGGCAATGAGAAGGGACAGGCGTCCTGGTGGTATGTAGAGGAGTTCTGGAAGCCGGTGTGCTCTATCTTGAAGGTGTAGGGGGTTCTGTTCTTGAGGATGGGGGCATCATTTGTCGTCGTGAACGGCATAAGAATAACTAGGAAGACTGACTGGGTACATTGAGTTTAACTGATATATTCACAATATCGTTTGACAGATTGCCTTAGCAAGAGACACATCTTAGGGACTAAATCCTCCATAAAACATGTAAATGCCTCCATCACATGGGTCCTTACTACATGACTAGAAAAATCAGACCCTGTTCACCTATGCGCGATCCGCCCAGTAGAACAGAGAAGAAGCTTGTTGTCTCCGGATATATTCTCAGTTCACGAGGGGGCAGGGTCTCTCCTCTTCAGTGCAGGCACCGGTTCCATGGAACTCCTTGCCATTGATAACAGGTTCAACCCTACACACTTGGGCTTCAGAAAAAAGCTGAAGACCCACTTATTTGACTAGGTAGTGCCAAGACCAGCACCAACAAACCTCTTTGGCTTGTAGGCACTTTACAAATGTTGTCACTCACACTCATCCACTACTAACCAATGCACTAAATTATGCTTCTGCTACCAGGATCCATGCCACAGGAAGGTTCTGGGAAATGCAGGCACATGCAGAGAGTGACCGCAAAAAAAATAACCCTATTTTTCAAAGGTGGAAATCACATGGTATTATGAATATTATTGTGTTTCTGTTCTCAGTCACAAATATAGAGCATTGCATTCTTGAAATAGATTTGGTAAACCACCAGAGCCATTAGGTAAGTACTTGTTTGGGAATGTAGTGAGGTATATCATTTCAGATCTGTGGCGCAGGTGCTATACAACAGAGTAATGGAAGAGGCAAGAGCGGGGTCAGTTACCAAGGGAGTTTACAGGTCCTTTTTTGGCAAGGCAGGCGAGGGACTTATTTTTGAAAAGGACCTGGCTTCCCATGATGTAATCAGCTGGGCCTAGAGAAAAGCCATCATAGTCTTGGAGATGACAGGTAGAGGTTCTGTTTAGCAGAAAGAGGGGACACTTCACAAGATGCAGGAGAAAGCAAGAGCCTGATGATGGCTGGATGGACATGGATGATGTCTCTATCCTCTGGCCAGTGACTGTCCAAGAAACATGATCAGGCATAGTTAGCTATGTTAGTCTGCCAAGAGGTGCCACATTGACAAAGGTGTCAATCACCTGCCTAAGATCAGGATTCGGGTACGATTCAGGAGGCTGTTGGGGCATGCAGAGACCGGTCTGTACTGAACGCTAACCTTCCATCGTTAGAGTCAGTTGGAAGGTATAAGGCCTCAGAGAGGTTATCCGGCTGTCGATCTCAGTCTCAGATATATTGAATGTACACCTGAACCCGGTTTGGTAAATTCCTGCTAACCTTGGCGTAGGTTTGGTGGGACAGTGTGCCATTGACTAAGAATTTGTTGTAAAGACACTTCAAAATCAGGTGACTTATAGGACTGGGTTTAGGTCACCTTTGGCTAAAATTTTGTTTAGAAGGTATTTTAGAATCAGGTGAATGAATTATTGTCTTTCTAGACTGAGCATACCAGGAAAGCCTCGTTCCTAGTCCTAGTTCTTACAGACCAAGGGTGAGTGATACCCAGGAAACAAGCAACTAGATAAGCCCTTTGTATTGTAAGCCCATAATAGGACCTCCTCTTTTCTTGAAAACACAATGCCTGACCATTTCATCTGGAAGTCCTCTTTGTTCCTTTACTGCTTTCAGCATATGACAGGGTGCAGCTCAGTTTCCCTTCTATCTTTGTTGCACGCTTTGCATTTTGTGCTCCCTACAGGGTGTGCTGGGGAAAGGTTCTACTTCTCTGCAGTCCTCTTTCTATTCCAACCACAAGCCAATTTGATCTCAACATTCTATGATGACCAGAAAGGGACCTGTGATGAAGATTAATAGCCTATAGATTTAGCTTCCCCCTGCAGCTTGTCTGGGATACCAAGCCCCGGGACCTCATTTTGCTGGTCTGTGTAGGTGTGGTATGGGGTGCGGAGTTGTTTTCCTATCCCTGATATCCCCTTTGTGCAGATGCATGTAATACAGCTTGTGTGCATGTGTGCTTTGCCTTCATAAACTTATGAACCCACAGGTATATATTTTTTTTGATAACCAAATGTTATTGTGTTTATGCGCAATGTAACATGTCACATTACAGATCTGATACAATTAAACCTAAATTTCCACATTCTGGGCCCCCGGGGAGCCCCAACCCCGCCCTGTGTGAGGTTCAGAAATTATCCCAGTGTCACATTGTTTGGTACAGGGTATTATATTCCCACTTCTGTGCAAGCATCTCCCATCCATGTGGACCAAATATTAGTGTGTTCCTGCGGGCAGCCACATGCTGTGTATATGGGCCTCTCCATCTGGGTGCAATAGTCCACCCCGCGCCTCCACTTTGAGAGTGCGGGTGAGCTGTTCGCTGTGTGCTGCAATGTCTAGTTTTGCTACCATAAGGGCTGTGCCCGAGAGAGAGTTCCCTGTCCCCTCCATCACTCCCAACAGAACCATCATAGAGAAAGGATCCAGGGTTTGTCCCAACACCGTGGAGAGTTCGGCCAGGACCTGTTTCCAGTATTGTGTAATGACGGGACAGGACCAAACTACATGGAAAACATCCGCAGGTGAGTGAGAGCAGCGGTTGCATTCAGGGGGTAAATTGAAGCCCAGCTCGCTTTAGGACCTATAGGTATATAATACAGCAGTTAACTGGTATATATATATATTGGTATATATATACTGGTATATACATATGTATATATATATAAATATATATTACAGCAGTTAACTGGTATATATATATTGGTATATATATACGTGTGTATATATATATATATATATATATATATATATATATATATATATATATATATATATATATATATATATATATATATATATATAAAACCTGTGGTTTTCCATTCCTCTGCACCACTGTTTATTGTACTCAGGATGTGAAGATGTGTGATCTTGTTCATCTGTGTCAGTTGTTCTAACTGGTGCTGTTGCTTGCTCATCTCTGACTTCATGGCCCTTCTTTTGACCATGACCTTGCAAGGAAGAAGAATGACCGTGGCCTGATCCCTAGTTCTGCGATGGCTATACCCATCCAACCCTTTGCATATGTGCCAACCCTCCTGATTTAAACAGGAGTCTCCCAACAAATATTTGAGTCACTAATAGTGTTAGTTTAGCTTTCTTCAACTTAATGTATCCTTCAACACAGCCCTATGGGGGAAAATAGTTTCTTTCATTTTGTTTCTAATTTCCCTGTTATGTGTTCCCAGGTGCTGGCCTGTATGCCAGACCAGCACTGCAGAGGCCTAGGGTGCCCTGGGGCAACCTCCCTGGTCTGCTGTACGTGCGCGTCAGGTGGTGGGGAACCACTGGGAACACTTTGAGCTCCAGGAAGGGAAGGCAGCACTAGTGCGGATGTGAGATCCCTGACAGGTACCATGCATGAAAGACATATAAGCTTTGCAAGGGAGCCCTCAGGAGGTCTCTCCTTGTCCCTTCATTCTTCCACTATGAGTTTCCATCCCTTTCATTAAGGTGCAAAACTGCCAGTGGCCTTGGCGGGAGCCTGGCAGGCTGGTGGGGGGTTAGCCCTGGGTGTAAAGGGTGGGGAAAAACACTCAAATATTTTGTGGGGAGTTTGGGCAAAACGAGCTTGTACACCTGGAAAACCATTTCAAGCTGGAGTAAAATAATAAAAAAGTGTTATAACCTAATGTGCATTTCCGCCACACTTAACAATACAGAGAGTACGCAAGGAAACTGAGGAACAGATTATGGGTACGCCTAGAGATTTCTGGAATCCCCTGAAAGTCAGAGGTCTCCACAAATCCAAAGAGGACTCTCACAATGCACAGATTTCTGAATCTCACATATTTTCTTTCTGATAAACACCACCCCGATAATGAATTGTTATTACTTTTCAAGCATAACAGCAGATTATCAGAGAGAACCCTCTTAAGTCATTAAAGTTCTTCTCTTCCTGAAATGAAAGTACACACCAAGGGCGCATTGGGAGAACACCATCAAGGCGGTGTTGCCCTTCGCTTGCTGCAGTCTGGTCCCTGGCCATCATGAGGATGAAAGCAAGAGATGAATGCCAGAGCAGGTGCACAGGTGCACAGCGTGAGGTGATTTGAAGTGGGTGTTTGAAAAGGGAGGTGATGTCCTGAAACGTTTCCTGCATCTCAGCTGCATCTGTTACCAACATGGGAGGCAGCCCTTATCACTGGACCTTGTCCACTGATAAAGCCACAGGGCCAGCCTGGGAGTATCGAAGGTGGGACAGCAGAACATCCTCCCTACCTGGGAGTTCTGCGGAATGATGGTCTCCTGGGTCTCTGTCAAGCTCCAGCTACTCGTTGAGTCGAGGTACACTGACGGCTAGATGCAGGAAGAGGTCACTGAGCAGGCTCGGTTATTTACATCATTCAAGGCGGTTAGGAATTGTCTTGTCCTGGCGGGAGCTTCAGGCTCTATCTTCACCAAAAGATACTGCCTGAGGTCTGACACCACTATGCATCTCTCCCTCAGTTGTTCAAGTAAGTCACTGAAGAGAACTTCTTTCAGGGTTATACAGTCGCCTCCTAAAGGGGCCATCGAATGGGAAGAAATAATCTTATCCTCTTAAGCAATCTGGCCTCATCAGCAGTCACCTGCAGTAAAGGGTTCCGCGATCTCCCTTTGATGACATCTGTTCGAGTTGTGACATAATTTACTAGATGTTCCCTTTAAACTTATAATCATGGTTTCACCCATCCAAGACAATGGATAACCATGGATTACCAGTAGACAAAGAGAGACGCTGATACAATGTATTCCTGCTATATATTATGCTTTTATTTCTTTATGTAAAAATTGAAACATTGATCGCTGAGGAAACATTTAGTACGAATGAGCGGATGGGAGCGCGTACTGTTCTGCACACTACATCGTAACACATTTACATGATCAAATGTACAGCATGAAGTCAGCCATAGAGCGCATTCCTGGCCAGAAGATAGAATGAGTTATAACTCAAACAGACTGATCAACGATTACCAGGAAAGGGAATCTCAGTGGAGCGCAGAACGATTCCCAGTACACTGGTTCTCAAGTGTGACTTTCCGTCTTCTGGATGGTGAGATGTCGTGAGGGGCCGCCTGAGCTTCCAGGCTCTCAGCCTCATCTTTTATGCATTACTTTATTCCTGTTTCTCCCCTACAAGCATCACCAATCTGGAAGATGCTTCTTCACGACGATAAGCAATGACACGCGTATCAACAGGTCCATCAGCGGCACAGCGGTGAGCTGACCATCTCGAAAAGACCTTCGCTCCATCTTAGTACAGTCCGCACACCGCTATAGCAGGGAGGGAACTAGGAGCGGTGGCATTCTGGGAGGCGTACTTCTTTTCAATCTGAAGTAATGAGTTACAGGAGTGAAACTGACACTCCAGCAAAATAGATTCCACCACTTCTGTCATGGCCGCCATGCAGATTAGAATTGTTCATTCCCTGACAGCATCCCACAAGCAAGATGCTTTTAGAGGGTTACACTGACAGGTTTCTCATAGTATCCATTTATTGGAATTCTTCCATGTCTTGGTTCATTGAATATCTGAGGATGAGTTAAGTATATTAACAAAGTAATGTTTATGTAAGATGCACAGGGAATAGATTGCAGCAATCCAAATAAATACTTATATATATGTGTGCAAACATTTATGTGAATACTTATGCATAGGCACCTTTGTGTACTTCAGTATGCGTATACACTCAAGAAGAAAGGGTAATTATGAACATGTTGAGGTAAAAACCTAATTTTACAAAAGGAAGTGAAATGCCACTCCTTTCAGAAATGTATACCACCTTAACGCCTCTCACTGCACCGATTATATTACACATGAATGTGAGTGGTGATCAGAGCAGGTTTTCTTCACTATATGCAGAACACAGAAGCATACTTGTATGAGGTTCCACCACTTATAGGATCTGCAAAGTGGAAAAAGAGGGTCTGGAGCCCACCATGGGGCTTGGACTGTGATGGAACCCTATGTGTCCTGTGTGCCACATAGAACTCACTATAGTCAGGACCACAGGAATTATACAATTGTGCGGCCACGGCGATTTTTGCATGATTATAGATTTGCCACATTTGCCTCATAAACCATGACGTATGATCTGCTGATTTTAACAAAAGAAATTGTTTCTAGCTCAAACGGTTCAAAAGTTACTAAAAATGCAGCAACAAGTGTTGCCACGCAGAGGAAGACCCGTTGCAAAGATGCACCAGTCACCTTTCTGTTGCTTATTGTTATATTTTTTTGTTAAAATTGTATTAAGTGGGTGCAACCAATGTCCATACAATGTTACCAAGTGTAAAAATGACAAAATAATTAAGTTAACTATTACAAAATGTGCTGCAATATGCCGCACAATTTGGATTTTCTTGCTGCATAATTTACACAACACTGCTGCATAATTTTACCCTCTCCTGTCACATAATCCCAGTGACCTTGACTATGGCATTCTTTTATTGCACATATATTTCATGGACAAGCTTGAAATTTCTGTATAGATACTCATCTGCAATTTTCTTATTACAGTCTAGTAGTGCTATTACAAGTGAAGTCTTCTGTAATAAGAAAATGGTGTAGCTGCTCAATGTAATAAATTATCACAGTGCAATTGTAACTAGGCCTGGGCAGAGTTCGCAGAGTTCCGCTATGTGGGACTCCACAAGGTGCCCCGAAAATTCCACTTTACTATGCGGAGTTCCGCAAGCGGTGGATTGCGTTAGGTCACACTGTTCTCGCTGATTTTTAGCCCCGGGTGTTTGTCCTGCACTGAAAACTCAGTGCGAACGGCTCCCCGCGCAGTGCAAGGGGGCGCTGCTTCTTTTCTGCCACTCGAGTAGATTTTCTCCCGCTCGAGTAGATTTTCTCCTCGAGAGGCAGCTTCCTCAACGCGAACAGAAGGTTTCTCAATGCGAGCAGTCGCAACCATCTGTGACCGCCCGTTTTGAGAAATCTCAATGGGAGGTGGTCTTGAGTAAGATTTTC
This sequence comes from Pleurodeles waltl, assembly GCF_031143425.1. Taxonomy (NCBI): domain Eukaryota; kingdom Metazoa; phylum Chordata; class Amphibia; order Caudata; family Salamandridae; genus Pleurodeles; species Pleurodeles waltl. The sequence goes on along the minus strand of NC_090444.1, from coordinate 97,669,742 downwards.
CTCGCTCGTGCTTGCCAACTCAATGTTGAGTAAGGAAAAAACTATGCTCCGCTCTGCGGAGTTTTTCAGAACTCTGCGCTCTAATCGGAGCGTGGAGTGGAAAAAAGTCTGCAGACTCTCCCTTTAATAAGGACAAAAGGAGCCTCATTAACCTTTGAACATAGCTAAACCAAACCTCATTCTAACAACAGAAGACAAATAGATGGCAGCGAAGTACGTTTTATGGTGGGCTGTTGGGGCCAATGTGTAGCCTCAACAAAATCATATAATTTCTCTTTATATTCTCTCTTTTTTGCTAGACCAATTAAAGAATAGGGAAGGGATGTTTAGCACTGAATTGTTAAAGAAAGAAGCATGGCCAATTACCCTTGCATTAGATGGAGATGATGTAAGCCTTCATTCACCCCACAGGCTGCTGTGCAGCAGAGAGTGACTGACTTACACTGACTGACCATCCAAGAAGCATGCTCCCACCCTGATGGATGGCCTACATTAAAGCGCTACATGCACAACGCATTACTCCCGGTGGGGGTGCTAATTAAGTCGTAGTATGTGCTAGTGCCAGCGAATAGCCCCCCATAAGTGGGAGCATGCCGGGGTAAAATACCTTAATATTAAATGAATCGAGTTAATTGCCCTCATTATTTGCCTCCTTCTTCAGCTCAGGGTGCTTAACTTGGGCGGCAGGCAACTATCATATGAAGCAATATGGAGCACGTGGGACCTCCCGTGTCCGGATGAAATACCCACCATTAGCTCAGGAACTGCACCCTCTTCTTGAGTAAAGCAAGGGACACAGGTGTAGTGACCCATGTGACACTAAACATTTCAAATCCAGCAGACGTCCTAGGAGCAGATTCCTCTTCTAATTTTCATGCTTCAGGTACCACCTCAGAGCTGGTATGAATATTGGTTTGGGTAGGTTTTGTGGCCTAGACCTTGAGGGTTTCATTGTGGTCTGCTCTAATAACATCATTAGCAATGAGAAATCTGTGGTCTATGTCTTGCTAAAAGTGTGGGCCTTCTTCCTTCTTTGAATTTCTACCTAGGTGAAAAAATACATTATTTTAAGGACCTAGGACTCAGGAGTCTGTGATGTCAGGAGTCTGGAAGTGTGGGGTAAGTGGAGGTTTCCATCAGACCTGTGTTCTTCATAGACACGAAGGTACAACCAGGGTGTGTTTCTAGCCTAACTCCTCTCCTTCGGTCTCAGTGAAGACAGGTCAGTAGGGTGGGTGAGGTGCACTTTAGAGGATCTCCTGAGGAGGGGCCCTCCTAGACATGCATTGGTTTCCAATGCAATTACAGCCTTTAACAGACAAAGCCCCCTCGGGAATCACAGAGGTACCAGTCCCTGCGGGGCTCATCAGCAGGGCCAGGCGGCCTGTTTGTTCCCCCGGACGTTCCCCGGTGGGCTGGGGCCTTGGAGGTCGGTTTTCAGGACAGGGAGACACTGCTATCCCTCTGTCACTTTCTCCGGCTTCCATGGGTTGTTACAGCAGGGATGAGGGTTCGAGGATGTGGGTGGGGATGGTTTGGCCATTTTGCCAGAGCAGCTTTTTGTTCCCAGTCCAGATATATTCCTCCGGTTCGTGAATTCCTCTCTGTGCCAAAGCTCACTCATGGCTCAGATTGCACCAGATTTCCAAGGCAGGCGGTTTTGTATAGAGGTAGCAGTTTTTGTAAACTTGTAAAAATAAGATGGGCTGGTTCCGGACCATCTATTTGTCTATATGCAAGAGCAGCGAAAATACGGCAAAAAGCGTCCCCCACTGTCCGAATGCGGAAAGCTTATTTCCAAACACCTGTCTTTGCTAGACACGCTTTGTCTGCCCTTGATAAAAGGCCTACGCCCAGACAAAGCCCATCTGGGGCCTGTGTTTGCCCACTGTGGGGACCGCATCCCTCACACAAAGGATCGGTGTTGTACTACACACTGGAAGATGAGGTGGGACCTCTGGGCCATTTGTCAAGAATAAACAGAAAGGTCTGCGGAGCATGAACTCGTGTGCCTGGCGCTGATAGATGCTGAATAATTGCTCACAGAGGCCTTGTTGAGCAATAGCTTGAGGCTGTGCATCAGAGGGGATGCTGCCCACTGAGACCACTAAAGATGGATGACCGGGACCAGCAGTGGCAACCACTGCTAACTAAAAGCAGCTCCCGGAGCCAGTCACCAGGCCGGGCTTGGCATCAGGGGACCATTGTGAGGATGCATTTATCAGATCACCAGGAACCCTCAAGAGCAAGGATGCAACCTTTCTAAAGAGGTTTCAAGGAACTGTACTAGAAAGAATGGGAAACAGCAATGGCAACCAGTGACTGAAATGGTACAAGGACAAAACGAGGGCAGTGCTGAGGTGAAGCAGACGAGGACACCCTCTGGTTACAAGAGGTCGAGGTTGCCTTTTCCTCTGTACAAGGGTGAGGAAACCTGGCTTTACGCTCAATTGCCGCCTGTCACCTGCCAGTTAGAATGAAATATGCAATGTCTCCTCCTCTTGCGTCCATCAGCTGAGTGTTCTGGACAAGTTTGGCCCAGCAACCCTGGGGAGGCTTGCACTGCTGCTATCTCCATCAGTGGGTTTCCATTTAGATAACCAGAAGGTCCTCTACATAGATCTGCCGACATGTGAAATCTGGCCGCTGCGGATGGTGCGTGCTACTACATTTTGCACTATGCGGAGGGGCAAAAATGTGATCCATTTAGTACCAGCTAACTGCACTGTACCTGGTATCACCAGTCACTTCAAAGTAGTGCCTGCCTACTGCGCCTTACGTGCTAATTTAACTAGTTCGGTTAAGTCTGTTCCCTGGTCCTGGTTTTTGGCAACTGAACACTTCTGTCCTGGCCCCAGGCCCGAGAAAGAAAATCCCACTCTTCCCGGGGCTCAGAACAAAAAAAAATCTTAAATGGTTCCCTTTTCTATTTAAACCTATTTTAGGAATTTTGTGCAGCACTATCTTTGGCTAACGCCATACAAACCTTTTTATGCATATACTTTTAAAGAAAGACCAAATAATGCAATGAAATGAGATTTGGTGCAAACATTTTCGATCTCCTACTTAAAAAGATATTATGTTGATTGGACATTCCATTTTCCCAAACTTCAAGGCAATTTTTAAACCATCTATTGTAAATTCATGCCCTCTTGTGGCCATTTGTGGTGGTGCAGTAAGGCACCTGCTGTCAATGGCCATAATCGATCCCTGGAAGAATAGAATAGAATATCCCAAATTCTATGGTAAAGCAAGCTGGTAAGTTTGGGCCTACTGTTGTAGTAGTGTAGAATGCATAAAGATGCTCTCATTCTCCTACATGAGACGGGGTGATGTTGTGCTCTTCTACAGGACCCACATAACATTTCATGACACTGCTCAAAGCCTAAGCAAAGGCTAACTTAGCCAGGAGGAAGGTTACTTCTTGGGGGAAACCATTTTATGATACAAGCACTCTTCACCTTTCAGATGTGAATAATAACCACGCCTAACCACGAGTCCTTCTCGTCATCAGTAGCAATTTGATTGATCGATCAACTATAATTAAATGTATACTTCTTTCTGAAAATGTTTATGGGTGTCATCTTTCATAAAGAGTACCATGATGATAGCTAAACGTGACAGACATATGGTGTTCAGTCTGATGGTTAACTACTTGCATGTGATGTTGAACTACTGTAGGTAAATATCCCCTTACAAGTCTATTTCATGGCAAACACTTGAATCCAGACAACATTCTAACCCAGCTTCCCCTTATTTATTAACTCTGTGTACTGAGCTGTCCCTGACAAAGAACTTCTTGATCTTAAGACTCCAGCCCTATTTACTAATAAAAGGTATCATGATGGCTGCCACATTTCCCCTACTATAGAGAGTAAGGGATCTCATTTTGAAAATAAAAAAATCACCTCTGAAACAAAACAACACAAACTCTATTTAATACCTTTGAAACATTAGATAGATAAAGTCTTCCTTATGTGAGTAGTGACAAAACTAACCAACAACCAGAATTCAAACAATGGCTTATTACAAAGGACCCAATCTTAATATCTTCTACGGAGAATGCAGAGAGCCTCTGTCAGAAGCGGGTTATTAATTAACGCATGTTGGTGAGCCAAAAGCACAGTCTTTAGAGAATCTCTGCTCAGTCCTTGGTAGATATGGCACAGCAGCAGGTGGTTCCTGGACAAGTGGGTCTTAAATTCAAGAACTAACAACAATTTTAAGTAAAGAATACAACAAAGTAAAATTCCACAACTATTTCAGACAAAATAGATAATATAAGAGCAAAAAGACACCAAATCATTGATGTTTTATAGCAAAGGCCACGTACAAGGTGCTATTAAAAAACAACAATTCGTGGTTTAGTGGGACCTAAGCACGATTTCACACCAGCCACCATGATGCAGAAGAGGTCAGATACACCTAGCCGCTCATCCTAGTCAAAGTTTTTACCTTTGGACTTACTCTCTGAAATAAAAGTCAAATCCTTCGGTGGAGCAAGGTGCAAGGCTGAGACTGGTAAGAGTTCCTTTAAGTTGGACATACCGTACTCGAGTTCCCAATGAAGCCGTTAGTTTTGGTACCAAAAGCTCTGAGTGGAACAACGCTGAATTTTGTAGACTCCAATGTCAAACCACTGTAGGTGTGCTGCCTCTCCACTTTGCAAGTTTTCAGATTCATACTTAGGGCCCGATTTAGAGTTTGGTGGATGGGGCTACACCGTTGCAAGCGTGACGAATATCCCTTCTGCCGTATTAAGAGTCCATTACAGCAGACAGGATATCTGACGTTGGTGACAGAGTAACCCATCCGCCAAATTCTAAATCAGGCACTTAGTCACTTCTTCCAGCATGACGAGGCTGGAAGCTTTAGCTGGGAAGGGCTCTAAGGGCAGGGGTGTTTTTTTCCCAGCTACAGTGCTTTTATTATTTCAGTTGGCTGCCACCGGCCGGGTCAGGTGCACATTGCAGGCTGAGGCCTTTCCATCATAAGTGTGCACTGTGCGGGTAGGAGTATGGCCTCATGATTGACAACTGACAGGCTGGCTGAGTCTTCACTTAAGTGCAGAGTTAGTGTGCATGTCGGGTTGGACAGATGTCTTTCTGTGACCAAATCGACATGCTCACTTGAGGCCTCACCTGCCTGCACAATGGTAATGAGCCAGGGATCACAATCACAGCCTCCACATTCTCCTACGGAGTGCTGGTTTTACTTGCTCCAGCCAATCCTAGTACTACTCTCATGCTGTTTGTTAATATAAGCGGCAAAGGAGCAGTATCTGGATTGGCTCAAGTGATGCAACTAGGCCTAGTTAAGTGGTGAGGCAGTGCGTGGTTGGAATGAAGGAATGCAGTGATTGGACATTTTCTCTCCCTTGCTCAAATCTCTACTATTGCCTTGTCATCATTGTGGGTGAATAGCACATGAGGCGAGGGAGTGGAAAAGACTAGGGCTCTTTTACTGGCCCAGTCTCCTCCACTAAAAATGTTGGCTTCCTAGTGGATTTCTCTCCCTCTCTTTCATGTGACAAATAGGCCATGTGGCCTTCTGCTCCTTCTTCTAACTTTGGTTGCTGCAACAAATTGTTCCTCTTCTCCCAAATTCCACAAAGAAAATTGAAGTCCTATTGTAGGAAGTTGGCTCTGTATACTATTTCAAAGTAAGAGATAGTGGGTACAGAATCCAAGGGTTCCCCTTAGAGGTAAGATAGTGGCAAAATTAGATCATTCTAATGCTCTATTTGTGGTAGTGTGGTCGAGCTGTAGGCTTATCAGAGGGAAGTGTTAAGCATTTGTTGTACACACACAGGCAATAAATGAGGAACACACACTCAAAGACTTACTCCAGGCCAATAGGTTTTTATATTGAAAAATATATTTTCTTAGTTTATTTTAAGAACCACAGGTTCAGGATTTACAGTAAACACTTTAAATATAAGGTACTTCACTTAGATACTTTAGGAACTTTGAATAAAAGCAATATCATATACAGTCTTTGTAAAAATGGCAATAAGCTATTTTAAAAGTGGACACTGCAAAAATCAACAGTTCCTGGGGGAGGTAAGTAAAGGTTAGTTTGTGAGGTAAGTAAAACACTTACAAGTCTCAGTTCTGGGGCATAGGCAGCCCACCGTTGAGGGTTCAAGGCAACCCTAAAGTTACCACACCAGCAGCTCAGGGCCGGTCAGGTGCAGAGGTCAAAGAGGTGCCCAAAACACATAGGCGCCTATGGAGAACAGGGGTGCTCCGGTTCCAGTCTGCCAGCAGGTAAGTACCCGCGTCCTCGGGGGACAGTCCAGGGGGGTTTTGTAGAGCACTGGGGGGGACACAAGTAGGCACACAAAACACACCCACGGCGGCACAGGGGCGGCCGGGTGCAGTGTGCAAAGCAGGCGTCGGGTTTCAGATAGATAACAATGGAGGGACCCGGGGGTCACTCTGGCGTTGCAGGCACGCACAGGGGGGGCTTCTCGGGACAGCCACCACCTGGGCTAGGCAGAGGGTCGCCTGGGGGTCGCTCTTGCACTGAGGTTCGGTTCCTTCAGGTCCTGGGGGCTGCGGGTGCAGTGATGCTTCCAGGCGTCGGGTCCCTTGTTACAGGCAGTCACGTTCAGGGGGAGCCTCTGGATCCTCTCTGCAGGCATCACTGTGGGGGCCCAAGGGGGTCGTCTCTGGTTACTCACGGGCTCGCAGTAGCCGGGGAGTCCTCCCTGTGGTGTTGGTTCTCTGGATCTCGAGCCGGGGGCGTCGGGTGCAGAGTGTAGAGTCTCACGCTTCCGGCAGGAAACGCGTAGTCTTGGAAAGTTGCTTCTTTGTTACAAAGAAGTAGCTGGTTTTGAACAGGGCCGCTGTTCACTGGAGTTTCTTGGTCCTTTAGTCCAGGGCAGTCCTCTGAGGCTTCAGAGGTCGCCGGTCCCTGTCGGATGCGTTGCAGGAGCAGGTTTTCGAAGTTGGAGACAGGCCGGTAGGGCTGGGGCCAAAGCAGTTGTCGTCTTCCTCCTTCCCCTGCAGGCTTGTAGGTCAGCAGTCCTTCTTGTTTCTTCAGGTTGCAGGAATCTGATTTCCTGGGATCTGGGGAGCTCCTAAATACTGAATTTAGGGGTGTGTTTAGGTCTGGGAGGGCAGTAGCCAATGGCTATTGTCCTTGAGGGTGGCTACACCCTCTTTGTGCCTCCTCCCTGTGGGGAGGGGGACACATCCCTAATCCTATTGGGGGAATCCTCCAATCTCAAGATGGAGATTTTCTAAAAGCAGGAGTCACCTCAGCTCAGGACACCTTAGGGGCTGTCCTGACTGGTGGGTGGCTCCTCCTTGTTTTTCTCATTATCTCCTCCAACCTTGCCGCCAAAAGTGGGGGCAGTGGCCAGAGGGGCGGGCATCTACACTAGCTAGGATGCCCTGTGGTGCTGTAACAAAAGGGGTGTGCCGTTGAGGCTCACCGCCAGGTGTTACAGTTCCTGCAGGGGGAGGTGAGAAGCACCTCCACCCAGTACAGGCTTTGTTCTTGGCCACAGAGTGACAAAGGCACTCAACCCATGTGGCCAGCAACATATCTGGTGTGTGGCAGGCTGGCAGAAACTGGTCAGCCTACACTAGAAGTCGAATTGGCATTCTGGGGGCATCTCTAAGATGCCCTTTGGGTGTATGTTACAATAAATTGCACACTGGCATCAGTGTGCATTTATTGTGCTGAGAAGTTTGATACCAAACTTCCCAGTTTTCAGTGTAGCCATTATGGAACTGTGGAGTTCATGTCTGACAAACTCCCACACCATATACTCTTATGGCTACCCTGCACTTACAATGTCTAAGGTTTTGCTTGCACACTGTAGGGGCATAGTGCTCATGCACTTATGCCCTCACCTGTGGTATACTTCACCCTGCCTTAGGGCTGTAAGGCCTGCTAGAGGGGTGACTTACCTATGCCACAGGCAGTGTGAGGTTGGCATGGCACTCTGAGGGGAGAGCCATGTCGACTTAGTCATTTTCTCCCCATCAGCACATACAAGCTGTGAGGCAGTGTGCATGTGCTGAGTGAGGGGTCCCCAGGGTGGCATAAGACATGCTGCAGCCCTTAGAGACCTTCTCTGGCATCAGGGCCCTTGGTACCAGGGGTACCAGTTACAAGGGACTTACCTGAGTGCCAGGGTTGTGCCAATTGTGGAGACAAAGATACAGTTTAGGGAAAGAACACTGGTGCTGGGGCCTGGTTAGCAGGATCCCAGCACACTTTCAAATCATAACTTAGCATCAGCAAAGGCAAAAAGTTAGGGGGTAACCATGCCAAGGAGGCATTTCCTTACACCTATCTATTATGCTCTCTCAGCTCAAATATGGTGACTCTATCTTGGGCTTCTTACTTACCTCTCTCACTGTCTCTACATAGTCCAAAATGCAGATACCTGCCTCATCGTGGGACTGCCACCCTGCGCTCTGCTATTTCTACCCATCTCCAAACACATAATTAGCTGCCACTGAACTATTTCTATGCATTTGACGAAAGTGCAACTGCAAACAATTAAATGCCTATATGTAACAATACGTGGTACATTGTGGGTGTTTGTGGGTGACCCCCCTGTCCATTGGTAGCACCCACTTGAAGTTTGCAAACTGAATTCTCTTTGCTTATGAAGGCTGATGGGAAGTGCTGCTGCTCCCATGCAGCCACCACCAGATGCTTTTGTTTTACTTGTTTCACTCTTTAGGTCTTGCCTGTGACACTTGCTTGCAAGAGATATTGTATACAACAAGGGGCTTGCAGCCCTCCCTTTGCTTAACATAAGTTGGCTTCATTGTTTCTATTATTTGCTGCCTTCTAATTGGCCAGCACATGCTAGCTTCACTTCCTCTTCTTCAGCTGGAGCACGAATCAAGTACTGATTGCTTCAGCTTGACTGCTGTCCTTGTGCTAATTGTGCTGTGACTGAGGTACTACTTTTATTTTTTCTTCTTCCCTTTCGTCCTTGTTGAGCAACTTGCTATTTGCAACTATGTTTACTATGCCATACACACTTCAAGACTCCCCCCCTTTTCTCCCTGGAAACGTATGTTTCCTGTGACAACAGATATCTGCTTTTATTGTGACAAAAGATATTGGGGGTTATTACAACTTTGGAGGAGGTGTTAATCCGTCCCAAAAGTGACGGTAAATTGACGGATATACCACCAGACGTATTACGAGTCCATTATATCCTATGGAACTCGTAATACGGCTGGTGGTATATCCGTCACATTTGGGACGGATTAACACCTCCTCCAAAGTTGTAATAACCCCCATTATCTGCCTCCAAATGTATTTTCACTAGGTTATGGACATGGATGCAATTGCTTTCTTTATGTGATAGGACTTTTTGCCAACTGTCATATTTTTATCTTGTCCATACATAGGGAGATTAACTGATTTGTTCAAAATCACGGGGGTGTTGTGCTGAGACCTAACAGGCACTGACAAACCCAATAATTCTCACTTTTGAAACTACTGGCTCTGCCACTACCTTTTGTTCGTGCTGTAAAGCATAGGCATTGTTGACTTTGGTCATGATTTGTAGCCATGTTGTATAGCAGCATGGGTGTTTTGCAGCCTGGCTAAAACTAATAAGAAAAAAAGACTATGATGCATCCAGCTCTAATGCACTTTTAAAAAATCACATTAACCCTGGCTGCATCATTTCTTAAATTAGTTCTAGCCACACTGCGAAGCATCTGCGCTGCTGTGCAGCAGGAATACAAAACATTACCGAAGCCAATAGCTCTCATAGGCAAGTCCTAGTGCCTTTGGCAATGCTTGTTTACTTTTACTTTTTAGTTTCCTGTCTACCGTCTCCTTTTTAAATGCAGGGACCCACGCCCCTCCATTCAGCACTTGACCGCCCCTGTCTTTACTGTGTGGTTGCCTCCTCTAGACATGTGGTGACACCAGCCTCTTTGACCATCCTGGCACACTTTTTTCAGTGCTAGTAGATGGATCCAGATTTTTAGATCTTCCCACCTGCCAATGCTCCCTGGGTCAGCGCTCCATTCATCAGTATGGGGAGTGGAAGGGCTCCCCCACACAGGGCTTAGGTGCGTAGACCCGGGGGCTCCCCCAGACAGAGTGATAACTTTCTTTGCCATTCCACCACCTCTAATGAAGGACATTATTTCAAGTGTGCATGGTCCCTGGGCAGACAAAACATAACAATGCTTCTCCTAGAGAAAAAGTGCAATCCTGCCTAAGGTTATTCAAGTCGCAGGTGTTCTCTGCCCCCATGGCCCCTATGCAGAAAGAGGATATCTCTGGCCCTATTGCTCCTGGCAATAGTGTCCAGCCACTTCTTCTAACCTCCAAGGGTATTGTCCAGGTGAATTTCAAGCCTCTGGCACTGCTGCTTCCCTGCTTCCTCCATCTGGCAAACAGCTGCATGACTGCACATGCACTGAACTTGCTCTATCTAGCAGCCCCAAGACCATCTGCAGCAGAGCACTCTTTTTCTTGCATTCGGTGGACACCCAGTCCTTCTTTCATTTGCAGGATAAATGTATGTTATGATAGTTTGCAGTGCCCACCCCTAGGATATACTCGACCGGACCAGTCCAACAGAAGTCAGACAGTAAACAACCTCCTTCAGAGTTTCTTCAAGTCCACTCTCAATTGATGCTGAGAAGGAGTCAAGTGGGCGATGTGACCAGCCCTGGACTATAGACAATGCATATTTCAAACTTCACACATAGTTTCTTCAGCTTTGCCAGTCTTTGGTGTTTTCTGGAACGCTTCTCAGCTTACAGAACCTGCTCAGGGACTTAAGAAGGAGGTGGTTATTCCTGTGATTGTTGAGGCACCTACCTAACTTAGTGGTGCAACATCATCCCTCTTGGTGTCACTATCAGGAAAAATCCCACTCCTTGTCCCACCCTTTTCTGCATTTGTGGTGGAACTACAAAGGGCAGCTTAAACCAAATCTAAATAATAAGATCAAATAATTAGCAAAAATTCGTGTATTTCAGGGTAATACAATAGGTGCGCCAAGTGACGAAGAAGTGCAAAGGTGATCAAATATATACACATATATGCACACAATATAATACAAGGAAATACGCCAAACACCCATTCCCCAACTGATTATTGGATTCCACATTCAAAACTAAAAACTTTGTGATGTATTATTCCAGTATCCTATGCATCTAATCCCATGAAGGGTGAAAAGATCAGTCGACATTTCGACCCCCAATTCTGGATGAATCCAACGGTGTCATCATCAGGAGAGACAAAGGTAAACACCAATCCAGACACAGCCACGACAACAAGCTCCTGGTAGGAATTCCGTACAAATTTCCTTCTAAATTAGGCGATGTACAACAAATCCTGAATACGCTAAGGCACAGGTATAGCATACCAGTACCGTGGTCGGTGTGCCTCAAACAGCCCCGTCCAGTTGGGAATAAGGAAGAGGAATGAAACCCCCCTCACCATCATCGTCTCGTGCTACAAGAACAACGTCAAATGAATCCACCTATTGAATTACCTTGAAATACACCAATTTTTGCTAAATATTTGATGTTATTATTAGCCTGGAAGGATTGCTCGTCCTTTTGTGATTGATTACTACATTACTTTTGCCTTGCTCTATGTAAATTCTTAATGTTTTTTCCCGGATGAACTTTCTAAATGTGGCATTTTCAAAATTGTAATTTAAAATTCGACTTCAACATAAGTTAGGATTTTAAATTCCAATTTTAGAGACACCAAAAATGAACTGGTCAATGGTCATCTCTTCCCATTTGGAAATTACATTTATAAATGTAATAAGACAACTCCTATGTTATCCTACGGAAGGGATAGGCCTTGCCATAGTGAAAAACAAATTTAAGAGTTTCTCAGTACCAGAACATGTAAAGCTTAAAAGTACATGTCCCACTTTTAAAATACATTGCACTCTGCCCTCTGGGCTGTCCAGGGCCTACCGCAGGGGAGACATATGTATTAAAAAGGAAGGTTTGTACCTGGCACAAGGTCTACTTTCCCAGGTCGAAATGACAGTTTAAAACTACACATTTGGGTTCTGCAATGGCAGGCCTGAGACATGGTTAAAGGGGCTGCTTAGGTGGGTGGCACAATCAGTGCAGCAGGCTCACTAATAGCATATAATTTACAGGCAGTGGGCATGTGTTGTGCCACTTTACTAGGGACTTATAAGTAAATTAAATACACCATTTGGTGATAAGCCAATATTACCATGTTTTAGGGAGTGAACATGCACTTGAGCACTAGTTAGCAGTGGTAAAGCGACAAAGTGCTAGGGCCAGCAAAAACGAATTCAGCAAAAATAGGAGAACGAAGGCAAAATGTTTGGGGTGGGGGGCCCTTTAGAGAGAGACAGGTCCAACACAACCCCCCTCCAGCCTAAAGCCAAAGGAGACTAATCAATATCTTGATGGACTTTCCTACTTAGGTGATAGAGAGTGGACAATGGCCCTCTACTACTTGTTAGTTCCACACCCTTCTGAATTCAGTTGGCTTCCTCTGCCTACACTCTCCTGAACCACTGAAGTGATCCATAGGACATCCTTCACTTCACCTGTGGACCCTATCTGTGCAGCACCGAGCCTTAACTTGCTCACAGGTGCATCCAAGAAGCACCACAGCACCACAATGAGCAAAATAGTGAAGTGGTTCATTCCACCCCTTGGATCAGGCGTCTGTCCCCAACCCAAGGAAATCTCTGCCCATATGGACAACAACCAACAGAGACCACTGACAGCTGTCAGTATCAGTAGCCAGGCCCTGGGCCATCCACTGCATAAGGGGGTAAATTGAGTAGGCTTCTCCCCCAGCCTTGAGGCTGGCTAGGAGTTCCCTGTGGGCTCCTGAGGTTTCTCTGACTTCTGAGGTGTCTCAGAATAAGTGTGAAACACCCAATTTTCACTCTGCCTTTCACCAGTTTAGAGGTGTTCTCCTGAGATTGGCCACTCAGTCCTGGATCTGGTCTGTACCCTGAGGCTGTACAGGGAACTGGGGTAAGTCCTCCCTCACTGTGCCCCTTCATCACAGCTCCCGTACCACTTGGGAGTGGTACCCCCAGAAAACTGAACAGTCAGGGCACCCTGGGCAGCTGCCCCTCTCAGTCTCCTGACACCAGGGTCAACGTATTCCCCAGAATGCACTTTATGGGCATCTGGGGACGAACTATGACACTCCTCCGGGTGACCTCCCCACCCCACTCCAGTGATATCAGGGCTATAAGGCAGAAAAAGTTCAGCCCATGGGCCTGAGTTACCCTACACACCTGGCCATTGTACTGCTCTGGTGTAACTAGCCTTTCCACTGCCATGGTCTGGCTAGCCCCAGTGCCCCATGGTATGCATGTGTGTCCACCCCCCGCCCAGTGCTCTTCTGGGATCTTGTGAACCCTCAGGGCTACCTCATGTACCTCATAGACAGAAAACCACTTGCCAATGCCATCAATGTCATCTCCCACTACATAACTGGCCACCAAATCCTTGGAGGTGCTGACCTTTTTGTCTCCTTCAGACACTGCAGGTATGCTGCCACCACTGCTGCTGGAATCTGCCTGCCTTGCTTTCAGTTCCAGCTGAGCCAAAAACTCCAAAGCTAGTTTCTCTTCCATGGGCAGTTTCTTCTACTTCATCCTAAATCTGCAATCTCTAGTCTGAACCCTCTCTCTTCCCTCCTGTTTACCAGTTCCTCTGGGGACAGACTGTGGAAAGATACTCTGCTCCCTGCCCTGCCATGGAGCTCCAAATTAGAGGTCGTCATCCCCTTCAGCAGGCTGTTGGTCTTCAGGACTGAGATCCAAATCCTCTACTTGCCTGTCCAACTCCTCACCTCCTTCCATTGCTGTAGTAATTGACTGGTGGAATTCCGCCCAGGCCCTCAGCGCCTTTTGCAGTTCCACCTTCCTGGTGGTGCTCTTGGATAGAAGTCCCCTCTCTCTACAGAACTCCTTTAGCTGGGCTACAGTGTAGGACTCCATATTTACCAGCTCAAACTCCCTGCTTTTAGAGGAGGATTTGGGTTCAAAAGGCAGAGAAAAAACTTTGAAAAATCAAAAAGGCCAATCAGTGAGAATTTAAACTCAAATTGGTCTTAGATTTTGGGGTGGTAGTGTAACACAAGAATACTGTAAGGAATTGCACAACCACGAGTTCAAATCTCACCACTGATCACCAGTGTAAGAAATTGGGTTACTGGTTGAGGGGAGTGTAACCCTTCTCATGCAACAACCACAATTCTTCTCAGGGTGAAGTCACAAGCAAACCTTAAAATAACCTGTGCTCAACATTTAAAATACATTGCACCCTGCCCTATGGGCTATCTAAGGCCTACCCGAGGGGTGACTTATATGTACTACAAAGGAAGGTTTGGGCCTGGCAAAAGGTCTATTTTTCCTGGTCGAAATGGCAGTTTAAAACTGCACACAAGGGCTCTGCCATGGCAGGCCTGACACACGGTGAAAGGGGATATTGATGTGGGTGGCACAATGTGTGTGCTGCAGGCCAGCTAGTAGCATTCAATTTACAGGCCCTGGCCACATCAGAGAGGGATCCTTCAGAGAGGGCCAGGTCCAACACAAATGCACACACTTCAGTCTGGCCTTCCTGTTCTATCCCAAACATTTCAAAGAGATCCATTGCTGGGAAGCAGTGACAGATGCCTTGGCCCTTCTATTGTCAATTTTTTAGAAGATCCCACACCTGGAATATCAAGCAAGTGCAGGGTGATAATTAAGGATATCTCAACCCCACCCCCTTCCACCTGAGTAGGTCTGTAATCCTTATGGAATTGGCCTTTTATCTCTTGGCACCTTTTATCTGCTATCTAGTGTAGATGTGTAATCAACTAATTCAGCTAGGCAGCATAGGGTATGTTGAGGGATAGAGGTATGTCAAAATAACCTCATATTTGAATTCCAGGCCCAAACAATTATGAACAAGACTGCAGCTCTGTTGCTTGTACCATGTGCCAATCTGAAGCCATAGTAAAAACAATTTATACATATAGTGCATACTAAAGCCTCAACTTCATCCATAACAATTAGGCCTGGGCCCCATCTGTCTAGGTGCAGATGCAAGCCTAGTTCAGATAGTCTTCCTCGCTCGCTCAGCCTGCATATGTGCACACATGTGTGTCCTCGTGTTCCCACACAGCCTGGTCAGAGCTCCTCATCCCAGCTCTGTACAGCAACTGGACCTTCTTTTAAAGGACTGAGGGCTACAACTCAAAACTATTTTACAAAGAACATTTCTGTGAATGAGGCTACACATGGGGGTCCCTCACCACAGAAGAGGTCCAAAATCCAACACAATTGGGGTTTTTCATGGGTAGACTCCACTGTCCCCTTTCTCACATCCTAATTACCCCCAAATCAGTTGTATTAAAAGCCAAAAAAGGGAGCTTGGCAATGCAGTAAGTATGATTTACTGGTAACAAATTCCAGACCGAAAGAGATGGAATACATGACATGCAACCATATTCATCACTTTAATCAAATGATGGATGCAAAAGGCTAATTAAACATCACTTCCACAGCTAAACACCACTGGGCCTCACACTGGCTCACACGGTTTTCACCTTCTAAAATAAGCACTTATGTATTTTAAGCTTATGGGAACACTTACTCGAGAGGAATTCAGACACTAAAGACCACTACAGAAATGCAGGTTTAATCAGAGTCACAGGACCCTATAGGTTCAGTCTGTGTGATCTGTAAATGTAACTGTGCAGTACATGGAGCTGACTACCTGTCCACACAAACAGCGGTACTCTGTATGCAGTTTATGTAATTACCAAGGCGGACCCAAAGGACCTCAAGAACTTCCTGCCCATCTCCCTGCTCCTCTTCCTGGCAAAAGTCATAGAAAAAATGGTCAACAAACAACTGACCTGTTTCCTCGAGGAGAACAACACTCTGGACCCATCCCAAACCGGATTCCGCAGCAACCACAGCACCGAAACCGCCCTCATCGCAGTCACCGACGATATCAGGACCATACTGGACAATGGCAAAGCCGCTGCCCTCTTCCTCCTGGACCTCTCAGCCGCATTCGATACCTTCTGCCACCACACCCTACGCACACGCCTCAATGACGCAGGAATCTGTGACAGAGCCCTGGTCTGGATCATCGCCGAATGGATGAAGAACAGCTGCCTGAAACTGAATTCCGACAAGACTGATGTCCTCATCTTTGGCCCCACCCCCTCCACTTGGGACGACTCCTGGTGGCTTGCCACACCGGGAACCGAACCGACACCCACCAACCATGTATGCGCCGTGGGATTCATCATGGACCCTTCACTAGCAATGACTCAGCAAGTCAATGCCATCACCTCCTCCTGCTTCAACACCCTCCGCATGCTTCAGAAGATCTACAAATGGATCCCAATGGAAATCAGAAGAACGGTCACCCAAGCCCTCGTGAGCAGCAAGCTGGACTATGGCACTGCCCTCTATGCAGGAACCACGGCCAAACTCCAGAAAAGACTGCAACGCATCCAGAATGCTTCTGCACGCCTCATCCTGGACATCCACTGCCACAACACAGCCCACCTGAGAGACCTACACTGGCTCCCCGTCAACAAGCGAATCACGTTCAAACTCCTCACCCACGCTCACAAGGCACCGCACAACACCGGAATACCTCAACAGGTGGCTCTCCTTCTACACCCTGACCCAACAGCTTCACTCCGCCGACCTTGCCCTCGCCACCGTCCCACACATCCGCAGAACAACCACCGGCGGCAGATCATTTTCCCACCTCGCCGCCAATACGTGGAAAACTCTTCCCGCCCACCTGCATTAGACTAAGGACCTACTTACCTTCAGGAGACATCTCAAGACATGGTTGTTCGAGCAGTAGCAGGCCCTCCCCCCCCCCAGCTCCTTCAGACCCTCACGGGTTAGTAGTGTGCTTTACAAATTCTCTGATTGATTGATTGATTGATTGTAAATGTACCCGTGCAGTACATGGAGCTGACTACACACACAAACAGCGGTACTCTGTATGCAGTTTATGTAATTACCTGTCAATGGGCACAACTCCTCGTGAAAAAACAAAGAGTGGTTGAAACCAGGATCATACCCACTGAATAGTGCCCAAACATCAAGACTGAAGATAATAAATACAAACTTGGTCCAACAGAGAAATGTGGCTATTATATTACTAACAGACTAATGGACACCTAGTGACAATGTGCACCAAGACTTGAGGTTCTCACTCCAGCCGAGGCAAAATTAGTCGGACTGAGAATTGCTCCCCGGCCTAGCCTGGTTACTCCCTCCTCCTACACTATCCATTCCCTTACTGACTGCTCCAATATTTCTGGGAACATTCCTCGAACAGGGTTGCATGAACCATGTTTGAGTGATGATCTCCTACTTGCCTGGCATGGCCACCGTGTAGCCTTGTGGCCCAAAGTGAGTGATGTTTCTTCTTCCTTAAATCACAAACAACTGAATCACAGGTCCATGAAGGTCGGATGTGTGGGTCAGGCATTGTGTATCTTTTTACAGTGAACCTTTCCTTCATCCTGCTGAAGGCATCAAAGTCGTGGATTTGAAATAAGATGATTGGCTATGATTTTAAATTGCACTAAGGATGTGGGATCTACAGGCAAGTGGGTAACATGCCCATATTCCCTCGCCACTGCCGCCCACACCCCAGAAGGAGTAAGGAAATGTGAAGCAATGAGAGTAAGAGGTGGATCATCTCATCATTTCAGTCTAGCCTCAGCCAGCACTTCTTGTTACCACTGACTACTTGTCGCACAGATAGAAAGTGCTGTGTGATCTTGTAGCTGTCAGGCCGCCATCTGACAGGCCATCTGCACCTGCAGGCTGCACACCACAGCATCATTCCTGACACTCACAGTAGCAATGAAGAGATGCTTTCACTTTTCCTTTTCTCAAGATGTCCAAATGCATTTGCTGTAAACTGGCTTTTCTGTAGTTGAGCCTTCACTGAGGGAAACTGAATTTAGACACTGGTTTGGAGATATGAACATAATTACTGAACCTTCAAAAATTATCATTAAAATGCAGGCTTGCAACAGCTATTAAACGATGCAATGTGTGACCAATCACCAGGGGTGGCTCCTCTATTAGGGCGGAAGAGTGTTGCCCCCCTTCAGCATCGGGAGCTGCAAACCTTTTACCAAAAAACGATGATAAACTGTATTTATTATCGTTTTTTGTTAAAAGGGGTGGGACCACAGGCTGTGACAAGCCCTGAGGGGGAGTGCGCATGTATGCTTGGCTGGCCGTCTCGGGCCGGCCAAACACACATGCTCAGTAGGCTCTCTCCAGCCCACCAACACAGTTGCCAGGCTGGAGAGAACCTGCACAGGCTCCCAGTCTGCCTGGTAGCGCCCTGGCTGGGCACTCCCAGCCAATCCTGACGCTGATCAAAGCAGCATCAGGTATGGCCGCAGGGCAGGCTGGCAGCCTGTGCCTGCAGCCTGCAGAGGAGCGGATGGAGTGGTGCGGCGGCGATTGAGGTAAGTGTTTTTTAAATCATTTTTAATTACATTGTTATTTGCACCCTCCCACCCCCCTGCGCGCTGCCCCGCCCCTTCTGCTTGCCGCGAGCCGTGACTGCCAATCCCAGTGGCTAATAAAGAAGTTTGGCATAGTCGAGGCAGTGAAGGGTGCCAGAGATGTGTGATTTTTTTCATTCCACAGTAAGTGGAAGTCAATCTGATACTTTTCAGCAAAATGTGTTTCTGCTTATCAAGAACTGAAAGGTGAGGAACAGCAGGCTGCATTGCAGCAATCCACAGACAACTTGTAGGAAGTTGGCTCTGTATGTGCTATTTCAAAGTAAGGAATAGCATGCACAGAGTCCAAGGGTTCCCCTTAGAGGTAAGATAGTGGCAAAAAGAGATAATACTAATGCTCTATTTTGTGGTAGTGTGGTCGAGCAGTAGGCTTATCAAAGGAGTAGTGTTAAGCATTTGTTGTACATACACACAGGCAATAAATGAGGAACACACACTCAGAGACAAATCCAGCCAATAGGTTTTGTTATAGAAAAATATCTTTTCTTAGTTTATTTTAAGAACCACAGGTTCAAATTCTACATGTAATATCTCATTTGAAAGGTATTGCAGGTAAGTACTTTAGGAACTTTGAATACTTACAGTAGCATATATACTTTTCACATAAAACACAATAAGCTGTTTTAAAAGTGGACACAGTGCAATTTTCACAGTTCCTGGGGGAGGTAAAGTATTGTTATTTTTAGCAGGTGAGTAAATCACTTACAGGTCACAGTTTTGGGTCCAAGGTAGCCCACCGTTGGGGGTTCAGAGCAACCCCAAAGTTACCACACCAGCAGCTCAGGGCCGGTCAGGTGCAGAGGTCAAAGAGGTGCCCAAAACACATAGGCTTCAATGGAGAGAGGGGGGTGCCCCGGTTCCAGTCTGCCAGCAGGTAAGTACCCGCGTCTTCGGAGGGCAGACCAGGGGGGTTTTGTAGGGCACCGGGGGGGACACAAGTCAGCACAAAAAGTACACCCTCAGCAGCGCGGGGGCGGCCGGGTGCAGTGTGTAAACAAGCGTCGGGTTCTCTGTAGGTTTCAATGGGAGACCAAGGGGTCTCTTCAGCGGTGCAGGCAGGCAAGGGGGGAGCTCCTCGGGGTAGCCACCACCTGGGCAAGGGAGAGGGCCTCCTGGGGGTCACTCCTGCACAGAAGTTCCGTTC
This sequence comes from Pleurodeles waltl, assembly GCF_031143425.1. Classification (NCBI taxonomy): domain Eukaryota; kingdom Metazoa; phylum Chordata; class Amphibia; order Caudata; family Salamandridae; genus Pleurodeles; species Pleurodeles waltl. The sequence goes on along the minus strand of NC_090444.1, from coordinate 97,650,046 downwards.
CTTCAGGTGCTGGGGGCTGCGGGTGCAGGGTCTTTTCCAGCCGTCGGGACTTTAGGTTCAGGCAGTCGCGGTCAGGGGGAGCCTCGGGATTCCCTCTGCAGGCGTCGCTGTGGGGGCTCAGGGGGGACAACTTTGGTTACTCACGGACTCGGAGTCGCCGGAGGGTCCTCCCTGAGGTGTTGGTTCTCCACCAGTCGAGTCGGGGTCGCCGGGTGCAGTATTGCAAGTCTCACGCTTCTTGCGGGGATTTGCAGGGGTCTTTAAATCTGCTCCTCTGTAACAAAGTTGCAGTTCTTTTGGAGCAGTGCCGCTGTCCTCAGGAGTTTCTTGTCTTTCTTGAAGCAGGGCAGTCCTCTGAGGATTCAGAGGTCGCTGGTCCTTTGGAAAGCGTCGCTGGAGCAGGTTTCTTTGGAAGGCAGGAGACAGGCCGGTAAGACTGGGGCCAAAGCAGTTGGTGTCTTCTGTTCTTCTTCTGCAGGGGTTTTTCAGCTCAGCAGTCCTCTTCTTCTTGTAGTTTCAGGAATCTAAATTCTTAGGTTCAGGGAAGCCCTTAAATACTGAATTTAAGGGCGTGTTTAGGTCTGGGGGGTTAGTAGCCAATGGCTACTAGCCCTGAGGGTGGGTACACCCTCTTTGTGCCTCCTCCCAAGGGGAGGGGGTCACATCCCTAATCCTATTGGGGGAATCCTCCATCTGCAAGATGGAGGATTTCTAAAAGTTAGAGTCACTTCAGCTCAGGACACCTTAGGGGCTGTCCTGACTGGCCAGTGACTCCTCCTTGTTATTCTCATTATTTCCCCCGGCCTTGCCGCCAAAAGTGGGGCCGTGGCCGGAGGGGCCGGGCAACTCCACTAGCTGGAGTGCCCTGTGGTGCTGGAACAAAGGGGGTGAGCCTTTGAGGCTCACCGCCAGGTGTTACAGCTCCTGCCTGGGGGAGGTGTTAGCATCTCCACCCAGTGCAGGCTTTGTTACTGGCCTCAGAGTGACAAAGGCACTCTCCCCATGCGGCCAGCAACATGTCTCGGTTGTGGCAGGCTGCTGGAACCAGTCAGCCTACACAGATAGTCGGTTAAGGTTTCAGGGGGCACCTCTAAGGTGCCCTCTGGGGTGTATTTTACAATAAAATGTACACTGGCATCAGTGTGCATTTATTGTGCTGAGAAGTTTGATACCAAACTTCCCAGTTTTCACTGTAGCCATTATGGTGCTGTGGAGTTTGTGTTTGACAGACTCCCAGACCATATACTCTTATGGCTACCCTGCACTTACAATGTCTAAGGTTTTGCTTAGACACTGTAGGGGCACAGTGCTCATGCACTGGTGCCCTCACCTATGGTATAGTGCACCCTGCCTTAGGGCTGTAAGGCCTGCTAGAGGGGTGACTTATCTATACTTGCATAGGCAGTGAGAGACTGGCATGGCACCCTGAGGGGAGTGCCATGTCGACTTACTCATTTTGTTCTCACCAGCACACACAAGCTGGCAAGCAGTGTGTCTGTGCTGAGTGAGGGGTCTCCAGGGTGGCATAAGACATGCTGCAGCCCTTAGAGACCTTCCCTGGCATCAGGGCCCTTGGTACCAGAGGTACCAGTTACAAGGGACTTACATGGATGCCAGGGTGTGCCAATTGTGGATACAAAAGTACAGGTTAGGGAAAGAACACTGGTGCTGGGGCCTGGTTAGCAGGCCTCAGCACACTTTCAATTCAAAACATAGCATCAGCAAAGGCAAAATGTCAGGGGGTAACCATGCCAAGGAGGCATTTCCTTACACCACTGCACGCTTATCAGTCCTCATGACATTCTCAGACTGCTTGCCTCTCTGTGATTCTGATTGGCAGCCAGCAGCCAGTCAGAATAATCCCAAAAGAGGGCCATATTCTGTGTGTCAGGTTTTTGAAACAACAGTGATCCAATTGATCACATTTATAGACAATTAGAAGAGGTCCTAGTGTTAGGAACATTCTAATTTGCTGAATGCTGACAAGCTCCTGCACAACTACCAGCCTGGCAAGACTTCTGTTGGAAATGGGGTCTCTAACTGGCAGTGGTTTGCACCCTGTCTAAGTAGGGACCCTCACTCTAGTCAGGGTAATGGAGTCACACAGCTAAGATAACCCCTGCTCACTCCCTTGGTAACTTGGAATGAGCCATCAGGCTTATCTCAGAAGCAATGTGTAACATATATGTACACACACACACAGAGTGAAAACAACACAAACGTACTTCATACTAGTTTGGAATAATAGCCAATATTTTTCTGAAACAAACAAGACCAAAATGACAAACATCCAACATACACAAGCAAAGGTATGAATTTTCAAAGATTAAATCTTAGTATAGCGCTTAGAAACACAATAGCTCCAACTGGGGCTACCACAACATCTTGAAGGAGTAATTCCCAAAAGTCCAATGCCAGTCGCGAAGAAGTATGGGCTGGTCACACAGTTGCACGGACCCCAGGCACTGTATCTTGGAAAACAAGGAAACAAAGACGTTGCATGGAGTCGGGGAGGTGAGGCATCATTGGAGCTGGTGCAATGTTGGTTCCTTTCTGCCACCAGGGAGGTGAAGCGTTGGTTCCTTACTGGTAGGCAGGGGAGGTGAGGTATTGGTTCTTTACAGTTGCAGGTGAGGTGATGCGGCTTCGGGGAAAAGGTTTTGGCTCCTTACGACAAGGTGGGGTAGATAATTCCAGCAGGTCAAGACGCGAGGCGTCGACTTCTCGGTGTCGCAATCACACCATGGGGCCACATGTGCTGTGGCAGAGTTGGGTGTCATGGACATCGGTGACATGGCACTTGGGATTCATGCTGTGGCGGGACTTCGGCGGTGGTCACAGTCGTACACTCAGCGGGGACCACGGCTCCAGTGCAGACAGCACCGTAGTAGGACAGCGGCGGTGGTTCCAAAGTCGCTCTGGAGTCGATGTGCTAGTTTCTTCTTGGTTACACCAGAAGTCACTCCCAAGGGCCCAGGAAGTGGATTTGGCACAGCTTGGCAAGTCAGGACTCAGCCAAAATTCTGCCAACTCTGCCAGCGGAGTGGAATTTATCGCCCACTCCTAGTCTTTGGACTCTGTGCAGTACTCTGATGCATTTTGGCTAGGCTTGTGCTATAAAATACCAAATACATACATTTCAGGTTTGCCAGGTGTAGAGAACGACTGTATTGACTTAATGCTGTGGTCTAGGGACGTGAGAACGGCCAAAGCACAGGTAGTTCTGTGTTCTGGCATTAAATCCACGCGTTTCTATAGTCCACCATTGGAGGGTTTCTTAAACCAAATTAATTTCAAAGGCAGATTGGAAAAGGTTTGCTTTCACCAATTTAGCATTTTCCCAAAATGATTTGCCTACCCCTATTGCAAACACTTTATTTCGTTCAGCCATCATCCATTGGGATCTGCCTCAACTGATTGCACTTGCTAGCCCCTTCCATACATCACCCATGCCTCTGCCATCTTGTGGTGCTGAGGTGTATCCCTGTCAGCAAGTGCTAGTACACTTTCAAAGCTCCATTGTTTAGCCCCTCTACTTTAAATGCTATCTCTCCCCGGTACAAAAAGTACTCCACGCGGTTGCTTAAACGTACATTGGCCTCTTTTGCATGCATGAGAGATGCTTCAGATTGACTTATCACATCTTTAGATTTCCAGGGCCATGGAATGATTTTTTTATCTTTGGCAAGATAGTTCTGCAGGGATTGAGAACCCCAGCAGCAACAAGGCAATGCTTGTACCAAGCATTGGCAGTTGTCTCTGGAACCCCCTGAACCAAGGACCACTGCAGGCTGCAGCCAAGTACAATTCATTAGGCTTTGACTTTAAGGGAGTAATGTAGTGGAACAGTCAGTGCATACTCTTGGAGAGGGGTAGAGTTTTAGGATCTTAGACACACAGTACACAAATAATACACAGTGAATGGATTGTCTACTCAGTTCTATCATGTGGAAATTACATGATTTACATTCTCCAATAGATTAGAGGCAACGCAGCAGGTCAGTAGTTCAATACTTTCTACCTAAATAAGGGGACAAGGTGAGTTATTCTATGCTGCAGAGCTTTGCTTGTGTTTAGAGTAGCACAGGAGACACCTGAAAGTTTGAGAACTGTAATCATGGACTACTTACATACTTGTATCTGGTCTACTGAGACAGTTCAGAGAATTCTTCATGCTTACTGGTCCAATCTTGATCGGCCTGTGAACTCTATGGCTGCAAAGTCTGGGTACCTCTGGGTTAAGGTGCAACTGCTGAATCCAGGTGACATGGTTGGGCTGTAATGTCTTAGTTCATCATCTCCCACAGGATACAGTCCGGAATGCTGCGGGCACACTGGTTGGGGAGGCAGCAACAGGCAGCCTCACCCAATGCGGGCCAGGATGGTTCAAAGGTTGTGGTTGACTAGTGACATGGGATTGGGGGGGTGGGGGATAACAGATACACTGTCATGCTTAGCCTCAGCACCAGTTTCTCTTCAACACAATACATCGTTGGCCATCACAGGCATCTGCCAACCCACATAAGATACACTCAACAATGAGTGCCTTCGACACTTACAAGTTCCTGCTTGCACAGTCTGTGGACAAGGTAAAGGCAACACAAATACCAGCTGTGTACGTCACAAATGATGGTAATGGCAGTGACAGGATGTAGTCCCCATACAGGTGATGCACGCTGGGCTGTGAGCCTCTTGTTGCCTTTGTAATGCAAACATGATGAATGGCTTATGTTTACCATGGATCACTGTCGCCAAAGCAATTTCGCTAAGCCTGGAGTTAGCTCAGTGGCGTAACAAAGGCCCCCGAGCTTCAGGGGGACCCCTCAGCACAGTATCCAGGCCCCAGAGCTCCTCAGTGAGCCCTGAGGGGCCCCTCCATGTACTTTGAAGGGGTCCCCTGAAGTTTCATTACGCCACTAGGTTAGTTGTACTGCTGGTGAGTTGAGATTGTGGTAACAACCCGCTGTTTCTACAGTACCTAATTCATCAATTCAAGATTGTGTTGTGAACAGAACACATAGAAGCCATATTAAACCCTGTACGAAATCCCACTTCACCAGTTTCTATTGGATCCAGTTGAGATTTCGGTGTTTTTGCAATGAGTTATCTACAGGTTCATCTACAGCTGGCAGTTCTTGGCAGCCAGGTCGTTTGCTTTTTCTATTAATCTGTTTTATTGTGAAGACGTATTGTCTTTTGGTAGCAACTTTATAAGAGAAATAGACTTGTACACAAAAAAAAGTTTATAATAGTTTCATTGATCGTTTTTAGGGGAAATATGTTTTTTTAATGAAATAAAACAAGAAGCGACTATTTAGTGAATGGCGTCAAAATAGGTTTTAGATCCCAGTGAGACATCATCCAAGCAAGGTTTGTTAATCTAGACCCCTGTTGTTGGTGATGTTTAAATGGCGTAAGATCACTGTGGGGCATCTTTGCACCACCCCTGACTCCCCACTGGCGGGATAAGCCACCAGCACCTAAAGTGTTCAGAATAGTAAATTAGCCGGTTGGAGTAACCGTAATTCTTGGGGTGGCCAGGCTAAGTAATGGCAGTGCACATAAAGATGTTGGAGATATACAATTTACAAGACGTGGTGCGGAAGGGACAACACAATAAAACAATGCATCAAAAAAATGTTTTTTGAAAAGCAGAGGGTGCATTTCTAGTGACTTCCTGGGGGTTCGAACTTGCTTTCACTGGAAAATAGTCACAGCAAGAAGAATGGGGCAAGAAATACGCGGTTTCCCTGCACGTGAGAAGAGTGAAAAACCTGGAAGCAGAGGACCACGGGTGTTAGGAGGTTGTGCTTCTCTCTTTAACAACTTCTTTTCACATTTTCTCCAGCGGAAGTATCATTGACATCCAGAGCCCCCAGTTTTCGAATGTTTGTTTTCAAGCAAAAGTATTCGAAAAATGGGCTTTTCAAACAAATGTTTTCAATGTATTTACCTACACCCAGAGACAAAGCTCAAGTTTATGCGGTAAAAAGGGGCAAGTGAAACTTCAAGCAGAAGAAAAAAAGAGTCCCAATGAAAGCAGAAACAAAATCTTCCCGCAAACGGTTGCAGATCAGCGCAGGGGTGGTTGTGAATGGCCCATCCTTGGAGCGCCCGTCTGGCTGACATCACCACTTGTGGCGCAGAAGCATTGCAGCCGAACATCCATTGAGGTTCAGAATGTTGCACCAGGCCACAGAGCTGACCAATCAAATCCTTGTTCTCAGGGCCGCCGCGTCGCAGGTGAGCACGTAAAGTGATCCGGGATTGGGTGCGCGATGAATTATTCATCGCCCTTGTTAAATTTTCATTCAAGATGAAAAAAGAAGGTCTCTGTTCTGATCCGAAAACGTGAGCCCTGCGGAGTTGCCCGGGCAGCGTTTCTAAACAATGCCTGTTGCTGACACCGTACCTGCAGCGCCGAGGTATCGATGGCAGTGCTGTGCCAGGCGGGTGGAGCAATGCTTGTTTGTCCCCCGTCCACCTGGCCTCACCCATAGCCTCCTGCCCCATCCGAAGATGGCACGCGTTTCACTTGCAGACTCCTTGCCAACGCGGCCACCCGTGCACCGCTGAGGGCCGCATCACGCTTCAGCCACGGAGATGTCCGTGCCAAGCCACTGCCAAGGGTCTTTCAGGACACAGCTGTGCCCTCTGCCCGGCCTTCCTCTCTGCGTGCAGCGTGCGGCACACTAGGGGGCAGCTTGTAGCTGGGCACTGTCTCAGGATACCTCCCATAGCAACATTTCCTGACTTTTACAGCCACTTCGTGCAACTTTAGGAGGCTCTCGTGGATGTCAGTCTTCTAAATGTTTTAAAAAGGTCTAGTTCTGAAGGAAGGTAGGGGTCATATGAAAGAACGCAGTTAATGGTCATTTTTTTAATATTCGGCCTGACATCCTGTAGTCTCTACCAGAGGTGGACGGTCCCCTGAAAGGTCGAGTCAGGCTCGGCTCGAGCCCAGAAAGAGCCGAGCTTTCACGTGGCTTCTGCCCCCCTCTACCTGGGACGGGGCGTCACGACCAGGGCTGCCGATTACGGAGCTCGGAAACCAGCACCTAGACTCGGCGTCAGATTAACATCATATGATTCCGGAAAAAACACTTCGGCCCCCACCTCCCACCCACGTGTCCATGTGTAATATAACTGGTGCTCGTGTAAAGCGCTCCGGCTCGAGTTTGCGCTGTGTTGTAAACTGCAAAAGAAAGCGCTAGGAGGTAAAAACAGAAGCCTTAACTTAAGTGAAACTAGATACCAGTTTCCTGGATGATTTGTACAGAGAGCCACCAGAAAACCTGGATAAATCGCGGCTTTCTTGCATATTCTGTAATGTACGCGAATACTTTATTTAAGCAAAACTCATGTTTCTTCATTATGGCGCATGAAAGCACTTTGGAATATCTGAGTTCAGAGTACCAAAACTATCATCACTTACAAAAAAGTATTTCTCAGTGCAGTGGTATAATGTGCCCCAATAATGTCACAGCGCCCCTATGTGAAAGAAATACTTTTTGTTAACTTTGAAGAGACTTTATCCTATTTCACGTGGTTTGTTGTATGATTTATATAACACATTTTCAGGGCTCGGCTCGGCTCGTGCGCGGGCTCTAAGATCCGAGCCAGGCCCTTGGCTCGGCTCTCTCTGTAAATTTGTTGTCTCGCCCACCTCTGGTTACTATGATTCAGTCAAAACTGGAGCAAATCCAGAACTGCTATTCCTATTAATTGTGCTCAATGGCACAGATAAAACAAATATCAATGTTTCAGATAAAATCATACAGAAACAGCATCCCACAAGCCATTATAATTTTTGTTAAATAGGGTGTCACAGTACCAGGGGTTGGCCATGTGTGGTGCTGGAGTACATTTACTACCATTTTGTGCCTTTTTTGGCCGTACTAACTATAGAAGGCCAGTTTGTGAGTAGCAATGAGCTTACTCTTTTGTGAGTGGGTGCGGGTCCCTTCCTAAATTCCCACCTAAGCTTACTTAACCCCTCCTTACTCCTCCCTTAACTCCTCCCATTACTAGTAAGTATTCTTCATTTTCTAGCAACTACCTCTGTCTCCCCCACATTTATAATTAAGAAGTATCAGTAAGTGTGTGGAGATCTCCACATTCGGGGTGGAGATCTCCAAACATAAAAAACAGGAGAGGCAGAGCTACAGATCTCAGCACCCAGGTTATGAACGGTGTTTTGGAATATGTTAGTACTATTGTAGTATCACTAAACTGACTACAAAATGCAGTTTGTGACTAGGTCCCCAAGCGTTGAAGAGCTACTTTGCAAATGAAGTACATATTATTAGAACATTGGAATGTTGGGAACTCCATTGAAAACAATGGAGTGCTCCGGGCTTCTAATGGTCTAAGCGGCTTGGACTGCTGCTTAGACACTGCCACGGGGTCCGTGCAGTTTCTGTAGCTCAGCTGTTCAACACAACCCGGTTGGAGAAACCTAAGTGCGCATGTGTGTTTGGCCGGCTGTCTTAGGCCGGCCAAACACACATGCGCACTCTTAGTGCACTCTATTCCTCTTCCCCCCCTCCCATGGCCCAGCCCCGCCCATCCCTTCACACACTGGCTGAACCAGTAGCAGAAAAATAAATGTAAATAAATATAGTGAAGTATTGTTTTATTTTTCTGCTGCTGGCTCTGAGCTAGGGGGGCGGCGCTCCACCATTGCGGAGGAGCCGCCCCTGATATGTAATTTGGAAAGAAATGGTCTGCTGAATTTCCACTGCACCATCTATGTAATCCGGTCTTGTCTAAGGAATGCACCGTCTCTGTGGGTATTGAACATTACAGCTCATGTGAGATGTGTATGAAACATTTGACTTGTTCATTCTAGAGTTCTGCTGAATTTCCGAAAAACACCACTCCAGAACAGCAGCCGTGCTTCACTTACCGATATGCTTCTCTCGACAACCACTCTACCAAACCATTCTCTTTGGAGATGTTTCTGAACTACAGCACTTTGGTGGGAGTTGGCACTTAGATTTCAATCTAGTTCTTGAAGCAGTTTATAAGTCGGCTTCTTTGCTGTGACCAACACAGAGTTACATGTGCCAATGTAAACAACTGCTCCAAAATGACACAGGTCTCTACTTTCCACCACATTGCTATTGATGAAAAAGCATGACATCTCCCAAGTTATTGTGGCATACACCCGCTAGAATTTTAATGCCAAGGAGGAAGCCCTTTGATGGTTTGGCTGTAGAGTCTTCACTTCATTTAATGTCATTGAGTAGAGTGTGTTTATTGTCTGAGACTTTGGCTTCTAAATCGTTGCTATCGGGGGCGTGTCCAAGATGGCGGAGCGCTAAGACATTCCCGCTAGCGCTCCGCCGCCTCGACCCAGGAAAGTGCTGTGCGGCCCGTTTGGGGGAAGCCTGGAGGCTCTCCCCGCATTGTGAGGCTCCCCTGGGTGTTTTGTGCCTCTCGGCTGCAGTCGGGTCCGGGCTGCGCCGCTCCCGCGGGAAGAACTGAGCCCGGCCCCGTAGTCGGGGCGGGGCCGCGGAGCGGCGCGAGAGGCGGCCTGGGCCGCGGGACGGGCCTTTCCCTCGGTGGCCCTTCTAAGCGCGGCGCCGAGGGATTGAGGGCCCAGGGGCTCACCCGGGGCCCCTTAGCAGCTGGAGAGTGCCGCAGGACCCGGCGCCTGGAGATTTGAGCGCCCTGAGTGGGAGGGGCGTTCCCTCATGCTCTGTTGGACCGCGGGCTGCATGTGGGGCCTCCTCGCCCTGGCGCCTTGGTGTAGGGCCTTGTGAGGTGTGGGTCTCCAGTATAAGGTAGGGGCCCAACTGCCTGGCCCCCGGGCGGCGTCACCCCAACATCTGACCTCTTGATAATCCTGGTCCTGCTGTCCCGTGGAAAAGGCGCCAGGAGCGGATCGCTGCAAGTGGTGGTGGCTGGGAGCTGGACCTGGGCGCGGTCCCGGACAGAGCGACGTATATTGATCGGCCTCAGACGGTGACCCTGGAGGCCCTGCGGGACTGAGCCGGTGAGGCGTGATCAGGCCGGCGCACCATGGCGACATCCAAGTCCAAACGCGAACGCTCAGTGAGGGACATGCTGGCAGGGGCGCGCCTGACACCTGGGACTATGGCAGAGGACTTACCTGAGACGAGGCCTTGGAGAGTCGGGTGGAGACGGATCCAGAGGAGAGTTCTCCTGTTACGAAGGGCTTTCTGACCTCCCTGTTTGAGTCGCTCCGGGGCGATATCCAAGAGCTGCGTAGGGACATCTCACGGGAGGTGAAGGAGCTACAAGGAGAGGTTACCTCCTTGGGTGAACGTGTATCGCAGCTAGAGCACAGTGAGATCCCTCGCGGTGAAGAGGTGGCGGGCCTGCAACAGGAGGTAATCCGCCTCCGAGAGCAACAAGACCTTCTCCAGATGACAGTCGAAGACTTGGAAAATCGCTTGAGGAGACAAAATATTCGTATAAGAGGGGCCCCGGTTGGTGCTGAAAAAGAGGACATTGGGGGCTACGTGGTGGATCTGTTTCGCTCCCTGCTTGGCACAGATGAGACACGGAGGTAGTCCTGGACCGGGTGCATCGAGTTGGGCGCGCCGGGGGCCCTAGAGACCGCCCCTCAGACATTTTAGCCTGCCTCCACAATTTTGTCCTTAAAGAAAAGATTCTACAGCGGGCCCGCAACCTCCAGAGTGTACTCTTTCGAGGGCATGAACTCCAGCTATTCCATGACCTATCTGTACGGACTTTGCAGAGGCAGAGAGAGTTCAGACCGATCACGGATCACTTGAGAGCGCATAATGTGTCCTATTCCTGGGGCCACCCGTTCCGCCTGGTCTTCCGCTGGGAGGAGCAGCTCAGGCAGGTGAAATCTGTCATGGAGGCTAGCCGCGTCCTGGGCCTGGAGAATATAGGCCGGGAGACGAGCGAGGGGGCGGTTCTGCCGGCGGGGGCCCCTCCTCGTTGGCGGAGAAAAGAGAAGAAAAGGAAGCTGCAGCGCCCGACGGCCTCGAAGCTGAGATCGGAGAGAGAAGCCGCTTTGAATAGTGTGGCCGCCGGTACTTCAGCCTAGTGTGGACACCCGGGGGCGCCGGGGATTACTATTGGCCGCATTGCTAACAATATGCTGATCGTCGAAGAGGGTCGAGGTGGCGGGGGAAATGGACCTGACCACCGACATGGTTGGATATACTGCCCCGTGGAGACTGCACCTCGCGAGGATGGACGATCGAGGACTTCTGTGTTCTATGCACCTGTTGTGCTTATTAGTTGTCTATTGTTGGGTTTCCCTGTGATGCTGGCTCTTTGAGGTGACACTCTCAGGCCTAAGTGTTCTAGGAGGTCTAGATATTAATGTAGGTGGTGGTCCTAAGTGTTTAAGCTTAAATGTTAGGGGGCTCAACAACCCTACTAAGAGGCTAGCCATCCTATCAGCCCTGGAGTGATCCAGGAGTCATGTATGTCTTTTGCAGGAAACGCACCTTGTCTTTAAAGATACTTACCGTATGCGCTCTATGTGGTTCCCCAGGCAGTTCTGGTCCTCGCTACCATCAAAGCATGCAGGGGTGGCGATACTTTTATCACGCTCATTCCCGGAGGAAGTGATATCAAAATTGCATGAGGTTCCAGGGAGGCTCTTGGCCATGAGGCTTCGACTGGGGTGTTTCTCCTTCACGATCGCTTCCCTATTCGCACCCAATTCCCAACAACAAGCCTTCCTGAGACAGTCTCTGACTCCGCTGCTCCAATCCCCTGATGGTGCTATATTGCTGGGGGGCGATTTTAATTTGGTGATGGACGGGGACCTGGATCGCTCAAGCCATCGGTATGGTCAGACGGGGTCTTTGTCGGATGCAGGGCGGCAGTGGTTAAGTGAGTGTGGTCTGGTGGATGTGTGGAGGAGTGCGCACCCCTCGTTAAGGGACTACTCCTTTTACTCATCAGCAACCAAAACATACGCTAAGTTGGACCTTTTTCTGGCATCCCAGGAGCTTCTCCCCAGGGTTAGAGACTCGGCGATAGAGCCGCGGACCTTGTCAGATCATGCCCCGGTTACAGTTGAGATCCACATGGACATGGAGAGGGTCAGTACATCGGGATGGCGATTTAGGGACTCGATGCTTCAGAACAGTGCAACGGTAGAGGCGATCCGAAGGGCAATGATAGATTACCTTAGCTTTAACGATAACGGGACAACAAGCATTGCTACACTGTGGGAGGCACTGAAGGCTGTCCTGAGGGGTGAGGTGATGTCGCTTTCTTCTAGGGACAATAAGGCGAGGATTCGACTCAGAGGGGACTTGGAGCAGCAGGTGAGGGTGTTAGAGCGCTCACATAAACACACCGGTGCTCCCAGAATATGGCGAGAGCTCGAGAAGGTGCGAAAGCAGCTGAGGAGGTTGGACTGGGACAGGGCAGAGTATGCGGTAGTCCGCCTCAAACAAAAGTATTATGTAGGAAGTAACAAGTAAGGGAAGCTAATGGCGCATAGGTTGAGAGCGCAGCGTGCAGCGTCAATGATAAAAATGGTGCGCTCCCCTTCTCGAGCAGAAGCGCGCACGAGCGACCAAATAGCGCAGTCTTTTGCGGAATTCTACCGCAATCTATACAGGGCTGAGAAGCCCGGTGACTTAACTCCAGAATCCTTCCTAGAGGACATAGCAATCACTCCTTTGTCTGTGATAGAATCAGCCGCGTTAGACCAACTTATAAGGGCAGAGGAGGTCATATCTGCGATTGCTCGGCTGCAGACCGGGAAGTCACCTGGCCCCAATGGTTTCTCTGCGCTTTTTTATAAGTCCTTCTGTGTGGAGCTTGTTCCCGTTCTTGTGCGACTTTTTAACTCCTTTCGTCAAAGGGGCGCTCTTCCGCCTAGTATGTTAGACGCTACTATCGTGGTTATCCCGAAACCGGGGAAGGATCCAGAGGAATGCGCCTCGTACAGGCCGATCTCCCTCCTGAATATCGATGCCAAACTATTCACTGGCATCTTGGCACACCGTCTCAACTACTATATGCCGGGGCTTGTGGATCCCGACCAAGCGGGATTTATACCGCATAGATAGTGTAGCGATAATACAAAACGACTGATTCACCTCTTGGATAAAACTGAACGTTCCCGTAGAGAGGCGCTCTTCCTTTCTATTGACGCTGAAAAGGCCTTCGATAGGGTTTACTGGCCATACCTGTTCAAGGTGCTTGAACGCTTCGGATTGGGTTCGGGCTTAATGGCATGGATTCGCTGCATTTATCAAGCGCCTCGGGCGGCGGTTCGGGTTAATGGGACACTCTCTTTGCCATTCGCCGTCCAAAGAGGTACCAGGCAGGGGTGTCCGCTTTCACCCCTCCTGTTCGCGCTTTACATGGAGCCTATGGCGCAGAAGCTCCGGGACAACCCTCAGATCACGGGCGTGAAGTTCGGGGGGGATGAACATCTCATTTCGCTATATGCAGACGACGTCATCCTTACTCTGGCGGAGCCCATGACCTCACTACCGGCGCTAATGGGTGTTTTAGAGGAATTTGGACGGATCTCGGGGTTCCGAATGAACATGCTTAAATCACAGGCAAGTTTATCAGTGCGGAGCATGAAAGGGACCTGAAGGCCCGATTCCGCTTTACATGGTCCTCCTCGGGGCTCCCATACTTGGGGATCGAGCTGGGCTCCACAATCGCCCGCACAGCGACGTTGAACTATTCGAAACTAACTCGAGAGGTGAAGCGCGACTTAGAGACATGGGGAGGCTTAAATTGTCCTGGCTGGGCAGGGTTGCGGCAGTGAAGATGACCATCCTACCACGTATACTTTATCTGTTTCAGGGGCTCCCGCTGGAACCTCCTCCGCGAACTATAGCGACCCTCCAAACAGCGGTTTTAAGATTTATATGGGAAGGGAAGGCGGCGCGGTTATCACGGCAGATCCTGTATCACCCTAAGAGGGAGGGGAGGCTGGCAGTCCCCTGCCTCCTTCGATACTTCCAGGCAGCACAGTTGCGTTTCCTTTTGGAATGGAGCCGACCGTCTTCTGAGAAGCATTGGTGTTTCATGAACCAGGCAGTGGCTGGCTCTCACATATGGAAGGAACCCTGGCTCAGGCGCCGTCATAGGGCGCAGGGGTTGTATATATCCCTGGTTACGGAGGTCTCGCTGAGAGTATTGGATCGGGTGGCCGGCAGGATGGGTCTGATGACCTTCCTGTCCCCAATGACTCCCCTGGGCGCGAACCCCAATTTTGGCCCGGGCCTACAGCTTGAAGCATTGCGTCGGTGGTACGAGGGGGGCTGCAAAAGGGTGGGATACTTATTTGACGAGCAGGGGGTTATTCCCTTCGACCAGCTGAGGGAGCTATATGGCCTAACCGAGGCTGACAGGATGATGTAATATCAATTAAGACACTGGGCTCTGCTTCCAGCCAATAGGATATTAATAGATAGGCCGTTAACCCCGTTTGAAAAATGGATTCTAACGAAAAAGGGCGATAAGTGTGTGGTTTCTGAGCTTTATGTCCTCTTGCGGGGGGGCCCGTTCAACCAAGACTAAGGGTCAATTGAGATGGGAGAAGGAACTAGAGAGGGAGCTATCGGAAGATGAGTGGGAGAGCGTTTTTTATAGGGCGCACCACACAGCTTATAATTCAGCAGGTACAGAGACAGCCTATAAAATAGCCTCCTCCTGGTACTACACCCCAAACAGGATCCATACTTGGGATCATGACAAATCTAGTCTTTGCTGGAGGGGGTGTGGGGGATCTCTCGTGCACTTACTATGGCATTGTCCCAAACTACACCAGTACTGGAAGGACATAATAGACACTGTGGACAAGGCCTTTGACACTCAGATCCCTAGATTTCCTGCGTATATCTTGCTGTGCCTCCCCATTCCTCTCACTTTTCCCCTAAGATCATTGAAGGGTCGGCAGATGGCTTTAGCCTTGAATGCTGCAGTTCAGCTGTTGCTATCGGTGTGGGGGACAGAGCGGATTCTGACAACAGTCTCTTGGCTGCACAAGCTCTGGTTTATCCTCGCTATGGAAAAGCTCACTGTGACCTCTCAGCAGCGGAGTGGGGACTTTAAAGAACTTTGGCAACCGTTCTTACGTATTCTATCCGGGGAGTTTTCAGAGCTGACATGTCCAACTTATTTGAAGGTTCTGAATTTGAATTGACTGCGGGGGAATGCACCTGCAAGGGGATGTATATACTGGACTAGAACTATATGGTAAAAGAGCCTGAGATCGTTTGATTAAATCATAGTCATCCAGCAGTGGGGAAACACATTTGTTTTGTATATTTAATCTTCTTCTTTTCTATTGTTTCGCATGGAGTAAACTAATAACGTGCCTTTTGGCAATATTGTGATGTAGTGCATATGTGATGTTCTATAATTGAAAATTTTATAAACAGATTTGATCCATAAATCGTTGCTATCTGATATGATCAGATAATTAGTTCAATGGAAGCAGAACAGGACTACAACACCCAGAATGCATGAGATTTTCACAAGAAAATCCAGGAATGGGGACACGTATACATAATGAAATGGACTGAGGTGGCCACACTGGTTTTGGTTTAAAGATCCAACACAACACACTTTTCTTACAAAGGCATAAGGTGAGGTGCAGATCATTTTTGCCACACCAATGTACAGACAGTTAACAAATTTAACAAGCATTTGCAATGCAACGGGTCTCGCGTTTGCTCATGTTAGAGCTGATCGCATTGTAAACTCCTAACCCGACTTTTCATCTATCGGCAAAAGTGCTTTTATGTACGTAACCCGAAAAAGTGAAATTAATTGTGTAAAGTGCTCGACTTCTGCCAAGCGAAATCACGCTAGGAAAATAGAGAAAAAGTAGTCCACGATCCGACAGAAAACAGCGAGCCTCGCATGTTTTCTGTACTTGGTCGCTGCACTCAAGGAGGGCTAACCACCGGAAAAGGCATGACGTGTGCATGCCTTCGACTAATGAAAGCAAGCAGATTTTACTAGGCAAGCCCACGAACCAATGAAACACACTGACGTGACGTCGACAGGGCTCCGAGCCCTTTTCTAATAACTAAAGCGTCTCACTGCGATACGCATGCGCAAGCGCATGCAACACAGGCTCGACCCTAAAAATGAGAAAATAATGAAGGAATATTATCACAAAATTGTGCCTCAGTTTGTCTTTTGATGCTGCATAATTCACTCAACCCTGCAGCACAATTTCCCCCCCACTGTATAATTTCAGTGGCCCCGATCATGCCCAATGAGAGAGCAAGTTGGGTGCTGCCCTCAGACAGCCCCATGCTGCGAAGAGACCAGCAATTTACAAGGCTTCATCTCTATAATGTCGCTCCAGTGACGTAGCTAGGGCATGGTAGTATGGACAACGTTTTGTTAGCCTGGGGGGTGTTTTGATCATACCCACTGATGTACTCGGTAGCTTCTCGTCCCCACTTGGGACGCACCTAACACATGTTGGCGAAGTCAGGCGTGGTCAGGAGAGAGCTGGTGCCCTAGCTAGTAACCACATCACTGCTTCTGTGCCTCATTGTAGGCCCTCCTGTGCGACCCTGTGGCAGGCCATAAACCTGGCGTGTCGGCACTCCCCTGTCCGAAGAGTAGGTGACATTATTGGTGACAAGGGGGCGTCCACCCTCCTAGCAAGAGAATCCCCCAGCGCGAAGCACAAGAGGGCAGCCGTAGCGCAGTCCCTCCTGGAGGGTGCGGTGATTTTGGTGCTGCAAGCCATGAGGCCCTGGGTTCGGGGAGCGTCCTGCAACACGTGTGAAAAGACTCACTCCTTGTTTCTGCAGAGCGAGAGATGCTGTATCTGCCCGACAAGGAACCACATGGGTGCGCTCACCCTACAGACGGTGAACAGCGTGTGTCTCCTGCTAACTGCACGAGACAAGAGGTAAGTCCCCTCACCGTAGCTCCACACAGACTCCAAAGCAGTGTTTCCTGTGCCAATAAAAAGGGGAGAAATACCACAAATAACAAATTGTTAATGGCAGAACTAAACACAGGCCCCAACCCAAGAGTACACCCTATAGATGGTGAATGCTGAACATATTAGACTGCGAGAATAACCAGAGGGCCCTGCCCCACAGAGTACCCGTGCACACAGGCATTAGTGGCACGCGGCAAGGCCTATCACTCTAACTCTCTATCTAAGTGCAGTCATAACCCAGTGTTGCCAGCCTTCAAATGAGACAGCTGCTGCTCAATCGACACTCATGCACCAAACAAGTGTAACCCCTGTGACAGGGGCCCCGGGAATCACCACAGTCACTGTGTGTATAGCCAACCCAACCTACGCACATATCACCGAAACCTAAAAACACAGTACTGGCAGACAGCCAAGCATCACCCAACTCCCCAGTCTGCTCCCAAGAACACTCCCACGTCGTGGTGAACATATTTCCAATTGGACCATTCGTAGTGGATGGAGCCCTCTCTGAGCAGGCACCCAGGTGGAGAGACTAGGTGGAAAGTGTGGAGCTGTATTTTGAAGCATTACAGGTTGAAGACAAAAGGCTAAGGGACATGATCATACACCTAGCAGGCAAAACCATCTATAGGATCTCCAAAACCACCACAGAAGCCACACAGAAAACACATGCAACCCTCATAGCTCCACTCAACGTGTATTTTGAGACAATGGCCACTCAAGACTATGAGAGGTTCATATTTCACCAAGCCAGATAACATGCAGAAGAATCAATTGGCACCTTCTACACACGGCTCAAAGAATTAACAAGCATATATGGATTTGCAGATGAAAGAAAAGAAATAAGAGGGCAAATAATACAAGGTTATGCTTCAGCCAAGTTCAGGGAACAAATTCTACATGAATTGGGTAAGTCACTAACGGACATCCTAACAATGGGGAGGACCAAAGAGTTATCCAAAGCCCACACTTCACACATCGAGGCAGCCCAGCAAAGGACCGTGGAGACCGAGCACGTCAATGCAATTGCACCACAGCCACGACCCGAGAAACCAAAGAGACTTACCCCACCCTGAAATACATGTGGATACTGCAGCGGTCCCACACATCACACTGCTGGCTGCCTCGCAAAAGGCCGAAAATGTGCAGGATGTGGCAAATCCAACCATTTTGCACAAGTCTGCTGATTGAAAAAAGGATGACTCCCGCCTCAGTTAATGCAGTCCCTGAAACCCAAGGTCACCACAGTGGTATGGATGATGATGATGCAGGTGAGTATATAGTACATTCTGTATTCACCATAGGTACATCCGCAACGCTGCAATGACACCTACCCCAGTGGCAGATAAGTGTCAGAGCACACCCAGTAACAGCCACAGTGGACATCAGAGCATTAATAAACCTGATGTCCATGGAGATGTACAACACCCTACAACCAGCACCACGCTACAGAAAACATCAATCAGGGTGGTTGCATATGGACAAGATAAACCTCCAATGATGAGAGAAAAGATCCAAACAACAATATCTCAAAGGTCTCAAACTGTTGAGTCCCCGGGGTCTGTCAAGGAGGAGGGCCATGGCATGCCACTGGGATGCTGTACTGCAGAATCCCTTGGGATTGTCATGTTTCTGTTGAGAGTGCATCAAGAGAGTGTGGCTCACATCCTCGCAGAATTTCCTGACATATTTGAAGGCATAGGGTGTCTGAAAGGAAAAGAAATCAAACTACACATCAATCCAACGATGCAGCCCATAGTGCTTTGGCATCAGAGAATTGCCTTCCACTTGAGGCCCCAAGTAGAGAAAGAACTGGAGAAGTTGGAAGCAGAGGGCATAATTGAAAAGGTATCCAAGCCAACCCCATGGGTATTACCCGTCGTTGTGACATGCAAACCAAAACAACCAGGTGAGGTCTGCATATGTGTCAAAGTGCGAACACCGAATGTAGCCATCAAAAGAGAATGCTGCCTAACACCCACGATTAATGAGCTGATCGGAGAGCTGAGCGGGGCCCAGTGGTTCTAGAAAGTTGATATAGGATCTACCTATCACCAACGTATGCTACTGGAGGAATCCAGGCACATCACGACGTTCTCTACTCACGTGGGAATTTGAAGATACTGCAGACTAAACTTTGGTATCTCAAACAATTCCAAGGTGTTTGAAAAGTATTCCAGGAGCTCCTGGCAGGCCTCCACAGGGTAGTAAATGTCAGTGGCAACATTTTGGTGTATGCCAAATCAGTTAGAGGAACATAACACCAAACTGCAATGAGTTTTGTAGCAAATAAGATTCAGGGCTCACCCTTCACCGCAACAAATGTGAATTCCTAAAACAGAAGCTGAGTATCTTTGAGTAAACGTTCTAAGCTGAGGTTGTAGCTCCCCAACCCAGAGAAAGTATTGGCCTCATTATGAGTGTGGTGGTCCGAGGACCGCCACACTCGCGTTGATGATCGGACCGCAGCACTCCAGCCTGTCGGATCGCCCTGCCAGGGGACCACTGTCCCAGCTGGGAACGTGGTTCCCGACGTGGTGACAGTGGTCTAAGTTGTACTCTGCCAGGGCAGCGCTAAACTCAGTGCCACCTGGCTGATTACAACTCCCCTCACTGCCAGCCTTTCCATGTCAGTTTCAGTGCCTGGAAAGGCTGGTGGTGTGGGTGTGCTGGGGGCCACAGGGGGTCCTCTGCACTGCCCATGCCCACCGCTGGGCAGTGCTGGGACCCCCCTGCCCAGCACTCTTGGAATGCGCACTGTCTGCTTTGGTCTGGTCGGCCCCCTCTATGCTACGAAATAGCACTCAGCACCTTTAGGGAAGCTGAGTGCTATTGCGTAGCACTGTTACAATGTTCCCACCAGTCAGACTGATGGGAACATTGTAATAGAGCATTCCCACCCCATGGCGGTGGCATCCTCCCCGCGAGTTTGGCCTCGCGCGTTGGGACAGCCAAACTCGTAATGAGGCCATAAATGTTATCAAAGAGGCATCACCGCCCTCACGTATTTCGAAGTCCGGAGTTTTCTTGGCATTGTTAATTACTGTGGCAGGTTTATCAGAGACTTAACCACCTTAACTCAACCCCTCAAACCTTTACAAACTCAGCAACGCCTTGGAGCTGGAGCCCCAAACAAGATGCAACATTTCAAGCCACTAAAGATACCATGTCATCTAGTACGATGTTAGTGTACTTTGACCAAAACAAGAAAACCTCAATAGCAGTAGACTCGGGTCCTTGAGGCCTAGGAGCAGTGCTGGTGCAGCAGCCTGATGGCAGAGAGTGGGCTCCAGTGGCCTTCGCGAGTTGATTCCTTACAGTGGCTGAGCAACGATACTCCAAGATAGAGAAGGAGGCCGTAGCCATTCACTGGGGCTGCCGGCATTTCCATCAGTATGTGTCTGGGTGACCATTTGTAGTTACTACTAACCACAAACCCCTCAGTCCTCTGTTTCAAGGGACAGCATCAAAGCCACCACCTCAAATAGAGAAATGGATGCTGCAGGTTCAAGATTACAACTGCCAAGTGGAATACCACCCAGGGACAGCTAACCAAGATGACTATTTGTCCAGGCACCCCAGATCTGTGACACCAGATGAAGAAGCTGAAGCAGCCGAAACTGAAGAATACGTGAGGTTTATAGTTGACCGATCACAACCACTTCCTATCTCAGTGGACAACATCTGTCAAGCTACAAGAGCCCTGGAGCTGTCAGGAATGGGCAGTGGCACAAGCTCAAAACCAGCCAGGCACAACAGACACTGAGGCTCAATGAGTGCCTAGAGCTAGTTTCAAATCCCGATAGGTATTTGCTGTGAGCCCATGGATTAGTAATTCTCACCTCACTCCAAGACCAAGTCATACAGCTTGCCCACGCCAGAAATCAAGGGATGGTGAAAACAAAAAGTTGTCTCCACGTAAAAGTATGGTTTCCATTGATAGTAGAGCAAGTAGAGACCATGATCCGATCCTGCCTGTGGTGCCAATCAACTGGTGGTTCTGACCCCCCCCCCATCACCAATAATCACAGAGCAAGGACCCTGCCAGCCCTGGGTGTGTGCAAGTCTTGATTTCAGAAGCCTCCCGGATGGGCAGCATGCCATGATGATCATCGACGATTATTCAAAGTACCCGGAGGTAGAGGTCATACCTTTCCAAGGGGACCATGATGTACTGCTGAAGCTAGAAAAAACACTTGCCACCCTTGGGCTCCTCAAGGAGCTAAGGACTGACAATGGGCCCCCATTTTAAGACCACAAAGTAGCAGAGTATTTCCAGTCGCTGAACATCTTCCACAAAAAGGTCATCCTCCGCTGGTCCCCAGGCCAACGGGAAGGTAGAACGCTTCATGAGAACTTTAAACAATGTAATAAGAACTGCACATGCCAATCAGCAAGTGTATGAATGGGCCATTTTCTCATTTCTGGCGGAATATCATCAAACGCCACACTTTTAGACTGGGCAAGCTCCCGGGCACCTGATGATGTGCATGGTAATCCGATACTCCATCCTGCTTCATCCCAGATGGGCCCCAACCCTTCTGATGACCATTGAGTACTCACCGAGTACTCACCAGAAGGCGTACAGTTAATGCACGTAGCAGCAACTGCAGGAACTCAAGATCCTCTTGTCTTCAGGTTGAAGATTTGGTGCTAGTGAAACACAGGTTCCCAGGCAGTAAGTTTAGAATACCATTCGAGCATCACTCATAGATGATCACTGACCTTAAAGGCACAAGAGAAACTGCATGACGTGGAAGTGAAGAAGTGACTCAGAACATTTTCCAGTTCAAGTGTTTCCATGGGCCAACATCTACACCATGTGACTTAAGAGACCAAGGAGATGAAGACCTCCCAGAGTTAAGAGATAGCCCCGGAATTGCCGGACAATGTCTAACGACTTCTGCCTATGAAGACAGTGACGACCGTAGGGAGGTGTCCCTTCCCAGCAGCACCGGAGAAAGGGAGGAAATGCCCCCATATGCTCCCATGAGCCGAGACAGTCGCACAAGGTATGGACTGCATAGCATCCCTGTGCCATCTTCCCGGTTAGGGGACTATGTAATGTGACTGTTGGACTTGGAAGCAGGGTGGTAATTGCTAACCTGTTTATGATGTCTAATAGTGGGCAAACCTTTGTTTTTGTTTCAGTTTTGTTTAAAATAAAGGAGGAATGTAATGTCGTCCCAGTGATGTAACTAGGGCGTGGTAGTATGGACAATGTTTTGTTAGCCCTGGGGATGTTTTGATCCTACCCCTCAAAAATAGATTTACTTGGTAACTTCCCGTCCCCACGTGGGGCGCACCTAATAAATTTTGGCGAAGGCCTACAATGAGACACAGAAGCAGTGATGTGGTTACTAGCTAGGGCACCGGGTCTCTCCTGACCACTCAGGAGAGACCCGGTGCCCTAGCTAGTAACCACATCACTGCTTCTGTGTCTCATTGTAGGCCCTCCCACACAAGGCTGTGGCAGGCCTTAAATCCAATGTGTGGTACTCCCCAGTATGGAGAATGCATGCGCGACATAACAATCTCCACAAAGGCAGAAGCAATCAGTCGCTCCTGTGAGACATGTTTTGCTCAAACCAATCTGCTGTCGGCAAAAAGTATGCAAAAAAAAACTACATACCAGAGGGAAATAATTATGTGACATAACGGACACCCAAAAAAAAGGTTGACTGTGCAGAAATATACACATGCAGCAAAAATAATATCACCCAGGCCTAATTATGAAGTCCATCATACAATTAGCTGCAAGTGTCTGCTAATAAAAACACATACTGCTAGGCTAGCCACTGAACACACAATGGGATATATTTACAAGAAACTGGTGCTGATGCGCCAGTTTTCGTGCGTCACCCCAGCCACACCTGGCACCATGGCGCATGTTAGGCCAATAGCGTCAACAATTTTGACGTTATTGTGGCACTTTGCTGTACTGACTTAAAAAATGTTGACACTAGTGCAGCAAAGTGCAAGGAGGCCCATTGGTTAACATGGGTGCGTCACTTTATCGCCTGCTTTGAGCAGGAGTTGAATATTATGCCAAAAATGGCGCAGTGAAATCTACAAGATTTCACTGCGCCATATGTGCGGGCCTCCTAACACTGAAACGCCCCCCTTGCATACATTATGCCTGGCGCAGGTATAATGTAGTGCAAACGGTCACAAAGTGGCGCAATGCATGAATTGCGCTACTTTTTAAATATAGTGAGGCGAAAATTGCCTCCTTGAGCCACATTAACGTCAAAAAATGATTCTAGTGTGGCGCAAGGAGGCGCTAGGGACTTGTAAATCTGGTCCTATGTTTTTAAGGATTACTGAGTGATGGGCCACAACTATGGGCATGTGGCAAGCAGCACTGAGAAACCCTGAGTATGCATATTAATAAGCAATGCTATAAATCTGGGTATTCAGTAAAAATTTCTAAGCAGTGGTGCAAATCTCAGCATGAGTTCAAGATTTTAGAGAGAGACCACAATATTTGGAGTGTAGATAAGTAATCACACCCAACACTAGTATTTTTGCCTCCATCTCTGTATGGAAAGGAGTTGATACCTTTGCACTTGTGGGAAATTAGGCCGTTATACCTGATATGTCCTCCCAATCTGTTTTTTATCTTGACATAGGTTCCTACCGATACAACAAATAAAGGTTCTCCTGTTTGGTACCTATAGCCTATTTCACTCACACACCCCCCAGTCCTCTCTTCTCACTCCACCCCTTTGGCAATAGCGATCAAAAGATCTCCAGCAAAGAGTCCATTGTCGGGCCCATCAGGCATTGCAGTGGCAGCCTGACGAGGAGCAATGCCCAATGATGAAGCATGACACCCATGGGTGAGTGAGGGCAATTGTTCTAAACAAACTGATATGTGCTGACCTGTGTCTCCACACCTATTTGGTTGAGTGGAGGCAACATTTTTGGAACAGTGTACTTTATTTCACTTTGCAGTTACGGTTCTGGGAGGGTGTACACTGGACCGACCAATTCCTCCCCTTCCCCCCTTTTCTTGGCAAATCTGAACATGCACTGCAGATTAATAACTGATGCTGTCAATGTGACCAGTCAGCCAAGTCTTCTGGGTAATCTTGCCAATCACACAAGATGTCTCTCTGCAAAGCTGAAGATGCATTGAGTATGAATGAGTGATGTGCAAATCTGAACACGCACCACAGACTTGAGTGATGGGTCGAATATTAATATGCACTGATGGTTACTGAGTAATGGGGCAAACCAAAATATGCAGCTAGGGTAATGAGAGATGGTGCAAACCTCTACCTGTACCAAGGATAGTGACAATGTGAACATCCATGATGGTACTAATTGAGGACATAGTGTAGGCATTTTTGCTATAATAGTGGTCAGTGCTGCTCAATGCTTGTACTGCTATAATGGTGGTAATTCTTGGCATAGGCTTCGCAGTCTTGGTACAGTGGTACCAAACCCTGGTGTAATGGTGCCCTGGCATAGTGCTTGTAATTCTTAGCATTGTTATGCCATGCACTCACCCATTCATCAGTGCATTCGAACATTCATCCATGAACTCACTCGGCCATTCATTATCCACGCACTCGGTCACACAATCATCGAACGTTGATCCAGTCTCACAGCCACAAAAACTCACCAATCAATAAAAGACTTTCACTTCTAAACTAGCCAGATATACTGCTCTGTTAATGCTTGTTGTAAGAGCTGTTCGCCAGACCCCATTTTGCCAAATCGCATTCTAAAACGGTTTAATGCTGGCCGCACTTTAAAGGAAGGGTCCTTTGGGGGTCAAGCTGCAAGCCTCGGAGCACTGAAGCTACCAGGCCTTGCAAAGGGTACCGAAACCCTTATATAAAAACAATGTGAAAAAATACACCGGGCACCGTCAGACGACAGCTTAAGGAGGCTGTGAATATTTTGCGACGGAAATAATTGCATTGGAGATGCGGTTTAGGGGACGGAATAAAGGCGCTGAAAAAAAGCTAGGAAATCTATTTTTTAACTAAAAAAGTTTTCTTCTACATGAACTTGTCAGAAGTTATTCTAGAGTTACATCAAGCAAGTGGCATTTCATTAAACCTTATAAGCGTCAGTTCCCGTGGAAAGGTCACTTGTGAGGTAAATGAGGTTTTGAACAAAGTGCCGCATGTTCAGTGTTTGATGTGAAGGTGATTGGGGCGCGGTGCTCACAGCCCCCTCGCTTACCCGGGCATGAGCGCAGGCGGGATGTAGGTGGCATTGTTGTGGGTGACGAGGGTGCCAGCGCTCCTGGAGGCCATCGGCCGCTGCCTGCTCTGCACTGCGATCCCTACTGCCTCTGCTCGCCTCGGTGAGTCTGCCTGGGCTGCTGCTGAGGCTCTGGAGAGGGTCTCTAGCTGACCCAGGTGATGCTGCCAGCTCCCCGCGCAGCGTCCCTGGCAACGTAACAGTATCCAGGGGCCGTCGCCAGGCAACAGCCCTTCCCGCTTCACATCACCTGCAGCCCAGAGCACGGAAACGGAGAAAGGACAACTGTGACCACAGCACCCCGTCGAACAAATCAAAGACGTCTGCAGTTAAAGAGCAGAGAAAGTGGACGTGAAAATAGGTGCCCTGCACATTGCTGGGGTCGTATAGCAGTAGTGTAGTTTATAGACACAGTAGCAACAACAGCAGAGTGCCACTCATAGTGCTCGAACAACTGAACAGAGTGTTCTCTTAAATTATTGACTCAGGGAAGTTAGACGAGACTGGAACTCATTTTATCGACCTGCAATGATGAAAGGCCTGAGTAGGTTCTTCGATGGTTCAAACGCATAACTTGTATGGTAAAGAACAACGAGGACCCTTGCGCAAGCACATTGATCCACAGAGCTGCCTTCTTGAAATAATAGCTTCCAATTATTTCCCAATCTTATAATGCTATCACGGTGCCGCAGTCGGGCAGGACATGGACACATTCCTCTGGGCTCTTGCATGTTGGGAATCTGTGGAGGACTCCGGGTGGAAAGGGGTAGGGAAGGATCTGGAGTATGGTGGGTGGGCTTCAGAGCTTGGGGTGGAGTAGGAAGAGGTGTTGTACTTTAAATGGGGCAGATTCATTAGATAAATGCTGTTCTATACCTTAAACTGGACGGCGCCAGCACTGATTGCAGGATGGTGCATCTGTGTTGCTGCTGTAATGAAAGAATGCGGTCGTGGTGAGAAGCTCAGTTACTGTACCACAAAGAAAATATATATTCTCTGCTAAGAAGTTCTGGCACAGTCACTCTAAAAACACAGTAGCCTTGCTGAGAAGTTCTGATACTGCTGAATTAAAAATAGCGAATTAAGGTATTGCTCCATTATGAATATATCATCTCTGCTGAGGTGTTCTGGCACTCTCAGTTAAAGACCACAGCAGCCACGCTGAGAAGCTCTCAAACTGTTTCGTTACACGAATAGAGTAGTCCAGGGGGAGAGAGATCTGAGAGGCAGGACGTGCCCATACTTTTTTAATTTATGAAAAACAGTTGCCCTACATTTTGTGAAGATAAAACCCTCCAGGACAGTTAATTCAAAGAGTTAAAATGCTTCAGTTGTATTGAAGGCAGGGAATCTCCTGTGCTGTGAAACCATGGCAGGGGCAGACAGCTAAACAAGCCTTTTTTTAGAGTGCCTGCTTGCCTGAAACAAATGTAAACGTGTACAACAGGGTAATGTGCAAATGCAAAAGGTGCTTGAAAGCAGGTATTGGCTTTAATTAATGACATCACTTGAAGCTTCCCAATGACACAGATGTATTCTTTTTGAGTGGTATTGTGAGGAAGTTACCAGCTGAGCTGTGAAGTGTGTGCTTCTAAAGGACAGTTATAAAACAAATTTACACTTCGAACAGTCTGGGTATTACTAACATCTATATTTTGGAAACTAAGCCTTTATGAGCATTTTGTAGCAACCTATTTAATACTGTGTCCAATGAAGGTTTAAAATAATAACGTAGATATTCACAGTGCTTTCAGTGACAGACTGGGACCTCGTAGCACTAAGTGTACGTAAGTCACTATTCTCCACTGCACCAACCAGGACTCAATTCTGTGGCTCTCTGGTACAGTACATTAACTAATAGAGGTTTCATAATGTACAATAGTGCATTTCCCCCTGAATAATATGATTTTCATTTAAGTTGTGCGTTATCTTATGTATAATTACCTGAAGGTGAAAGATCTAAAAAAAGATACAGAATATTTTGTTTTTTAGACACGTTTTGGACCCTGCCCCCACAGTCAGTCACTCCATCCTCATTGCGCACAGCATCACAGTTCCCATATCCTTTTTAACGCACATTGACCACTGCATGTATAGCATCTCTTTTGGAAGTGGTGGTTCTATTCCACTCAAGGTGTAGTTGTACCTCTTTGCAGGGTTGCTAATGGACACCTAAAAGTAGAGCAGTTCTGGCGAAACATTTGGAAAACACCCAATTAAATATAAGGTTCCATTCAGACAAATGGAACTGCCCTACTGAAAGTACAGCACAGCTGCTGTGAAGTGCAGGAACTGAGCCAATCACAACTTCCGAGCACCACTGCTACATTTTCTAAAGTGTAGTAACGATGACCATTTGCAGTCTCAGCAAAGACACTAATCTCTGAGTGATCACAAAGTTTGGACTCTCCATGTACACAGCAGGTTTGATTGATACTTTTGAAAAGTACTTAAAGAATTATCGGAATACTGTGCTATCCTCAATACATATGACCAACATAAAAAGTGCATGGCACTCCTACTGTCTTTGACCTGAAACTTTATGTTTCGCAAAATTACTACAAGTATATCCCTTACAACCCCATTAATCACGGGGATCTCTAAGATATGAATGAGGTGGACTTACTCACATAATGTGACATGCTTTCTCATTGGCCACCTCATCCCACCCTGGTAAGATCACACTACCATGGCGGACTCGGCCTCCGGTGGGTCTATTCTGAGGGAGTTCGATACATTCTACCACCACACTTTCCTTAACATACTTCGCACATAGGCATTAAACAAAACACCCTTAAGTGGGTCGCCTGTTTCATCTCAGAGCATCTGCATTCCTCCCTTCACTTCTACACAGGCAACTGCTAAAGTTCGCGTGTCTGCAGGCAGGGAAACAGAGAAAACCATTGCTTCTAGCAAGTGAGAGCTGTTTGACAGCTTTCACTTGATGGAACCAGAGTGTTTGCTCTGACTTGGCGGAAGCTGTCAAAGCTCCTACCAAGTCAAAGTAAACAGCTGTGTCCCGAGGTTGGGCACCCCGGGACATGGCAGGAGCCGGCCCTTGGGCTTAGCGGTCCCAGGGCCAATCATTGGCTCCTCGAAATGTGTATTGCCCTGGGGAGGTGGGGGTCCCCGGCACCAGGGGGTCCTCATTGTTTTCTTTTATCCCCGGGCAGGTGGCAGTCCCCGGGGATGAGGGGGGTCACGCAGCCCCCCGCATAGCCTATCACATTGGCTCCGGGGAGGTGCTGGTCCCTTGTCTTATTTTTATATTTTTTAAATGTCAATACCCCTGGACGTGGCCCACCTGGGGGTTCCTCTGAAAGAAGTGCTTCATTTTTTAATTTTTTTTTTCCGCCGGATCTGCAGCGAATCGCAGCAAAAGCTTAAAAAAAAATGCTCTTTAGCTCTGGGGATGTCCCTCTGGGACTCCAGCACCAGAGCTAAGGGGTTAGGGTGTACCTACCCTGGCCTCTTTTATCTTTTTTTCTGGGACTTGCCTGGAGCAGAGTCCCAAGATGATTGCCAACAATTCCTTGTTGAAGTGTTGCCAGCCAATCAGATCTGAGCATGAGATCAGAAGTGTTCGCAGAGCCTTTGAATCTCTATATATACAAATTTGACTTTTCTTTAATTTCCCTAAAACTACTAAACAGATTTGCATTAAATAACAAAAAGGGCTCTTTCTCGACCAAGAGCTAGCTTTCTGCCAAATTTGGTGTAATTATGTCCTACATTTTGGGCTGTAGTCGTGTTCAAAATCCCCATGGAAAAATGCATGGGGAAAAGTGTTTTGGGACCCCCTTTATTCTTGGCCCCTGCTTGACAGATCACCCCAAAACTTTCCACACAGCAGTTGAGTGAGCGCTATATTAAAAAAAAAAAAATTCTTGAAGATGCAACAACCGGCACCAAAGATATAGGCAAGTCAAAAAATGCTTTTTGTACAGAAACTAGGTCCTAACTGGTAAGATATATATATATATATATATATATATATATATATATATATATATATATATATATATATATATATACACATATAGTGTTTATAGTTTTATAGTTATACTTATCTGAAGAAACTACAACTCTTGCTTGAAAGTAACTTTAGGCTACGAGTTATAGTTTCTTAACATAAGCATAACTATAAGTAAAACTATAACTGCTGAATTTCTATAGTTTTGTGTGGGTAAAATGTCAACCTAACTGTAACGTCCCTCATACCTTTGTTTTTTCAGTGAATATGTATACATTTAACCCTCTCAGTGAAATCAGTTCCACAAGAAAAAACAATACAGGCATAGCAGAACCAAGCCAAGAGTGCATTTATTTAGGGGGTGTTACACCACAACCTCCCCCTCCCTAGAAGTTTTGCCTCACCTTTTGCATGGATTTGCATTTTCCTACATCTTAGTGTTAACATCATTCTTTAGCGTCCCCAGCCCACTGCTAATTGAAACAATGCAACCACATGGAGTGCCGTGGTGTGTGTGTCAGGGGCCCTAATGCAGGCAAGGAGAATGGCCTTCTGACCTGCATTTGGATATGAAAAGATTGATGTAATTGGATTGGAGTGGCTCCCATACCCGTGAGCCCCAGTACCACTGCACCTGCTGCTCCCCGGACAGACACCCCACCAACCTCATGATGAGAAGCCAGGCCAATGTGTTCTACCTGTCCCGGCCATGACAGCTTCTATGAGGGCGGCAAGCGTCACTGCCACTTTGTAGCGAAAGGAAACCAAGCCATTGCTCTCCCAAGACTGTTCTGGTTGCTGCTTGGAGGCCCTTGTGTGCTCCGGTACCCCTTACAGCTGCCCAGCTCACCAGTGCAAGGGCACCAGAGGAATCAGGAGTAAAGTGCACGAGCCCACGCACTGGTTACCTCTGCAGAATCGCTGCTGAATTTGGAATCTCTCCATAGCCCACTCAGGCTTTGTTGTGCATATGGGAGACTTTTTCTGCATTTGAAGTGGCGGTCATGCATGGCAATATTTGGGTGCAGCTAAGAAGGACATTTAGAGACAATTATGAACATGTATTTTCCTATAAACTTGCATAGGGATGCAAGTTTATAGGGAAATTAAATCCACAGATTTCTTTCTTTAATTGTCCCACTTTGCTCTAAGAAGGAGAATGTAAGAAGAATGTAAAATTACAAGAACGATAGTCTTCTGCCTAAATCAAGCCTGCTGGCATGCACACAGTGTGCGTCTGGGCTACATTTCCATTCCTTGAGTGCCACACTTAGAGTTACACCCTTTTCCTGAGTTGAAGAAGAAGAAAACGAATTCATGGCTTAATTTTTCAATGTTTTTGTATTTGGTCCATCATATGAAGGCGTCCACCTTAGATGAGCTCAACATTTTACATCCTACAAGGCAAAGATCTTGCCTGACGCAGTGCGAGTAATAATGGTCCCACAAACACTTGTATTTATAGCCCCTAATAGTATATGAACTAATGATACAGGCAGTAGATGCTTAGTGCCCACCCCCCCCCCCCCCCACCAGCATTATGTGCTTACAACGCCCCAGGCAGCATAGGAATCAATGATCCCAAACATTATATGCTCTGTGCCCAATATAGCGTATGCATCAATTGCCACTGACAGCAGGCTGTGGCCATGTGCATCAGTGGCCCAAGCTGTGAGCATTAATCGACCCATGCAGATGCAAAACACGCCAGTGGGCCCCGAGCTGTAACAAGCATCAGCGGATCCCAAGTTGCGACAAGCATCACTTGCCCCCTATGCGGTTGTAACAAAGATTAAGGTCCCAAGCTTTAACAAGCTTTAATGTGCCATAAACTTCAGCAGCTACCAATGTGCCCCAATTTATAACAAACATCAGTGGGCTCCAGCAAGAATCACAAGCATTAATGGGCCCCATGTTGTAACACACCTCAATGCCCCCACGCAGCTCTACCAAGCATTAATGGGCCCAAAGCTATAACAAGCATGTTACAACCTCATGGTTTATTAACCATCAAAGGACCCCAAGAGGATGTAAATCGCAGGCTGTAGCAGTGGCTCATGGGTATTACAGGGGCGAGGGAGGCCACGGGCGGGAGGGGGGTTGAGCGGTGGGCGGGGGAATATTAATAAAACTAAAAAAGAAAAATAAATATCCTTACCTGCACGCTGTGCTCCGCCGGTCCTCCGTCTCCTCAGCAGGCTGCAGGCACAGGCTCCCAGCCTGCCCTGCGGCCAATCCTGACGCTGCTCCGAGCAGCGTTGGGACTCTCTGGGTGCGCACATCCAGGGCGCTCCCAGGCAGACTGTGAGCTTGTGTCAGCTCTCGCCAGCCCGGCAGCACAGTGCCCGGCTGGACAGAGCCTACTGCGAATGTGTGTTTGGCGGGCCCAAGGCAGCCGGCCAAATATACATGCGCACTGAGAGGAGTGCACAGTGCACTCCCCTCATCCCTGTCATCCCAAATGCCCCGCCCCTTTAACAATGAAAAGGATGTTAAAGGATTTGCAGCGGTTGCTGCTGGTGGGGTGGCGATGCTCCTCTGCCATAGGGAAAGAGCCGCCACTGGGCTGTAGTAAGCATATACGGACTCTGTACTGTAAAATGCGTGAATGGTCTGCAAGCAGCAACACGCATGCAGCAAAGGGCCACTAAGCAGCTGTAAGAACCATCAGTGGGCCTTGAATACGGCATCTATTGTGTTACTTGCTTTGGATATGTTGGAATGTTTCTGTCAGAATGTTTTTCTGTGTCACTAATTCCAGAGCACTGGCTTACTGCAGTGGCGTAAGGAAACTTGCAGGGGCCCCCCTGCAAAGTACATGAAGGGTCCCCCTTCCGAGCTCATTTAGGAGTTCGCAGACCAGGGAACTGTGCTGATGGGGCACCATGGAGCTCCAGCCCCGTCCATACTGCAGGGACTGTGGGGGCCTTTGTTATGCCACTGGCTTACCCGATGTTCTGGTTGACTCAGTTACTCTGTGACTGCTTACTAGTTGGTCCTGCATTGCTGTGGCCTCCTACTAATAAAGTCAGTTTTTACTCATGTGACTGGATTAATTTTTTGCCACACCACATATTGGTGCTGATTTAATGTGTCAATTTCTACAGTGCTGTGGAGCCCACTGACATCCCAGAGATTAAACCAGTGGTTTTAGTGCTGTACTAAAAAAATACTCCGGAGTTTGTGCCTGTTTGGGAACCATATAAATGATACAAGCAAGCCGCTGGGCGTGCCAAGGTGCAATCCTGTGCCACTGTTTTGGTGCACTTGTGAACCCACCTTGTGCTAGTAAGAACTGACTTTATCCAAATGTACAATAAGTTAAATAACAATTGTGTATAACTAAAGTAACTATTGTACATTGTGTATAACATGTCATTATCTCAACAAGTTATGCAACCTCCAGCTTCTTAGCTATTTCTGGAAACCCTTCTATCAAATTGAAGCTGTGGTTGTGCATTTTTGAGGACTATTTAGTGGCACTAGACCCAGTTAAATATGAACCACATAGGAAAAAAATCAGTTGTGTTCAATTGTTTAGGCACAGCTGGATAAAAAGTCTTCAATATTCTGTCTGGACAAGAACCACCACAAGGTCAGTTCATTCTATGGGATGGAATGAATTGACCAGATTCAGAGACCCAATTTCTTCAAAAGAAAACAGGGAAGCAATGAAACTGTTGAAGAATTTATTGTTGCCCTTCACATGTTAGCAGCCACTTGTGAATTTATAACAGGATGTGATATTTATATCAGAGATCAATTTGTATTTAACTGTTTCTAAAAAAAAAGATACACAAACGGTTGTTGACTTGTAGAAATCCTACTCTGCAGTAAGGCACTGGGAGAACAATGTCCTCGAAGCCACTAGCACCAAGTGATGGGGTTTCCTGTAATAAACTGCTTCACAACAGTTCACCAATACCTGCTATCAGTATGAACAATCA
The DNA here is from genome assembly GCF_031143425.1 of Pleurodeles waltl. Lineage (NCBI taxonomy): Eukaryota > Metazoa > Chordata > Amphibia > Caudata > Salamandridae > Pleurodeles > Pleurodeles waltl. The sequence goes on along the minus strand of NC_090444.1, from coordinate 97,616,997 downwards.
GTGTAGCAGTTCTAATACAAAAAATATTGGTCCTTGTTTTAGGTGTGATTCTAAAGATAATATTGGGAAAACCCTAATTGCCCTGCAAATGGAAAGCGTTGTTACATTTGGAAAAAAACTTTAAATAGTGTGTAAGTCTGCTGCAGCTAGTGTTAGAGGTAAACCGGTTGGGGTTGATATTGAATGCATGGAAACTTTGAGTAATGTATTAACATTGAATGTAGGCACAGTATCAAATGGCAAAAAATGGATAAAGGGCTTGTGTGTGATGCCTGTATTGATGGTGTGAACCTAAGAGTCATGGGGAACTCTGGGTCTCCAATAACAATACTCTCAGATACTACTTTTTACAGGAATTAGGATTGCAAAAAACATACATAGGAAATCAGCAACATAAATCCAAAAGCATTCAGTGAATGAGAGATTGACGCTATTGGATTTCTCATTGGTACCTTGGAATCTTTTAGGCAGAGTCACCAACAGTAAAATTTACGTATTGGGTTTCTTATTAAAATCTGGGTATAATATTCAAGAAGTTTTAGGAAAATTGCCTGTATCTTCTGTAGAAATAAATAAGTCTACTATATTAGAAAATATGATAGCTACATTCTATGATTTGTTTTTTAACTGTGTCGGGATATTTGACTGAAGTTTTTGAGGAAGTTAAGACCATGGTCACTGATGCACCCACTAGGCATTCTTTTGAAAGAGCTGAAACATTTATTATCAGTGTGTATTCCAGTCTATGGTTTTAGGTGCAGTACTCTGTCAATACATTTATGGTAAGGGATACACTATCGCTTTGGCTTCTAAGACTTTACAAGAGTTTGAAAAAAATTACAGTCCAATTACACGTGAAGGTTTAGCCTGAGTATGAGTCCTGCAGAAATTCAATATTTTTATTTGAGGCACTACGTCTTACACATATAAACTGATCTTAAATTTTAGTTTATTTGCTTGATGGCTGTGGCATAGGGAAGGCCACAGTGAGACAGGTAAGCATATTTTCTGAACTTCAAGAATGTAATTTAACTATCAAGTGCACTCCTGGGTAAAACATTCAGGGCAGAGTGTTACATGCTGATGCACACTGTGTGTTTCTGCAGCTACTGATGCCCTGGGTGACAACAAATGTAGTTTCAGAGAAACATTGGAAGGAAGCTTCTAAAAAGAATGCTGCTTTCCAAAAGTAATGAATTCTATTAATAAGCATTTGCAATGCAATAGGTCTTGCATTTGCCTGGGTTGGAGCTATTGGCATAGTAAATGCATAACAGGTCTTTTTTTGCCACATTAATTGGTCAACCCTGCCACATATTTTGGTCCTTTCTGCCACATAATTCCAGTGGCCCTGCATGTAACTAAAGGGCTAGTAAGCCTATAGGAATATTTTTTAAACCAGTCGAATAAAACACAAACTACTCCCAGGTGCAAAATATATTTACTGGGCAATTGGTGCAGGCGACATTGCCTGCGGGGCAATTAATAAATAATTGTACTCCAAGAATGCGCGCCTACTGGATCACTGTCTGTCTACTGCAGTCCGGGGAGTCGAACAAAATGCTCATGATTTTTCACACGCTTGAGAAGAGCCACCTCACATGATATTAATGATTCTCAGTCAGTCTTGAACGGAAATATTAGTTATAAAATATTGACCATTGTATAGCATAATCAATTGTAAGCTCTCCTCGAGGTTAGTTTTATAAATACATGCAAACACAGCTCAAGTTACACAGACTCAAACGTGTGTAGTTTATCTAGTCAGGTTTCTGCTTTGTATTCACAGCTTGTATCACGTTATAAAAATAAAACTACAAGTCCCAGAATGCAAAGCTGAAATGCAAACTAAATGAGCGAATCACGCATCGAACTAGGGAATTGAACAACTCTATGAATATGACTCCAAGGGCTGGTTTCCAGCTTCTATCAAGTTATAAAAATAAAACTACAAGTCTCAGAATGACTATGGGGGTCATTCTGACCCTGGCGGCCGGTGACCGCCAGGGTCACCGACCACGGGAGCACCGCCAACAGGCTGGCGGTGCTCCCGAGGGCATTCTGACCGCGGCGGTTCAGCCGCGGCCAGAAAGGGTAAACCGGCGGTCTCCCGCCGGTTTACCACTGCCCTTGTGAATCCTCCATGGCTGCGGAGCGCGCTCCGCAGCCATGGGGATTCTGACACCCCCTACCGCCATCCTGTTCCTGGCGGAACAGGATGGCGGTAGGGGGTGCCGCGGGGCCCCTGGGGGCCCCTGCAGTGCCCATGCCTGTGGCATGGGCACTGCAAGGGCCCCCGTAAGAGGGCCCCACAAAGTATTTCAGTGTCTGCTAAGCAGACACTGAAATACGCGACGGGTGCAATTGCACCCGTCGCACCCCTGCAACTACGCCGGCTCAATTCTGAGCCGGCGTCCTCGTTGCAGGGGCATTTCCTCTGGGCCGGCGGGCGCTCTTTTGGAGAGCGCCCGCCGGCCCAGAGGAAATGTCTGAATGGCCGCCGCGGTCTTTTGACCGCGGTGCGGTCATTCAGCGGCGGTACCTTGGCGGACGGCCTCCGCCGTCCGCCAAGGTCAAAATGACCCCCTATGTCTGCTGCAAAGGATGTGTACTATGCAGACCAGAGTGCATATAATGTAAAAATGTAGAAATAACTCTGGCAATTAATGTTCTTTTTGAGAGAGAACGTTTACTTGTCTAGTGGGCGTTTGGACTCATAATAAGGTAACACAGAGGGTTAATGTGCCTGCTGCAAAGTGCATATAATGTAAACATGTCAACATAACTCTGGCAATTTGTGTTCTTTGAGGAGATAGAGCATACTTTTGTGTAGTGGAAGCTTAGAGTCATCATAAGGTAGCGCACAGGGCTAATATGCCTGCTGCAAAGAACGTGTACTAAGCAGATCAGAGTGCATATAATGTAAAACGATACCGCTGATCGAGTTCGCGCTCTGAGCGCTGTGAGCGCCATGGCAGCCAAGAGAATGTACTTTTGTGTAGAGGAAGCTTGGAGACATTATAAGGTAGCACACAGGGTTAATGTGCCTGCTGCAAAGAACGTGTATGAGTCAAATCACAAAGTGCATTTAATGTCAAAATAACTCTGCCTATTTATGTTCTTTCTGGAGAGAGAACATACTTTTGTCTAGTGGAAGGTTGGAGTCATTATAAGGTAGCGCACAGGGTGAATGTGCCTGCTGCAAAGAACGTACACTAGGCAAATCACAAATAAGTAAAATAAATTGGCATCTATCCAGGAGCCTGGGCTTTGATTTAGACTCTGACAAATTTGTGCAAAGGAGAATTTAAATTTTCTGTTTCCTTTGGGTACGTAATTCCACTAATTCATCTGTTCCACAGAAAGAAAAAGGTTGGTGTTGTTTACATTTTTGTTATTGTTATAAGGAAGGGAATATGTAACATGATGTGTATTGTGGTCCTTGAATTGGATGTACTGGAATGTTTCTGCTAGGATGTTATTCTGTGTCATTGGTTCCAGAGCACTCTGGCTGAGGCAGTTGTGCCTATTGACTATCCGGTTCTTCATCACTGTGGTATCCTACTAATAGTCAGTTCCGCTTTTTTGACTGGATGATTTCTTTGCCACACCACAGGGCCCCAACTTTTAAGAAATATCAATGGCCCCTAGCAACTGTAACAAAAATCAGAGTACCCCACGTTCTACAAAAATCTGTTGCCTACTAGCATCTCTAACAAGAATCAATGGGTCCAAAGCTGTAACCAGCAACAAGCATCAGTGAGCTCCAAGATGTACCACATATCCATAGGCCCCCACGTTGTAACTCGCACCATTGTGCCCGAGGGAGCTGTAACAAGTATCAGTGGGCCCAATAGCTCTAAAAGATTCAAAGGGCCCCAAAGATATCATGTCTGCTCCCATTGTCTCCGGTGCTGGGCATCAAACAGGAATAACAGCAATGATACCACCAATATGCTGGCATCTTTGGTGGTGTGGGCAGAGCCAACATAGAGAACCAACATGGTGATCATGCTCTACAATCAAAGCCACCTGTCTCTCATCGGTTCCATCCTTGGCCATCATGAGAAACTGAAAAAAAAGGGCTAGCAAATGACTACAAGTCCCAAGGCATACCATGGCAGCAAGTTTTGATTGACTTGGATCGTAGAAAAGAACTATGCTCCCCCCACCATTGCTCAGTGTTACAGACCTCTTCCAGGAGGTGATTGTGTTTTCTGTTTGTGGTTTGTTAAAACACTTCTGTTGATTCTAGCCAGGACTACTACATCCTGTGGGCAACAACGGACTCTAGAGGCGTTTGGGCAACTGCTTCAAGCTCAACACAGACAAGACGGACGTAGAAATCTCTGGCAAAGACACCTTGTCCCGGACTCCACCTGGTGACCACACATCCCACGCAAAGAACCTCTGAATAGTAGTCGACAACCAACTCACTGTGACCAGCCAAGTGCAAGCAGGCTTCTCCTCCTGATTAAGAGGCTCAAAAAGGTCTTCAAATGGTTTCCTAGCAACACTTTATGAACCGTCACCTAAGCCCTTATCACCAGCAAGCTGGACTACAGCAACGCATTCTATGCTGGAATCGATGCTCAACTGATCAGAAGACACAAGACCATACAAAACTCAACGGCCAGGATCACTATCAACCTCTCATTGCACACACACATCACCCCACACCTCAAAGAGTTCCACTCTCTCCCAATCCACAAACGATCACTCTTCAGACTCCTGACACGCCCATACAAAGCCACACACAACATTGGTCCCACGTACCTCAACAACAGCATAGAGTTCCACAAACCTAACAAACACCTCTGCTCAGTGGAACTCCTACTTGCACACTCCACCCCTGCATAAGCAGACTGCTTGTCCAATCGTAGTGCCTTCTACCTTGCTCCTCAAGCCTGGCAGGACCTGCCCCTGCATGCCGGAGCCTCCTCCCAGTTCTGGCATTCAGCAAGAAACTGATCTGAAGAGCTGGCTCTCCACCTTGCCCTGACCCCGGCTGGACCCATACAGCACCCGCTTCAGCACCAGGATACCCTCCCGGGTGAGTTGTGCACCTTACAGATTAACATAACATAACATACACTTAACATACACATAACATAACACAAAAACACATTCCTTTATTTGGTATTTAATGACTGCAGGAAATATAGTGACCTTAGCCTTATTAGGTGCACTCTTCTGGCATAAATATTTGTATGACTCAAGGTATGAAGTAACACTTTTGGGCATTGCTATCTTGGTATAGGATTTCTTTATGGCACAAAGGTACAGAGTGCAGGTGTTATTAATGTCCTATTATGAGGCTACATTGAACAAGTGACTATGCAACACTACAATTCATTCCTCTCTCTTGCCAGGTTATAGTAGTCAAACCTCAGCTCATTCCAGGATGCGTAGTTAGTTTGTGTTCAAGTAGAATAGTGTTCAAATTCAGATGATTATCACATTAATATGATGACATTCACTGAGGAAAAGAGACGGTCTACTCACCCTTTCTTTCACTTCATGTTTCAGAACTCCTTTCCGCCATCCCTTCAGCAGCGGCCTGTCCGTACGGGCTCAGGGGCCAGACCCCTCTACCTTTTTCCTGATGTGAAGAGTATCTGTCAGGCTGAACAAAAGTCACCCTGACAGACACTCTTCTGGTTCAGGGCAGGCAGCCAGGTGCTGGACAATTCGCTAAATGCACAGGCTCCCGGCTGCCTGAGCGGAACTTTGCTGGGCTGAAGAAGTCACAGCCCTGTGGGCGTGACCTCTCCAGCCTAGCAAAGGTGCCTCAAGGTCCTCCCATGGATAACAAGGGGGAATGTCACCGATGGCTTCAGACCTGGGTGCTTCAGTTTTAAACCCTGAAGTGCCAAGGACCAATTGTCAATCAGTGACACCTCCTCACAGAGTGGGGTGGGGTCAGCAGGCTCATTGACCCCGTCCCACTCTGTGACGAGTTGGGACTGCTGCCTTCCCTCACTGGCTGACCTTAGGCCAGCCAATGACAGCAGGCAGCAGTCCCAACCCTCCTGGGACCTCTGAAGCTTACCCGTCGGAAATGCTGAGGTAAGTTTGGTTAATTTTTTAATGTTTGGTGCATGCATGTATGAACATATGTGTATTTGTCAGTGAGTGTTGTGAAAGGGGGTGTGAGTGCATGTGTGAATGAATGGATGTGAGTGAGGTGTATGTGTGTGTGTGTAACATACCCCTCCCCAGCAACCCTCCTACTGCCTTTCCTTGCTAACCATCTCTCACATTGGGCCAATCCAAACCTCTGAGCAGTAACAGCTAGCAGAGCCAGTGCTGCTGAAAGGTGGGTTTCGGGAAGGCACTGTTTCGGATGCACTGTGGACCTGCTGAGCCCACAAACTCTCTTCCTCCTGAGTTTAGCATTTCCAACATGGCCACCGTGGGTGATGTGCTCAAGGCATTGCTGTGGTTTGGCAAGACTTGGCCACGTCTAGATGTGGGAGGACTACTCTTGTAGACAGGGTCACGGACAAATTACACTTCTTCCAACTCAGGCCTTTACTGCGCAATCCTTTTGACTCCCCACTTTGTCTTTTTTCTAGCGCATGTGGTTGTTCTTATCTGCACAAACCAGACTTCAAAAATGTCCCTGGCTTTACTGATTCTTCTTCCAGTGACCCTGGTAAGATACAAGTAGGTGCGTTTCCATGCTATTTTTCACCCATCCGCACTCCCCGATAGATAGTCCCGAGCTCAGTGCTTAATTTGTGCTTGTTATTTCCGATGCTGAGCACCGGCACTTATTTTTGAGGGCGGGGGCTTATTCTTATGCCTCAAGCATTTGCTGCGAGCAAAAGACACATATGAGAAAGACGGAAGAAGGAAAAACTAAAAAGGGTCATAAAGGGAGAAAGTAGAAAGTTGCAGGATGAGCTGAAGGGGAAGGGGTGGCCATAAATGGATTGAAGAGGCCCGAGATGGCTTCAGGATTACGCTGCCTCAGTATTCAGTGCTGGCAGATTTAATTACAGCAGTCTCGTGTTTAAGAGAAGGGCTTTGAGCACCGGCACCTCTTTATTTACAAATTAAGCACTGCCCGAGCTGCATTCTTAAACTCTTACATCGGTAGAGACACATTAGTCTGGGCTCTTCCTGTCATGCGTCCCTGCGGTAGGTGACAACAACACCAGATTGTATAACTGGGATGAGTTTCAGAAGAAGCCTGAGGGCATTTTTGGCTGCTGCAGGGAAGTATCTATTTCAGCTGACAGAGAACTTCTGGGATTGCATCAGTGCACCAAAGAGCTGGTGACTTATTTGATACCCTTTAAATGCTTAGTTTCCGAGCCATTGTGGCCTCAAGAGAGAAGAGAAAAGAGCATCTCTTTTTTTATCAAGGCTCACAGGACGAGCTAAAAGATATTATAACAAATAGTTAACTCACAGCCAGAAAACTGCACAGACCTGATAAATTGGACACACTCGGGTTAGACTGTCGGCCACCATAAAAGACCTAATTATGCCTTCTCATTTTGAGACAACAAAACCACTCCTTTCTCGTGACAGACAACATGACCCCAAGAAAGGTACACATAGGGAGCATCTGTGATCTACTATCAGTGCTTCTCCGACCCCAAGAAGAAGACAAGGCCATCATCATAGGTGCTGAAAGTTAAGAGGTTTTAAGCAGGTAGAGAGGCTGCCTTTAAGCACCGGTGATGGGCCTTCCCCTCTTCATGCAGCTAGTGCCACCCAAGAGCAAGTATTGCATGTGTGCCTAGATGTAGGTGTAACCATTCCCAATGCATGGGGCGTCAACATATAGTACTGACTGTTTCTGGTTACTTTATTGACACCATTTCAACCACAAGGTTGCACGTTCCTTGTAGGACCAGCGCACACCTTGTACCACTAAGAGCCATGGACAGAAAACTGTTATTCATGGTCTCATCAAAGGACACACACTCCCTTTGTTAATCCCAGGGTGTAATTTGTTAATATGTAATTCCAGTGCCATTGAAGCCCATAGTATGGACTAATTTTAGCCATGCCATGGTTTATGAAGCATAAACCCAACATTCAACAGCACATTTTGTGGGATTTACCTCTTCCTTCTGTTGACGGGAGCGCTTACACACATCTGACAGAGTCACACTCAAATTGCCTGGTTTGTTGCTTCTCCTCCTTGATATTCACTCTGACATCCAGGTTCATGATCATGTCATAGTTACGGTGGAATGAGAGTATGTTGTTGGTTAGTCAGTACTTAGCCTTTGAAGATGTGCTTAGTGTGTTAAGGAACAACGAGAAACAAGACCACGCGGTGCATACTGACGGGTATGCACGGTGTGGCGGATTCCCCCACCACCTTATAAATTAGGTCCCTGCCAGATGAGCAATGATTCTCTAAGACAGCCTTGTCTACCCCTTAGTGTCGTGCAACTGAGACAGAAAGCTACTTCAGAGAATGCACTTAAGGATCAGCAGGAATAACACAAACTTGAACCAAGGAACCGCACAGTAAGGCTGCCACACAAATATAGTGAACATGCATTTATGCACAGTGGACGGTATTTAAGGCCTCAAATACGTTCAGCAGACGTCAGGCATGGAGACCGTGGAAATAATCAGTAAATATTATTAATCCAGATCCATTGATATAATCATTACTTCAGGGCTTAATCCTTAATTAAAATTGACCTACAATGTCTTATCAGGCCAGGATGTGTTTGTGATATTACATATCACTCTGTGAGGGCCAGAATCTCGTTATATTTGTATAAGAAGTTTTACTTTTGTGGGTCCAGTAACATCCATACGTATTTAGTGTATTGACATTCTCTTACACCCTGGATGGTAACAGTGTCAGGATATTTGAGACGTATAAATGTTTCTTTGGGAAGCCGGGTTGCATGGTGGGGCAAATTCTCCCACCACTGTAGAAACTAGGGGCCATATGTACGAACGCATTTTCCCATAGACACAGAATGGGCAAAACTGCTTGCTACATCTGGCCCTAGCTCCTTTCCAGACAAGCCCTGGTCCACTAAGACCACCTTGTCTCCCCCCTAGTATTGTGGCAGAGACGGAAGGCTATCTCAGAGAATGCGTGTCGAAGATCATCAGACCCGACACAACACTTCAATCAGGAAACCACTTAGTAAAGCTGCCACACCAACACAGTGAACATCTGATTATGCACAGTGACCAATAATATATGATTTTTAGGTACTTTTGCCAGATATTACAGCTGGAGTGGCATAGTGTCTATGAGACAAACCTAAGACACTTGAAATTATTGAAACTAACAAAACCGTGTAACTTTACCCACTGATTACGATTTCTCAAATAACATCTCAGATGACATTAACTAAAGCACCACTGAGGACATCACTTAAGCCATCAGCAGATGAACACAGCTTCGTTTAGAATAAGTCATAGAAAAATATCACTGTCCCAAAAAAATATGACCGCAACATACAATATGAAGCCTAGATCGTTGGCATTCTATAACACCCTTTAAGATGTCGAGTATTATATTGGATACAAACAAGTATACATGCTTTAAACTTACTAATAACATTTGCCCTGACAACAAAATCAATTTACCTAATATCTAACTCAGTGAAGTTAGTCACTCATTCATTCTAATTCTAACATACGTAATAATATACATACTTTCATTGTGTTATTCATTTACATGCGTTTCAAAGAAGGCTTCACACAAATGTTGTGGTGAAACTGCTAGTTGCTGAGTATAAGTGCACAATAATTTAAATACAGGATGACCCCACACTGAAACATAGGCAGCCAGGTACTGTTGTCCACACTATCTCTGGTGGTGTCGCTGAACCAACCTTTTCACGGTTTACACCATTGCCTGCAGCTGACATCATACAAATGATTACAAATGTAAAACCTGCGGTTCTCCATTAGGGATCTCTCCTGCAAAAATCTCCAAAGGAATTTTACTCCCCCCTGCTCATACCTTCTTGTCTTACACCAGCAATCAATATTCTGTAGATACTTGATTTGCTTCTGTGGACTTGAAATCATCTCTACTTACTCTCTCCAAAAGAGGCCACGAGCTAACCCAACAGACCTATCAAACTAGAGGCCGATTTCCAATCATCTTTAGTTGTCCAAGATCCTACAGGAAGTAGCAACGGCACACCTTCAAACCTATATCGTAGTGCGGGGCACACGCTAGATGGTATTTTCATCTGGCATGATAATGGCACTAGGATTGTCAATAGGGTCCTTGATTGGACAGATCATCACCTATTGACCTCTAAGGTGGCTGGTACGGAAGCAACTATCGAAACTCCCCTTGTGCCCAGACCGGGCAGGCCATGGCATAAGGTGCAGGAGTCTAACCTGGCCAGGGCTCTCAAGTCAGGTTGGGAGCAGGCGAAAGCACAGGGTCTCCCTAAACAGGAGGTTTTTGAAACGGGGATCAGAGCGGCCATTGACTTAGTGGCTCCTCTTGCCATACTAGGACCTAAACAGGGGCGTTCTTTTTCTGCTCCTTGGTATTCAGAGGAACTTAAAAATTAGCAGAGACTATATCCTAGAGAGGAACAAAGATGGCAGCTTAACAAGACCATGACGGAGAGAGGTAAACTCAGGGTTGCCCTCGAGAAATACAAACTAGCCATCAAAACAGCGAAAACAGAATACTTCTCCCGTATTATTAGAGAAGCACAGAGTGTACCAGGAGAACTTTTTAAAGTGGTCTGAACCCTTACCCTTCCGTCCCCTCCTCCCGGTCTGGAGAATTCCTCCATGTTTTGCCAAAAAGTTGCAGACTTTTTTAAGAATAAAATTACCCAACTGCAGGCAAATTTTGTACAAGTCACCCCGGAAAGGGAGTGGGGCATGTTGGAAGACACTCTGTTATCAGACTCCACTCCTAAGCTGAATAGCTTTCCTCCTTTATCAGCCAAAAGGATTTCCGAACTATTGGCTAGAGTTAAATCCGGTTCTCCGAATGATCCGTGCCCCCCGCGGATATTAAAGTTAGTACCAGACTTGATTTCTACGGCCTTGGAACCAGTATATGCAGACATCTTGAGGGAAAGGAGCTTTCCTGCTGCTTGGAAGGAATCTATTGTGATCCCTTTAATCAAGAAGCCAGACAAGGAATCTAATGATTTAAACAATCTGCGACCTATCTCCCTCTTACCCACCATGGCCAAGATCTTGGAAAGACATCTTAATATTGAATTGGCAGATTTCCTACAAGCCAATGGTGGACTCGATCCATTCCAACACGGGTTCCGACAAGCTCATAGCACGGAATCTGCTCTGATCTGCTCTGCGGATCTTATTCGCAGAAGAGTAGATCAGGGGGAAGGCGCCATCCTAGTCTTACTGGATCTTTCCGCGGCTTTCAATACTATATCCCCGCAACGCCTTATTCAGCGATTGCATCAGGCAGGACTCAGAGATAGGGCACTTGATATCCTCAAGTCTTTTCTCACCAACAGATCCATCACTGTGTCCTGTGGGGATTATAGGGCTACCCCTTTTCAGTTACCATGTGGCGTCCCACAGGGGTCCTCGCTTAGCCCCACTTTGTTAAATCTTTATGTAGCACCATTGGCCAGTTTAGTGCGTTCATTCAGTTTTCAGATTGTGTCGTACGCGGACGACACACAGCTGATTATTCCGGTCTCTCGCAACTGGGAGAAGACCGCTGACAGATTTCATCAATGTATGAGAGAGATCAGCAGATGGATGAGCAGTAATTGGCTCTGATTCAATGGGGAAAAGTCTGAAATCATTTTTGGGGGATTTGATAGTAAGTTATGGAGTCCCCGTTGGTGGCCGGAATCTTGTAGTGAAAGCCCAGTTCCGCGTTCCTCGGCTAGAAACCTGGGCATTGTATTCAACAGATCCCTCTCATTTGACCAACAAGTTAACCAGACGGTTAAATGTTGCTATTGGGCATTAAGAACCCTTAGGAAAATATTTCCCTTTCCTCAGGGAGACCTGAAGATTGTGGTGGTTCTGGCTCTGGTAATGTCTAGATTGGATTATTGTGATGCCTTAATGTTGAATATTAGTAAATCCGCACTATACAAACTACAGCTTATCCAGAACACGGCAGCCCACTTGGTTTTAGACCTGCCTCGCTCTGCATCAGCTAGCAGCTGTCTCAAACATCTCCACTGATTTCCGGTGGAGAAACGGATTAAGTTTAAGTCTCTCTGTTTAACTTATAAGGCCCACCACCAAGAGGGCTGCGATTATCTTAGATCAGTTTTACAACCCTACCAGCCGGTTCGGATGCTCAGATCTTCATCTAGACATCTTATTTTGGTGCCCCGTTGTCACAGGGTGAGATGGGGGAACAAAGCCTTTTCAGTGGGGGCAGCCAGACTCTGGAATGCCCTCCCTCTTGAGATCAGACAGGCAGAGTCATATTTTGGTTTTTAGAAAGAAACTGAAAACTTGTCTGTTCTCCCTTTAGGTCGGGGAACTATGGAAAGGCCATGGCGTCCGATCTCTTATTGCTTTTGTATCTCTACGACTCACGGGTATTTATCAGCGCTTCAATGCTACGGCTGTAGTTTAAAAATCTGCTTGATGATCACCAAATAGGATTCTGGCCATCTTAACGTAATTAAAGAGTTAGTATTGCAATAATAGATGTGGGATGACAAATGGCGTTGGAGTGCTTATCTTACTGGGGCAAACTCAGGCTTTCAGTTCCATCAAGAATACCATTCTACACATATTAGTAGATTGTGAGATGAAAATTTCCATCCTGGCTTGATTAGCATTTTCCTTATCTTGGAGAACATATGGCTTGTAAGCTACAGCTGAAAATATTTGTAGCATTCTTCAAGGAGCTTCTTCTTGAATGTGTTAACTTCTTAAAACATAGAACATTCTTTATTGTAGTATAGCCTTATAGCCCACCGTAGCAGGCTATACCGGCCATTAAAGGTCCGCTCCAGCGTTGTAGGCCTGAGCCGAAGGTGAACTATAAGGCTATTAGAACATTCCACCCAATGAGGCAGAATGTTCTAATTAGTAAAACAAACGCCTGTCGCAGACCGAGGGGGTTGAAATCCCCCCCCTGAACTCTGAAGCCTTGTTTGCACAGCTATTGCTGTGAATGTTCTACAGCGAACAGCGCACGCAGCACCGTGCCTGATAGCTGTTGAACATTCACAGCAAGAGCTGTGAAAGGGGGCTGAAGTCAGCCCCTGGTTATCTCATGGCACGGCTAAACTGTTTCTTCTCGTTCAGCTGGGCCAGGGAGATCCAGCAGCATCCCCCTCCCTCCTTCCAAGGCTCAAGTGATTCTGTGAGCTGTGGGAGGAGGGACGGGGAAGGCTCATGTGTGCCCAGCAGCACATCCTCTGCTTTTAACTTTCCCTTGCCCACTCCATATATTTTGAGAGACACAGAAAAGAGAATATCAGAGGGTGTCGTTTAGAAATTTGAAATGTTGAGATCAGCGGTCCTGTGCAAGTTTATATAGCCCGCCGCTGCTCCGGTGTCTTCAATGGAGCTCTCAACATTCCAATTTTCTAATTACACTGATGACTCTCAGCTCATGATAAACTCATTATAAAGTTATGCTCTAGATCTGGAGGAAGAGCAGAGACCCATCTCCTAGATATTGATAGTTCGATGTGCAAAAAACAACTATAACTAAGAGCCAGATGTATCAAACTTTTTTGCATTCGCAAACGGTGCGCATCGCAGAAATCGGCCGTTTGAGAATGTAAAAACTTGTTTTGCAATGTATGAAAGGCATTTGCAGGCCAAAAACAATGATTCACAAAAATTGCGATTTTTTGCGAAGCGACATAGTTTTGCGTGTCGCATTCTGCGTATCGCAATTTGCGACATGAAAAACCGAATCGCTATTTGCATCCCGCAAATACAGATTCGGTATTTCTTGTTGCAAATTGTGATACGCAGAATGCGACACTCAAAACCATGTCGCAATGCGATGCATCAAAAAATCGCAAATTGCGAATATTCACAGAATGGCCTTTTGCACATGCAATTTACCACGGATTGAAACCAGGTGGTAACCAGGTGCAACCTATATAAAGAGGCCCAGAATGCCACTTTTCCACAATGGCTGCACTCTACGTCATGGCGAGGAGAATGAGGATCTTGGCAGGTTTGAAGAGAGGGAGGAGGAGACAGGAGCGCATTTTCAGAGTGCGCATTACCCTTTTTGACCAGACTGAGGAGGAAATTTTTGATAAGTACAGGTTGAGCTCAGCCATGATATTGACCTGATAGCTGAGCTACAACCCATACTGAAGCGCACAAAAACACAGGACCAATAGCATACCCACCCATGTGCAGGTATTATGCTCCCTGCACCTACTTGCCTCAGGGAGCTATCAAGGGGTCATAGCAGCAGCTGGAGGGGTATCACAGAGTGCTCTCTCACGCCTTTTCAATGCATTTCTAAACGCCATGCTGAGAAGGATACACCAGTACATCAGAGTCCCCCACAACCCACAGGAAATACAGCAGACAAAAATCGATTTCTACCAGATAGCACAGTTCCCACATGTCCTAGGTGCCATAGATGGGACACCTTTTGCAATCTGTCCACCATCGGCCACAGAGTATGTGTACCGCAACCGTAAATAAAAACATTCAATGAACATACAGGTGATATGCAATGCCTCCTACATCATAACTGATCTCGTGGCCGGGTGCCCAGGGAGCACACATGATTCGTACATCTTTTGCCACAGCGGGATTCACACAAGACTGCTAGCTGGGGAATTTGGCGAAGGATATCTACTAGGTAATTTCCAACTTTACAATGTCGCATTGATGTCAGTGTGACGTCAGATGGCACAGCTACTCATTATACCCTCTGTTCCTTCCAGGAGACTGTGCCTATGCAGTGCGCACCTACATGATGACGCCCTACCTAAATCCAGCAACACCAGCAGAGCGGAGATACAATTCAGCACACAGGGCAACCCGCAATGTGGTGGAGCGCACCTTTGGCATGACGAAGAGTCGCTTTGGGTGCATCCACAAAAGTTGAGGGGCACTACAGTACAGCCCCAACACGACCTGTAGAATAGTGGCCACATGTGTGATCTTCCACAATATTGCCACCACCAGGGGCATACCTGTGGAGATATCGGAGCCAGACTCAGATGAGGAGGATGATCCCGTACCACCCCTACAGCCAGCAGACAGGACCATTGCAGCAGAGGGCAGGCAAAGGCATGCTGACATCATGCACAACCATTTCAGATGTAAGTAATGACAACACCACCTCACTGACATGTATTCCGGTAGTTAGCACCTTTATTACCTTGACTTCAGGTAACATAAGTGTCACTAGGACAAAGCTATACACATGAGGCAGACATGAGCCAGTAACAGTGTCACACTATTATCATCATAGGTTTACTGCATTACTACATGTGAAGGTAGTCCCCTATAGCCCTCAATGTCACTTGTTACGACCACGCATTCCACTCGAGTGTGCAGTGGCCTCGCCGGCATCTCTTGTATCAGGCTCACAGGCAGTACTGTGCCTGGCACTGCGACACCTAGGATCCATCATGGGGACTGCAAGGCTGCTGAGGCTAGATGACTCCTCAGTATCCCCAACACCCAGTTTGCTGGGTGTAGCACTGCATGTTGTCAGCATAGCATCCAGAACGTTGGTTATTTGCACCAATCCCTGGGCAACGTCCCGACTGCTATGTGCTGCCTCCTCCTGTGCGGCCACAGCACGCTGTGATATCAGGGCAGTTGATGTAGCAAGACGATTTACAGATCTGCAAAAGCCATTGAACATTCCCATGAATTGCTGGTCGCGCCTGCGGTGGCTAACACGCTCATGCCTGATCTCAGTACAGAGTTCCTTAATGGCATTTGTCAGTTCCTTAGTGTTATCTGCTGCTGTTTGCTGTCCCTCATGCAGCTTGCAGATGTTTGCATTCAGAGACCCCAACTGCTTGTGCAGTCCCCTCATATTGGCATTGTGTGACTGCAACTGCCTGTGCATTGCCCTCATGTTTTTGATTTGCAGGCGCTGCACTTTGAGCATGGACGCTTCAAGGCCACCAAAGATTGAAGGGCCCTCGCCTTCATCTGTGTGCTATGTGCCTGCATCGTGAGGCCTCCTGCGGGGAGTTGAGTGACGCTGGGGCAGGGACTGCTGCCTTCCTCTGGATCTAGCTTCTGGGGGTGGTGTGTGGCCTTCATCCTGCATTTCATCGGAGTCTAGGTTCAACTCGTGGAGAGGTAACACCCTTGCCCTGAGTCTGATTGGTGCTATACACAATGACTCACTGGTGTTAGAGTCGGACAGTGGCTGTGTTTCTGCATCCCCCACATTGGCACAATCTGCTGCTGCTGGGCCTGAGCCATCTGCAACGACAATGTGCAGCATGTCATTTATGTATGTATCACCAAATGTGGCACCATGGTAATAAATGGGCACTTACATCGTATCACTATGAATTGTGTGTTTTGTTCTTCTGTGTGTCTGTATACTTAATTGCTATCTATGTGCTATTGTCAGATCTGGGTTGTGGACTACCACTCCCATAAGGCATTGTTGTGCCGCATGTAAGATGTGGAATGGACTAATTATCACAATGCTTTGCACTAATTGCTATTTCCTAAGGGGCATTTGTACATGCACATATGGGGTTACACATCATTATTGGACTTACCTTTACTGGTGCTGGGTGTGCCGGAAGTGTCAATGTCAGTGACCCCACTGACAGCTTCTGGAAGCAGTGTGGACTCCACCAGGTCTTCCATGGGGGTGGAGGGTGTCTGGGTGGATGGTCCGCCTCCTGTGCTCGTTGCCTCCTTTAGCCTGCTGGCCACCCTCTCCTTGGCACGGGAACGCAGGTCGTACCACCTCTTGCGTATCTCTTCCACCGAACGCTGCGCAACCCCCACTGCACAGATTTAGGTCTGGATGTCAGCCCAAAGTTTCTGCTTCTCACTCTCTGGTACCTGGAGTGAGCTCTTTCCAAAGAGCCGGTCATGGCTCCTGACCACCTCCTCAGTGAGCACCTCCAATTCTTGCTCACTGAATTTCAGCTTCCTCTTCCTCTCTCCCTTCTCCTTCCCATTGCCAGCATTGGCCATGTTGGTGTTAGGTCCTGGCTTGCTCACACACTTGCTCCCTGGGGCTGGTCTGTGACTCTCTGACTGCTCCTGTGGGTGTGATACCTGGAAACAGCATGGGCTGACTCACTTCCTGCTTGTGATGTCATCAGGCTGTGCCAGGTAATCGTTTTCACAATTTGCGATTTTCAAATACTGAATCGCAATTTTATTTGCGATTCGGTATTTAGACATCGCAAATTGCATTAGCTATTTTTAAGAAATCGCTATTTCAGACTCGCAATTTTGTTACATCACATTTTGTGTGCCGCAAATAGCTATTTCTTAAAATTCGCTATTAGGGACTCGCAAAGCAAATTCTTCATACATCTGGCCCCAAATCTCACAAACTGAGATCATGATGTTTGGAGCCCCTCCAACACTCTGACTGATCACAACCTGGCCTGATTTGCTAGTCTAAGGTGTGATACCTTTCCTTAAGATCTAGAACCTAGGAATCTATCTTGGAGTGCAGGCTATCAGTGATTCGCCGGATATCATCAATGGTAAATACTGTGGCTATTAAAGGGAATCATCATGTACGTAATCCTCTCTTAAAAGGTTCCGCAAATATTTTCTATTTCACATCATGCTTAGATTTCACAAAAGTGCTTGCTGTGAGAAGGTAAATACCTCATGACCAACTGGTGATGGGTATTGAGTCAATGCTCACCCATTTCTTCCCAAAAAAGGTGTTTGTGCAACATAAGGAGTTGAAATCTACACAACACCCTAATGAGGTTAAGCTGAAGAACTGATGATGAATTGGCACTGTCCTATAATATCTGCTGCTTCTTCATTGCTTTATTAAGTTGTGGATCTCATGAAAATTCAGCTCCAAACTACAACTGTGCGAGTCTTATCAAGTTTTGTGTTTTGGGTTCATTTTACTACTACCTTGGACATCTTTCTTTGCTTGTAGCTTGGGAGCACCTTCAATTTAAATCGCTTTGACTTTGGGAAGAGAGACCCGGCCTTCCGTCATTTTAAGTAATATATCTTCCACACCCCTTGGACCTGCTAAGCTTGGAATGTTGTGTGCCCCAACATTTAGATGTGGGACACACAACATACCTAGCTGTAATGAGGTTATACTTTTTTCATGTATGTAGCTAGGCTGTGGAATGCCTGTTAAATAATACACTGTTAAAAAGAAACAGAAATTCACTCTTTTTAAAAAGAGGTATGCAAGCCTCTCATAACCTATGCTAACAATATTTTTTTTTCGTTCTGCACATGTTGCATGTGATCTTATGGTGCCATTAGACCATTTTGGCATTTAAAGTATGTTTATAATTTTTCTACAACAATTTAGCAGAAAATCTTTCATTCCCCCTGACACCCATTAGAGTTAAGATTCTGTTGTTACCTTCCCTGGGTAATTTGAAACTTGTCTAAGTAATTTGTCACATATACTCTGGGCATCATTTAGAGTTTGGCGGTGCACAGGCACTGTGAAATGAGAGCTGCAATTGCCCTATTAAACTCGTGGTTCCCCTCATTCCATTTAGAATAGAGGGAGTAACTGTGTTTACTCCCTAAGTGCAAACCTCTGACCTAGTGGCCCATCAACCTGGTGGCTGCCAGGTTACAATGAGGACCACCCGGAATGGGCCCTAATGTCTTCTGTGGTCAGCTATTTTCTGGTTTTGCAGGACAAATCTGAAGGACTTTTTGAAATGTCCATGAAATTTAAACACCGCCTTTTCAAACAGTGTTCAGCCTCAAACCTGACCAGCTTCACATATCAAACACACAAAAGGTGATGGAGGGATGCTTGCAATATGTCTAACCACTAGCAATCACTCAGGGTAGAATTCCAACCCATCGTTCTTTTGCCGACCATGCCACCTCAGATAGGTCTAGCTATATGCAAATTAGTCTTGACCCTCCAATAGGAACAGTCCAGCCGAAATTGCCAGGTCCTCTCTGGGCATACCATTGGTTAGTAGCGATGGGTTGGAATGCTACCCTGAGTGATTGCCAGTGGTTAGACTTGGTGCTCTCTTTCTCTCTCTCTCTCCCTCTCTCCCTCTCTCTCTCCCTCTCTCTCTCTCTCTCTCTCTTGCCCTCCCATCCCATCCAGCCACTATTCACATTACCCCCATCTCCACTCACTCACTATCCCTTCAAGCTTTCCCATTCCTAATTACTTTCCTACCGGGTAGTCCTCAAGCTTTTGCTTCCAACCCTTGCTTGCTTCCTGGCTCGACGCACTGGTTACTGCTCTGCACAGATGCCTTTTAGAAAACATCACAAGAACTGTTGTAAATATATTAGAAGTAGTTTCTGCATGTGAGGGCCTGGCAATACCTACCAAACATTCTGGAGTTGCAATCAGAGCCTTGATAATGACTTCCATCATCAGAAACCAGAACTGTGTATTTGTTTAGAAAATAAGAAACAAGAAAAACTAATTAGACTTGAGAGAGTGAATGTGTAAATTCAGATGCACCCTCAAAATGATATGGCTGTTTAGAACAAAAACACAATTTTTTTGCTATTGTTTCTTTCCACTTTCAATAAAAGAAGACATTCCAGGGCACCAGCACTGCTCATACTTCTCTGGTATCCTGAAAAAGATGGAGCAGTGGGAGATGTCAGTGGGTCACCTATGAATGGTAAAGGTACTGCCGCTTGCTTACAGAAAGGACCGCAGTCTGTCTCCAGGGACCTCAAGTAATGACACCAGTTACTGCAGCCTGGACATCAAATACTTGTGGATTATCCCATGTCAAACCATCTCCAGAGACAGTTGTCTGTACTAAAACCAATGCGCTAAATCAGAGGTTCTTAAACTTTGGACTACTTCTGTGGACCTTCACTGAATCTCTACTGGATTTGGCCTTCAAAACAAAAGAAGCAACACTGAAGCAAGTATAACTCAAACAAGTGTACACAAATTACGAGGTATTTTAAATAATTCACAAGAAAATATGCAAAAATTTAAATTTAGACTTAACACGAAGGTTGGAGCTTTTCAAAATGTAGTTTTATTTCTAAAAGATGATGCGACATGCTAGGTTTAGCTAGAGTCTAACATGCGAGATTGTTTTTCTCCTAAGGCATGCGCTCTCTTTTTGTCGTGACATACCAGTACTTCAATTGAGGGCACCAATTGTCCTTACCATTGTTTGCTGTACTTGTCCTGCTCCCACAAATGAAGATGGGGGATACCAACTGAGGGCCTGATTTAAAGCTTGGGGGATGGGTTGCTCCGTCACCATTGTGACAGTGTAAATGTTCACCAAGCATAGATCAGGTCCTTAATTTTTAGTCTTCAATATCATATTCTGTTATATTTACAAAAGAAGTTACATTTTTAATTTTTGCTTTTTATATATATATATACTTCATCAATCTACTAATATTATTTCATTTTCTAAACAGTTTAGGAACCTCCGGTAGGCATTGTGGACACCAGGTTGAGAACCACTTCTCTAAGTTTCTTTCAGGTGAAGCCAATGCAGCTCCTGGCTATCAGATTTACAATGTTATCACAGGAGTCTCCATCCTTTTTTTGTTGTAAGAGCTACTTATGCTCAATAAAAATCATATTGAGCTACTAATATTACACTGTGTTAATAGTGGTCAATTGAGACAAGATGACATCAGTTGACACCCCATGCAGAATAACCAGCAGGAAGTACCTTGGTGCTTCAGGCAAGATTGCCTGCAGTGATTTGAAATTGGCTTTATTAATGTGGAATGCATCTACAGGGTTAATACATGATAGGCGTGC